>NC_136433.1:120000-735000 GCF_052849685.1 Lactuca virosa | reverse complement strand
CATGAGTAATCCATTAAAGCTTCTCTATGAATCTTTGTTCATCAGTACCATAAAGACATTTCCCGTTACATTATCATACAAATAAACAGACGGGAAAAATTAAACCAATGTGAAGTAAAGCGAGGAACATATATATGTCAGATAGCTACCTCTTGCTCCAATAAAACCATATCAATGTTGTTCAATTCCAATGCCTTTAAGTACAAATATTGCTTCCTTAGTGAAGAACAACGCTGATTATGATGTTCCATCAGAACCAAAACGCACAAATCAACAACCATTAAACTATAAACATGAATAAACATAAACAAAATCAATAAGTTACGTAAAAAAAATCTTATGATAATCGTAATAAGCATATTGAACAAATTGTCTAAGATGCCTCATTTATAAACGCAAAAACCATGGTTACAATGGCAACTAGAAATATCAAAGGTTTCCATTAAACAAACAAATAAAACTTGTAACCGCATCCCACCAAAGAGTCTCTCCCAATCGAAAGACACATCAGAAAACAAATGTTTACCAGAGACTGTTATTCCCAGACAGAGCTTATTTAGGCGTTCCTTGTGGCCTAGCAACGAGGTCCTTGCGACAAATCAACAAAAGTCTGCTTAAGTTATATAAGATATAGATTTGTAAATATATAAAATATAGATAATAGTAGAAAACATATGTATATTTATATATAAATTTATAAATTATATACATATTTTCCACCTTATGTCATGCCTTAAAAAATGTCATGGTTCACCATACCTTCTAAAGCTTAAGGTTAGACCTTAACACCACGTCGCGCCTAAGGTTATTTAGAACCTTGCTCTCAATAGAATATCACCAAGTCACTTCCCAAAAGAAAATAAACTCTTACGCACCATCTTCTTAACATATAGACTTCCTAAACTTCCATCACCTTTAGAAGGTCCAAGTTCAACACCATATTCAAAATAAATAGGACTTTATAAAGGAATTTCAAGTAAAAGTTCCCAGAGAATGCATAACTTTGCTTCCTTCCAAACTCATATTCTCATCATACATACCTCTATTGATCTCCTAGCCTTTCTAACTTTTCGTGTTTTATAATTTTTTGAATTACACGCTGATTCTTCTGCCCATCACGTCTACCGTCGAGGTCACTGTCGAGAATGCCTCATATGGATGTTAATTGCAATGCATTGGAGTTTCCACATAAATTCAGCCTCATTTAATCATCAACTCATCCAATGGAAAATAGAAAAAAAAATCATCATCTTGAAGCATCATATTATGATAAAACAACACATAGATAAATCATTAACATCAACAACCATTTGTTGAACTAATCATGCTAATCCGTCTACTGATCTCCCCAAGTGATACCCCTGAATTGTTTCCATCAACGATCCAGAACGACAACCGGACAAACTAAATCCAGGTCAACAAGATGTGTCCCACTCATAACTCTCGGCATGAAAAATGGCATATAACAACCCTCGATAATATAAACCAGACAATAATAGAGAACTAAACCAAAGATAATGCTTACTCATTCCAACACCTTACTCCAAAGCACACACACACACACACACACACACACATATATATATATATATATATATATATATATATATATATATATGGCATGAAGAAAAAAAAAAGATAGCGTACCTGCGATAGCATCTGATGAAACTCTAGCCTCGCCTAATTGACACTGCAATGCTTGGCTCCTCGCTGCTGGGGCTATTACCCTACTCTTACGACCGTCACTGATCCTCAAAGTAACTAGGGCAGGCGCACTCACTGGTCCACCCCTCAACATCGGACAGTCGGCCTTCTTGTGGCCCACCTGGTTGCAGTGAAAACACATGGGAACTGATCCGTTGGGGTAATCCCTACTAAAATGACCCATCTATCCACAACTAAAGCATCCCCGTCATGTCTCTCGACATCCTCCCTCATGGGTCCTCCCACACTTGGCACAACGACCCCGACCCTGATGGCCTCCCAAACGTGAACCCTGAGTCTTGGGCCTCTTCACTTGGCCCACTGCGATCTGAGTCTGTCGTGGCCTCCTCTTTCCGAGGTGCTCCAAATCGATATCCCGCTCTCGGGCTCTAGAAATCATATCATTTAGGTCTTACACCCTGACAAACTCACAAACTCCCTGATGTCATCCTTCAGCATATATATCATGATACTTTACCTTCTTCATCCCCTCGTCCGCTGCATACTACGGAACCAACAAAGCTCTCTTTCTCCCGGAACTTGGTAGTGATTACTGCCACAGTCTTAGAACGAAAAGCGTCCAAGCGCTCATCCAAAATCTCCAGGATACCTTCCTTGACCTTACCGAAAATCACCGGAGTCTGCTCCAAAATATCGTAGGTGATCTCCGACGAGATGAACTCTTGCATCCGTTCATCCATCGGCTCAGTACCTGTAATTGAGCCTGAACCAGAACCTGAACCTCCTCCATATGTGCTCACCACCATAAGGAAAACAATCATATACACGATCAGAACATACCCAAGAATCCCCATCCAGCAGGCTTCCCAGACTCTCCGTGACTCTCCTCGATTCGAGTGTGGATCCTGTGCTTTCAGTAGTATGGGCCCAATACTACCTTTCACACTTATCCATACTCTCCTCAAGAATCATCCTAAATCCTCTAAGTCACCTTCTCAAACTGGTACTCCACGTACTCACTAAACAATGCATCCGAACCCGCTAAACACTTCCTAGGCTCTCCTAGGTTCCTCATTCCCACCCTGCCATCAGCTGCTGAAGAACTCCCACTAACGTCAGCTAACCACTTCATGAATACAACCACATGCAACAAAGCTCAGATAATCCTTCGAGTAAAAGACTCATCCCTACAACGGTTGGATTCAAACAAAAGCAGCGCAGTATGGCCAAATCCATCACTCTGAGATTATTTAACCTTAGCTACATGTGACTTAACATATTCACTTAATGGTTAGCTCACATTACTTACGAGTCCCACAAAGCACAAAGCAATCAACATTTGTGCAGTAACACTCCAAACCACAAGCCAAACAGAGGACATCTTAACTCACCTACCACCAATAAATATTTAGAATTTAACACATCATTCAAATCCTCTTAAGCTACAAAGCAGCAGATATCTGGCAATCCATACAACCCCCCTGACAATGCAATGCTCCCAGCACTAAATTCCTTCCTAGGTTTTCCTAAGGCTAAACCACACCACTCCCCGCTATCAGCTACAGAAGGAACTCCCCCTAACACCCCTTAACTAGCTCATGGATATAGTTACATATCACCGAAACCAGATAATTCTTCGAATGAAAGGTCTCACACTATAACGGTTGGACTTAAACAAGAGCTGCGCAACAGAGTTAAAACATAACCTCCTAAAATTATCTAGTCTTTAGCAATGTGTAAGTTAGCATATTCACTTACTAGTTAACTGATGTTAGTGAAAAAAACTCCTAGAAAGCACATAGCAAGCAACATTCGGTCACCAAGTAATCGGAGATCAAGAATAACCTAAACAGGCCATCCTATCACTAACTGATCAGTACTATCATGCAAGTCAACAGTCTCATACAACAGGCATACACCAGGCACCTGTCCTAGATCCTTAGCCCTAATCTAGCATGTAATCCTCATAACATATAACATAACAAACATGTATGGGTATTCTGGGAATCATTTACTTGAGCTCAACAGATTGCACGCACCATACCCCTTTATTTTATTAGAAAATCCTTTGATAAAATGTTTATTTTATGAAAAATTCACCAAACCCTCAGTTTGAGTTCAGACACACCCAAGAGTGTGCCTAAATCCCTCAAACCAAGGTTCTGATGCCAACTTGTAACATCCCAAAAATATAGACCAAAAATTTCGAATTTTAATTTAATAAACTGTAATCCAAAACATCACTATACGCCAAAGTGGAACAAAGTGTATCAAATACATCCTGAAACATCAGAGAAATCATAAAATGCGGAACGAGGTGGTGTGTGCACTGCCTTCATCCCGAGCTCTTTCCCTTTGAACCAAAAGAACCTAAAATATAAACTGAAAACCGTAAGCACAAATTTTAGTGAGTTTCCCAAAATGTCACATACCTTACATATCAAACATATAATGGGCCCCTCCCGGCATCGGGCCCCACCCGATATCGGTCCCCGCCCGACATCAAGCCCCGCTCGGTAAACATATATGTCAGTCATCAGTCTCCGCCTTGCAGCGGGCCCCGCCCTGTAAACATGCAAACACATAAACACATGCATAGATCACAAAGATAAATAGCCTACAATACAATCATAAGGCCCCGCCTGGCATCGGGCCCCGCCCGGTACATATAAAACACATAACACATGCAAAAGTCACGCATGCAACAAGCATACAAAGCATAACAAACCATGGGCCGACATTGGTGCCTTCGACCCGCTAAACATAGTGAGGAAACTCACCTGAAGCAATTAACACAGAGTAAAGCCATTGGAGTAGTTAAAAGACTGCCCATCTCCCTGAACACGTACATCCCATATTAATCATCTCTACTTAGCTCGTAACACAAGTATCACTTAATAATACTTCATAATATTTTCCTTATTCACTATTATTATTTTTATAACAAGCAGTGCATGCATAATTATGTGTTTCAATTATTAGGTTAAGCTTGTCTCTCTCTTTGACCAGTAGAATAGCCTAGCCTTTAGATAAGGCATACTAATTATAATTAATCAACTCGTTAAATAATAAAATCCATGTTTTGTTATCTAATATTACCCAATAGCTATCAAATAGATATTATCTTAATCCACACAACTTAATTAGTCATTAAACTCCTCTTATAAATTATTAAACCACAACCTACCTTCATAATATTTCCATGTTTTTGAAATCTTAATAATCATGCAATTAGATTTAATTAGCCCATAAAACCTTTCCTTCTTCATATTAACATTCATTCTAACCCAGTAATCCCAATTTCATTAGTCATACCTTTATGTAGCCCACTAAGTCAAACCTAATTTCAAAAGTAGGAAAGAGGGTCAAACAGATGTATACCTCCTAACATTGAAGTCAAACATGAGCTTCTTCATCTTGTAATCGGCATCCTCCTTCCACTCCGGAGATATCTGCTTCTCCGGCGACATCAACTCCTCATCTGATGCCTTCTCACTAGAGACATTATCCTCTCCGGTAACAGCAAAATAATCCGAGCACTCCACCTGATGTGGGGTCATTAGATGTGTATCTAAAAAACGTGAAAGATCAATGGAAATCATCCCGCTACAATGGTTCACCTAACTATTCTTGTTCGAATACTTAGCTTGATATCGGACCAGAAATGGTGGTTGCATCCCTTCTAAACAACTTGATGATAAACCCATTCGAACAGGTCAGAAACGATGACCTTGAACCCGAAATCAGCACCTCGCATGGAGCCCTTAGTTGTTCTCTCTCTCTCTCTCTCTCTCTCTCTCTCTCTCTCTGTCTCTCTCTCTCTCTCTCTCTCTTGTTTCCAGCGAGAGCTGAGGTCAACGGTGAAACACGGCGATGACAGCTTCACCCTTCCTCTCAAGTTTTCGTTGTGCGGCGCACCCTCTTAACCTTAGCTCTCATTACAATAGTAAGAGGGTGTTTGGCTTAACTTTTGAGAGGCCAAAAGTCATTTTAGGAAAAGTTGCAAAAAGTCATGTTTTCCTGACTTTTCCAAAAAGTTCATTTTCCTTATATCCAAAATTCAAAAGTAGCTTTTAAAAGTGCTTTTACCAAACATTTTTTACCTTTTATCTTTTCCTAAAATGACTTTTGGCCTCTCAAAAGATAAGCCAAACACCCCCTATATATAAGAAATTATGGTTGGCCATCAGATTGCTTTCAAGAAGACGTGCTTCTCGGACGATACAAAAAGAGAAGGAAGCACCGGTTCCTGTCGGGTAGCAGCCTAGCAGGGGAGGAAGAAAAAACAGAAACCACGATTTGGCAGTTATGGTCCCTCGGGTTTAGCCTTATGACAAAATCTACCTTATATTGAAATATCTCATCAAAACTGATTTCTTGAAAATTACAGTTTAAACCCTATACATATGTGTTTAATTTGTACTTAATAAATATTGTTTTACTTTATTTATTATCATTATTAAATATCAAAATCTATTAGATTTGTATTTTAACATTTATTACTTTATTATTTATTTCACTTAGGCTTCTAATTTATATAGACACCATTTTAATTCGCTAAACCCTTATATATATATATATATATATATATATATATATATATATATATATATATATATATATAAAAAGATAAATAAATAAAAATGACAAAAAAATGGGGCATTACATATATAATATTTTTTTGCTCACCAATGATCTTTAACCAAAGCTTACACCGATCACATGTTAATATTTTGTTTCTAGAAACTCTTCCCCCAAATTTGTTAACATTTGCATGTTCAAGATTATTGAAGTGGTACAAATCTTAAGTTGCTAGATCCTCATCCATCAGTGGTGGCCACAAAGTTACTGGAAAGAAAGCAATTTAGAGACTGTGGAAAGCAATTCAACATGATAGCTTGCTCTTGGTTACAGTTCATGATTCATGACTGGATTGATCATATGGAGGACACCCATCAGGTCCCATTTATCATATTGATAACAACGATATTTTAAATTACTTCTCCATCATTCTACTTCAAAAAACCTTCTTAATCATATTGGAAAATTATATTCTACACATCAAAGTCCACCTCACGTTTTCTGATCAACAATGCCCATGTGACAGATTGAAATTGTAGCTCCTGCGGAGGTTGTCGGTCAGTGTCCCTTGAAGTCGTTCAAGTTCTATCGGAGCAAAGAAATTTCGACAGGATCGCTTCAACCTAACACTGGTTTCATTAATAGACGGACACCATGGTGGTAAGTGGGCCATATGTGAATGATTTATGGTTTGACTCTATACAAGTCAAATCACATACAGCTTGTGTTATATCTTAAGAACTGATTTGAGCAGGGATGGAAGTGTTATTTATGGAAATGACGAAGCGGGTATGCAAAAGGTAAGAGCCTACAAAGACGGAAAGTTAAAGATTTCGAGAGATGGACTTCTTGAACATGATGACATATGGATTCCTATATCGGGCGATATACGAAATTGTTGGGCTGGTTTCTCCTTGTTGCAAGCTTTATTTGTCAAAGAGCATAATGCTATTTGTGATATGCTCAAGGTAAGTGCATCATATATATATATATATATATATATATATATATATATATATATATATATATATATATATATATATATATATATGATAAAAGTGAATATACACTTAAGGGTATATAAACTTAGGTACCCAAACTCAGCATATTACTTCGTTTTTTATCATATATATATATATATATATATATATATATATATATATATATATATAACCATCTTGTTTTCAAAACGGGTATTCAAGAAACTCGGTTAGTATCGTTGGTCCAAAATAGGGTTTCTCCTTGAGTTTTTGACAATCTTGTTTGCAGGAGCATTATCCAGAATTTGATGATGAGAAGCTCTACCAACATGCAAGATTAGTAACCTCAACAATTATTGCCAAGATCCACACCATTGATTGGACTGTTGAACTCCTCAAGACTAATACCCTATTAGCAGCAATGAGAATCAATTGGTAAGCAAGTAGGTCACAAAACATAGCGGACACAAATGAAGGCTGCAAGTGTAAAACTTCATTATGATTCTTTATTTTATTCTAGAATTTGAAAGGATAATTTTTTTAACAGTGAACAACACTATTTTTGGTACAAGTGTGCTTGATCAAAAACAATTTACACTAATCATTTATAGGTTTATTGCAGGTACGGCATTTTTGGGAAGAAAGTGAAGGATCTATTTGGGAATATATTCGGATCTGAACTAAGTGGATTGGTGGGTCTTAAAAGGCCACAAGATCATGGAGTCCCTTATTCTTTGACAGAGGAGTTCGTAAGCGTCTACAGAATGCACACAACATTGCCTGACAAAATATTTCTCCGAGACATTAATGATGTTGTTTCAAATCACAAATCAGCTCCACCAATCCAAGAAGAGTACTACTCTTACTCACTCTCTCTCTCTCTCTCTCTCTCTCTCTCTCTCTCTCTCTCTCTCTCTCTCTCTCTCTCTCTCTCTCTCTCTCTCTCTCTCTCTCTCTCTCTCTCTCTCTCTCTCTCTCTCTCTCTTTATATATATATATATATATATATATATATATATATATATATACTCGTGATTTTTTGAGCCACTTGCAAATAATATTGCTTAAAGGTTTATATAATATTTATAGGGTGAATATGAAGGATATGATTGGGAAAGAAGGAGAAAGAAGATTGTCTAAAATTGGTTTGGAGAAGATGTTGGTATCCATGGGTCACCAATCTTGTGGAGCAGTCACATTATGGAATTATCCATTGTGGATGAGAAACCTTGTGGCTCATGATATCAATGGTGAAGAGAGAACAGATCTGGTGGACATGGCTTCCATAGAAAGTATGTACCCAAAGAATTCTCTACCATATATATATATATATATATATATATATATATATATATATATATATATATATATATATATATATATGATCTAACTTTAACATATATATGCTAATGAGATGAACAGTCTATAGAGATAGAGAAAGGAAGGTTCCTCGATACAATGAGTTCAGGAGGAACTTGCTAATGATTCCTATTAGAAAATGGGAAGATATGACTGATGATGAAGAGGTTATTGAAGCGCTCTATGAAATATATGGAGATGATGTTGAGAAGCTTGATCTACTAGTGGGGATACATGCAGAGAAAAAGATACAAGGTTTTGCCATTAGTGAGACTGCTTTCTTCATCTTCGTACTAATTGCTTCAAGGTGATGCCCTTTTTCTTGAAATTGGTTAACTAGTCATATGTTTCGTGATATTGATGTTTAACCGTGGTTGCAGGAGGCTTGAAGCAGATCGCTTCTTTACCACTAATTTTAACCCACAAACATACACTGAGAAAGGACTACAATGGATCAATAAGACTGAGAGCCTGAAATGCGTTATTGACAGACATTTCCCTAATATGTCAAAAACTTGGATAAGATGCTCGAGTGCATTTTCTGTGTGGGACTCAGATCCTAATCCTCCTAATTATGTACCCTTGTATTGGCGCTTAGCCTGATCGTAATATGTCAACTTCATCATGTTTCATAAACTTTAGTGTAGAAAAAGATAATATGTGTGGGTACATAGCAAGATTTTCCTCTTTGTTGAGGCAATCAGTCTGGACTTTAGACGCCATGTTTGGTTCAAATCGATATGTTGTAGAAGATGAAGGGTCTATATGGACAAATTCAGAGAATATTTGTATTGAATATTTGAATGACATTATATATGGTTTGAATATTTGGATTTTGAATTGGTTTTATCTATTAAATTGAGAGTTTGATGATCCAAAAATCCGAAGAACGGTTTTATATATCTTTATTTTTAGTTTTTAATACCATATATATATATATATATATATATATATATATATATATATATATATATATATATATATATATATATATATATATATATATATATATATATATATATATATATATAGAATGTCTCGAGTCTTACGATGGAGGGAGGTCATTCCTCCCAACCCAGATGTGATGTAGGTAGGGGTGGCAAAATGTGCTATCGTTTCGTGTTTCTGTCTGACACGACACGACAATGTTTTATGTAACACGAACACGATACGACACGATATCATGTTTTTTTTTAACTAACACGAAAACGAACGAATTAACTAACGACAAACACGACACGACATGAAAAATATAACATATACTAAAAACTAGTTTATTTAATGAATACTTTATCAAATATAACACGACAAACACGAAAAACACGATAAATGACTGCTAAATCGTGTCAATTTTGTGTCGAATTTTGAACACGAACACGACACGACACGATATCGTGTTTTTTGCAGTTAACACGAACACGACACGACACGATATCGTGTTTTTTGCAGTTAACACGAACACGACACGAAAACGAATTCAAATTTTAGTTTCGTCCCAATTTCGTTTCGTGTCGTGTATTTTTGTCGTGTCGTGTAATAAATTGTCACCCTAGATGTAGGCCTCACATTTCTCAAATCTCACTTACAAGTTACAACCATCTCATCCTAAACACTTAGAAATCCGTTCTTTCAACCAACACATTTTGGTATAAATATACAAATAGAACTTACAACTAAGTGACTAACCATCCTTCTACCCTTAGAATCCAAAACTCATTCGGATCAATTTTCAATTTACCTCGGACAGTCTTTTGATCTATACTTTAAAAATTAAAAATAAATCTATTTATTATTGGGGAAAAAATGATTAAAAGGCAAAATCTCGTATGAATTTCGGTTGGATATATAGAGAGATGTGGGCTTGGTAGGAAAATCCAAAGCCCAAACAATTTATTTATATTTTTTTCATTCATATAATAAAGGTTGGAAGTTCATTCCTTTAAACTACTTTTTGTGGTGTCGACTTGTGGTGTCGACGTATGGAAAAACAAGTTTTTGGAAATCCCTATGGAGGCTGGGTTTGCTATGTAAAGAAACTCGAACCTGGACTGCTCGCTGAAATATTACGAGTAGACTTCCGCTAAATTCGCTTATCGTTTCCAAAAAATTAAATGGAGGCGTACAAACAAACAAACTAGTTTTTTAAACAAACCAAAAAAAAGGATTAGGTTAAAACTGAATTTCTAGTTAGGAATAGGTTTATATATATATATATATATATATATATATATATATATATATATATATATATATATATATATATATATATATATATATATATATATACTGGTTTTTCTAAAAAAATCAAACAGAATTGGTTTTTTAACCAAAAAAAAGAGTTTTTTTAACAAAGTTCACTTCCAAAAAAAAAAAAAAAAAAACAAAACTGATTATAACCGAAACCGATTTTAAAAAAATGGCGTTAAAAATGACTTTTAAAAAACCGATATATGTGCACCTCTAATATAAACATCGAAATTTCCATCTTCACTTACCTACAACAAGAGGTGCACAAAACTCGCGTTTTTATTCTAAAACTTTGTAAAGTTAGAATCAATTTTTTAGACAGTCAAATGTGGTTTTATCCAAACCGGTTTTGACCGGCTTTTTGTGAGTAAAATGGATATCTATATAACCTATTTAGGTTTGGGACAATTTGTTTTTTTTTTTAGGTTTTGGCTAATCCTATAAAAACCTGGTTTTTATAATTTATATTTCTCTCTAACAAAATAAATATTTGTATTATATTTATTTTGGGAAAATTGTAAATACTAGTAATTATAGTGGCAAAATTGTTTGTCTTTTTTAAAATACTAATAAATGTAGTAGCAAAACTTGTCGTCTTCATAAAATCAAAGTTTTTCTAATTTATATCGATGTCACCCTATCTCTTTGTTTGTTGGAATTGATATCCCTTGTGCAACTTGTTATATATATATATATATATATATATATATATATATATATATATATATATATATATATATATATATATATATATATATATATATATATATAAAACTCATTAACAAGTGGTAAAAATGGTCTTACGAGCAAAACACAATTTTATATCATTTCAACATCATTCAAATAATGTATCAAACAAACGCATACTATCATCAGTTTGGAAGTGAGTCATGACATTCGTTCTAATATTATCATGCCACCGAGAGATAAAGTAGATTTACAAGCTACAGTAGAAGCTTGGACAGTTAAGCAAACACTAGTCATGACAGCTAAAATCAGAAATTGTGGTTCATTTTCTCTCCACCAGACCAAAATATCAAGGTTTTTAAATTCATAGACAATAAAGTAGACTAAAAAGTTTGATGTCATATAATTTTTCAACTTGCTATCTGAGGCTCGAAACTCGTTGGCGCTTACTAGCATGTTATAATTACATCCTTGATCGGTTTTAGTCAAACCCACCCCCCCCCCCCCCCAATATGATCAAATATTGGATTAATTTATTAACTATGATTTGGTCGCATAACAATGAAATATCTTTTGAGAAGTGTCCTTAAATATGAACATTTGAGTTTTAACAAATCTTGGTTCGAGTTGGGCTATATTTAAATTTGCGACCATTTTTTACATTAATGTTCCTACACCACCAACATTTATAGTAGGGATAAGGAAGATGACACATGTAAAAACCAAAGGTAATTCCTAGAAATATTTTAAAAATTTTAGTTACATATCGGTAATCATTCTAAAAAACATTGTATTACTTGAATCTTGTGTTGGGCTAAACTTTACAAAAATAAGGAACTTGAAAAGTTTATGCACAAACAAGTCATAAAAAGCATTTAGAGTAACTTTTTATTGTAAAATATTTCGAACAAATTGCAAATAAGAACTCTATCTACAATTATTTCCAAACTAAGGTCGTAATGGAGTTTTACCGCATTGGTGAAAAAAAAAAATACCCGATAATTTGCTTGTTTTTCATACTCGAGCCATAAATTGTATTTAATTAAACTTCTAAATTTTAAACGTAAATCTTCGCAAACTTTTAGTTTGGCTTGTACAATTATCCTCCCTAATAAATGAAAATAATTTTGTCACATGTCATTCTTTCATGCATTATGGCAGATGTTATTCTCTCATAATTTTGAGATATTTATTTTTCCACTTGTCATTTAATTCATTTTTTATTTTTCATTATATCATTAATTTAGTTTCCATAAATTAAATATACCATAATGACGATATAAATTTCAAATTTTAAATTTTAAAATTTTATTTAAAATTTTAGATTAAAAGTTTCAAATTTCAAACTTCAAGTTCAATCTAAATAAATTTACAGTTTAAACCTTTGTATATAACATTTTGTTATAATTAACACGTTTAGTACATTGGTCTGACAACTAAACACATAATTTTAATTTATTTATTTTTTGCATATTTTTTTTTTTTTTCTCGTAATTTTTACTTATTTCAAATTTTACATTCAAAGAAACTTCCGGTTTAATCACTCGTATTTAACATTTTATTTTAATCAACTTATATAATATGCGGGTCTCACAACTAGTACTAATAATATGTGCAAGACATCGGGTATGGAAAATAAACGTTCTCTAAAATCGATTTTACGCGTATTTATAGTCCATTGATGGTGTTAATATTATTTGAAGCATTATCAAGTGAAATTTAAAAAAAATAAAGAAGATAATAACACCATATAAGAATTTTCATAAATTTATATCAATATGCGGATAACCAAACAATTTAAATGTAATGGTTCATTTCATCACTAGCCGGTTTTGGGAAGGAACCAATGTACGGTAAAACTAGATAGAAATTGGCATTGGCATTTTCATTGGGGCAGTCAACACCGCATGTCAAAGAAACAACATAATTATAATTTGTGAATCCTACAATTATTTTCAATTTCACTTCATTCCACAAAGTCTAATTGTATCTCGTCTAACAGTAGTATGACTTACTTAACGATAACAAGGTTCAAGATTTGTTTTTCATAATTTTTGAGAGTAGTGGATTGTCAAAGTGGTCGAGTCGAAGTGCTACTTCTATGATAAACTTTGCAAAAAGCTTCTTGTATCACATCATTGTCGTGAATAAACAAAACATTGTCTGATATGAAATTAGTTAGCATCATTTCAGAATTGTCTTGTATCACCATTTTGTAAGCATTATCTGTATGATTTTCTAAGTCATGTTTCTGATGCATTATAAAACTCCTCACATTTCTTGCAACAAACATTTTTTCCTCCATCTTTCATAATGCAATAATCATAATTACACCAAACTATTAGGTTTCGGGAAGTTGGTTTAATTTCACTATGTCGTCATTCATATAAAATTTGAAGTCGGGTACACCAGTACTACTCACGAAACCGAAAACTTGTGAGAACGCCATTTTGAGTTCTAAATTCAAAGAGAGTAGTTGAGAATCAAGTCTGGGAAAAAAGAAGAGAACGAAGAGCATTTCTGGTGGGTAATTAAACCAAAAGATAATATATATATATATATATATATATATATATATATATATATATATATATATATATATATATATATATATGTAACGCTTGTTTTCCGAATGTGTCTAATTGTTAATGTTAAGGAAAATGAGTTTATAGGGTTTTGGGAAAGCCCTATCTCGCGACGCGTTTAATGGTGGGACGCGACGCGTGTCACGTCATTAGTCACAACGCAACCAAGTATGGGTCGCGATGTGTGGTCGCAATCAACCCAAACCCTAATTCTTGGGTCTTGAACCCTATTTAAAGGAACTAACTCTTAGGATTTCCTCATTTACCGAGTCTCCATCCTCCAAAACCTTGATACTCTGAAGCATAGCCTCTCTCATCCCTTTTTGGTATTCTTAGTGCATTTGGTGAAGCTTTAGGAAGAAGCAAGAAGATGCACAAAATAGTCACAAAGACGGTCATGCCACATATTAGGGTTTTACCCTAATGCAAGACTATATACTAATATAATAAACAGAAATCCATTTATTTAAGGGATGTAATCTAATCTACTTATAGTCTGATCCTAATCACCAAGATTACAGATCAGATATCTATTATATAAATATAAAGCTATCTATAATTACAAAGTGTATAAACCACTAATATATGAAAGAATCAGACTATTATACAAAAGGTCATGATGTCGCTGATACTATGTAGAGGCCGACGCTGATGCTTATGTTGGCACTGCTGCTAACATTGGTGGACAGCGTATGAATGATGTTTAACTCATCAGATCATAAGTTGTGACCTTATAACAACGTAGGCTACATTAGAGACAAAAAAAATCCATTGGTCAGGATTCCATAACCTCGAATCTGAGAATTTGTGTTATTGTCGTATGTAACATAACCAACTTTTGGAGTTAATTTGAGATCTCGCAGAAAATCTTTCTACCCAATCATGTGCATGGAAATAAGCACTATCAATATACCATATTGTATCTTGTTCCGAAGCACAAAAAGCCTACAAAATGAGCGAGTTTTGGAGTTTTTAGGCTCCAAGTTACAACGAGGGACTTTAGCACGGGCTTTAGGCTTGACTTTAAATTTCTGAAGTATTGGGATCTCAGATTTCTATTTTCGAGATTCTTTAGTGAAAAAACAAAATGTTAAGGTATTTTCGTTAATCCAGAAATCATATTCAAATTTTGGTGGTTTGGAAATGATTTTCCTGGGATGAACTATTTTCTAAGGTTATTTTGGAAGAACTGCTTTCCGAGATTCATTGGGAGTGACATTTTCCTTAACTTGCCATTCAAATTTTAGAATGGAACTTTCTGAAAGATTTTTTTTCATATGAATTTTGAATATCCTTTCCCTTATTCACAGATCTCATGGGCACATTTGATTTTGGAAATTGTTTTTGTTTAAAAATATTGCCTTCTGAGCTAGCTGTAAATACTGTAGAGGGTATTTTCCGAGGAGAATTACTTCTCACTGGTGAGGTCTCAACAACAACAAAATTTTCACATTTTTGAATTGAGTCACCTTTTTTTAACAGAAGTAACAAGAACATTTGAGCTAGCATGAATAGAGGGACGTTTGCGGATTCTAACAGGAGCATGCGTATTATGATTCCTAATCACTGTACTAACAACTATTGTGACACCCTCTTGGTAAATTTTTCAAGGAACCTAGAGCATTGTCTAGACCTAGTCTCTTTTTTCTAATTCTTTTTTGGCTTCTACCTTAAGATGAACAATATCCTTCTTGTTCAACCATGGTTTCTTTTTAGGGTCAAATGATGACTTGGAAGATTGTCCTACAGATGGATTGTTGAATTGGTTTTTATCGGAACTAAGGTAGAGTTGGAAACTACTTTGGATTTCGGAACAGAAGAATAGGACGATGAGTCATCCTTAAAACTAATTTCTTCATCAACCTAACTATCTAGGGATGCCCAAAATGAACCATCATTTTTGGTCAGTTTGTTAGAGTCATGTCCAGACATCTTAAGAATGATTTACTCAATAAAACAATTATTCGGAGGACCTGAGGTCAGAAAAAAAACACCAATGTCCCCTGTGCCATGATAAACTTCCAGAGATTGATTTAGGTTCAAGGATATTAAAGGCGGAAGTTATGTGGAATCAGGACATGTGACAGTGATAGATTTAAATTTAGGAATTAGGGATTGATATCCTTCTGTTGGTTCTTGAAGGGACGACAATGGACAAACAAGAGTATCTAAATAATTATGATTCAGAATGTCACCCATAAAAGTCAGGTTTTGAAGTTCCTTCAAGGGTGTAGCCACTGGTTTTGGAAATTCACTTCTGAGACCAGGAGCTTTGGAATAGGGATGATGAAAATTATGAGTCATCCTTTCATTTGATTCAGGAATGTCAATAGAATTGTGCAAACCATCAATCTTAACATAAAGACATATTATCATTCACAAAAAGATTTATTTCACTAACAGAAATATCACATTTTTCGTTTAAGATAATACATTCATTATTAGCTATTACAAGTTCTCTTTCTAAGGACTCTATCTTAAGCTTGTGATCTTCAAACCGTAATCTAAGTGTGGTTAATTTACTATCCTGCTTCTCACTCACATATATGAGACTTATAGGCTTTTAGGATAACTTTCATATCTGATTTGATTTGAGTTAGATAAGGTTCACATACAGATTAGTTAAAATTATTTTCAGAGATCATAGATTTTACCTATTGAGTGATGCTTCTGCCAGGTGGGTCATTTGTTACCATGTAGCAATAGTTAGGCTCAACACCTTCATATTCATCTTCCGAACCAGATGACCAATACCCTTCATCACATTCAACGGTTTGTCTTTCCATCAAACACATGTTTTTCCGAGAGTTACATTCCTTCTCATCTCCAGATGACCAATATCCACCCACATTCCGAGAGATAGTTGTAACAAATGCCTTCTGTGACAACCCGAACCTTTTTCCGTTACCGTTAGCAGATTTTCGTTAATAAAATTTGAATTTTATTGATTTCCGTCAAATTCCTTTGGTTTGGAAAATCATTTAGTTATATAATTGAATTTTATATATATGAGTCGGAACCAAAATCACGCGAAAAACCCGAGTTTCCTTTGAAAAATCAATAGTTTTCGGCCTGAGTGATGTTCACGGCCGTAAACATGTTTACGACCATACACCCGTTTACGGCCAGCGACAGGTGGCCCCCACCACCGACCATGGAACCTCCCTATAAATATGAGCATCTACCCCTAATTTACACTTTTCTGGCCGAAAACTCTCTCCTTCTCTCTCTAACCTCTCAACCGTAAACATCAAAAACACCCTCTTTTCTTCCGAAAATCATCAAGAATCACCTTTGGAGGTTGTTTTTGAGCATCTAAAACGCGTTTTGCATCGAATCTAACATCATTGTTCTTGAGTTTACGGTCGTACACCCTTCAAACCTTCAAATCTTCAAAGGCCGTAAACCCGTTTACGGCCGTAAACCCGTTTACGGCCGTAAACCTTTCAAAGATTCATAAATCCTTCAAGAACACTGTTCACGACCGTAAACCCTTCAAGGGGCAGTTCACGGCCGGAAACCCTTCACGGTCGCAAAGTCCTTCACACCGTGAATCTTGGCCGCAAATCCACTTTTCCACCTCGATCGAGTCTCGGTAACATTCCTAAACCACTAACAAGTGTTTTCCAACACTATAAATAATGGTTTCGTTAATAAAATACAATTATGTATTTAAATGTTGATTAGGATTCCATTAAGTACCGTGTGCATCAAACCAAGGGTTTCCACTCCCAGTCTCGCTATCCGACTAATCACACGACCAACAGTGAGTTTATACCCCCATGCTTTTACTATTTTTAAGGTTTTCAAGGGGGGGAATACAAGCCAAACACAAATGATTTTGTGAATTTATACAAAAGAATTTCAACAGGTTTAAAACTTATGCATTTGATTCAACCAAAAGATTTCCATGTTTTATAAAATATTTAGATATTTTATCCCTTTTGTAACATGCTGAGCATAAGGGACGTTTTCAACGTACACCCATAATTGCATAGTTTTCAGATCAATACATGAACCAAGTACACAACATACATGCAAACTATAATAGGTATAGTTTGGGATTTTCAATACACAGTTTTATGAATTCAGAGTTATACATTGTAAAACATATAAACTATGACGGATTTAGTTTATGATATATATTACTACATTCAGACTTCAAGAGTACAACATTAAATAACTATTTAAGTAAAATTATTATTACACTATAAGTATACAACAGATTCAAATACAAGAGAACAATACAGAACCACACGTAAACTAGTTAATACAGGATTGTGAGACAACGCTTCAATTGTACCTTTCGGGGTACAGGTTAAATCCTATCATAGTATAACCAGAGTCTCCTGGAGGGAGAGCGTGAGATTTGTGAATAGATCTATTCGGTACTGACAATCCCACACCTGAACTGCTAGCTACAGTTAGGCAGGCATGCCTGGGGTGACAAATGTCATTTATCCGACACTTGAAGAACGTCGTAAAGGTCACTAGGTCATATCAAGCATGGCTATACGACTCACAATAGTATAAACTAACCTTATTGTTTACGGGATTTCATTCTTCTTTAGTTTTATTTTCATTAATAAAACTAGTTCATAATACAACTCGAGGATTCCATGGATTTCAACTCATAGTTTTATTTTAAGTAATAAAATTACTATACATACTGGTGGTAACCAGGGTTTTCAAACAGAACATTCTATACATTACTGGTGATGACCAGGGTTTTCATACAAATGGATTTTTCATTCAAAACAACATGATACAATACAGCTGGTGGTAACCAGACATACAAACTAATACATTATACTCTACTACAGAACATAGTAATAATCATATATGTTAGAAAATATTGGATTTTATTGGGAAGCATACAAACATTTTACAGATTCAATGACAGGTTTTCATTACGAAACATGCTTATGAACTCAGCAGATTTTATGCTGATACTCTCTTTTCAAAATCGCTTGTATTCTCAGGAAATCAGTAGACAAGTACCTCGGCAGACTTTTGAGAAGACGGAGCGTATAGAACCACGTCTTTATTTTGCTACTTTTGATGTATATAAATATGAAGCCAACAAATGTAAATACCTTTTTATATATTCAATGTAATGGTTGTGTTTACTCTGATTACTATGATGCAATTGTTGTGATACTACATATGACGTCATCCACCCCCAAACGTTTCCGCCGTTCCGGTTTGGAGGTGTGGCAGATTGGTATCAAAGCTATTGTTTATAGTGAACTAAGTATACCGAACCTTACATGGTATACAACTATAAACACTAAAGGGGCCGAAGTGCTCTGAAACTAAAAGTATACTTTAAAAATACAAGTATTTCTACAAGAAGTATACAAGTATACATACATGCAAGAAGCTAACATAGTAAGAACTACATAAAAGTATTTAGGGCGAGTTGGACACTGCAGTTAAACCTGGATAGTTATGTAGTCATATGTGGGGCCAATATAACCTGATCAACTATATTTGTCCGAGATATGACCAACATGTGTTTGGGAGTGATTGTGGTGCCGCGACATGTCTAAAACTCACCAAATCTTATGCTAATGAAATTAGATAGTTAAAATACAATAGGAGTATTTTTATGGTTCTATAACACTGCACAGAGTCATCACTAGTAGTACAAATTATTATAATCGAAAGACCTGCAATTCCTTGTTATTTTTAGTAGCTATCATTATAGGTCTTTATTATTGTATATCTTGCTCGAAAGTATTCAATTCATGATCATATAGGAGGCTTATCGTCATTTTCCCCTTGTATCTTTTAGAAAAAGATGCCTCCCAGAAAGAGACCCAACAGGAAGAACAACGACCCTCCGCCGCCAACACCTCCTCAGTTCGATCCTGCCATGTTCCAGGCAGCAGTTACAGCCATTGTGGCTGCCGCGATGGCACAAATAAACCCTGGTGGTGCTAGCGGATCAGAAAGTGGTACGCATTCCCAAAATCTTGACGGCAATCAGGGACACCCGAAGGAGTGTTACTATAAAGACTTCATGAATGACTAGCCTAAATCTTTCGATGGTAATGGAGGAGTCATTGCCCTAACCCGATGGTTCGAGAAGATCGAATCCATTTTCGAGATTTGCGCATGTTCTGAGTCAAACAAGGTGAAGTTTGCAGCCTGCACCTTCACTGATAGAGCATTGACTTGGTGGAATGGCCAGGTCAAATCCCTAACTCTGCCGGTAGCAAATGTCATGGGTTGGGAAAGTTTAAAAGAGCTTATGCTTGCTGAGTACTGCCCAAGGGGCGAGATGCAGAAGTTAGAGCACGAGCTCTAAAGATGAAGGGTTCCGACATTGCCACTTATACAGCTAGATTCTGCGATCTGGCTCTTCTCTGTCCGGGGATGGTCACCCCGGAAAGCAAGAAAATAGAGAGGTATATTTGGGGATTGACACCCCCAACTCAGGGGAATGTTTTAGCTGCTAAACCCTCCACATTCGATAGCGCCAAGTGCCTGGCGCAGACCCTGATAGATCACGGGGTTGATCTCGATGAAGTGGCAGCCGCTCTCGAACAAACAAAGGCGAGTGGTGGGAAGAAAAAGTTCTGGAACAAGCAAAAGGGCCAGTCTTCGCAGGAGCCCTCCAAGAAACAACAGGTAGTGACAGTTCATGCTGCTACCACTCCTACCGCTGTTCCTACAGCTTAAGCACCTGCCAGTAGATATGCGGGTACCCTTCCGAGGTGTGACAAGTGCAACTTTCATCATCATGGGCAGTGTCGCGAGTTTTTATGCAATAGCTGTGGCAAGAAGGGGCACACAACTCGATTTTGCAAGACACCAGCCTAACCAACCAATCAGGCTCCTGGAGCAGGCGTTGGTCAAGCCTGTTATGGCTGTGGAGAGATCGGGCACTTCAAGAGAAGTTACCCCAAGGCAACAATAGTTGGCAACACAGCGCGAGTGCTAGCGATGGGCCAAGAGGAGGCAGTTGCTGATCCCACCGTTGTTACGGGTACATTCCTCCTCGACATCTCTTATGCATGCATTCTTTTCGATTCTGGTGCGGAGAGAAGTTTTGTTAGTCATGCATTTAAGCATCTACTCCAGCATAAATCCCAACCTTTAACCGAAACATTTACCGTTGAGATGGCTAACGGAAAGAAAGAGAGCACTAACGACATATTCATAGGCTGTACCCTTACCCTAAACGACCATTCCTTCCCAATCGACCTTATGCCAGTTTCCATAAAAAGCTTCGACGTCATCATCAGCATGGATTGGTTGAGCCCCAATAGTACAAATATCCTTTGCTATGAAAAATCCATTCTTCTTAATCTACTCTCGGGAGAAATCCTCGTAGTCTATGGTGATAAACTCAGCTCAAACCTTCGTATCATTTCATGCATCCTAGCCCAGAAATATCTGCGAAAGGAGTGCCATGCATTCCTAGCCCATGTCACTGATGACAAGCAAAAATTTAAAGACCTCGAGAGCATCCCTGAAGTTTGCAACTTTCCGGATGTCTTCCCTGAAGATCTTCCCGTAATCCCTCCCGAACGCCAAGTCGAGTTCCGTATCAACTTAATTCCCGGAGCTACGCCTGTAGCTAAATCCCCATACCGTCTAGCGCCGGCAGAAATGCAAGAGTTATCCAGCCAGCTCAATGAACTACTCAGCAATGGATTCATCAGACCAAGTTCCTCACCCTGGGGAGCCCTGGTCTTGTTTGTGAAGAAGAAAGATGGATCCTTTCGGATGTGCATAGATTATCGTGAACTGAACAAGCTTAACATCAAGAACCGTTATCCCCTAACCATAACCGAAGACCTCTTCGATCAACTTCAAGGAGCCGACTACTTCTAAAAGATAGACCTAAGATCAGGGTACCATCAACTACGAGTCCATGAGAGTGATGTTCCTAAGACAACATTTCGAACTCGGTATGGTCACTACGAGTTTGTAGTAATGCCCTTTGGTTTAACCAACGCACCGGCGGTATTCGTGGATCTGGTGAATCGGGTGTGCCGCCCTTTCCTAGACATGTTCGTAATCGTGTTCATTGATGATATACCTGTCTACTCTCGGAGTGAGGAAGATCATAGACAACACTTGAGGCTAGTGTTAGAAACATTAAGGGCGGAGAAACTTTATGCAAAGTTTTCAAAGTGCGAATTCTAGATCAGAAAAGTAACTTTCCTTGGTCACGTGGTTAGCGAGGAAGGCATACACGTGGACCCTTCCAAAATCAAAGCGATTGAGAATTGGTCAGCACCGAAGACGCCCACAGAAATCCGTCAATTCTTGGCTCTCGCTGGCTACTATCACAGATTTATCCAAAATTTCTCCAGGATTGCTAAGCCTTTAACCACCCTGACTCAGAAAGGTGTACCCTTTTGTTGGGGAGAAAAGCAAGACACTGTGTTTCAAACATTAAAGCAGGCCCTATGCAGCGCACCTATCATGTCTTTGCCTGAAGGGGCGGAGGACTTCGTGGTCTACTGTGATGCATCCAGTCAGGGTCTAGGCTGTGTGCTCATGCAACGAGGAAAGGTTATTGCCTACGCCTCAAGACAGCTGAAAGCACACGAAGTCAATTATACAACTCACGATTTGGAGTTGGGAGCAGTGGTCTTTGCGTTAAAGATTTGGAGACATTATCTCTACGGAACCAAGTGTACTATCTTCACCGACCATAAGAGCATACAACATATCTTTGATCAGAAAGAATTGAACATGAGGCAACAACGGTGGGTAGAACTACTCAGTGATTATGAGTGCGAAATACGCTACCATCCCGGCAAGGCCAATGTGGTAGCGGATGCCCTCAGCTGGAAAGAGTATTCAGGTCGTAGAGTGAAGGCACTGACAATGACCATCCAGTCCCATCTGTCTGCACAAATCAGAGAGGCTCAACTGGAAGTGTTAAAACTAGAGAACATGTCAGATGAAGCCTTGAGGGGGATGGAAAAGAACTTGGAGATCAGTGAAGACGGAGTTTACTATTTCATGAATCGGATCTGAACCCCAAAGTTCAGCGGTTACAGGGTGGTTGTTATGAACGAATCTCACAAGACTAGATACTCCGTTCACCCAGGTTCGGATAAGATGTACCTGGATCTCAAAAAGCTCTATTGGTGGCCGAACATGAAAGCAGAGATCGCTACCTTCGTGGGCAAGTGACTGACTTGCGCCAAGGTGAAGGTGGAATATCAAAAGCCCTCATGTCTACTTCAGCAGCCAGAAATACCTGAGTAGATTGGGAAAGGATCACGATGGATTTCATCACTAAGTTGCCCAAGTCTCCGAGTGGGTACGATACCATCTGGGTAATTATCGATCGACTGACTAAATCCGCCCACTTCCTGCCAATCAAAGAGACATTCAAGATGGAGAGACTTACACGAATCTACATCCAAGATATAGTTCTTCTACATGGTGTACCTGTGTCCATTATCTCCGATCGGGATAGCAGATTCACCTCGAGATTTTGGCAGTCACTCCAGAAGGCTCTTGGAACTAAGTTGGATATGAACACAGCTTACCATCCACAAACATACGGGCAGAGTGAGAGGACCATTCAGACATTGGAAGACATGTTGAGAGCATGTGTCATAGACTTTGGTAAGTCGTGGGACACCCATTTGCCCTTGTTCAAGCTCTCCTACAACAACAACTACCATACCAGCATCAAGGTTGTGCCATTTGAAGCCCTCTATGGCCGTAAGTGCAGATCCCCTCTGTGTTGGGCTGAAGTGGGTGACACGCAGCTAGTTAAAGGTCAAGTCCCCGATAGCACTCTCACAGTCCCATAAATCATCCGAGAAACTACTAGAAAATATCATACAAATCCGGGTATGACAAATCTAGGAACGACTAAAGGCTTCAAGAGATAGACAAAAGAGCTATGCTAATAAGAGATGAAAACCTTTAGAGTTCTAGGTTGGTGATTGTGTTCTTTTGAAGGTCTCACCCTGGAAAGGCATGATACGCTTTGAAAAGCGTGGAAAGCTGAATCTGAGATACATAGGACCATTCGATATCCTCACTAGGATCGGTCCCGTAGCATACAAACTTCAGTTACCCCAAGAACTTAGCAACATTCATCCTGTCTTCCACATCTCGAAGCTTAAAAATGTCTATCCGACGAAACCCTTGTGGTCCCTCTTGATGAGATCGAGATCAACGAGAACCTCAATTTCGTGGAAGAACCAGTCGAAATCATGGATCGGGAAGTCAAGCGAACAAAACAAAGTCGCATACTGATAGTGAAGGTCCGCTGAAATGACAAGCGGGGATCTGAATTCATTTGGGAGCGAGAAGATTACATGAAACAGAAATACCCTCATCTTTTTCCGAGTCCATGATTTGTATTCTGTGTTTAAATTTCGGGACGAAATTCCCTCTAACGGGGGGATGATGTGACAACCCGAACCTTTTTCCGTTACCGTTAGCATATTTTCATTAATAAAATTTGAATTTTATTGATTTCCATCAAATTCCTTTGGTTTGGAAAATCATTTAGTTGTATAATTGAATTTTATATATATGAGTCGGAACCAAAATCACGCGAAAAACCCGAGTTTCCTTTGAAAAATCAATAGTTTTCGGCCTGAGTGATGTTCACGGCCGTAAACCTGTTTACGACCATACACCCGTTTACGGCCAGCGACAGGTGGCCCCCACCACCGACCATGAAACCTCCCTATAAATATGAGCATCTACCCCTAATTTACACTTTTCTGGCCGAAACTCTCTCCTTCTCTCTCTAACCTGTCAACCGTAAACATCAAAAACACCCTCTTTTCTTCCGAAAATCATCAAGAATCACCTTTGGAGGTTGTTTTGGAGCATCTAAAACGCGTTTTGCGTCGAATCCAACATCATTGTTCTTGAGTTTACGGTCGTACACCCTTCAAATCTTCAAAGGCCGTAAACCCGTTTACGGCCGTAAACCTTTCAAAGATTCATAAATCCTTCAAGAACATTGTTCACGACCGTAAACCCTTCAAGGGGCAGTTCACGGCCGGAAACCCTTCACGGCCGCAAACTCCTTCACACCGTGAATCTTGGCCGCAAATCCACTTTTCCACCTCGATCGAGTCTCGGTAACATTCCTAAACCAATAACAAGTGTTTTCCAACGCTATAAATAATGGTTTCGTTAATAAAATACAATTATGTATTTAATTTTTGATTAGGATTCCGTTAAGTACCGCGTGCATCCAACCAAGGGTTTCCACTCCCAGTCTCGCTATCCGACTAATCACACGACCAACAGTGAGTTCATACCCCCATGCTTTTACTATTTTTAAGGTTTTCAAGGAAGGGAATACAAGCCAAACACAAATGATTTTGTGAACTTATACAAAAGAATTTCAAGAGGTTTAAAACTTATGCAATTGCTTCAACCAAAAGATTTCCATGTTTTATAAAATATTTAGATATTTTATCCCTTTTGTAACATGCTGAGCATAAGGGACGTTTTCAACGTACACCCATAATTGCATAGTTTTCAGGTCAATACATGAACCAAGTACACAACATACATGCCAACTATAATAGGTATAGTTTGGGATTTTCAATACACAGTTTTATGAATTCAGAGTTATACATTGTAAAACATATAAACTATGACAGATTTAGTTTATGATATACATTACTACATTCAGACTTCAAGAGTACAACATTAAATAATTATTTAAGTAAAATTATTGTTACACTATAAGTATACAACGGATTCAAATACAAGAGAACAATACAGAACCACACATAAACTAGTTAATACAGGATTGTGAGACAACACTTCAATTGTACCTTTCAGGGTACAGGTTAAATCCTATCATAGTATAACCAGAGTCTCCTGGAGGGAGAGTGTGAGATTTGTGAATAGATCTATTCGGTACTGACAATCCCACACCTGAACTGCTAGCTACAGTTAGGCAGGCATGCCTGGGGTGACAAATGTCATTTATCCAACACTTGAAGAATGTCGTAAAGGTCACTAGGTCATATCAAGCATGGTTATACGACTCACAATAGTATAAAATAACCTTATTGTTTACGGGATTTCATTCTTCTTTAGTTTTATTTTCATTAATAAAACTAGTTCATAATACAACTCGAGGATTCCAGGGATTTCAACTCATAGTTTTATTTTAAGTAATGAAATTACTATACATACTGGTGGTAACCAGGGTTTTCAAACAGAACATTCTATACATTACTGGTGATGACCAGGGTTTTCATACAAAGGGATTTTTCATTCAAAACAACATGATACAATACAGCTGGTGGTAACCATACATACAAACTAATACATTATAATCTATTACAGAACACAATAATAATCATATATGTTAGAAAATATTGGATTTTCTTTGGAAGCATACAAACATTTTACAGATTCAATGACAGGTTTTCATTACAAAAATATGCTTATGAACTCACCAGCTTTTATGCTGATACTCTCTTTTCAAAATCGCTTGTATTCTCAGGAAATTAGTAGACAGGTACCTTGGCAGACTTTTGAGAAGACAGAGCGTATAGAGTCTCGTCTTTATTTTGCTACTTTTGATGTATATAAATATGAAGCCAACAGATGTAAATACCTTTTTATATATTCAATGTAATGGTTGTGTTTACTTTGATTACTATGATGCAATTGTTGTGATACTACATATGACGTCATCCACCCCCGAACGTTTCCGCCGTTCCGGTTTGGGGGTGTGACACCTTCTCACTTTCTACTAACTCTTGTGCAGGACGTGCATAGTAAGCAAAGTCCTTTAATTTTGGTTTTTGAGGTTCTTCAGCCTGACAGTATCTAGCATGGTGATTTCCAAGAGCACATTTGTGATAGGTGATTCTGGGCTTAACTGAAAAGGAGTTGACTAGTGGTTCCGAGGAGTGGTTCAAAATGTTTAGTCGGTAGGAGGGTGAATTTTATGTGGGTTTGGGATAAGGCTAAGCATTGTTTTGGTGAGGAGCTTGGTATGAGGTTTGAAATCTATTCATAGGTGGTTTTTAGTTATTGTTCCATGGTCTCCTATACTTCATCGAGAGAAGAGAAAATTCTTATTGAAAACGAAGTTCGACATTTACCACTTCTAGTTCAAATTTCTTTTCAAACAAAGGAGGTGGAATAGGTTGAGCAACTTTTAATGGATCTGAAATAACACGGTTCAGAGTATGTGGGTTTACTGAACTGAAAATAGCAAAAGGACAACCAGAGAGTTCTCTTAAGGTTTGAGCAACATTGGAATCATGACCTTGTAGTTTGTCAAAAAGCTGATAAAGCTTCAGTCAGAGATGCATTACTCTGAAGACAAGACTTGACATTACCCCATCCCTTTCTGGGGCTATTGATGAACTTTATGTTGTACTCAAGAGGATTTCAGACCACACCATGTGCCGTCATGTTGTTCGCCATAATTCTTTACCAATTTGAAGCTGAGGCTACAAATTCTCCAAGAGTTGTAGTGAATATGTCAAAATCATTCACCACTGAGGGCATACGCTTGTCTTTCATCTTTTCTAAACCTTCAAATAGATCTTGAAGAGTGTCCCATATCTCTTTGGATAATTTGAACAACTTGATGTGCTCAAAGAAAGATAGTGGAATACCAATACCATTTCAGAGAAAGCGATTTGATCAGCGTGGAGTTTCTTGACGTCGTTGGTAGTTAGACGTGCAAGTCTGAGCTCTTCTTGACCCATGAGAGTAGTTGCAGCATCTCTAACCATTTACCTAACTGGGACATGAGGACCTTCTTTCACAGATCTCCATATATTTTCACCTTTTCTTTTTCCAACCAAGAACCTCTCTGTTCTAACTTTCCAATGATCATATTCTTCAACAACTAGAAGTGGGGCTCTAAATGGGCAACCCACGCTGTTTGTGATTTGCGTTGAATACATTTGTTGAGATTGATTAAGAGTATCCATTGTGGTGTAATAATTTGAGCGAAGTGGTATATAGAAGAACTTTTATCCTGAAACAGAAATGGTTGAAAAACTAAGGTATTCTCAATCAATGATAATATGATACTGTTTATTCAAAGGACAACCACTTTGGCTCAGATACCAATTATGAGAAGTGGGAGATATACAAAGCTATCTAAGGACAAGGTTGGAGAACTCAAAACTTGAGATCAACACAACAATGGAGGTAAATAATCTTTCCAGTCAAGTCTGGATATAACCAGTCAAGCCTCGGAGATATAGAGCAACAAAGTATTCAAGTGACTTAATAATAAAATAGAATATGAACAGTAAAGAAACTTAAGAACAAAGAGAATGATATGAATGAATGATTCTTGATTGATACTTCACTGAGTGAGAAAAGGTTGATGAACTACATGGGGGTGATGGTCCTATACTCATACTTATACTATCATTGGACCAATCACAAAAGGAGACACTTGTACTAAAAGTTAATGTCACACCCCCGAACCAGACGGCGGAAACGTCCGGGGGCTTGGTGTGACTTCATCCTTGTAGTATCATCACATAGTATGTAATTGAAACATAACATCATCATCATCACACATGTAATATAACAACATACATTGTTTACATCGAGTACTGTGTTTGAATATTACATGCCAAAATAGTTAAAGTATGATGAAACAAAATATAACAAAATATCCATTAGTATGTTCTGCCCAACCTGCTTCAACGGTTTCCTGAGAATACAAGTTAATTTAAAAAGGTCAACATAAAAATGTTGGTGAGTTCATAAGCATATTTGAGAAAATGATTTGTATAATTTTGTAATCACCAGAAAATCCTATATTTTTTGAAAACAATTTAGTATGTTTGTGAAAATGATTTGTATGACTTTGTATTGCCAAGAAAATCCTGTATTTTCTGAAAACAGTTCAGTATGTTTGTGTCCGATCTTGTATTAATGCATGTGTGTTATTGTATACTAGTATGCAAAAGAGAATGAAGAAAATGTACGGAGAATGCCCCCAGACAACCCTATGTTGTCTGTAAAAGAGAATGCTGGTATACCAACCCCCGAGGTTGAGTACCAGCGCGAGTATGTTCCCAAGTAGTCCATTTAGAAAAGAGAATGGTCTCCCGTAAATATATAACGTTAATTCCTCTAAGTGAGTTGTTATAACCATACTAGATAATGACATATTCGCCTGTCTTGGCGTTGTTGAACGCCGACGGAAAATAGAATAAGGTTTTCGTCACCCTAGACTGGTTTAGTCTAACTGTAGTGAACAGCTCAGGTGTGGGGTGTCATCCCCGTATAGATCTATACACAAACCCTCGCTCTCCCTCCAAGAGACTTTGGTTATAACTACAGGCTACGATCGTACACTCAATAGGTGTCAACCGACACGTCTCACTGGATCCTTAATCGAATTTACGCGAAGAGAAACATATAAAACACATTCCGGGCCCAAATGAACATGTAAGTGCACGACTGAGGCCCACTAAACATGTAAATCATTTCTAAGCTCATAGGGAATGAGATTATATAACCTGGGCCCAAAATATATGTAAAAGGACAACTAAGGCCCTTTTCACATGTAAGGTATTTACAGGCCCAAATAGCACGCAAAGAGTATCCAAGGTCCGTCGAGCATGTTAATGGGTCAATGAGGCCCAATAAATATATAAGGAGTATTCAGTACCTATCAAGCATATATATGGGTCACCAAAGCCCACTAATATGAGAAAGGCAAAATTAGCCCATTTGTTATATTATTGCTTGTTTTAATTCAATTATTTGTCACAATGGCATAAAAGGCCCACTTTTTGTAAAAATGACATTCTTGGCCCATTAAGCCAAAAGTTTACAATTAAGGCCCATTTTTGGTAAAAATAGCATTTTAGGCCCCTTTTTGGACAAAACTTGCCTTTAAGGCTAGTTTTTGTAAAAATAACATTTTTAACTCACTTTTGTCAAAAATATCATTGTTGGCTTGATTTTTATAAAAATATGTATTTTCGGCCCATAATAGATAATTTCATCTTTTTGGCCCAAATTTTTTATAATTCCACATCTTTAACCCCTTTTATAAAAAAAAAAAAATTTGGCACAATTTTCTTGAAAATGACATTTAAGCTCACAAAAGATCAAAAATTACAATTTTTGGGCCCAAAACCGTGAGAAGCCCAAATAAGGCTCATTTATGAAAATGTTTACATTTTTAGTCCTTGTAAGGTCTTAAATGTCGAAATTTGCCATGTTTAGCAAAAAAATCCTTTTGAACCCTTTACTAGCCGTGAGTTACACAAGTTACCCATTCTTTTGTCATTTTGTCACTTTTAGCCCCTTTTATGGAGTTTTTCTTAGCTTTTAAGTAACTTATATGTATTTTAAACCTTTTTCTTGTAAGATAAGTTGAAATAAGTGTTATGTTATACCAATATCATCATATTTTGGTAGATCTTCAAGTTAATGAAGTTGACAACACATAAACACATATATAACTAGAAAAAAACACAAAATCATGCATACACACATAGATATACACAAAACAACTTGTATTCTCCCCCAAAACAAAGTAAAAATCGAAAATAGGGGATATGAACTCACATTCCTTGGAAGTTTTCGGTTTTTGGTGAGGAAATGAGAAGATCTCGGCCATTGATTTGTTCTTCAGAAGATTTTCGAGATCTATGAAGTTCTAAGAGCATAAATCATGAAATGATGTGGGTTAAGAAGAGATTTTTGGTTTAAATCTGAAGTTAAACCATAAAGTCAAACAAGAACTTACCAAAAGTGATGAGCTTTGATGAAGAGTTCTTGATCTTTCACAAGACACACTCGAAAATTTGGAGATATGGTGAGTGAGTTCTTGATGTTCTAGAGAGCTTTTTGGTGGAGTTGAAATGAAGTAAAATGAGAGTGGTGAGACACTCTTTGGCCGAGAGTTAAGAAGAAGAGAGAAGGAGAGGGAAAACCTTGCATGGAAGTATGGGAATGGGTAATTACATGAAGTGTATTAAGCTTAATTGCATGGAGGATATTAATGAGGTGTCATGACCTTAATATGTCTCCATATTTCATTTCTTTTTTTTTATTTGGGCCGAGAATGGGATAGTGTGAGGAGAAATATAGTGCTAGAATTGAACATACTTGGAACTATAAGGTCCAAGGTGGAATTTTTCGACCCATTGGGCCCTCTTAGGGGTTTACGGCCCAAAAGAGTGAACATAATAGGTTTTAGGCCCATTTAGGTTCAAGAAAACATCTATGGCCCATTAAGGCCTATAAAAATGAAGTGAGTCATTTTAGGCCCAACATGGCCCAAAATACTTTAGCTTGATGAATGTAGGTCCAATTAGAGTCCAAATAGGGTTCCTTGGCCCAACTTACCCAATTTGAAAGTTTATTGGCCCATTAGGCCCAATATGAGGATCCTAGTCCATAATAAATTTGAACCATGATTTTTAGGGTTTTCAACACATAGTTGAATGTACGAGATGTATTGTATTACGTTTTGAACTTCACTCAGAAGTTTTGATTCAAATGGATGATTTCAATTTAGCATAGAGTATGATATTCGCTTAGAGTACAAGTCTTACCATAGTTGATGTTTACATGAAAATAGAATTTCTTAGCTAAAATGCTAGTTGTGACATCATTCCCCCGTTAGAGGGAATTGCGTCCCGAAATTCTTTTGAAAGGTAGGATCATGAATGAGAGAATAAGTGAGGGTACTTCTGCTTCATCTGGTCTTCACGTTCCCAAGTGAATTCTGGTCCATGCTTAGCGTTCCATCGAACCTTCACAATCGGAATGCGACTCTGTTTCGTACGCTTCACTTCCCTATCCATTATCTCAACCGGTTCTTCGACGAACAGAAGATTCTCGTTTATTTCAATCTCTTCTAGAGGTATCACAAGGGTTTCATCTGATAAGAACTTCTTGAAATTCGAGACGTGGAACACGGGGTGTACGTTGCTGAGCTCCGAAGGTAGCTGCAGCTTATAAGCCACGGGACCAATTCGGGCAAGAATCTCGAACGGCCCGATGTATCGTGGGTTTAGTTTTCCTCGTTTACCAAAACGAAACATATTTTCTAGGGAGAGACCTTTAATAGCACTCGATCTCCGATTTGCAATTCCAGAGGTTTTCGTCGTTTGTCAGCGTAACTCTTTTGTCGGTCACGCGACGCTTGGAATTGGGGTTTGATTTGGATTAACTTCTCTGTACTTTCTCGAATGATTTCCGGCCCTGTAAGGGTGCTGTCCGGTGATTGCCCTTTTGGCAGCTGGGTGTCACCCACCTCAGCCCAGCAGAGAGGCGATCTGCATTTGCGACCATATAAGGCCTCAAAAGGAGTGACCCTTATGCTCGTGTGATAGTTGTTGTTGTACGAGAACTCAATCAAAGGCAAGTGGGTATCCCATGACTTTCCGAAATCGATCACACAGGCTCGGAACATGTCCTTGAGTGTTTGGATGGTCCGCTCGCTCTGGCCATCGGTTTGAGGATGGTAGGCAATGCTCATGTCTAGTTGCGTTCCCAAAGCCTTATGGAGTGACTGCCAAAACCGTGAAGTAAATCTACTATCACGATCCGAGATTCTAGATACTGGCACTCCATGGAGTCTCAGGAACTCTATGATATAGATTCGGGTTAATCTTTCCATCTTGTACGATTCTTTTACTGGTAGGAAATGAGCGGATTTAGTTAACCTATCGACAATCACCCAAATAGCATCCAATCCGTTTGCCGTCTTAGGTAATTTGGTTACGAAGTCCATAGTAATCCTTTCCTATTTCCACTCAGGTATTACCGGTTGTTGTAATAGTCCCAAGGGCTTTTGATACTCCACTTTCACCTTGGCGCAAGTGAGACACTTGCCCACATAAGTGGCGATCTCAGCCTTCATATTTGGCCACCAATAATGTTACTTAATGTCCAGATGCATCTTATCCGAACCTGGATGGATGGAATATTGCTTTTTATGGGTCTCGTTCATGATTATTTCTCTGAATTCCCCAAGTTTAGGGACCCAGATTCTATTCATGAAGTAGTAAGTTTCGTCCTCCCTGGCTTCAAAGTTCTTATCTATCCCACGCAGTGTTTCGTCTGTGGTGTTCTCCAGCTTCAATGCATCTGATTGGGCTTCCTTGATCTGAGAGGTTAGGTGGGAGTGGATGGTTATTGATTAGGTTTTCACCTGGCGACCTGAGTATTCTTTTCTTCTGAGGGCATCGGCTACCACGTTAGCCTTGCCTGGGTGGTATTTGATATCGCATTCTTAGTGATTTAGCAGCTCAACCCACCTTCGATGTCTCATGTTTAGCTCCTTTTGGTTTAGAATGTGCTGGAGGCTTTTGTGATCAGTGAAGACGGTGCACTTTGTACCGTAGAGGTAGTGCCTCCAAATCTTTAGGGCGAAGACCACAACTCCCAGCTCGAAATCATGGGTGGTGTAATTTACTTCATGCGTCTTCAATTGCCTGGATGCGTAAGCTATCACCTTTCCACGCTACATGAGGACACATCTTAACCCTTGATTCGAAGCATCGCAGTAGACTATGAAATCTTCGGTTCCCTCCGGTAAGGATAGCACTGGTGCACTACAGAGGGCTCGTTTCAAGGTTTGGATGGCGGCTTCTTGTTTTTCTGTCCAGTTGAAAGATACGAATTTTTTTGTCAAGGCGGTGAGGGGTTTGGCTATCTTGGAAAAATTCTGGATAAACCTTCGGTAGTAGCCTGCGAGACCCAATAATTGTCGGATTTCTGTTGGTGTTTTCGGGATCGCCCAATCTTCAATGGACTTTATCTTGGAAGGATCTACGTGAATCCCCTCCTCGCTGACTACGTGACCCAAAACGTTTACACTGCTGATCCAGAACTCGCATTTGGAGAACTTCGCATATAATCTTTCAGCTCTTAAGGTTACCAAGATTTTACGGAGATGTTGACCATGCTCTTCTTTGTTTATAGAGTATATAAGAATATTGTCGATGAAGACGATCACAAAATTATCAAGAAATGCGCGACAGACTCGATTCATGAGGTCCATAAATGCAGCGGGGGCATTTGTTAGACCGAAGGGGATCACAACAAATTCGTAATGACCGTATCGAGTTCGAAAGGCAATTTTTGGAATGTCCTCTTCTCGGACTCGAAGTTGATGATAACCGGATCTTAGGTCTATTTTGGAGAAGTAATTAGCTCCTTGAAGCTGGTCAAATAGATTGTCAATCCGAGGGAGTGGGTATCGGTTAAAGAAGCTCACTGTCAAATAGATTGTCAATCCGAGGGAGTGGGTATCGGTTAACTAGATCCTTTCAGAATGTGCATCGATTATAGGGAATTAAACAAACTCACTGTCAAAAACCGATACCCACTCCCTCAGATTGACGATCTATTTGACCAGCTTCAAGGAGCTAGTTACTTCTCCAAAATAGACCTAAGATCCGGTTATCATCAACTGCGAGTCCGAGAAGAGGACATTCCAAAAATTGCCTTTCGAACTCGATACGGTCATTACGAATTTGTTGTGATGCCCTTCGGTCTAACAAATGCCCCCGCTGCGATTATGGACCTCATGAATCGAGTCTGCCGCCCATTCCTTGATAATTTCATGATCGTCTTCATCGATGACAATATTATATACTCTCGAAACAAAGAAGAGCATGGTCAACATCTCCGTCAAATCTTGGAAACCTTAAGAGCTGAAGATTATATGCGAAGCTCTCCAAATGCGAGTTCTGGATCCGCAGTATAAACTTTTTGGGTCACGTAGTCAGCGAGGAGGGGATTCACGTAGATCCTTCCAAGATAAAGACCATTGAAGGTTGGGCGATCCCGAAAACACCAACAGAAATCCGACAATTATTGGGTCTCGCAGGCTACTACCGAAGGTTTATCCATAATTTTTCCAAGATAGCCAAACCCCTCACCGCCTTGACACAAAAAAGCGTATCTTTCAAGTAGACAGAAAAACAAGAAGCCGCCTTCCAAACCTTGAAACGAGCCCTCTGTAGTGCATTTGCTATACTTACCGGAGGGAATCGAAGATTTCGTAGTCTACTGCGATGCTTCGAATCAAGGGTTAGGCTGTGTCCTCATGCATCGTGGAAAGGTGATAGCTTACGCATCCAAGCAATTGAAGACGCATGAAGTAAATTACACCACCCATGATCTCGAGCTGGGAGCTGTGGTCTTCGCCCTAAAGATTTGGAGGCACTACCTCTACGGTAAAAAGTGCACCGTCTTCACTGATTACAAAAGCCTCCAGCACATTCTAAACCAAAAGGAGCTAAACATGAGGTAGCGAATGTGGGTTGAGCTGCTAAATGCGAGATTAAATACCACCCAGGCAAGGCTAATGTGGTAGCCGATGCCCTGAGCAGAAAAGAATACTCAGGTCGCCGGGTGAAAACCTAACCAATAACCATCCACTCCCACCTAACCTCGCAGATCAAGGAAGCCCAATCAGATGCATTGTAGCCGGAGAACACCACAGACGAAACACTGCGTGGGATAGATAAGAACTTTGAAGCCAGGGAGGATGGAACTTACTACTTCATGAATAGAATTTGGGTCCCTAAACTTGGGGAATTTAGAGAAATAATCATGAACGAGGCCCATAAAATGCGATATTCCGTCCATCCAGTTTCGGATAAGATGTATCTGGACATTAAGCAACATTATTGGTGGCCAAATATGAAGGCAAAGATCGCCACTTACGTGGGCAAGTGTTTCACTTGCGCCAAGGTGAAAGTGGAGTATCAAAAGTGATGGGTTTTATGCATAAGAAACAATCCTATGTGTCATACAAACCCTAATGCTTGGATCTAGGTTTCTCTATTGTACATGCTTTGAATCCAAGACTTACAAACCCTAGATCTATCAAATAAGAACTGAAATAAAGGGTTTAGTAATTACCTTTGATTGTTATATAGCAATAACAATCAATCCTTGCTTTGATTTGCTTCAGAAAGCTTAGTGCCTCAAGTGTTGCACCTCTAATGGAGTCACAAACACCACTAAGCAACTTGGATGAAGAGGGAGGAGAGAGGAGGCAGCCAAAACGTCCAGAAACCCCTAATCTAAGAGTTCTCCACGTTTTTGGGCATAAAGGGCTCTTTATATAGGTGTAGGCTATTAGGGTTTACAACTAGGAAACCCTAATTTGACTGCTTAGACCCTAAGCAGCCCATGGATCCCTTCCTTTAGAGTCATGGACGAAATCTTATGGGCTTCCCCATAAATTTTGTCCACTCCACTCAATGGAGTCCATTAGCCCATTCTTGCAATTATCTTATGATTACAATTCCAGTCCCTTAAGTTTAATTAATTTCTTTTAGTCACAAAATTAATTCATAATTAATTCTCGACTAATATTAATTAAACAATATGATTTCTCCTTTAATATATTATTCTTATAATATATTATTCTTATAATATATTAATAAATCATAATTCTCCTTAATTCATCCTACATATTGCTATGGTGAAGGCAACCCAAAAGGACCATGCTCATAATCGGGTCAAGTACATACCAAAATAGTTATGGACTTAGACACTAATCCAACAGTCTCCCACTTGGATAAGTCTAATAACTATTCTGCGTATGACTTCAGAACTTGATCAGCAATCGTAGCTTTCAAAGACGCTGTCAACTCTGATCTTATCAGATACGCGTGTCCTTTAGATAAGGGATTATATATTCCTCCATTCTACAAGATATCGTATAGACATGAGACATGGTTTGAAATCATTCTCTCAGTCTACGTGTCGTTTCCCGATTTCCGATTTATGACAACTGACTAATTGAACAAATCAAATCAGTCCTGGCCCGGCCGAGCACTTTCCTTTGTCATCACTAAATCATCGAGGGGCCCACAAATATCGCTTTTATCCCACTTTGGGTAAAAGGAATGGATAAACTTTGACTCAAATGTTTGCTTGCACCTACTAATCGAATCACACACAACAATAAGTTTTATAACACCAAGTTACTGGTGCGCTTACTTATCATCAATGTGCAACTGATCAGCAAGTAACAACTCACACGTCTTGGTTTCAAGAATATACAATATTATCGTCTCACCAATCACTCGTGATAAAACCATGAAGTGATTCAAGTGAGCGTGGGTTTAATCCAATACTTTAATCTTATCAAAGCACTCATGAACTCTGCAGCAAACTTGTGCTATATCTAAACACTTTAGACAATCTACAGACAGATTCATGACAGTCTTCCTTCATACTTACTTCCAACGTATGACTGACTGTGGAGGTTCGAATAACCTAGTTATTCTGGAAGTCAAAACATGCAAAATGAAACGCAATAATAATATTAATCCTATATGGCCCCAAAACTTTTGAGCGTAAATAAAAACACTTTTATTTAAAGACCATATTGATTACTCATTATTCATTGCTTACTGTTTCGGAAAATCAACTTATTACTCGAATTATAACCACAATTGTCCCATGCTCCAAGCATGCACACTTTGGTTTCCTATGGTCCATACTTTATGAAATAGATCACTTGGAAAACTTTTCCAATGAAACTCATTTCACCATCCCCAATATGTCAGATTCTAACATTTTATGCAACGATCTTTTCGTAAAGTCATAGCACAAAAGACATCAAGACTTGGCCAATGAAATCACAAAGTACTCTATCTGAAATTGTTACAAAACAATTATATAGATGTGATGTCTCTCACTCAAAGTACATTCCTTTGAACATCCTTTTTGCATAAAAGTTTCTAATCTAGACATATCTCTTAATATCCAACTCCCATTAATGGAAACATTTCCATATTTGCCATATGACACCTCATTCTTCATAGAATCTTATCTATTCATAATAATGTCAATATAGTCCATCCAGTACTATACTTCCAACTACTCACAAGCGACAAATCCTCAGTGAACCTCAGATCGTCCTTTGATAGTTGTTTAATTATTTTAGTCAGAACCAGTTCTAGTCCCTTTTCCCTCTTAATGCCCTAGGCATTTGGAAAATTTTAGAATGGTCAAATATTATAGCATATGCAATCGATCCTATACCCGAAGCGTATTGGACACGATACATAATGTCTCATATAAAGACGTGATACTTTATCAGCCTTCTGCCATAATATTTTATGTGCCATGTTCCCGCAATTCGAACTATGAAGAGGGATGCCGTAATCATAATCGAATTTTGAGAATGCACTATGTATCCTTGACTAAATTTATTAACATTTCTCGATCTAAGCTTTAGAATTTTGAAACGAAGTATAATATTCTCTCCCTTAATTATAGCAAAACAACTTTTCAACCCTTGCAACTTTGCAAAGTGAATCTTTGTTTTCTATAATTAATATTTCTAACTTGCAATACTTACCATAATAATCATGCTCCTACTAACATGATGATTATTTTCTTACCAGCATAACACTTATGCTCCCACTAGCTTTGACATGTATTCAGAAAACAATTGAACTTCTAGAAAACAATGCTTATTGAATTCCTTAAGTTCATATTTCTAATACCTAATGCTTTGATAAGCCTTTATCTAATCTTTTTAAGCTCATACACCTTTGCCTTAGATATCTCACATGTGTGTCTAAACAATTCAGAATTTATGTTACTAAGTCCCAAATGTTCAGATCAATTGCCAAATCTCACAATTCGAACTATGAAAAGGGATGCCATAATCATAATCGAATTTGAGAATACAATTTTCTCAATTGCTATCTTCTTAAAATCTCTCTTGGTGAAAGCATTTCCTCACAATCATTTTCATGAAGGAGGAAAACCTTATGACACTTAGATTTTATGATGTGTGTGTTCCTATCCATGTGAATTTGTCAAAACAAAAGTTTGCGGCAAATCTAGAACCATATGGACTGAACTTGTTCAATCTTGATTTCTTGCCTCATGGTAACATGAATGCCCACCATGTCTTCCAAGCAACTCACCCTTTTGTATCAATGTACTTTCCATTGATCAAGGTGCTTTGTATTTATGCATTCAAATGAGAACTCAAAGAACTCACATGCATAATTAACTCAATTGGAATGGCACAGAAAAAGAGTATGTCATCCACGATAGGCTTTAGACCTCAAGTCGTGTGCTAGTGATGATCAACTAGGTTTACTCTTGATTTGTTCTTGAAACTTTTCAAGACCATTAAGACTCCCACTGACTCCTTGACATATAAGATTCTCTTGTCAAGAAACATTTCTTGACAAACAAATATTCAAGAGTTAGTGTAGCCTTTTGTCAAGTTTAACACTTCACACAATTAGTCCTGGTTGGTCTTTGTCTTATCCAAGACATCACAACTTACCAATTTCAAATGTGCAAGAATAAGAAAACTTTTCCAAATTCCACATTTGTCGAGTGTTATAAACCTACTTAAGACTTGTCACTCATGTCAGAATCTTGACTCTAAGACTTGATATTGGAACGAAGTATGATTGACTTCTTGATTTAACCATTTCTACAATTCTCGATTCCTCTTCTTAGACATGCAATTGCACTAAGACTCACTTAGAGGATCTATTGAGATATGGTTCTTAATCATTAAGACTTATCATAAAACACAATAAAAGGTACTCTCCCTTCTTCTTGGAATGGAGAAACTTTTATCTTTCTGCCGACTCGATTCTTCTTATTCGTTCTGCTATTGATTGAAACTCTTTCAATCAACTCAGAATTATACTTAATCTTATAAGTATAACCATATTTAATAAACTTTAGTAAATCATGACGAATATCTTTATCACTCTTGTGGTGGACTTGATCAACGCACAACCTAGTGTACTCGATCTCCTAGTCCTTCTCTTGACACTTTGTCAAAGAATTAGTCTAATTTCCAAATATGAAGTTTCTCATTCATCACGCAACCAAGTTCCATGATTTCAAGTTTCTGTCCAACTGAAACTTGGGCGATGAGAATCTTCCTTTATTTGGAAAATCCTCGACATTTCACAAATAACATAATCAAGAATCACATCCAATTCAACATTGCTAAAATTAGAAATACATAAACATCCATTTTCACATATGCCATTGCAATGATAAATAAATAGGACGAAATCAAAATTCATTTTATTGCGGAAAAACTTGTCCTTACAATGCAATTCAAATGAAAACTATGCTATTTCAATTTCTAAGCAATCTATTCTAACTCTAAAGTAGTAGCTCAAAAATCCGATCTTCAAGCAATGCGATCGAAATCCATTTCTTCACGATCAGATTCAGCTTACTTCTTCCCTTAAGCTTCTTCTCTTTTCTTCGATCCTACAAAACATCAAAATGTAATCTTATCACATCATGTATTGAAAATCAAAGAATAGGAACTTATAGAGTTAGTTATTGGATTTTACCTGAAGTAGAGCCATACGTCTTGACTCTCCCATCTCTTAGATCTCTCAGGTAAACAGGACAGCTTCGTCTCCAATGCCCCTTCTCTTGGCAGTAGAAGCAGATGGACTCTTTTGGAATGGCACAAGGAACTATCTCAGAATTTACCTTTTCTGGATTTCCAATGTCACTATTATCAATGTCCATTGAAGTTTGGGAGTTTGATTTGCCAGCCAAATTTGCTCGATTAGCACGCCAAATCATTTCTGATTCAGCAGCTATAAGCAAATAGGTCAAATCAACGAGGGTCACGTCATGGTCCATCATATAGTACTCTCTAACGAACTTACTATATGATTCAGGAAGTGACTGAAGAACCCAGTCAACAGCCAACATTTCTGAGATATCGACACCCATCATTCTTAACCTATCAATGTGTGACTTCATCTCTAAGACGTGTGCACACACATGTTTCCTATCTTCATGTTTACTTGCCAAAAGGGCTTGAGTGAGCTTGAACTTTTCAAGCCTTTGAACTTGTGGGTTAGGGAGAATAATTGGAGGAGGTGGAGGAAGTGAAGCATGACTCTCATTTCCTTGATCGTATCGAGGAACGTCATTTTCATTTGGAAAGCTTGTTCCAAGGGACTTGGGAAGACCATACAAAACGGGAGAATATTCAATTTAGTTGATAAGAATCCTTGATGTAACACCCAAATGAAACATCAAGGCTAGGATCCAACACAACATTCTACAACCTAGAAGAGGGATGTCGTAATCTAGTTGCAGAATATTTGAAGGTAGGTAAATGACGATTTACCAATTTCCACCATGAAAAGCGAAAAAAGAATTTAAGTTTTAAATGAATTGAAACTCCTAGATCTTTTGAGATTCATTGAACTTTTCAATGGCATGTTTTATCTCGATTATGCCCTTCTATTTGTGACTGGGATGCCGAGGATCACAAATAAGGTGTGAATAACCATGCGAATGTACTTGGTGCACTCAATGTCATGCTCACCTAATCAATGTGCCGGTTAACCACACACGCTCCATTGATCTGTGACAGACATCGAATCACCCTTCGCCACCAATGCCAAACCCAAATTAGTGTGCCGGTTAACCACACACACTCCACTAACGTTTCGACAAAAGTACAAAGTGTAATTCCATGGATTAGCATACAATTCCACATATTTTCCTAAAGTAACTATGATTTGGGAATTTATAAAAACATTTAGTTACTTTGTACTTCATTATACTTATAATGGAAGGTTTCGTCCTATCCTACCCGTTCGGCTAACGACCCTCCACTAGTCAAGAGTGCGGTGGGTAAGAGTGGATACCCATTCAATCGCCATTTTATAGGCAATTTCCTTAAACACCCCTTGTAGACCAGCTTCGTGAATGAGGCCTACTAACGGTAAGACTGACTCTTTACTCATATATAATATTAGACTTTTAATGTTACATATATATAGTATAGGATGTATTTTACCCTTTTAAAATACTAGGTGATTTTATTAACTTTCTCTTTTAATTAAACTTTTAATTAACTTAACAAAACCATGAGGGTGTAATTTGAACTTTTCAAAATACTAGAGTTTTAGAATTTAAATATTACATAATTAAACTATTAATCAAAATTTTAAATTCCAAAACTTGAGGGCAAGTTTTGAAACATTTCAAAACATTAGGGTTTAACTATTTAAATTTCAAAAACAAAACTTTTAAGTTCAAATTTAAACTATAAAACCTAAAGGGAGTAATTTGAAACTATTCAAACTTACTATGGATCAAATAACAAATAATATAAATCAAATAATTAATTTAGTGATTATCTATATTTGACCTAATCTAATTTTAGTCATTAGATAATTACCAAATAATCCATATTTATCAAATAAACAACTAATATTCAAAATATTTGAAATTATCTATTGTTTTGGCAAGGATAATCATTTAATTAAGATAAAATTCGGATTTTAACTTCAAAAAACGATTTAGGCATCAAATCCAAGTTAAAATAGCAACAAAATCTCGAAATATCCTCTGCCTGACGTACAAACTCGCCGAGTCAGCTCTGAACTCGCCGAGTAGGGCCAACTCGCCGAGTCCAGATACTGACTCGCCGAGTTGAGTCGGGCAGAGGCAAGAAAACGTTTTTTTTCAGCAAACAAAACAGTTAAGCATCACATACAATTGAAACCAATCAAGGCTCTGATACCACTGATGGGTTTTATGCATAAGAAACAATCCTATGTGTCATACAAACCCTAATGCTTGGATCTAGGTTTCTCTATTATACATGCTTTGAATCCAAGACTTACAAACCCTAGATCTATCAAATAAGAACTGAAATAAAGGGTTTAGTAATTACCTTTGATTGTTATATAGCAATAACAATCAATCCTTGCTTTGATTTGCTTCAGAAAGCTTAGTGCCTCAAGTGTTGCACCTCTAATGGAGTCACAAACACCACTAAGCAACTTGGATGAAGAGGGAGGAGAGAGGAGGCAGCCAAAACGTCCAGAAACCCCTAATCTAAGAGTTCTCCACGTTTTTGGGCGTAAAGGGCTCTTTATATAGGTGTAGGCTATTAGGGTTTACAACTAGGAAACCCTAATTTGACTGCTTAGACCCTAAGCAGCCCATGGATCCCTTCCTTTAGAGTCATGGACGAAATCTTATGGGCTTCCCCATAAATTTTGTCCACTCCACTCAATGGAGTCCATTAGCCCATTCTTGCAATTATCTTATGATTACAATTCCAGTCCCTTAAGTTTAATTAATTTCTTTTAGTCACAAAATTAATTCATAATTAATTCTCGACTAATATTAATTAAACAATATGATTTCTCCTTTAATATATTATTCTTATAATATATTATTCTTATAATATATTAATAAATCATAATTCTCCTTAATTCATCCTACATATTGCTATGGTGAAGGCAACCCAAAAGGACCATGCTCATAATCGGGTCAAGTACATACCAAAATAGTTATGGACTTAGACACTAATCCAACAAAAAGCCCTCGGGACTATTACAACATCCAATAATACCCGAGTGGAAATGGGAAAGGATTACTATGGACTTCGTAACCAAATTCCCTAAGACGGCAGACGGATTGGATGCTATTTGGGTGATTGTCGATAGGTTAACTAAATCCGCTCATTTCCTGCCAATAAAAGAATCGTACAAGATGGAAAGATTAACCCGAATCTATATCAAAGAGATCGTGAGATTCCATGGAGTGCCAGTATCTATAATCTCAGATCGTGATAGTAGATTTACTTTACGGTTTTGGCAGTCACTCCAGAAGGCTATGGGAATGCAACTAGACATGAGCACTGCCTATCATCCTCAAACCGATGGCCAGAGCGAGCGGACCATCTAAACACTCGAGGACATGCTCCAAGCCTGTGTGATCGATTTCGGCAAGTCATGGGATACCCACTTTCCTTTGATTGAGTTCTCTTACAACAACAGCTATTACACGATTATAAGGGTCGCTCCTTTTGAGGCCTTATATGGTCGCAAATGCAGATCGCCTCTCTGCTGGGCTGAGGTGGGTGACACCCAGCTGGCAAAAGGGAAATCACCGGAAAGTACCCTTACAGGGCATGAAATCATTCGAGAAACTACAGAGAAGATAATCCAAATCAAAGCCCGACTCCAAGTGTCGCGTGACCGACAAAAGAGTTACGCTGACAAACGACGAAAACCCTGGAATTCCAAATCGGAGATCGAGTGCTATTAAAGGTCTCTCCCTGGAAAATATGTTTCATTTTGGGAAACAAGGAAAACTAAACCCATGATACATCGGGCCGTTCGAGATTCTTGCCCGAATTGGTCCGGTGGCTTATAAGCTGCAGCTACCTTCGGAGCTTAGCAACGTACACCCCGTGTTCCACGTCTCGAATTTGAAGAAGTGCTTATCAGATGAAACCCTTGTGATACCTCTAGAATAGATTGAAATAAACGAGAATCTTCTATTCGTCGAAGAACCGGTTGAGATAATGGATAGGGAAGTGAAGCGTACGAAACAGAGTCGCATTCCGATTGTGAAGGTTCGATGGAACGCTAAGCGTGGATCGGAATTCACTTGGGAACGCGAAGACCAGAAGAAGTAGAAGTACCCTCACTGATTCTCTCATTCATGGTCCTAACTTTCAAAAGAATTTTGGGACGAAATTCCCTGTAACGGGGGGATGATGTCACAACTAGCATTTTAGCTAAGAAATTATGTTTTCATGTAAACATCAACTATGGTAAGACTTGTACTCTAAGCGGATATCATAGTCTATGCTAAATTGAAATCATCCATTTGAATCAAAACTTCCGAGTGAAGTTCAAAACCTAATACAATACATCTCGTACATTCAACTATAGGTTGAAAACCTTAAAAATCCCGGTTTAAATTTATTATGGACTAGGATCCACATATTGGGCCTAATGGGCCAATAAACTTTCAAATTAGGTAAGTTGGGCCAAGGAATCCTATTTGGACTCTAATTGGACCCACATTCATCAAGCTAAAGTATTTTGGGCCATGTTGGGCCTAAAATGACTCACTTCATTTTTATAGGCCTTAATGGGCCATAGATGTTTTCTTGAACCTAAATGGGCCTAAAACCTATTATGTTCACTCTTTTGGGCCGTAAACCCCTAAGAGGGCCCAATAGGTCGAAAATTTCCACCTTGGACCTTATAGTTCCAAGTATGTTCAATTCTAGCACTATATTTCTCCTCACGCTATACCATTCTCGGCCCAAATAAAAAAAAGAAATGAAATATAGAGACATAATAAGGTCATGACACCTCACTAATATCATCCATGCAGTTAAGCTTAATGCACTTCACGTAATTACCCAATCCCATACTTCCATGCAAGGTTTTCCCTCTCCTTCTCTCTTCTTCTTAACTCTCGGCCAAAGAGTGTCTCACCACTCTCATTTTCCTTCATTTCAAATCCACCAAAAAGCTCTCTAGTACATCAAGAATTCACTCACCATATCTCCAAATTTTCGAGTGTGTCTTGTGAAAGATCAAGAACTCTTCATCAAATATCATCACTTTTGGTAAGTTCTTGTTTGACTTTATGGTTTAACTTCAAGTTTACACCGAAAATCTCTTCTTAACCCACATCATTTCATGATCTATGCTCTTAGAACTTCATAGATCTCGAAAATCTTCTAAAGAACACATCAAGGGCCGATATCTTCTAATTTCCTCACCAAAAACCGAAAACTTTCAAGCAATGTGAGTTCATACCCCCTATTTTCGATTTTTACTTTGTTTTGGGGGAGAATACAAGTTGTTTTGTGTAGATCTATGTGTGTATGCATGATTTTGTGTGTTTTTCTAGTTATATATGTGCTTATGTGTTGTCAACTTCATGAACTTAAAGATCTACCAAAATATGATGATATTGGTATAACATAACACTTATTTCAACTTATCTTATAAGAAAAAGGTTTAAAAACATATAAGTTACTTAAAGCTAAGAAAAACTTCATAAAAGGGGCTAAAAGTGACAAAATGACAAAAGAATGGGTTATTTGTGTAACTCGCGGCTAGTAAGGGGTTCAAAAGGAGTTTTTTGCTAAACATGGCAAATTTCGACATTTAAGACCTTACACGGACTAAAAATGTAAACATTTTCATAAATGGGCCTTATTTGGGCTTCTCACGGTTTTGGGCCCAAAAATTGTAATTTTTGATCTTTTGTGAGCTTAAATGTCATTTTCAAGAAAATTGTGCCAAAAATACAAATTTTTGATAAAAGGGGTTAAAGATGTGGAATTATAAAAATTTGGGCCAAAAAGATGAAATTATCTACTATGGGCCGAAAATACATATTTTTATAATAATCAAGCCAAAAATGATATTTTTGACAAAAGTGAGTTAAAAATGTTATTTTTACAAAAACTAGCCTTAAATGCAAGTTTTGTCCAAAAAGGGGCCTAAAATGTTATTTTTACCAAAAATGGGCCTTAATTGTAAATTTTTTGGCTTAATGGGCCAAGAATGTCATTTTTAAAAAAAGTGGGCCTTTCACGTTGTTCAACAGGAATTGAGGGTTCACTCCTGTTGTTCAGCAATATTTCCCTCATTTCCTCCCTTTGTTCAGCCATCATTGTCTGAATCATGGCTTGAACTCCAGCCATGGTGATGGGTTCTGGTGCAGCTCCTGCTATAGGCATCTGTTCCATCACTTGGGGTTGAGGTTGCTGATTTCTATTTACATTTCCAGCTCCACTTCGGGTTCTTGCCATTATGATCTATACGCCAAATTAGGTGAATTTAAACCTTTTTCCACGACAGGTATTTAAATTCTCCTTATCACTCTGAAACGTTACATGTTAGTTCTAATATCGTAATCGTACGCTTAGAAACCTACACACATAAAGTTTCCAGATTCGGTCGGCAACAGACCATAGATCCGAACAAATAATATCATATATGGCAAACATATAGCATTTAGCACTTAAAAGCATTTTAGGCATCTTTCTTAAAATATATCAGTGCTCGTGTCTAAAATATGGTAGACACTCATCTCACAATCATCACTTAGCATTCTAAGTTTAAGTCTAGAAATCCTACAAATTCCTAGTTCGCTTAAACTAATGCTCTGATACCAACTGTGACATCCCCAATTTCACGGCCAGAAAAGACCGATTTCGTTTATGCTTTTTAAAATAAAATCAGAGTAATCCTTTTAAAAGATGATGCGGAGTTTGTTCCCAAAACAAAACATGATAAAAATTTATCAAAACCTTTCTTTAAAAATATATATTTTCATTTTATATCAAAATCTCGGGATGTCATGTTCCGATACAGATCATAAGCATAAACAAGACATTATAAGCCTTACAACAATTATTTACAACTACTGGCCTATAATCCAAAAATTTCTCATCATCATCCGACTATGCTCGGAGTCCACTACCTGTAAGATAAAAAGGCTGAGTGGGTCAGGCTTGGGAGCCTGGTGAGCATATAGGGTTTTCAACCCACAATAAATAATAAACTTATTAAGTTCATCAATCAACAATAATTTTATTAATTTCATCAACCAAAAATAACCCTAATTACCCATTCTCATTATCCTCACTTTACGTCCCTAAAACAACTATCACAAGGGACCTAGCCTAAGGATTTTCATTAGGGGGACAACATTGCTTCGGAGGTTCCTCAGCAATTTATGTCAAATAAGACAACCAATGGGGTGACAACATTGCTTTCCTCAACAATTTATGTCAAACAAGACAACCAATAAGGTGACAACATTGCTTTCCTCAGCAATTTATGTCAAACAAGACAACCTGACATAAAACAACCAATAAGGTGACAACATTGTTTTCCTCAGCAATTTATGTCAAACAAGACAAACATCGGGGTGACAACACTGCTTTTCCTCAGCAATTTATGTCAAACAGGCACGAAGTCACATCGTCGCCAAGGTTTATACAACAGACACTAAGTCCATAGTTGCCAACGTACTAAATCCATAGCTACCAGCGTACATCTATATTGTACTAAATTCATAGCTACCAACGTACATCTATATTGTACTAAATTCATGGCTACCAACGTACATCTATACTGTACTTTTATCCCTCATTCTTTATGTACCCATGTTTTACCCAACATATTTGAAGATAAAATATATATACATTTTAAATTATTTTAAACATGTATAAAACATCCATTCAACATCCATTTCACATAAACAAACAACATATATACACATAGCACATATTTTATATAAAATACTTCATATCTATGTGTAAGATGAAAGTGACTATACACTCACATGATTTAATGATAATCGGGCAGCACTTCGTTTCGTAAAACGATCGTTTCTAATAAATCCGGGAGTTTTATTGAGAAACCGGGCTCTGTGAGGGTCGGGCTTCAAAACCGAAAAGATAAATTTTTCGGGCTTATCGGAAACTTCGGTACGTGTTTCGGGTGCTATAATTGATACCGGGGCTTCGGGGGATGTCAAAATAGTGAAAATATTGAAAAGGGGGTGTAAAATGGCAATTTCTCAAAATTACCCGAGAAGGCTCGCAGGCCTTGTATTTATAGGGGCGAAGTCCGAAGATCAGCGGCTGAGAGGACTCCACGCGTCAGCAGATGCGAAGAGAAGGCAGGTGGCTCGCACGTGCGAGGGTCCAGCTGTTGGCCTCTGATTGGACCGAGGTCTAGGTCCGAGGTTCGGATCCGAAGCAAGAGGGAAGGGAGACAGGTGGTGCGAAGATCGAACACGCGGCAGGGGGTGCGAGGCTCGGACGAGGCTGCACACGCGTCACTCCTCGGATGCGCCACGGCTTCGGATGACTCATCAATTTCGGACACGTGGCACGCATGGAGCGAAAGTGACGTGGCCGAAGTATGACTATGCGAATTATCTCGGATTTAGCATTTTTTCTCGATTTTTGTGCAAAAACTTCTAAAATCCATAACTTTCGCATACGAGCTCCGTTTTTGACGTTCTTTATATGCACGCATAGGTAAAATTACGCTCTACAACTTTTATTTAGACTTCGTCGGCTAATTTTGACTTTAATTTTTATATTATTATTTTTAACAGACCGGGACAGGAAATCCGTTAAAAATTCATAACTTCTTCATCCGACGTCCGTTTTCGTCTGCCTTTTTACCGTTGTACTACTATTTATGAGACCTTCAATTCTCGTTTAGGTTGTGTCGGCTAAAAATCACTCGATCAAAAATTCGAGTTTTTAGCTGTCTACTGCTAAGCTGAAACTTAGAAAAATCATAATTTCCTCATACGAAGTCAGATTTGGGAGTTCTTTTTATACATACTCTCGGTTTGACGAACACTACAACTTTCATTTAGATCACTAAGGCTAAAAAGTAGTTTATCAAAAACTCACTTTTTACGACATTCGGCACCGTGCCGGTTTTGTCGCGAAACTTCGACAGGTCATAACTTCTTCGTTATAACTCGGATTTCGGTATTCTTTATATATCCGTAATCCTTGTCACGACCACTAGAACTTTCTTAATAAATATCGGCTTTATCTAATATTTATTTTCGACGCTCATTTTTATTCTTAATTAATTAAATCCTAGTAGTTAAGAATAAAACACATAATTTACATAATATTCACATAATTCCTTTTCATTTCTTCCAAAATGAGTTACAAATGTTAACCTAGACTATTATGTCAATATTAATGCCTAGCCTAGAAACAAGGGCGTTACAATTCTCTCCCCCTTAGGATGATTCCGTCCCCGGAATCACACATCAACAAACAACTGCGGGTAGCGACTCATCATGTCACTCTCCGTTTCCCAGGTGAGATTTGGCCCATTCGCATGTTTCCAACGCACAAGCACTAAATCAACCATCTTGCATCGCAACTTCTTAGTCTTACGGTCAACGATTGCCTCAGGTTCTTCAATTAACCTCTTGTTTTCATCCAACCTTAATTCAGAAATGGAATTATGTCGGGCACAGCTCCCGTGAACTTCCTCAAATAACACACATGAAAGGTGTTATGAATACCCTCTAGTTCTTCTGGTAATTCTAGCTTGTAATCTTGATTTCCGATCCTCTGAAGAACTTTAAACAGTCCAATAAACCTTGGACTCAACTTTCCCGAACCATGTAACCTACCTATCTTAGTCGGACTCAATTTGATATGACCTCTAGGGTCGGAATAACAATCATCTTCTTAGTCATTACCGAAACGAAGGTAATGAAATACTCGAACAATAACGGAATCAATTTCTAGCTTCTTGGTAACCTTGTGACTTTCCTTGATCCAAGTACGAGTCCTGTGCTTCCGGTAGTATAGGCCTCTACTACCATTCACACCTACTCATACTCGTCCCAAGTATTGTCTCGCAGTTCTCCAAGTCACCATACAAGAATTTCACATAGTCATTCAATTCATCAGATGACAAAACCAGGGTTTATATTATTTCTTGAAACGATTACACAGAGGTTCAAGTTTACTCTATACTATGCCTCTAATAGGCTACACCGCTTGTTACTAACTGCATAACTACTTTATATCTTGGTTTTAGGAATATAAGGTCCTTACTCCTGATCCCTTGTATTTCCATCTGCTTCATTAAGGATCATTTGGAATGCCTTTGGTTTTGGTTTTGGTGGAACATTGGGCCTTGCTGCCTCTTTCTTCTTTGGGCAGTCTTTCAAAATGTGCCCTTCCTCGTTACATCCATAGCACATCCTCTTGTTGGACGGACACTCGTTGGCATAATGCCCAGTCTTCCCACACTTGTAGCAGGTCACCTCTTCGCTACATTTCCCGAAGTGCTTCTTTTTGCACTTCTCGCACCATTTTGCTTCGCCTCCTCCTCCTCCTCCTCCAGACTTCGAGAATTTTCTTTTCTCGTTGGACCCTGAAGTCCCTTCAAAGTTTCTTTTCTCGCCAACTTCGATCTTGTTGGCGGCTCTTCCCTTAATCATATCTTCTACAGACTTGGCAGCCCAGATAGCCGCCTCCAAAGTAAGTTCTTGACGCACTGGCACTGCATACTCCCATGGAAGTCCCTTTGCGTACCTGTCTATTTTCGTCAACTCATCTGGGACAATACGCAAGGCAAACTCCATTTTGTCTGTGAAGTTATTGGTATATTCATCAATGGTCATACTTCCCTTCTTCAACGTCAGGAATTGGTTTTCTAGCTCAAGCACATTTTGGGCCGAGCAGTACTTGCGCTTGAAGTGCACCAAGAACTCTGCCCAAGTCAGTTGCAGTGGCTCATTAGGGCTTAGGGTTTTCCCCAGTGTGTTCCACCAACGAGCAGCATTACCCCTGAACTGACGCACTATAAATGTGGTTTGTAACTTGCCTTGGCAACCACACGTCATGAAAGCCAATTCCATTTCCGAGATCCAATCCATTACTCCGATAGGATCTTCCTTTCCAGTGAAGGTTATTGGCTTGCAAGTCATAAAGTCTTTATACTCGCACCCATTTCTCTCCACTCTATCCTCGTGGTTATTTCTCCCAACCACAAGCGGTTCACTATGACCAACAGAACTACTGTTGTTTCCTTCTTCAGATTGATCGTCATTTAATTCACGTTGTTCAACAGGAATTGAGGGTTCACTCCTGTTGTTCAGCAATATTTCCCTCATTTCCTCCCTTTGTTCAGCCATCATTGTCTGAATCATGGCTTGAACTCCAGCCATGGTGATGGGTTCTGGTGCAGCTCCTGCTATAGGCACCTGTTCCATCACTTGGGGTTGAGGTTGCTGATTTCTATTTACATTTCCAGCTCCACTTCGGGTTCTTGCCATTATGATCTATACGCCAAATTAGGTGAATTTAAACCTTTATCCACGACATGTATTTAAATTCTCCTTATCACTCTGAAACGTTACATGTTAGTTCTAATCTTGTAATCGTACGCTTAGAAACCTACACACATAAAGTTTCCAGATCCGGTCGGCAACAGACCATAGATCCGAACAAATAATATCATATATGGCAAACATATAGCATTTAACACTTAAAAGCATTTTAGGCATCTTTCTTAAAATATACCAGTGCTCGTGTCTAAAATATGGTAGACACTCATCTCACAATCATCACTTAGCATTCTAAGTTTAAGTCTAGAAATCCTACAAATTCCTAGTTCGCTTAAACTAATGCTCTGATACCAACTGTGACATCCCTAATTTCACGGCCAGAAAAGACCGATTTCGTTTATGCTTTTTAAAATAAAATCAGAGTAATCCTTTTAAAAGATGTTGCGGAGTTTGTTCCCAAAACAAAACATGATAAAAATTTATCAAAACCTTTCTTTAAAAATATATATTTTCATTTTATATCAAAATCTCGGGATTTCATGTTCCGATACAGATCATAAGCATAAACAAGACATTATAAGCCTTACAACAGTTATTTACAGCTACTGGCCTATAATCCAAAAATTTCTCATCATCATCCGACTATGCTCGGAGTCCACTACCTGTAAGATAAAAAGGTTGAGTGGGTCAGGCTTGGGAGCCTGGTGAGCATATAGGGTTTTCAACCCACAATAAATAATAAACTTATTAAGTTCATCAATCAACAATAATTTTATTAATTTCATCAACCAAAAATAACCCTAATTACCCATTCCCATTATCCTCACTTTACGTCTCTAAAACAACTATCACAAGGGACCTAGCCTAAGGATTTTCATTAGGGGAACAACATTGCTTCGGAGGTTCCTCAGCAATTTATGTCAAATAAGACAACCAATGGGGTGACAACATTGCTTTCCTCAAAAATTTATGTCAAACAAGACAACCAATAAGGTGACAACATTGCTTTCCTCAGCAATTTATGTCAAACAAGACAACCTGACATAAAACAACCAATAAGGTGACAACATTGTTTTCCTCAGCAATTTATGTCAAACAAGACAAACATCGGGGTGACAACACTGCTTTTCCTCAGCAATTTATGTCAAACAGGCACGAAGTCACATCGTCGCCAAGGTTTATACAACAGGCACTAAGTCCATAGCTGCCAACGTACTAAATCCATAGCTACCAGCGTACATCTATACTGTACTAAATTCGTAGCTACCAACGTACATCTATACTGTACTAAATTCATGGCTACCAACGTACATCTATACTGTACTTTTATCCCTCATTCTTTATGTACCCATGTTTTACCCAACATATTTGAAGATAAAATATATATACATTTTAAATTATTTTAAACATGTATAAAACATCCATTCAACATCCATTTCAAATAAATAAACAACATATATACACATAGCACATATTTTATATAAAATACTTCATATCTATGTGTAAGATGAAAGTGACTATACACTCACATGATTTAATGATAATCGGGCAGCACTTCGTTTCCTAAAACGATCGTTTCTAATAAATCCGGGAGTTTTATTGAGAAACCGGGCTCTGCGAGGGTCGGGCTTCAAAACCGAAAAGATAAATTTTTCGGGCTTCTCGGGAACTTCGGGACGTGTTTCGGGTGCTATAATTGATACCGGGGCTTCGGGGGATGTCAAAATAGTGAAAATATTGAAAAGGGGGTGTAAAATGGCAATTTCTCAAAATTACCCGAGAAGGCTCGCAGGCCTTGTATTTATAAGGGCGAAGTCCGAAGATCAGCGGCTGAGAGGACTCCACGCGTCAGCAGATGCGAAGAGAAGGCAGGTGGCTCGCACGTGCGAGGGTCCAGCTGCTGGCCTCTGATTGGACCGAGGTCTAGGTCCTAGGTTCGGATCCGAAGCAAGAGGGAAGGGAGACAGGTGGTGCGAAGGTCGGACACGCGACAGGGGGTGCGAGGCTCGGACGAGGCTGCACACGAGTGACTCCTCGGATGCGCCACGGCTTCGGATGACTCATCAATTTCGGACACGTGGCACGCATGGAGCGAAAGTGACGCGGCCAAAGTATGACTATGCGAATTATCTCGGATTTAGCATTTTTTCTCGATTTTTGTGCAAAAACTTCTAAAATCCATAACTTTCGCATACGAGCTCCGTTTTTTAAGTTCTTTATATGCACGCATAGGTAAAATTACGCTCTACAACTTTTATTTAGACTTCGTCGGCTAATTTTGACTTTAATTTTTATATTATTATTTTTAACAGACCGGGACAGGAAATCCGTTAAAAATTCATAACTTCTTCATCCGACGTCCGTTTTCGTCTATCTTTTTACCGTTGTAATACTATTTACGAGACCTTCGATTCTCGTTTAGGTTGTGTCGGCTAAAAATCACTCGATCTAAAATTCGAGTTTTTAGCTGTCTACTGCTAAGCTGAAACTTAGAAAAATCATAACTTCCTCATACGAAGTCAGATTTGGGCGTTCTTTTTATACATACTCTCGGTTTGATGAACACTACGAATTTCGTTTAGATCACTAAGGCTAAAAAGTAGTTTATCAAAAACTCACTTTTTACGACATTCGGCACCGTGTCGGTTTTGTCGCGAAACTTCGACAGGTCATAACTTCTTCGTTATAACTCGGATTTTGGTATTCTTTATATATCCGTAATCCTTGTCACGACCACTACAACTTTCTTAATAAATATCGGCTTTATCTAATCTTTATTTTCGACGCTCATTTTTATTCTTAATTAATTAAATCCTAGTAATTAAGAATAAAACACATAATTCACATAATATTCGCATAATTCCTTTTCATTTCTTCCAAAATGAGTTACAAAGGTTAACCTAGACTATTATATCAATATTAATGTCTAGCCTAGAAACACGGATGTTACATTATGCCATTGTGGCAAATAATTGAATTAAAACAAGCAATAATAGAAAATATGGGCCAATTTTGCCTTTCTCATATTAGTGGGCTTTAGTGACCCATATATATGCTTGATGGGTACTGAATACTCCTTATATGTTTATTGGGCCTCATTGACCCATTAACATGATCGACGGACCTTGGATACTCTTTGCATGCTATTTGGGCCTGTAAATACCTTACATGTGAAATGGGCCTTAGTTGTCCTTTTACATATATTTTGGGCCTATGTTATATAATCTAATTCCTTATGAGCTTAGAAATGATTTACATGTTTAGTGGGCCTCAGTCGTGCACTTACATATTCATTTGGGCCTGAAATGTGTTTTATATGTTTCTCTTCGCGTAAATTCGATTAAGGATCTAGTGAGACGTGTCGGTTGACACCTATTGAGTGTACGATCGTAGCCTATAGTTATAACCAGAGTCTCTTGGAGGGAGAGCGGGGGTTTGTGTATAGATCTATACGAGGATGACACCCCACACCTGAGCTGTTCGCTACAGTTAGACTAAACCAGTCTAGGGTGACGAAAACCTTATTCTATTTTCCGTCGGCGTTCAACAACGCCAAGACAAGCGAATATGTCATTATCTAGTATGGTTATAACGACTCACTTAGAGGAATTAACGTTAGAAATTTACGGGAGACCATTCTCTTTTCTAAATGGATTACTCGGGAACATACTCGCGTTGGTACTCAACCTCGGGGGTTGGTATACCATCATTCTCTTTTACAGACAACATAGGGTTGTCTGGGGGCATTCTCCGTACATTCTCTTTACATTTTCTTCATTCTCTTTTGCATACTAGTATATAATAACACACATGCATTAATACAAGATCGGACACAAACATACTGAACCGTTTTCAGAAAATACATGATTTTTCTGGCAATACAAAGTCATACAAATCATTTTCACAAACATACTAAATTGTTTTCAGAAAATATAAGATTTTCTGGTGATTACAAAATTATACGTTTTCTCAAACATGCATATGAACTCACCAACATTTTTATGTTGAACTTTTTAAATTAACTTGTATTCTCAGGAAAACGTTGAAGCAGGTTAGGCAGAACATACTAATGGATATTGTGTTTCATCATACTTTAACTATTTTGGCATGTAATATTCAAACACAGTACTCGATGTAAACAATGTATGTTGTTATATTACATGTGTGATGATGATGATGTTATGTTTCAATTATATACTATGTGATGATACTCCAAGGATGAAGTCACACCAAGCCCCCAGACGTTTCCACCGTCTGGTTCGGGGGTTTGACAGTTAACTACAAATCAACTAGCTGACATATCGTTGTGGTTGACCTTGTTTCCTACATGCGTTACATTTAATATGACTAAATATTACTAATCTTAGATCAGTCAGCCTTCACTCCATCTTAAAATCTCTAACAGCTCGGAAGTCAACAACTTCGAACCTACAATCATCTCGGAATCTTGATAACTCAGATTTCCTAGGATCACTTGACTTGTACTAACAATATATGAGATAATCAATTTAGAAGAAGATATTATGTAAAGAGATATACAAGATACTAAATTCAACATAGATGCATATAATTATGAATTATAATCGGATTATGCTAATTCCTTCCATTTAGGAAACCTAATAATCTTTTGGGACTTCAAGAGTATAGTTAATCAAGCTTAGAATCTCTAAATCACATAATAACACTAATCATATTCTCTGAGATATTTAACTATAATTAGAAGAAAGTTAAGTATGGACATGATAATATTCGCAGAATTCTCACAAATTAAATTTAGTCAGACCCATTAATAAAGTCTTTCCTTAAGCAAAGTATGAATGGTCACACTTTAGCTATAGGAATTTGTTATTCTAGAAATGGGATTTGATTTGGATTTTGTATTTGGATATTAGAACATTAATACAACAACTATTTTTGAAACAATAAATAATAGATCGATAGATTTTAACAAGTGTAATCAACCAAACAATAAGAACAGTGAAGATCAAATGGTGTCGAATGATTAGATTCAATAGCCTTAGAAGAGTTCAACAAGAACTTCTCAGTAAAGACTACGTAGGGCAATACCACTTGTTAACCCTAAAACAGTGCATGCATACACTATAAATAGTCTAACCCCAATACCATTAAAACTCTGGTGGACAGGCCCAACCCGTTACAATATGGACTATTCTATTACAAAACAATTGACACACCATTATTTATCCCAACAATCTCCACCTTTGTGTCAATTAAATAAGGTAGATTCTTCAGTACGACTGATGTTTCTGAACTTTGAAGAACTTCGACATTAATCCAAGCAAAGTTTTGCGAACCACGATATACCATTTGATCATATCTGCGAAGAACTTCTTATCCGCAACATCATTCTCTTTGCATTGTGCTGGAATCCCCAAAACGTAGTTCAGACAGGATGTAGAATAAAGATGCTTGTCTGGTAAGGAAAACAAGCACTTCCGAACTTTCTCGCCTACTCGTTGTTGAAAGGCTACAGTTATCCTTTTGGATTTTTCCCAGCTTCATCTTGCTGAAATCGTTCAGATTTTCTTTAGGTTGCACAATTGGTTTCTTTCTTAGCACAGTAGCAATCTCCACATCCATTTTCCCGATTTCTTGAATGTAGGAGACTACCATTCTTTTCAGATGTGTCACTATTGGTTCGAACTTCTGTTCATCTTTGGACAAAAGACTGAACAAAGAAATCCAATCATATGGATTTAGGCACGACAAGTCAGCGAGAGTGAATTCAAAGACCGAACTCCCTGCTCCTCGGACTACTTTGAATTGAACGTTGATAAAGCTTTTCTTTCAACCGGTCCAAAAACTTTCACTACAGCTATCTTCTTTGAACTCCATGTATGATATTGGGGCTTTCCATGCTTAAGATAAAAGGAGAAAGGCATGTGATTGACATCGTTATCCAAATCAGGAGCTTTCTCAATATTCTCAAAACATCAAAGCAGAAAGGCCTTCGGAGTGATCGGAAAATCAAGTTGAGATTCCGAAGAGTTATCCAAGTCAAATGAGACAACTGGCTCCAACCAGTGAATAGTTGGATTGTCAATGGCCTTGTTAAAAATCTTCTTCATGGACCAAGGAGGGAAGAGGGCCTTCTGAGTTTTAAGTGTGACATGTGCATCACGAGCCTCCTTTTCACGAGTTTTAGCTTCCTTTGCAACACGCTCAAGATCATCAAGCTCTTTGACACATTTCTTTCTTTTCAGCTTTGAACCTTCGGATAAATTTTCTTCTTCTTCATCATCATCATCAACCGTTTTCCTTTGCCTTTAGATGCAGAAGCTTCATTACCCTTCTGATCTTTTGTGTTCGGCTTTGGTTTGTGTTCGAACTCACCAGAATGACCAGTTGTTTCTTGGGTTCTTTACCAGATGTCTTCTTCGCTTCTCCACCTTGTTTTGGAAGAGCATCAGATTCCGAAACACCTTCGATACGATTAAGCATGGAGAATATTGGTTTAAGTTTTTCTGCAAGATGTTGTCGTACCGAGACCATGAGCAACGAGTCACGAGTCTCTACCAGATTATGCAAGTAAAGGTTGACATCTGTGACAAAACTTTTTAGAACAGCCTTTTCGGAGTTAAGATCGTCGATCTGTTTGTTGGCATGAGACAGCTGCATAGAAAGAATTTTTGTTTTCTCAGTTTTGACAGCCAGCTTATCCATGAGTTTATTCTTTGTGGCTAGATCCTCCTGTAGCTTCTCAATATTTGAAATGATAGAGCTTCTTTATCCCTTTGAAGAGTGGTGCCGAGACTGGTGATAACTTTATTAGCAGATGCAGTATTTTGGTCTGAAGATTTTCAAAATTCTGCCATAAACTCGTCAAATAAGAAAGTAGTTTTTTGACTTTTTCGGTCGTATCCCTAACAATTTGCTCGGAATTTTCAATTGATTTTGTAGATGCAGCGAGACTTTTGGAATGCTCCTTGGTGAGAGTCTCAATTAACGCTTTGTGAGCCTCAAAGGAATACTCACTATTGGACGAAGATTTGGACGACTCGAGCAGAGTATCCAATTTTTGATTGAGGGCCTTGAACTGCCTTTTCGTCATTGGTGCATTGTCATCATCATTCTCCTGATGAACAGTGAATGGGCTGTAATGGAAATCTTGAAAATTATCCCGATCATCACCAAAATCGTATCAGGATCATCATCCCTTAAGGGAGAGACTAGGGTGGAAATCTGACCGACTGTAACACCAAAAGCACCTGCCCTCGTATCAGATACGTTGACAGTCACTTGAGGTGAACTCGTGGTAGTGGTTGTGGTGGAATTGGTGTAGAGTGGAGTTGTTTGGGCAATAGATATATGTGGTTGCGAAACTCTAATAGATACATTTGGAGAAGGAGCTATGGTGATGGGTGTAGAGATTGGCGTAGAAGTAGTTGTAAGAGAAGGTGGAGGAGAAGGAACATGAAAGTAATCATCTGTCAAGGGAATTGAAGTGGAAATTGGAGATGATACCTTTGCAGTAGACTGAGTAGGAATGGGCTCCAAGGCCATGGGCTGCGAAGTCGCGACAGTATCTTCGGTTTCCTTCTGAACTTGTTCAGTCCTCCTAATCTCCGAAACAGTGTGAGAATCCGAATCCTCTTGAGCGACAGGAGAAGGAGATCGTGGTTTGCGAGCACCCTTCTTAATCTTCTTTTTTGGAGTTTGAGCTGGCTCGGAAGGTCCAACTTTCACCTTTCACTTTCCTCCCTTTTTGGGTTTGTTTCCTTTTTCAAGTGCCCTTTATAAATCTTCAGGTATATAACGAGGATCTGAGGCAGGCTTCTTCCGATACTCGTTGATTAGCACACTGTTCGCCAAAACATTAAGTAGCATAGCTTCCGGAATGGATCCAAAAAAGTCGAATTTGGTGGGATCGGACACAATAAAGTTGGAAGTATGGAAAATTGGAATCGGTTCCATTACAAAATCATCTCGTACCTGAAGCTGAAGGCGAACAATTGCATGCTTGACGATGACTGACCAAAAGCGAGCGCAAGAGATTTCTGAGTGGCTTGTAGTCGAAAATGTGCTTTGAACCAACTGATCCCAGAGGATTGAACCATAATCAAGGTTAATATGAGAATATATACCATAGATTATTGTGGAGAATAGCTTGCTAGCACTGTCTGAACCCGTAACTCGCTCTGAGAAGCTCTTAAACAGTAGAGTGAAAAGCCCATTCCACATAAGAGGAAGGTTGGGCTTCTTGAACTTCGATAGGAGAGAGATTTTTTCCAAATACCCCATTTGGTAGAAGATCTACAGAATCACAGATGAAGAAATTGATTCTAGATCGACCAACCCCTCTGTTGAAGAAAACCCTAGCATCCTGCTAAATCGGGCCTTGGATATGAAGGTTTTTTGGGAATCAACCTCAAACGTTATCACAGCCTCACTCTTTTGGTAGCTTATAATGGATAATTTCTTGGACAGATGGACCAAAAGGACATTCTCAACCATCGTTAGGGCTTGAGCCAACGGAGAGTAACGGAGGCACTCGATCATAGGCTTGGTAGAGTCAGCGTACTTGGATAAATCGAGATCCAGGATGAGGTTTTGGTTGGGTTTGATGTTCAACATAACCGATGAAGCGGGTTGTTTAGCAACGGATGGAGTTTCAGAGGAGTTAGCCATGGAAACCGTTGGAGAAGATGATGAACAATGCAGAGAGAAAAGAGGTATTTTCACCGGAGAGTTTGAATAATTTGATAGCTGTGAGAGAAAATCAAACGTCGATTTCCCTTTTATACGATATAAGTGGAGAGAGAAAATCATGATGGACGTTTCCATATCCCGGTAAAAGCGCCTGGAAAATCGTGACAACTGTACGTGTGTCAGGCGGCGTAACGGACATGCGTGACGTTAGGGTTTTCGAAAAGAACGCGCCTTTTTGAAATCTTATCCCTAGAAATTCACCGTTTCAGTTCTGTGCATTCATAATCAAGCATCAAATTGCCATAACATGTTCTCGGAATTGAAAGTAACCGTTCGGAATTATGAAACCAGACTTACGAAAAATCACAAGGATTTTTGTGCAAGAGTGTGCCAAAGATAAAGAAATAAAACAAATTATATCTGGGAATCTGTGATGTCAATTATAAATCAACTTAAAAATAGTTGGATCCCGGGCAACGATCTCTTCCTTCGGAGTCAAGAGAGACTTGGAAGTGTTTATGTGGTTTCCCATTGAATTACGATCATCTGTTTGTTGAGAAACAGTGAAAGCCTTCTTCTCATTTAGGCTTTAAAGGGCGGCTTAAACTTCAACCAAATTCTGAATATCAAAATGAGTCCGAAAGTCTGGAAGAAGTACTTGTCTGACCAATGTAGTCATAATAACAAGTATGCTTTGGAATTATTTAAGTGGCTGGATAGTGTAGGAATCTCAAGAAAAATAAAAACTGGATCTTTTGGGAAGAAAAGTCTTGGATTGAGATCTTTTCGTAAAGATCAGTAAAAAAAGAGATTTCAAACATATAGGGTACGAACAATAAAATTTTTACTTGTCAATACAATGGTGAAAGTATCTAGAACTCATTAATAGGTCACCGTCAATTCAGAAATTGGTTTCGGATTTTGGGTTTCACTCAATTTGTGGTGATAACGAATTTAAGATCATAAACACAGATGTTGTGTAACCATAAACCTCAGTGGTAATTGTTGAGAGTCTCGAGGGTTACATTTGTGGAGGTGAAAATGATGGAGAAATAGTGGAGGTGGTTCCGAAGATAAAATGTTCCTATGCTATATAAGACTGACTAAGCAGTGAACTCTTAACTCAGTTGAGATGAGTAAGGTAGCTCAATGACTTATGTGAATTTATAGCCTATTTGGGAAGAAACGATTGGTGTTATCGGTTCAGTAAGGCTTCAAACGTAGAGTCTCAGAGGCTTTGGGCAACATGCAGCAGCGTGTTTCTTGGGACACTTAACTAGTGCAAAGATTCGGAATTATAAACCTTTCCCTATTGTTCTGATTTAAAAGCATAATGAATATATACCTACATTTAAAATACATGTTGAAAATATCACACAAAATAAAATAAAATAAAAATATTTTTGGTAATTTAGGGTTTTTCTAAAAAGGATAAAACATAAATAAAGAAAATATTTTTGTAATTTTTGAATTTTGTTAAAAAGAAATAAAAACAGAAAAATAAACTCAAATACAGAAATGTACAGTAACTTCTGAATCAGTCGGAAGAGACTTAATATACAAAGGATACAAAACTTCCGAACCTTTAGATGAAGAGTGGACTCCGAGTCGTTCCGAGGCTTCACAACCATTCGGAACATGAAGTATAGATTCTGAATCATTCCGAGGGCTCGGAGCGGTTCGAAGAAAGAACACTGCTTTACTTTACTATGTTGTTTTTGGAACATAATCTGCTTCTATCATTCCTAAGCCTTGTAGAATTCGACTGAAGGTTTGTTCAGGTAAGGCTTTCGTGAAGATATCAGCTAGTTGATCATCGGATCTCACAAATTGAATTTCAACATTGCCATCCTCTATGTGATCCTTTATGAAATCATACATCGGTGCTATATGTTTTGTCTTGGAATGTTTCACTGGGTTATGGCAAATGTGAATAGCACTTTCAGAATCACAGTATAAGGGGATCCTCTTCATATTAATCCCCTAATCTCTAAGCTAACTTTGAATCCATATCACTTGAGAAGTACATGAGGCAGCTGCAATATACTCAGCTTCAACGGCAGATAAGGAGACGCATTTTGCTTCTTAGATTGCCAAATGACGAGTTTTCCATCTAGAAACTAACATCCTCCAGTTGTACTTTTACGATCAAGAGCGCATCCACCAAGATCAACATCAGAGAATGCTTACACAAAGAAACCTGAATTTGAAGGCTACTAAATTCCGAGTGAGGTGGTTCTCTTAAGATATCGAAGAATGTTCTTCAGTGCATTCATATGTGGTTCACGAGGATTCTCTTGAAACCTGGCACAATAGCAAACGACAAACATAATATTTGGACGACTCGATGTTAGATACATTAAAGATCCAATCATTTGTCGATACAAATTCATATCAGCTGCAGGCTTGTCCAAGGATGGTGTAAGCTTTGTTCCGAATGCCATTGGAACCTTGACCTTTGAATCTCCCACCATTCCAAATTTTGCAAGCAAGGTTTTCGTATAAGCCTCCTGGTTGATGAATACACCCTCTTGACTGTATCTAATATTTAAACCAAGGAAAAATTTAATTGGACCCATTGAGCTCATCTCAAACTTAGTTTCCATCAATTTTCGGAATTCAGCAGTTAATCTAGGATTAGTAGATCCGGAAATGATATCATCAACATAGATTTGGACGATCATCAGATGGTCACCATCTTTCTTGCGAAAGAAGGTTGGGTTGACCGCGCCTTGTTTAAATTTGGATTGTTTTAACAATCGAGTTAGGGTTTCATACCATGCACAATGAGCTTATTTTAAACCATAAACCGCTTTATCCAAATATAGCAATGATTTAGATATTTCTCATTTATGAAACTTGGTGGCTGTTCCGCATAGACCGTTTCTTCTAATTCACCATTCGGAAATGAACATTTGACGTCCAATTGATAGACTTCGAAATTTTCGTGAGCTGCATAGGCAGGGAAAATGCGAACAAATTCTAGCCTTGCAACCGGTGCGAATGTTTCTTCATAGTCTATGCCTTCCTCTTGGCAGTAACCCTTCACAACTAATCGTGCTTTGTTTCTGATCACGTTGCCTTCTTTGTCAAGCTTATTGTGAAATACCCATTTCAAACCTACAATTGAGGCATCATTCGGAGATGGAATCAACCTCTAAACTTTATTGCACTCAAACTCATTGAGCTCTTCCTGCATTGCTTGCACCCAATCAGAATGATCAAGAGCAGTCTTAACTGTTTTTGGCTCAATCTTGGAAATGAACGAATTGAACATGCAAAATTCCATTCTGGAAAGTAATGCAGTCTAATTCGCTTTTTGTTGAGCTTTAGTGAGACCACCGGAAGAAGCTGCTCCAATCACTAGTGATTTAGGATGATCTTTGGTCCACTTTGCCAAAGGAGGGTAGTTCGGATCATAGGATGGATCCAATTCTGCATTTACATCTTCGAATTCCGACTGGGCATTTTGATTAAATATTTTCACTCTCATTCTCCCTCTGGAATGTTGCATGTGGCTCTTTGTTCGGAATCGGGTGCTCCCCTAGATTGGAATCTCATGGTTGACTTGAGGATTTGAATGCTCCCCCTGAACAGGTGTACTCGATGTGGAGATTGAAGTGGAAACCTCCCCCTGAACTGGAGCATTAGAAGCTTGTGGTTGTGGTAGTTTTTCAGAGGTGTTCAGAATTTGAGGCTCTTTTTCAAGGTCTTTGGCAGCAGCATCAATGATCTTCTTTAGTTCATCTTCCTTATTATGTGCTGCTTTTGATTCTGAAGAGATCGCCTTTTCTGGATCATCAAAGAGGTTCATGAATTCCTCGTAAAGATTTGAAAGAGGAATCGTCATCGGATTTGTCATAGGAAAAATCTCCTCAGATTCACAATCAACCTTTTGATACTTCTTTAGATAATTATCATCAAACGTGACATAATGGGTTTCTTCTATCTTTTTTGACTTTTTGTTTAGAATCCTATATGCCTTCAAAGTAAGAGAGTACCCCAAAAATATCCCTTCATCTACTTTCACATCGAACTTGTTATGTTGCTCTTTACAATTAAAGATAAAACACTTGGAACCAAAGACATGAAAGAACTTGACATTAGATTTTTGTTTATTTAGAATCTCATATGGAGTGATGCAAAATCATTTATTGATGAGAGATCAATTCTGAGTGAAACAAGCAGTTCCGATAGCCTCAGCCCAGAAGTAAAGTGGAAGGTTTGCAAAAGATAGCATCGTCCTTGCAGCTTCGCAAAGAGACCGGTTTCGTCTTTCAACGACACCGTTATGTTGAGGAGTGTAAGGAGCAGAGAAGTTATGAGAAACTCCTTTTTCAGTCAGGAATTCTTCAAACACTAGGTTTTTGAATTCCGAATCGTTATCACTGCGAACGTTCCGAACTAGCTTTCGCAATTGAAGCTCAATCTGCTTGATGAAGTCCTTAAGGTTGGAAGTTGCATCTGATTTCTGTTTAAAAAAAATAAACCCAAGTAAATCTGGAAAAGTCATCAACAATAACTAGAATGTATTTGTTACCACCAATACTCTCGATGGCAGATGGACCACAAAGATCTATATGTAATATCACTTTGGTTTTAATGATAGTCGAATGACTCTTCTGACTTTGCTTTCCCAATTCACATGTTGTACACATATGTCCCTCCTCGAACTTCAGAAGAGGAAGTCCTCGCACATGATCGCCAAGTACGAGTTTGTTTTTGTCCTTGAAGTTGAGATGCGATAGCCTTTGGTGCCATAGCCAACTGTTATCCGAAGATGCTTTCGTAACTAGGCAAATTGAAGGCTTTCCGGTGATCAACTTTATATTCAAAGGAAACATCTCTCCCTTTCTTTTAGATTTCAGAAGCACTGCCTTCGTTTTCTTCTCTATGCATGATTTATGATCCCTCGTCATCGAATGACACTTTCAGACCTGTACCTACAACCCATTGAGAAACGCTTATCAGGTTATGTTGCAGGCCTTCTACATATGCTACCTTCCGAATGCAGAATTCGCCATTCATGATCATGCCATATCCTTTGATTTCTCCCGTAGCATTATTCCCATACTTCACTTTGCCTCCATCCTTCAGCGATCGGAATTCCCTCAGCTCTTCTCTCCTTCCAGTCATGTGATACGAACAACCACTGTCAATATACCATTTCGAATCATATTGTTCGTCATGAATCACCTACAAAATTCAGAGAGATTTAGGAACCCAAAGTTGTTTGGGTCCTCGTGAGGTTTTCTTAAGAACAGGAAAAGTTATAGATTCGTCAACCAAATAAGATCTCTTTATCAGGGTGGAATTGTCTCCTTTCGTGATTTTGAAAACGACAATCCCATTTTCTTTGGGATTCTTTTCTTTAAAAGGAATCTGTCTTTGTTTAGATTCTATGTGTTGCCTGGCAACATTTTTCATAAACTTATTTTCCTCCTTTTTTCAAATTTGCTTCGGATTCCTTGAAGGAAATTTCAGGTTCCGAAAAAACTTTTCCTTTGCCCTTAACATCTTTTGATGTATTGACAGATTTTGAAACATTCGTTTTTGGAGAAAAATTAGGTTTTGTCTTTTCCATAGGTTTTGATTGTTTTGCAAATAATGGTTTCTGAAAAACTTTTGGTTTTGAAACCTACGGAGTTGAAGACTGTGGTTTTGAAAACGATTTAGGTTTCATTTTTGAAGAGGATTTCACATTTTGATTTGCAAACCTTTCTAAATAAACAGAATTGGAATTTTTAGATTTCCACAATCACTTTCTTTCTTTTAAATTTTTCTGATATCTAGCATTTAGTTGCCTTTTCTTAGCAATATGATCCCCAGTCGACTTATGAATGTTAGCTCTAGGTTTCTGTTTTCTAACGGGTGTGGTTGTTTGCTCGGAGAAGGTTTCACTCGGTATATCCTTAGTGCCACTAGGTCCTGCCTGGTCATAACGAAAGTTAACACGATTCCGAGGTTCCAAAACGTACTTTCCTTTCGTTTTCCAAGAGGTCATTTCAGAAAGACCTTTTGTTTCGTCCGGATTATATATTGGATCAGACCAAAAAAATTCATCACATCCATCAGCATTATCATCATTTACAATGGACGTTAGTTCTCATGTGTCGTTTTTGTTCTGTCCGGTTTTTACAAAAACTTGATTAGGGACGGTTTGTACTTTCGCAAATAGTGTAGCTTTTTCTTTTAAAACATTTGAACCCTTATTTTCAACAACACGAACATATTCAATTGAGTTTTCAGAAATCAACTTTTTCTTTTGTTCAGACTCATTTTGTACAAATGTTGAACAATCAATCTCATCCTCTATAGAAATCTCACTCATGTCACTTCGTCAAATTCAGAAACATTTTCAGCATCGAAAGTGTTTTTCGAACTCAATTTTGTGGGTAAAGAGTCAAATTTTTGCACAGTATCAGATTTAATATGTTCTTTATCATTTTCATCCAACATTTGCTTTAACATACTTTTATGTTCTTTGGACTGAATATATCCTTCAATAATTTTGTAAGATTCAGATACATCATCCGAGGACACAATGGATTCGCACTTATAGCACTCTGCATCGATTTCATCCTCTTTCAGTTCGAGAAAGGGTAAAATCATTTTGTGTATATTTTTACCTATTTCACAATCAAGATGCAGTTGAGTAATGTTAAAATATAACTGCTTCGCAATTAAACAAAAAATGTTTCGTTGTTTCAACAAAGCAAGATTGTCTCTCTTAAGATAAATGACATCATCCCTTGACCTAGTTAACTCTAATTCCAACTTCTCTATCCACATCATCCTCTCTTCACTTTTATTCGTTACCCTGCTGATTTGATCGCTTAGGTTAGAATTATTTAAACGAGTTCTTTTTAAACTATCGCTAAAATTAGTGAAAGTAAAATTCAGATCGTCTAATTCAGTTTCATAACGTGTAACAGGAATATCAATAGATTGGAATATAGAGTGCACCTTACTGATGACTTACTTGCATTCATTGATGTGAGAACAAGGATCTGGTTGCGCATGGACAAGGATTGAAAACTCAAACCTTGAATTAATGCTTAAGATCAATGTCTGCTACTAACTTAATGGTTCCAGTCGAGTCTAGCAAGACAAGTCAAAACTGAATATGAAAATCAACAAAGTACTTCAAGTATTAAATATAAGACAATGAATATGATCAAGTAAAGACAATAAATGAACACAAGGAATGTTTGAAAGATAGATTAGAGATAAAGGTGCAAGTAAAGTAAATGTAAAAATATCTATCTTTGGTGAAGCAATCCGTCATTTGATATTGTCATTGAACGCTCCTTAAATATGAGAATGTGTTACATTGTACTAACCTAAAAACATACATAAGACCGGATAATAGAGTTACTCCTGACACTATGATTATCTAAGAAAACAAAAGAGACTAAGTCCTATGACATGTTACATCAAGCCAAATGACAAAATAAATTAATACAGACGGATAGACACAAACTTCATTTCGGACGGAAACTCCATTCCGGAATGTCTTCACTTCTTTCAGAACCTCTTCTCTGATCTTCTACTCTGAACTAAGTCTTCACATAAAACCACATACTGACTCCTGAACAATTACACTTTGGAACTGAAACTGACTTCGGAACTTATTGGATGATTGCTAGAGGTTCACTTACAAGTTCCAACAATCTCCCCCTAAGTGAACTTAGCAATCAAGTCAGCTCAGTTTGCTTCTTCCTTGATAAAATCATAAGCTACTTAGCAATCAAGTCAGCTCAGTGAACTTAGCAATCAACAGTAGTATTGTATAAATTACACTACTGAAGCATTAACTACCTTGTAACCAATTTGGTTAATTTTTAAGGTTAAAATGTGATAAAGTTATAACCATGCTTGCTTGACTAGTGTGAAACACGACGTTCTTCAGGCGTTGAAAAGTCATGACATTTGTCACCCGTAGACCTGCAGGTCCTACTGTAGCTAGCAGCAAGGTGTAGGATTGTCAATCCAGTATAGATCTATACACAAACGCACGCTCTCCCTACAGGAGACTCTGGTTATAAGAGTGTGACATATCAAGTATATTGCTATGTCCAGAAATAGTTTCATCAAGTTTTAGTTATATTGTTCTTGTTATAGTATGTATGTTCCTTCATGTTCTTGTTATAGTATGTATGTTCCTTCTTGTTCTTGTAAATGTATAGCGATAGTATGTATGTACTGACTCATGTATGTTTTCTCTGGTCTAGAAATAGTATGTAGAAAACCTCTAAACTATGCCTATTATAGCTTACTAGTATGTTTATTTGAACAATTACTGATTCGTAGAAAAGACTCAATTGTTCAACATAAGCAACCGAGTTAGTATGTTCCTTAAAATGGGTTTAATATTCATGTATGTATTCAATGAGTATAACTATGATTTAGCCGACAGTCGGACTAGTGATCCTACCCTAAGCCCACAACCAAACAAGGAACAGGAGTCAAGGTATTTAGCAATAGTCCTATGTTCGTTAAAGCATACTTATACGTAAATAGATACACAAATATGAATTTGATAAACATAGAAGTCAAAGAAGTTTTAAAATGGTTTTTAACAAGTATTTGAGTATAAGAAATCCCTTCGTTTGATGTTTTCACACGTAAGTGTTTTAACATAATTATATCGTGTTCTACTTGTATTCTCCCCCTTAAAAGCATTTAGCAAGCATTTTAAAGCATAACACTGAAATTTGTAGGGGTATGAACTCACATTGTGTGAGTGATTCGAATGAAAGTTCGATATAGGATGTTTGATTTCACAAGCTAGTTCCCGGTTCAAAACAAGTCCTAAATAGCAATTTACATAGCATATATGTACTCAATTAGTGAGTATAACTTCTAAGGTATTTGGAAAACAACCAAGGATGCACGAAACACTTACCAAAGAAGTGTTATAAGCAAAGATGGGAGGCTGCAAGGAGTTCACGGCCCAATGAAGGGTTCACGGCCCAAGAAGGGTTCACGGTCCACTGATCTTGAAGATTTGATGAATAAGTGAAGGTTCTAAGCAAGTTCCCTTGAAGAAGAAGAGGACGAGGATGATATTTGAGAGGGAAAAAAGTGTTCATGGTTGATGATCTTGAGAGAGAAGGCTCGAGTTCACGGTCAGAAATGAAGAAGTGAAGTAAAAATCAACTAACTCTTGTATATATAGGAAGGGAAGGTTCACGACCCAACCGAGGTTCACGGCCCGAAGGGCGTTCACGGCCCGAGGCTTCGGTCCAAATGGTTTTAAAGGCTATCCTTCCAAAATACATAACACTTAAGAATGCTAGATCCAAACACTTTTAGCTCTTTCGTCTAACTATATTAAGATAATAAAAGAAATAAGTTTGACCATTGATTGAATATTTGACTTTAGTTGACCAAGTTTGACTTTTACAAGAAATAAATTACGGGTTGTCACATCATCCCCCTGTTAAAGGGAATTTCGTCCCGATATTAGAATTACGAAGATACATTTCCGCCGTTTACTCGGTTCTGGGGTGTGACATGTTATATGTATGCTATGTTTCTAAAAATATGCTTGTTCATGAAGTATGAAAACTTGCATTCTAATGATGTAAAATGCTTATTATAGATGTGTTATGTTATCATGTTTACATAGCGTAGAATCTTGATGTAATCTGCCTTAAATGTTATATAATAAACAAACATGATTACATAATGATGAATGATGAGGAGTGTGTGATGAAGAGATCTGCAGGATCATTGCAGCCGAGGTGGCCGTGGCAATCAGAGAGGCGATTCCAGAGTTGTTTGGGTTGGTCAAGACCGTTTTAATTAAGGAGTTTTACAGACGACATGCCGCCGTAATGCAGGCTGCCACTACCACAACCAATGCAGCCATCACCGCTGCAGAAATTTAGAGAGGTGGGGGGATGCAGCATCGGGAGTTCAGTAGTACAAAGCCTCCGAACTTTAGAGGTGATAAGGACTTGATTATTTCTTTGCGATGGATATTTGACATGGAGGGATGTTTCGACACATGTTCGTGTCACGAGGACCGGAAAGTAAAATTTGTGATGAATCTTCTTCGTTGTGGTGCGAATGATTGGTTGGAGTTCATGACCCAGAGCTTTTTACATACGGAGCGAGCCACAATGACTTTGGAGCAGTTTTTGGAGATGTTTTGTGCAGAGTATGTTCTACTTGTTGAGAGAGAGCGGCTAGCACAAGAGTACCTGTTGCTCAAGCAGACGACTGAGTCGGTAATGGAGATCACCATGATGTTTTTAGAGAGAGCCCTTTTTTGCCCAGAGTATGCCACTTCAGATCATGTGTAGATGTCATGATACTTGAGTACGATCAAAACAGAGATTCAAGAATTCGTTTCGACTCAGCCATATCGGTCTTTGGAAGAGATACAGTCGAATGCCAGGAGGAGGGAAATTGATTTAGAGATTCAGAGGAAAGAGGAAAGGTCGGCTTCAGAGCAGTTACAGCCGGTGGCGAAGCGGTTTAAGTCCGCCGACTCGAGATTAGGACCGGTAGAGCAGGGGAGTCTCAGGTGTGTTAGGTGCGGGAGGTTTCATGATTGGAGGTGTGGGTATTTTTCATGTTGCAAGTGTGGTAAGGAGGGGCATTTCGGCAGGGATTGCAGGTAGAGTGTGCGGGTTTGTTTCCATTGCAACTAGGAGGGCCATATCAGAACTTATTACCCCCTTCTCGTTTTTGGTGAAGTGTAGGATCCCGCACCTTTAGCATGAAAAGTTCTAGATGGATGCGAGAGGAGGGTTGAGGTGCCTAGGGCTGATGAAAGAGCCTACCAGTTTGTTGCGGAGTATCCAGGTGTGGCGACCACATCGACTGCGAGTATGTTTTCAATTTATTTTATTATATATTGCGCTACGAATTGAGCTTTGCTTTTAGAAGTCTCCTTCTAGAAGAAAAGTTTTCCTATGTATGGAATTGTGTTGGCAGTATCTCAAGGTCTTCGATAGATGGTATTCTCGGGGTGGCTTAAACTTAGGGATATCTTTTCCATTTCAGTTATTCCTTAGGTAATGAATAAGTAGTGCTTCAATTGGTTTGATATGGAGCCTTAGTCTTGTTTGGGTTGCATTCAGATGATTGGTATATTCAAGGTGGGGGAGAGTGGACATTTTATAGCAGAAGGACTTTGTTTCAAAATGTAGTTTTCAGCCAGATTGTTCAAGTTCGAGACTTTTGCGCAATTACTTAATCTTCTAAATTCGGCATCAGGATCATCGCCAATTGCTGAATTCATTTCGAATTGTCTTTAGTTGGCCACAGCGTGATAATGAGCTAGCCATGTCATAGGGAGTCATTGACCATTGACTTTTGTTGGCCGTTGATCATTAACTTTTTGACCAGTTTGACTTTGGGTCAAACTTGAAGAAGTTGGGTTATTGATTAAAGTTCTGCCATGTTTTAGTGCTAGTCAGTTCGCAGGAGCAAAAAATGTAGAGAGTGAGTGTGTCGCTGTGTTTCTTGGGTCTCCGATTCAGGTGAGTTTCCTCACTTTACAATGTATTGCAATGTATATCCTTGCATGTTAGGATATAAGAGTAGTAGTATGTTGGTTAGAGTACCAGTAGTTGGTGATTGTCTAGTGGAGTGCCCTGAGGGTTGTATGTAGGTATGTAGGATAACCTGAGAACTCTTGATTTAGACTTTCTGGTTTTTTCCATGTTTGGTTGTGGCTTTAGAGGGGGATCTCATCTTCGAATGCCTAACACACCTTTGGTTACATATAACTATACATTCGTTAGAGATCTTCCAGTAGAGGTGTAGTACTGTATGAGGTCGGGTATACAGTAGTGAGTTGTTAGACAGGTAGACTAGAGTAGATTGTTGCATGTGCTTACGTGATTACTTGATTAATTACTTGTTTTAAATGTCAACATATTGTGGTAGGGGTGGTTGAAGCGGTCCTGATTTGTGTTGTAGGCCAACAAACCCAGGAGAAATCCAGTCTTAGGTTGTTGGTCGGTCGAGGGCAATCCAATCTTAAGTTATGGGCCGGGAGGCAATCCAGTCTTCGTGATGTGGGCCCGTGGCAATTCAGTCTTCGTGTTGTGGGCCCAGTGTGCATGCATTGTATGTATATTGTGGTGTGTGGTATTTTGGGGGAACTAATTAAGCTTTTTCATACAGTTATGGATTAAATTTTTTTCAGGTACCAATGATGATCGCGGGAAAGCGAATGCGTGACTATACACATTAATCAACAACAATGGAGATTATGCGTTTATTATATTACTCTGATTTTTAAACAATTGTATTTTGCAACAAATGTATTTCTTAACTTGGATTCTATAAATGTGAAGTTTTACCATAATTAAAAATGAAAAGTTTTCGTTGTGAAAATGGGACGTTACATGAATCCAAATGGTGAATCGTCCATGCAGAGTTACAATGATATTCGGCTCAAGTAACACTTGAGAATCACAATCAACATATACCTTTCTTTGACTATGTTCTTCTTTTGACAAGTCGGTAAACCACACACGCTTACATCAACAAGAACATACCACAAGGCGTAATTTCCATGGGAGCATAAGATTCACATTATTTATTTAAAACGGGGCTTTATTTAATTACTTATTAAGTTAATACTTTTAACTTTATACAATTGTCCTATCAAACCCTTTTGGTAACTTCAATTTAAACGCAAGAACGCGGTGAGGGTGGTGGGCAATGAATGCCACTTAAAAGCCAACCTCGTTAGGAATCAAAGAGAGCTACCTAAAACCTCCCTTATAGCAATAAAGTGGATACGCATAGTCGTGGTAAGACTAATAATGCACATTATATAAAACATGCGAGGACGCAAAGTTTGTTTTTAATTCTATTGACTTAAAGTAAAAAATTAAATTATTAGAGTTCTAATCTTTTGTCTTTTAATTTATCTTATAATGAAATAAAATGTAAGTTTATCTTTTAGTATAAATGCTAGTTTGTATGCGTTTAAAATTGAAAATATTGAGAAAATAGGGATTAAATGGATTTAGAAAAATCTTGAACTTCAGGTTCCACGACGTGGAAAAGAGCTGCCAGGTTGTGGCACACAAAAAATACAAGATTTTATTAAATTATTACTTTAGGTTCTCAGCAGCGAATGTGGTCAAGAAAAGACCATGGCGTGGCGACGAAATCATTTGTGATCCATGTAGATACCATGGCGTCGTGGAGGACCATCCACGTCGTGGCGATGAGGCAGAATGACTAGAAATGTCATTTTTTCAGGGCATAACAGATCCAAATTTCAATAAGGAAAATTTTTAGTCTTTTAAAATGATTTAAAATAGAAACCCTACACATACAAACCCTAACATACTCAAAAAACAAAGTCTAAGTGCAACAAACTTGAGTTAACTCGCTCTTATATCACTGATAAGTTTCGAGCCTCATTAGATCAAATAAATGGCAGCGAAAACAACCACCAATTTGATCTAAACTCAGAATATATAGATCTAAACTCAACTAATCTATGCAACTTATTAGAATGCAACAAATCAAAAACATACCTTTGATTTTGTAGGTTTCTTCTTTTGATGAGCTAGTGGATTGGACTAGAGAACCCAAATCAGAGTTCCTCTTTTGTGATCTTGTCACACCCCCAAACCGAAACGACGAAAACGTTCGGGGGCGGAGGACGTCATGCTCAGTATCACAACACATGCATCATAGTAATCAAAGTAACAAACAACCAATGCATTAATATTAAAGTGCTTACAATGTATTAGATTCACAAAAGATTGACTCCAAAAGGAAATAACAAAACAAAGACATGAAGCTACTATGCTCCATCTTCTGACTCCCGGTGCGAGTACCTGTCTACTAGTTTCCTAAGAATACAAGTTATTTTGAAAGAGTGGATCAACATTTAAGCTGGTGAGTTCATAAGTATTTTAGTTATAAAAAGTATACTCTAAGTTCTTTAGAAAAGTTCGCCTGTTCCTCCAGAAAATCCTATATTTTCTGATGTGATGAATGATAAGTAAAAATGACTCTTACATTTCCTTCTATGAGTACTTAATGAATACTAGTTATATACAATCCAGATCAAACAGACAATGAATTGTGTGGATCTGTGTGACAACCCGAAACTTTTCCCATTATCCTTACTCAGTTTCCGTTAATAAAATTTGGGTTTTTATTTAATTCTGTCAAATTTCTTAATTTGGGAAGGACCTTAAGTTTTAAATAAATAATATGTATTTTATACGATTCGGAATAAACCGGGAATCACGCGAAAAACTTGAAACTTCCTCGAAAATCATCAAGTTCACGGTCAGGACGAGTTTACGACCGTAAACTCGTGTAGACTGTAAACCCGTTTACGGTCAGGACCCTTGAGTTTACGGTCAGGGTGACCGTAAACTCCCTCCTATATATATATATATATATATATATATATATATATATTTCATGATCATTTTTGATCATTTCTTCCATTTCAAGCCTAGAATCTCGAAAACTCTCTCAAGTATCATAGGATCTTCTTGCAAATCCCCGAAAATGTAAGTGTTTCCTTCCCTTTTTAAGTTAATACATCTCTTCTTCTTGATTCACTCTTGAATTCGTCCACAAATCTCATCTTTTGAATCTAGATCTTCAATATCCTCAAGAACATCAAGAACACTTAAGTGTTTTTGGGCCGAAAACACCCCCATTTGCCTCCAAATCGTAAGTACCATCCTCCTTTACATCTATCTAGTTACAATCCTTCATTTTGGACTTAAGATCATCACTCTTTGCATGAACAAAAGAGTTTACGGTCCTATGAATCTTCATAGACCGTAAACCCTTATAAAGGGTGTTCATATAGCCTTTACCCTTCCTAAGGCTAAGCATGGTCCCTAGAATCCGATGCCTTTAAATGAAGCCCTTGAAAACCATCATTTGTGCAAGATTGATGAGTTTACGGTTGAATCTCCTTAGACCGTACACCCTTCAATGACCGTATTTTCATGGGTCGTAAACCCATGAACCGTAAACCCATGAACCGTAAACCCACGGACCGTGAACTCCATGACCGTAAACACTAAGACCGTAAACACCTAAGACCGTGAACACTTGGACCGTGAACTCCAATGGTCATACCTCTTTGACCGTAAACTCTATAGGGTGGCCATATACCCTAGTTATGCAATCATATGTGATTGTATCCCATAAATCTTAGAGTTTCCTAGCCAATAAGGGTGTTACCCTTCTTATTTAGTCATCTATACACTAAATTCATACACATACATGTCTATATGTGTCTATTAGGATCATTGTGTGCTCAAGGTTACATCTGACACTCTGCACTCCTCTTCTAACCACACGTCAGAACCACTCACTACAGGTGAGTTCATACCCCTATATTTTCCGTGTTTTTAATGTTTTCATGGGGGAATACAAGCCAAACTCAAAGTATTTTGTTAAGTTTTAAACTTATTAATACAATTCAACGATTTCTACGTTTAATAACATATTCGGATATTTTATCCCTTTTTAATATGTTGAGCATAAGGGAAACCTTTATATTGGAAATCTAATTTCATAGCTTTCAGAAAGGTTTTTACAAAGCATTTTCATATCAATTCTATTAAACTATAATGGGTATAGTTTGGGATAAGCTGCTAGGCAGTTTTCACCAAATCAGATTTCATGAATAAATATGTATAAACTATGGCAGATTTAGTTTATGTTATATATTTTTCTCAGGAGTATAAAGTACTATTATTCAAGGTTAAGTATTGTTTTATACTGTTTCTCGCTAGTAAACTAGATTATACAGAATTGTGAGGCTCTACTTCAAAACTGTACCCTTTAGTGTACAGAACTAAATCCTATCATAATATAACCAGAGTCTCCTGGAGGGAGAGCGTGAGATTTGTGAATAGATCTATTCGGGACTGACAATCCCACACCAGAACTGCTATCTACAGTTAGGCAGGCATGCCTGTGATGGACAAATGTCATTTAGCATAAACGCCTGAAGAACGTTATAAAGGTCTCTAGGTCATATCAAGTATGGTTATACGACTCGCAAATAAGTATAAACTAACTTTGGTTTACAGACTCTAATCTTCAATTGTTTTATTTTGAGTAATAAAACTACTTTTATATATGCTAATAGTAATCAGGGATTTCTAAACTGGCATCTCTACCTCTAAGACAGATAACCTGCTTTTAGGGAAAATATAGGATTTTCCCAGGATAACACTGGCATTTCTAAAACTGATGGTTTATTTTCTACTAATGGACGTTCGTATTCATTCCATGACTCCTTGGATTGTGCGTATTTAGTACGAACCGGGAAGTCATGGAAGGAATGGGTTTTTCAAACATGCTTTCATAAGAAAATATAGGATTTTCTTGAGAAACACTCTTCAAAAGAATCAAAAAACATTTTTCCACCAAAACTAAATGCTTATGAACTCACCAGCTTTATGCTGATATTCTTTCAAAACTGCTTGTACTCCCAGGGAATTAGTAGACAGGTACTTCCAGGAGTTGGAGAAATCGGAGCGTTAGACTCACGCCTTTTTATTTACTTTTGATATGAACGAAATTATGTATTAAGACAAATGTAAACCTTTTTCATATATGTATTCATTGTTTGGTTGTGTTTACTATGCTTGCTATGATACAATTGTTGTGATACTACACATGACGTCAACCACCCCCGAACATTTCCGCCGTTCCGGTTTGGGGGTGTGACAGATTGGTATCAGAGCCCTTGTTTATAGCGAACTAAGTATACCGAACCTTACATGGTATACAACTATAAACATTAAGGGGCCTAAGTGCTCTAAACTAAAAGTATACTTTCAAAAATATAAGTATTTTTATAAAAAAGTATACAAGTATACCTAGGTACCGGAATCAGTGTCATAAGTAGAACAAAACAAAAGTATTTGGATGTTGGACATCGCGGTTAAACCTGGGCAGTTATGTAATCATGTCTAGGATCAATATAGACTGATCAACTATATTCATTCGAGACATGACCAACATGTGCTTGGGATTGACTGTGGTGTTACATCAAGCCTAAAACTTACCTAGATACCAGAAGAGTTCTAGAATGAAACATAAGGGTTAAAATACTATAGGATTATTTTAGGGTGCTATAACGACTAAGCCGGAAACTTACACAAGAATCCATTATTCAAGGATCAATCATGTAGCTATAATACATTGGAAGTATTATTAGATTCGATGCCTATTAACTATTCCTTTACCATCACCTCGCGTAGATAGCATGACTGGATTCCATCTTCCTGGCGACCCGTACTTTCCCAACCAAAGAAATGGTGGATGGATCGAGCCAGGGCCAGAAGGAAACCATGAAATCCCTTTGGACGATGGCCTTGTTGAACCCTTTCCTGAAGAGAATGACTTGGAACCCGAAATCGAGAACTTACCCCCAGTGGCCCCAATACCAAATCCTAACCCTCGAGTTGAGTTCCAAGGTCCAACGCCTATGTGGATCGGGAGTTTGAATAGGTGGAGCCACGAGCAAGACCAACCCCTCCCATACAACGGAAACCGCAACTTCTACAATCTAAACGAAGGAGGACCCGCAGAAAGGGCTCTTCCAATCTTGATACGCCGTGTGGCCTGCAATGTGGAGCTAGGTATGGCAACCCTTTAGCGAACTGTGGAGCTCGAAGCAGATTCGGACACCAGCACGGATCACATTCGTCGCCTCGAGATTTCTCATGCGAGAGCTGCAAGGCACAATGAAGCTCTGCAACGAGAGTTAGCTACGACCCAAGCTGAAGTCACAGAGCTCCGAGCAAACCAGTCAGGGTACGAGAGACGCCTGCTTGGTGTGGAACACCAGCTGGCCGAATTAAGGTTTCACTTGAGGAGTACCCGTCGCCAATAAAGGAATACTCTACTCATCCTTCCTTTTTGGTCTAAGGAATAACTTTTATATCTATGTTCTGAGTAGCTCTCTTCCGTAAACATCTCTGTCTATCATGTTGCCAAAATTTTCTCTCTATTAGTATGACTTAGACCTACTTTTAGGTCAAGGTTTCCGAAATATGTGTAATCTCAGTTTCAGTTATGATGGCAACAATCATATTCCAGTTAAAGATTATCATTATCAAAAGTATACCTTAGATCGGTAGCATGCAAATTAAGCAACTTTATCAAGGTCCTATCACTGTTTTGTCTTCAAAACATGTATCATAGGATGTACTTAGACGATCATTCCTGTTCCCCATCGATTTCATATCAGTCTTCATGAAAAACTTCGATGTCCTAATCGGCATGAGATGGTTGAGCCCCAAATCGTGCTGATGTCCTTTGCTTCGAGAGGACGATTCGTCTCAATTCTTCCATCTGACGAAGTCTTCACTGGTTATAGTGATAAAATTTGTTCGAACCTTCATATCATTTCCTGCGCCAAAGCATAGAAATATCTGCGAAAGGGATGCCATGCATTCCTGGATCATGTTGTCGATGAGACGCAAAAAGTTAAAGACCTCGAGAGCATCTACGAAGTCTGCAACTTTCCTGATGTCTTTCCCAAAGACATTCCAGGAATTCCTCCCGAGCGTCAAGTTGAATCCTGTGTCGACTTGATCCCCGGAGCTACCCTTATAGCTAACCCTTCATATCATCTAGAGCCGGAGAAAATGGGGGAAGTTATCCAGCCAGCTCAATGAGCTGAACAACCAGGAGTTCGTAAATTTATTGTATGTGAATTCTATTGTGTTCAGATCTTTTCTATTCTTGCTAAGACCACATCATAGGGATATGGGTCGAATCAATGAGAGTCAGATAGCAAAACGGGAAATCCCAATGCATAGATAAACATTTAGGATACATCCAGAGGCAACCATTGTTGCTCACAAACTTCTTCTCTTGACATGTAGCAGATCATGCCTCCGAAGGAACATAACCAACCCACCAGTAAGACACCAGTACTCCAGATGGACTCAGCCACGTTCCAAGCTACTTTCACAGCAGCCGTAGCAGCCGCCCTAGCCGTTCTTAACGCTAACAACCCAAATGGAAATGGGAACAGTTTCCACATCTCGAACTGTAGCAGCACACCAGGAAACCAACAAAGGCTTATTCAGGAGGGCACTCCAACTCCCAACCCTAAGAGAGCCAAACGAAAATTCTGGAACAAGAGGGAGCGCAAGTTGTCTCAGAAACGTGCCAAGAGACAACAACCCGTGATAACTCCTACAACCACAACATCCGCCAGACCAGTGCCAACGTCAGTGCGGCGATATGCTGGAAAACTTCCAAATTGTGAGGAATGCAACTTCCACCACATAGGAAAATGCTGCGAATTGCGATGTAAGAACTGCAACAGGCAAGGATACGCCACTCGTTACTGCAGGGCACCGGCACAGCCAAACACCTCGATTACCGGCGTAAAGATGGGTCAGGTTTGCTATAATTGTGGCGAACCCGGACATTTCAAAAGAAATTGTCCAAGGGATAAGGATGGCCAGGAAGCTCGCTTCGCAAAGACCTCGACTCAACACATCACTTCCACTACCGACGCTAGCATAGTTCAAGTATGTTGTACATGTGGCGAAATGGGACATATCAAAATAGACTGCCCAACAGAGAAGAACAATGAGGAAACAGGAGGAGTCTGACCTCAGGGAATGAGGAAGCATCAAAGAACCCTGCTATGTTTTGGTACGTTTTCGAAAACCCTAAAAATTTCTCATAATCGTGATTACTTCCTCGTCCAAATTAAATCACGAAATCCTTATAAGGTGTAAAGCCCTAATGAGTAAATTATGATAGCTTAGTGAATACGCTAGGGTCAGTTGTAGTTATACACGACTTGTGTACACCAAACGATCATAGAGAGATCTAGTTGTTGGGTTTTATACAAACAATCCTATGTGTGCATGCAACCCTAGATTTGGATCTATGTTTTCACTATTAGTTATACAACTTTATGAACACAAAAGAACCCTAGCATGCATCTACTATTTTCGAAATTGACATAGGAGAATAGAATACATACCTTTTGTTGTTATGTAGTAATAACAAATAGTTCCTTGAATTTCCTTAGCTCTTGAAAGCAAGTACCACAAGTGTAGTACCTCTAATGGCTCACAAACACACTTTGAGTGAGAGGATGAATATGAGAGAGAGGAGGAAAGGTACTAAGCTCCAAAATTCGGCCCTAGTAGGGTTTTCCCAAGAGGTGGTCGAATTCTAGTGCCTTAGGGTGCTATTTATACTTGAGGCTAGCCAGGGTTTCAAGGTGGAAACCCTAATCCCTTAGCTTAAGGCCTAAGCAAGTCCATGGACTCCTTTCCTTAAGCCCTTGGACGAAAACTCCTAGATCCTTCTAGGATTTTCGTTCAAGCCTTAATAAAGGTGATCCAATAGCCCAAAGTCTCAACTATCAAATAATTACAAAACAGCCCCTATACTTTTAATTAATTCCTTTAGTCCCGAAATTAATTCCTAATTAATTTCTGATTAAATACTAATTAATAATATGATTCCAAATTATTATATTAATCATATAATATAATAAATAAATCATATTTATGCCCTAATCAACCTCTCTCCTCAACTGTCATCCTGTCTAGTCACCCGTGTGAAGGCAACCCAAAAGGACCATGCTCACAATCGTGTCAAGTACATACCAAAATAGTTATGGACTTAGACACTAATCCAACAGTCTCCCACTTGGATAAGTCTAAAAACTATTCTGCGTATGACTTCAGAACCTGATCAGCAATCGTAGCTTCCAAAAGCCGCTGTCAACTCTGATCTTATCAGATACGCGTGTCCTTTAGATAAGGGATCATATATTCCTCCATTCTACAAGATATCGTATAGACATGAGACATGGATTGAAATCATTCTCTCAGTCTATGTGTCGTTTCCCGATTTCCGATTTAGGACGACTGACTAATTGAACAAATCAAATCAGTCCTGGCCCGGCCGAGCACTTTCTTTTGTCATCACTAAATCATCGAGGGGCCCACAGATATCGCTTTTATCCCACCTTGGGTAAAAGGAATGGATAAACTTTGACTCAAATGCTTGCTTGCACCTACTAATCGAATCACACACAACAATAAGTTTTATAACACCAAGTTACTGGTGTGTTTACTTATCATCAATGTGCAACCGACTTGCAAATAACAACTCACACGTCTCGGTTTCAAGAATATACAATGTTATCGTCTCACCAATCACTCGTGATAAAACCATGAAGTGATTCAAGTGAGTGTGGGTTTAATCCAATACTTTAATCTTATCAAAGCACTCATGAACTCTGCAGCAAACTTGTGCTATGTCTAAACACTTTAGACAATCTACAGACAGATTCATGACAGTCTTCCTTCATACCTACTTCCAACGTATGACCGACTGTGGAGGTTCGAATAACCTAGTTATTCTGGAAGTCAAAACATGAAAAATGAAACACAATAATAATATTAGTCCTATATGGTCCCAAAACTCTTGAGCGTAAATAAAAACACTTTTATTTAAACACCATATTGATTACTCATTATTCATTGCTTACTGTTTCAGAAAATCAACTTATTACTCGAATTATAACCACAATTGTCCCATGCTCCAAGCATACACACTTTGGTTTCCTATGGTCCATACTTTGTTAAATAGATCAATTGAAAACTTTTCCAATGAAACTCATTTCACAATCCCCAATCCTTATTATTAGTATAAGAATACCAAATTCTTGCCACTTTTAGAATATGTCAGATTCTAACATTTTATGCAATGATTCTTTCGTAATGTCATAGCACAAAAGTCACCAAGACCCGGCTAATGAAATTACAAGGTATTCTATCGGAAATTGTTACAAGACAATTCCATAGACGTGAAGTCTCACATTCAAAGTACATTCCTTTGAACATGCTTCTCGCATAAAAGTTTCTAATCTAGACATATTTCTTAATATCCAACTCCCATTAATGGAAACATTTCCATATTTTCCATATGACAACTCATTCTTAATAGAATCTTATCTATTCTTAATAATGTCAATATAGTCCATCCAGCACTATACTTCCAACTACTCATAAGCGACAAATCCTCAGTGAACCTCAGATCGTCCTTTGATAGTTGTTTAATTATTTTAGTCAAAACCAGTCCTAGTCCATTTTCCCTCTTAATGCCCTAGGCATTTGGAAAATTTTAGAATGGTCAAATATTATAGCATATGCAATCGATCCTATACCCGAAGCATATTGGACACGATGCATAATGTCTCACATAAAGACATGATACTTCATCATCCTTCTACCATAATATTTTATGTGCCCTGTTCCCACAATTCGAACTATGAAGAGGGATGCCGTAATCATAATCGAATTTTGAGAATGCACTATGTATCCTTGACTAAATTTATTAACATTTCTCGATCTAAGCTTTAGAATTTTGAAACGAAGTATAATATTCTCTCCCTTAATTATAGCAAAACAATTTTTCAACCCTTGCAACTTTGCAAAATGAATCTTTGTTTTCTATAATTAATATTGCTAACTTGCAATACTTACCATAATAATCATGCTCCCACTAACATGACGATTATTTTCTTACCAGCATAACACTTATGCTCCCACTAGATTTGACATGTATTCAGAAAACAATTAAACTTCTAGAAAACAATGCTTATTGAATTCCTTAAGTTCATATTTCTAATACCTAATGCTTTGATAAGCCTTTATCTAAGCTTTTTAAGCTCATACACCTTTGCCTTAGATAGCTCACATGTGTGTCTAAACAATTCAGAATTTATGTTACTAAGTCCCAAATGTTCAGATCAATTGCCAAATCTCACAATTCGAACTATGAAAAGGGATGCCGTAATCATAATCGAATTTGAGAATACAATTTTCACAATTGCTATCTTCTTAAAATCTCTCTTAGTGAAAGCATTTCCTCACAATCATTTTCATAAAGGAGGAAAACCGTATGACACTTAGATTTTATGATGTATGTGTTCCTATCCATGTGAATTTGTCAAAACAGAAGTTTGCGACAAATCCAAAAACATATGGACTCAACTTGTTCAATCTTGATTTCTTGCCTCATGGTAACATGAATGCCCACCATGTCTTCCAAGCAACTCACCCTTTCATATCAATGTACTTTCCATTGATCAAGGTGCTTTGTCTTTATGCATTCAAATGAGAACTCATAGAACTCACACGCATAATTAACTCAATTGGAATGGCACAGAAAAAGAGTATGTCATCCACGATAGGCTTTAAACCTCAAGTCGTGTGCTAGTGATGATCAACTAGGTTTACTCTTGATTTGTTCTTGAAACTTTTCAAGACCATTAAGACTCCCACTGACTCCTTGACATATAAGATTCTCTTGTCAAGAAACATTTCTTGACAAACAAATATTCAAGAGTTAGTGTAGCCTTTTGTCAAGTTTAACACTTCACACAATTGGTCCTGGTTGGTCTTTTTCTTATCCAAGACATCACAACTTACCAATTTCAAATGTGCAAGAATAAGAAAACTTTTCCAAATTCCACATTTGTCGAGTGTTATAAACCTACTTAAGACTTGTCACTCATGTCAGAATCTTGACTCTAAGACTTGATATTGGAACGAAGTATGATTGACTTCTTGATTTAACCATTTCTACAATTCTCGATTCCTCTTCTTAGACATGCAATTGCACTAAGACTCACTTAGAGGATCAATTGAGATATGGTTCTTAATCATTAAGACTTATCATAAAACACAATAAAAGGTACTCTCCCTTCTTCTTAGAATAGAGAAACTTTTATCTTTCTGCCTACTTGATTCTTCTTATTCGTTCTGCTATTGATTGAAACTCTTTCAATCAACTCAGAATTATACTTAATCTTATAAGTATAATCATATTTACTAACCTTTAGTAAATCATGACGAATATCTTTATCACTCTTGTGGTGGACTTGATCAACGCACAACCTAGTGTACTCGATCTTCTGGTCCTTCTCTTGACGCTTTGCCAAAGAATTTGTCTAATTTCCAAAATATGAAGTTTCTCATTCATCACGCAACCAAGTTGTATGATTTCAAGTTTCTGTCCAATTGAAACTTGGGCGATGAGAATCTTCCTTTATTTGGCAAATCCTCGACATTTCACAAATAACATAATCAAGAATCACATCCAATTCAACATTGCTAAAATTAGAAATACATAAACATCCATTTTCACATATGCCATTGCAAGGATAAATAAATAGGACGAAATCAAAATTCATTTTATTGCGGAAAAACTTGTCCTTACAATGCAATTCAAATGAAAACTATGTTATTTCAATTTCTAAGCAGTCTATTCTAACTCTAAAGTAGTAGCTCAAAAATCCGATCTTCAAGCAATGCGATCGAAATCCATTTCTTCACGATCAGATTCAGCTTACTTCTTCCCTTAAGCTTCCTCTCTTTTCTTCGATCCTACAAAACATCAAAATGTAATCTTATCACATCATGTATTGAAAATCAAAGAATAGGAACTTATAGAGTTAGTTATTGGATTTTACCTGAAGTAGAGCCATACGTCTTGACTCTCCCATCTCTTAGATCTCTCAGGTAAACAGGGCAGCTTCGTCTCCAATGCCCCTTCTCTTGGCAGTAGAAGCAGATGGACTTTTTTGGAATGGCACAAGGAACTATCTCAGAATTTACCTTTTCTGGATTTCCAATGTCACTATTTTCAATGTCCATTGAAGTTTGGGAGTTTGATTTGCCAGAAAAATTTGCTCGATTAGCACGCCAAATCATTTCTGATTCAGTAGCTATAAGCAAATAGGTTAAATCAATGAGGGTCACGTCATGGTCCATCATATAGTACTCTCTAACGAACTCACTATATGATTCAGGAAGTGACTGAAGAACCCAGTCAACAGCCAACATTTCTGAGATATCGACACCCATCATCCTTAACCTATCAATGTGTGACTTCATCTCTAAGATGTGTGCACACACAGGTTTCCCATCTTCGTGTTTACTTGCCAATAAGGCTTGAGTGAGCTTGAACTTTTCAAGCCTTTGAATTGTGGGTTAGGGAGAATAATTGGAGGAGGTGGAGGAAGTGAAGCATGACTCTCATTTTCTTGATCGTATCGTGGAACATCATCTTCATTTGGAAAGCTTGTTCCAAGGGACTTGGGAAGACCATTGTAAGATTTAGACATCTACAAAACGGGAGAAAATTCAAGTTAGTTGATAAGAATCCTTGATGTAACACCCAAATGAAACATCAAGGCTAGGATCCAACACAACATTCTACAACCTAGAAGAGGGATGCCGTAATCTAGTTGCAGAATATTTGAAGGTAGGTAAATGACGATTTACCAATTCCCACCATGAAAAACGAAAAAGAAATTTAAGTTTTAAATGTTTTGAAACTCCTAGATCTTTTGAGATTCATTGAACTTTTCAATGGCATGTTTAATCTCGATTTTGCCCTTCTATTTGTGACTGGGATGCCGAGGATCACAAACAAGGTGTGAATAACCATATGAATCACGTGGTGCACCCAATTGCTACTATCACCTAATCAATGTGCCGGTTAGCCACACACGCTCCATTGATCTATGATAAACATCGAGCCACCCTTCGCCACAAATGTCAATCCCAAATTAGTGTGCCGGTTAGCCACACACGCTCCACTAACGTTTGACAAGGGTACGAAGTGTAATTCCATGGATTAGCATACAAATTCACATTTTGCCCTAAAGTAACTAGAATTTGGGAATTTGTAAAAGCATGTAATTACTTTGTACTTCATTATACTTATAATGGAAGGTTTCGTCCTATCCTACCCGTTCGGCTAACGACCTTCCACTAGTCAAGAGTGCGGTGGGTAAGAGTGGATACCCATTCAATCGCCATTTTATAGGCAATTTCCTTAAACACCCCTTATAGACCAGCTTCGTGAATGAGGCCTACTAACGGTAAGACTGACTTTTACTCATATATATAATATTAGACTTTTAATGTTACATATATATAGTATAGGGTGTATTTTACACTTTTAAAATACCAGGTGGTTTTATTAACTTTCCAAAACCATAAGGGTGTAATTTGAACTTATTCAAAATACGAGGGTTTTAGAATTTAACATTTCAAAATTAAACTTTTAATCAACTTTTAAATTCCAAAACTTGAGGGCAAGTTTTGAAACTTTTCAAAACAATTAGGTTTTAATCTCACTTTAAAATTTTTCGAAATTTAAGACTATTTAAATTAAAATTTTAAATATTAAAACTCTTGATTTAATAATTATCTTGAATTAAACTATTAATTTAAATTTATTAAATCATAAGGGATTATCTAGATCATAAAGGATAATTACCAATTAAACAATTAATTTATCCTAATCCTTTTAATCCCTATAAATTTCGAAAATCATGGGATAGGATAATTCAAAATCTTTAATTACCATATATAACCATTAAAGGATAATTACAAGATATGGGGTAATCCAAATCCCTAAAATTTAGGATCTTATCTTGGGGAAGAGGCTAATTTCGAAAATCATGGGGTTTTACAAACCCTAGATTTCGAAATCTTGAGGCTTAAGGAAAGGATTTGAAAACCCTTTCAAAATTTCGCAAATTAGGGTATAGAAACCCTAATCTCGAAATCTCTAGCCTCCTAGGGTTTATTGGCTATAAACCCTAGTATGTCAAGTTCATACATTTGAATAAAGCTAATTGAAAACAAAAACGAATGGCTCTGATACCATTGTTGGGTTTTATACAAACAATCCTATGTGTGCAGGCAACCCTAGATTTGGATCTATGTTTTCACTATTAGTTATACAACTTTATGAACACAAAAGAACCCTAGCATGCATCTACTATTTTCGAAATTGACATAGGAGAATAGAATACATACCTTTTGTTGTTATGTAGTAATAACAACTAGTTCCTTGAATTTCCTTAGCTCTTGAAAGCAAGTACCACAAGTGTAGTACCTCTAATGGCTCACAAACACACTTTGAGTGAGAGGATGAATATGAGAGAGAGGAGGAAAGGTACTAAGCTCCAAAATTCGGCCCTAGTAGGGTTTTCCCAAGAGGTGGTCGAATTCTAGTGCCTTAGGGTGCTATTTATACTTGAGGCTAGCCAGGGTTTCAAGGTGGAAACCCTAATCCCTTAGCTTAGGGCCTAAGCAAGTCCATGGACTCCTTTCCTTAAGCCCTTGGACGAAAACTCCTAGATCCTTCTAGGATTTTCGTTCAAGCCTTAATAAAGGTGATCCAATAGCCCAAAGTCTCAACTATCAAATAATTACAAAACAGCCCCTGTACTTTTAATTAATTCATTTAGTCCCGAAATTAATTCCTAATTAATTTCTGATTAAATACTAATTAATAATATGATTCCAAATTATTATATTAATCATATAATATAATAAATAAATCATATTTATGCCCTAATCAACCTCTCTCCTCAACTGTCATCCTATCTAGTCACCCGTGTGAAGGCAACCCAAAAGGACCATGCTCACAATCGGGTCAAGTACATACCAAAATAGTTATGGACTTAGACACTAATCCAACACTAGTAACAACCATTTCATAAAAGTTTATAGTTTCAAAACATCAGAACCCTCGTGTTATTAGTACCTATTAACTTCGAATCAAACGCAGAAAATACCAGAAACTTTCATCTAGGGATACCAATGTGCTAACAAAACGATCCTCCTGGATTAACATAACACACGATTCTACGACGTCATCCTGTTTAGTCCGACTAAGTCTACGATATACCAAACCCTTTGGCCTTAAATCGTTCAATCACAAAACTCTCGTCGCTCGTATCGACGAGCTAGATGTGAACTTCGAAAATTCATCTCTTTTCGAAACCCGAAAGTATTCAAGCGAAGAGTATCATCTACAAAGAAATGGACAAAGTAAAAGAACAATCCGGACAATTGTAGATACGTTGTGGGACACTCATCTACCTTAGTGGAACTTTGTTGCAACAACGACGACCTTTACAGCATCAAGGCTACGCCGTTCGAAGCCTTCTATGGCCGTAAGTATAGATCCCCTCTGTGTTGGGCTGAGGTGGGCGACACGCTGGACCGTCTGAGATCCTCGCTAGGATCGGTCCCGTAGCCTACAGACTTCGTTTACCTCAAGAACTTAGCAACATTCACCTCGTCTTCCACGTCTCGAACCTTAAAAAGTGTTTATCCGACGAGACCCTTGTGATCCCTCTCGAGGAGATTGAAATCAACGAGAACCTAAACTTTGTGGAAGAACCGGTCGAAATCATGGATAGAGAGATCAAACGAATGAAACAAAGTCGCATCCCGATAGTGAAGGTTCGCTGGAATGCCAAGCGGGAACCTGAATTCACTTGGAAGCGCAAGGATTCAATAAAACAGAAGTACCCTCTTCTTTTCTAAGTTCACAATTGTACTCTATTATTGAATTTCGGGACGAAATTCCCTCTAACGGGGGGATGATGTGACAACCCGAAACTTTTCCCGTTATCCTTACCGAGTTTCCGTTAATAAAATTTGGGTGTTTATTTAATTCCGTCAAATTTCTTAATTTGGGAAGGACCTTAAGTTTTAAATAAATAATATGTATTTTATACGATTCAGAATAAACCGGGAATCACACGAAAAACTTGAAACTTCCTCGAAAATCACCGAGTTCACGGTCAGGACGAGTTTACGACCGTAAACTCGTGTAGACCACCCTTGAGTTTACGGTCAGGGTGACCGTAAACTCCCTCCTATATAAATATATATATATATATATATATATATATATATAATATATATATATATATATATATATATTTCATTATCATTTTTGATCATTTCTTCCATTTCAAGCCTAGAATCTCGAAAACTCTCTCAAGTATCATAGGATCTTCTTGCAAATCCCCGAAAATGTAAGTGTTTCCTTCCCTTTTTGAGTTAATATATCTCTTCTTCTTGATTCACTCTTGAATTCGTCCACAAATCTCATCTTTTGAGTCTAGATATTCAAGATCCTCAAGAACATCAAGAACACTTAAGTGTTTTTGGGCCGAAAACACCCCCATTTGCCTCCAAATCATAAGTACCATCCTCCTTTACATCTATCTAGTTACAATCCTTCATTTTGGACTTAAGATCATCACTCTTTGCATGAACAAAAGAGTTTACGGTCCTATGAATCTTCATAGACCGTAAACCCTTATAAAGGGTGTTCTTATAGCCTTTACCCTTCCTAAGGCTAAGCATGGTCCCTAGAATCCGATGCCTTTGAATGAAGCCCTTGAAAACCATCATTTGTGCAAGATTGATGAGTTTACGGTTGAATCTCCTTAGACCGTACACCCTTCAATGACCGTATATTCATGGGCCGTAAACCCATGAACCGTAAACCCATGAACCGTAAACCAATGAACTGTAAACCCATGGACCGTGAACTCCATGACCGTAAACACTAAGACCGTAAACACCTAAGACCGTGAACACTTGGACCGTGAACTCCAATGGTCATACCTCTTTGACCGTAAACTCTATAGGGTGGCCATATACCCTAGTTATGCAATCATATGTGATTGTATCCCATAAATCTTAGAGTTTCCTAGCCAATAAGGGTGTTACCCTTCTTATTTAGTCGTCTATACACTAAATTCATACACATACATGTCTATATGTGTCTATTAGGATCATTGTGTGCTCAAGGTTACACCTGACACTCTGCACTCCTCTTCCAACCACACGTCAGAACCACTCACTACAGGTGAGTTCATACCCCTATATTTTCCGTGTTTTTAATGTTTTCAGGGGGGAATACAAGCCAAACTCAAAGTATTTTATTAAGTTTTAAACTTATTAATACAATCCAACGATTTCTACGTTTAATAACATATTCGGATATTTTATCCCTTTTTAATATGTTGAGCATACGGGAAACCTTTATATTGGAAATCTAATTTCATAGCTTTCAGAAAGGTTTTTACAAAGCATTTTCATATCAATTCTATTAAACTATAATGGGTATAGTTTGGGATAAGCTGCTAGGCAGTTTTCACCAAATCAGATTTCATGAATAAATATGTATAAACTATGGCAGATTTAGTTTATGTTATATATTTTTCTCAGGAGTATAAAGTACTATTATTCAAGGTTAAGTATTGTTTTATACTGTTTCTCGCTAGTAAACTAGATTATACAGAATTGTGAGGCTCTACTTCAAAACTGTACCCTTTAGTGTACAGAACTAAATCCTATCATAATATAACCAGAGTCTCCTGGAGGGAGAGCGTGAGATTTGTGAATAGATCTATTCGGGACTGACAATCCCACACCAGAACTGCTATCTACAGTTAGGCAGGCATGCCTGTGATGGACAAATGTCATTTAGCATAAACGCCTGAAGAACGTTATAAAGGTCTCTAGGTCATATCAAGTATGGTTATACGACTCGCAAATAAGTATAAACTAACTTTGGTTTACAGACTCTAATCTTCAATTGTTTTATTTTGAGTAATAAAACTACTTTTATATATGCTAATAGTAATCGGGGATTTTTAAACTGGCATCTCTACCTCTAGGACATATAACCTGCTTTTAGGGAAAATATAGGATTTTCCCAGGATAACACTGCATTTCTAAAACTGATGGTTTATTTTCTACTAATGGACTTTCGTATTCATTCCATGACTCCTTGGATTGTGCGTATTTAGTACGAACCGGGAAGTCATGGAAGGAATGGGTTTTTCAAACATGCTTTCATAAGAAAATATAGGATTTTCTTGAGAAACACTCTTCAAAAGAATCAAAGAACATTTTTCCACCAAAACTAAATGCTTATGAACTCACCAGCTTTATGCTGATATTCTTTCAAAACTGCTTGTATTCTCAGGGAATTAGTAGACAGGTACTTCTAGGAGTTGGAGAAATCGGAGCGTTAGAGTCACGCCTTTTTATTTACTTTTGATATGAACGAAATTATGTATTAAGACAAATGTAAACCTTTTTCATATATGTATTCATTGTTTGGTTGTGTTTACTATGCTTGCTATGATACAATTGTTGTGATACTACACATGACGTCAACCACCCCCGAACGTTTCCGCCGTTCCGGTTTGGGGGTGTGACAATCTGCCCTAAGCCCACAACCAAACAAGGAACAGGAAATGAGGCGGAAGTCACACATTCCATTGTTTGTTAGATCCTCATTGTATATAACCTTGATGTATTCACCAGGTGCTTACGGAGTTAACTGTAATAGTTCTTTGAAAGTTGATGAAAATATTCTTTAAGAAAATCATATATTTTCTTTAGTAAAATGGTAACCACAATAGTTCCTTCTATAATTGCTTAGTTTATACTAGTTATATATAATATAACATCGAAAGGACAGTTAAATGTGTAAATCTGCCCTAAGCCCACAACCTAACAAGGAACAGGAAGTAAGGCGGAAATCACGCATTCCACTGCCTATCGGATATTAATTATGTGTAACCTTGATGTATAAACTAAGGAATTATAGAATGAACCAATAAAGGTCCTTTATGTTATACTGGTTTAATGAGAAGTATTAAACCTTTTATAAATAAGTTTCTAGTTTCACCCACTTAATGTTCTATCCGAAAAGTATATTATTGTACTAGAAAGTGGTATACTGAATTTGTATGTTATGACCTGACCCATACCTGTTACTCCCTATGATTACTTGGTGTATACGGGTTATATATATAACTAAGATCGAATAGATAGTAGACTGTGTGAATCTACTCTAAGCCCACAACCAAACAAGGAACAGGAAATAAAGCGGAAAGCACTCATCCTACTGCCTGTCGGATCTGATTAATATATAACCCTAATGTATCTACCGAGGAATCATAAAGTTAGCATTATAGGCCCCCTTTTAACTGAATGTTCATGTTACTAGGAAAGTTATGTGGCGCAGTTCTAATGTTTAGGAAGACCACTAGAAGTTATGAAATCCCGTACTATAAACGCCTTAGTCGATACTGTTGTGAGTTTTATATATTGCTATGTTTTATTTCTTATTAACCGGTACTTTATAGATGTATCCCTTTTAAATAAAACCCGATACTTTGCAGATGTACCCCATATATAACCCGGTACTTTGTAGATGTACCCCATATATAACCCGATACTTTGTAGATGTACCCCATATATATATATATATATATATATATATATATATATATATATATATATATATATATATATATATATATATATATATGTAACCATATACTAAGTGTAATATCATATTTTGTTTTAAACAAATGAATTAATGATACGTTCCTTTCCTAGTTTACTGGGAGTGTAAAGTATATGTACGTGAATCATGTATTGTTCCTCTGTTCTAGAATATAGTAAGTATTGACTCCCTAAACTATACCTATTATAGTTTACTAGTATGTTTGTTTGAACTATTACTGATTTGTAGAAAAGACTCAATTAGCAACTGAGTGAAGCATGTACTTTAAAAATCGGGTTTTATAAACAACAATCTAACATCTTTTAAAAGAGTTTTTGAATTGATTTAATAACTTATAAAAGCATAAGAATTCCTTTAATGTGATGGTTGTCACGGGTAAATATTAACACAATTTTATTGTGTTCAACTTGTATTCCCCCCGTTAAAAGCATTTAAAACCATTTAAAAGATAGATTATAGGGGTATGAACTCACCTTATGTGGGTGATTCAATTGAAGATTCGAATAAGGATGATAAGTTCCACGAATGAAGTCCCAAAGCACAAACGATTCCTAAATGACATATAATGATACATATAGGCATGAAATTAGTGAATCTAACTACAAAGGCAATTGGGAAACAACCTAGGATGCAAGAATAACTCACCAAAGGAGTGTTAGAAGCAAGTTAGAAGGCTGAAATGGTGTCCACGGCCCTATTGGGTGTTCACGGCCCAATGATGAATGGTTCACGGCCCAAAGGTGAAGAACACTTGAAGATCTTGGTGTTTTGGCCAGTGTTTGAAGATCCTAGTAAGCTTCTAAGGAGTAGCAAAGGAAAAGGGGTGTTTAAGAGTGAAAGATGGTGTGTTTAAGAGTAAAAGATGGTGTTCTTGAAATATGATACTTGAGAGAGAATGGAATGATTGCGGCCAAGAGAAGAAGAAGTGAAGGAAAAGTGGCTAAAACTCATATATATATAGCATGAGTTCACGGCCTAAGGAGGGTTCACGGTCGTGAACATGGTTTGCGGCCGTGAACCTCACTTGATGAGGTTTTATGGCTCGAATGTTGATCTAGGCTCTCGGTTCTTACGTGGTTCACTTCCTAACACGCAACCCTTACGTATACTAGGTCTAGAATCTTATAAGTTTGACCTTAAGTTGATGTGTTTGACCTTACAAGATAGAAATTTTCGGGTTGTGACAGATCTCACCCAAGAAGCAAAGCTCTAGCAGATCTGACCAAGCCTTTAATTCCAACAACAAACTGATTCGGAGAACTAGAATATGTGTCTCGCCACATCATGGAAGATAAATATCCACGCCGTGGAAACTTTGTTTCCTGCGATTCAAGGGTTTTGAGAGGTTTTGAATTCTGGTAGCTGAAAGGTATTTTTCACTTTAATCAAAACCGAATTTGGAGCCCTCTATTTATAGGGAGGTGATTGGAAACCCTAGAGATAATTACCAAATATAATAATAATTATCTATGGTATTCAAATCATTTTGGAATATTTCATATTCCTTTTATTTACTATTAATTAATTAAACTATTAATTAATTACCAAAACAAGTCCTTCAGTTCTGCTTTATTCTGTTCTTCTGTGTAACCCAAAGGGACACTGTTATTTATAATAATATTATCAGACTTGTTATGGCTATGGGCACTAATCTCCATCACAATCCACATGGAAGGATTTATAGAAAAGGATGCAAGTATAAGGACTTCATGGCCACCAAGCCACCAAGTCTTTCTGGGAACCCAAAGCCAATGACTGTTATGGACTGGATCTCTGAAATAGAGATGGTATTTGATAGATGTGATTGCAAAAACAAATAAAAGACCGTCTTTGCAATAAAACAATTGAAGACTAAAGTGTTAAGTTAGTGGACAATGTCTGCTGAGACTATTCTAAAGGGAGAAGCGATAAAGATGTGGTGGGAAAACTTCTTGGAGCAGTTATGGAGAGAGTATTGTTCAGAAAGAGACCTCATGGAAATCAATAATGAGTTCCAGAATCTGAAAAAGGAAAATATGAACATCAGTGAATATGTTGTTGCTTTCACTGAGAAGATGAAATTAACTTCATACTTGGTGCCTACAGAACTATCAAAGATTGAGAACTTTGCTAATGGACTGCCAGTAAATTATGATATAATAGTGAAGTTGGCACCTATTTTGAAAGCAACCATCTGGGCAGCTAAGAATGTAGAGATTCAGATAAGGGAGAAAGGTCTGGAAAGAGATGGAACGGGAGAGAAAAAAAAGTTTGAAGGATATTCAAGGTCCGAAAAGAAGAGTAGGTTTTCAAAATCTAGTCCCAATGACAAGAAGTATGGGGGTAACAATGACGTGAAATGATGTGATAAGTGCAAGAAGAAGAATTAAGGAAAATGCAACGAGGAGGTGACATGATTCAAGTATGGAAGGACTGTTCACTATTCTAACGAATGTAGGTACAATGAGAGGGTCTGTTTTGAGTGTGGAGAAGAAGGGCATATTCTGAAGGACTACCCAAAGAAGAAAGGAACTGCGAAGCCAAACATTCAACTGAAACCAAAGGCACGAGCATTTCAAATGACTCTTGAGGCAACAAAAGATGAAGCTGATGTCACTTCAAGTACATTTATAGTAAATGATTTTCCTGCCAATACTTTGTTTGATTCGGGAGCAAACTACTCTTTTATTTCTCATAAATTTTGGTAGAAAACTTACATTGCCTCTACGCAAACTAGAAATTGCCTTACTAGTAGAAGTTGTGAGTGGTAAGCTTGTACGAGTTACTGATTGCATGAAAAACGTCATAATTGAATTGAATAAGAATAAGTTCCATGAGGAATTATTGTCCATTGAGTTATACAATTTCGACGTAGTACTAGGAATGAATTAGCTAAGTGTGAACGATGTTGAAATATTGTGTAGAAAGAAGATAGTAAGAGTAAATCCTACTAGAAGAGAACCATTTATGGTGTATGGGGACAGACGCCGAGTGAACTCTGGAATCATCACCATGATGAAAGCCAAAAAGTGTTTGGCCAAAGGATGTACATCATACTTAGCATTTTTAATCGATGTAAATAAATAGAAGAATGAGATACAGAGAATACCAGTAGTGTGTGACTTTCTAGAAGTATTTCCAGAAGATCTTTTTGGACTGTCACCTGATAGGCAAGTAGAGTTCCGAATAGTCTTGTTGCCAGGAACAACACTAATAACAAAATAAACATACTGATTAACACTGACAGATATGAAGGATCTTATGATACAACTTCAAGAATTGTTGGATAATGGTTTCTTTAGACCTAGTTCATCACCCTGAGGAGCCCCTGTGCTATTCGTGAAAAAGAAAGATGGAAGCATGAGGATATTCATCCACTACAGAGAGTTGAATAAAGCAACAGTTAAGAATAAATACCCATTGCCTAAAATTAATGATCTGTTGATCAACTGCAAGACGCAAGCTATTTTCGAAGATTAATCGCATGTCGAGTATCATCAACTAAAGGCGAGAGAACAAGATATCGACAAAACAACTTTCAAAATAAGATATGGACACTACGAGCTTTTGGTTATGTCATTCGGACTAACCAATGCTCAAACATCATTTACAGTTTTAATGAATCGGGTTTGTAAACCTATCCTCGATAAATTTGTAATTGTGTTCATCGACGGTATTCTAATATACTCGAAGAGCAAGCAAGAGCATGATAAGTACTTTCATTAAGTATTATAAGTTATGAAGAAGGAAAAGTTGTATGCAAAGTTTTCCAAATGTAAAATTTGGATCCAAGAGGTACAATTCTTGGGTTATATGGTTAACCAAGAAGGCATAAAGGTTGACCCAACCAAGATTGAAGCAGTGATGAAGTGGGAAAGACCAAAAAGGCCCACTAATATTCGTAGCTTTTGGGGTTAACTGGGTATTTGTTCAAGGCTTTTCTTTAACAACTGCTCATTTGATAGCCTTGACCTAAAAGGGGTTACCTATTGTAAGTCCCCAATCTGCTTGAGTATCAATCAGATCCGTTTGATGGTGCGGAATCCCAATCAAACGGATGATGCCGGATCAAAATAGAAGAGAAGGAGAAGAAGAATAACTTGAATCTATGATGTATTCAATGAATAGAATGAAGCTCCATACACATAGTTCACACACTAACTCTTCTCTCTATATTCTCTCTCACCTTAGAATACACACACTTAAGCTCCTCTCAACTATTATATACCCACATGCACTCCTCACCCTATATATATATATATATGAGACATGGGCCGTGAACCTGTAAACCTGTTCACGACCGTAAACACAGTCGTAAATTCATAAAACATTACAAAAAAAATACAATTGCCTAGAAAAGCAAAGTATAAACCATAATTTTGACCCAACAATCTCCCCCTTGGTTTATAGCTTTCTTTTCTAATTGGCCCAACACACTCCCCCTAAAAAGGTAGCTGACTTTTCTTGTCAATCTTCATTTGGAGTTTGGCTTCAGCTTTAATCTTCGATATCTTCACGACTTCAAGATGAACATATGAATCTTCAATAAATGACTTCATCTCGAGCAGTTGGGCTTTTCTTCAGGATTTGACTCTGAACGCACATTGGGTGAGGAGGCTTCTTGATAAGATTCTTGAAGGATGGCGCTTTCAGCTTGAGAATCTTCAGAGAGAATAATAAAGAAAACTAATCTTCTGGATCACTTCAGCAGGTTCAAGAATAGCAGCAAATTGATTGAGGAGGCTTCAATGCAATTTGTCACATAATCTTCAAGTCAGCTTCACCTTGCTTCTGGGGTTGAAAGATTGAATGTTGGAAGAATAATCTTCATTTCTTGCTCCTTCGAATGAGAATTCTTCGATGATCACGGATGAATCCTTGGCTTGGAAATTTTCGATTCAGTCTCCATGAGTCTCATCTACATCTGAATTCACTTTTCAAGACAAAACAAAAACTAAAAGAAAGCTTAGCACACAATATTTTCGGATTTTTTATATTTTCTGAAAATTAAAACAGAAACAAAAATATTTTTGGATTTTTTTGATTTTTCTGAACAAAAAAATAAAAACATAAATAACACTATTTTTGGATTTTTAATTTTCTAATTTTTGTTTGATTTTTGAATTTTTTAATTCTCCCCCTAAATTTGTGCATAGAGGAAAACTATGAACAAATATAACAAAAACAAAAAAAAAAATATTTGGGATCAAAGTTGTCAAGCAATCCAATATCGTTTATCAGCACACGCCTGCATGTCTAGATCTAGTCAATCACTGGTATTGTGGTCCACTTAAACACAAAGGATGTTGACAATTTGGACAGATTATAAGTGACAAGTCATTGTGATATATATTCCTAAATGGACATTTAGCTGACGACGACCAATGATATTGTTGTCCACTTAAATTAAGCAGCAAGATCTAGAGACAACCTGTAAATGGTTCAATTTTAGTTGCACTAGAACGTGTTCCCCACTTCCCGATATACCCCGGTAATCAAGAACTTCCAAAGAACTCCTTACTTTAGGTGAGTATTCAATCATTAAGAAAGAAGTCAGATATAGAAGTGCATATGTTGTATCCCAGGTCGGATGTCTTCCAATCACACAGAGGGAACAACATATGGCTAACTAGGATAGAGGGATTGAGAGGTAGAATGTTACATATGCTGTGTTCCAGGTCGGATCATTTCAATCACGCAGAGGAGACAACATATAACTAACAGATAGAAAGAATTTCATAGATAAGGAGGTGCGTAGAAATAGAGTTGCATATGTTGCAATCCAGGTCGGATCTATTTCAATCACGTAGAGGAAGCAACATATGACTGACAGATAGAAAGCAAGAAAATAATTTCCTACAGACCTACTTTATCAGAACCCCCCAGTTGCCCTATCAATACCGGAATTAAGGACATGAGTCCATACATCAAGGAAATGTTCAGCCACAGTTCTAGATAATTAACTTTTAGTGTATCTCGCAGGCTCCCATGTTTATCTCACTGCTCAATCTACCCGAGCGTCGTATGGTCAGTCCAAATGAAACTATCTAAGTCTATATTGTCTAGTCCTTTCATGGTCAATTAATGTCTAGTCCTTTTGAATCCTCTATGCCTACCAGCACATTGAATACAGAGTCTAGACAATTCGGCTTAAGTGCATTACACGTATCATAAATTGCCCTTTAGCACTATACGTCATATCACTTCCCAAAACAATCTACTAAAGAAAGACATATAAGGAAATAAAAAATTGTCTTCAAAATGAATCAGTTTAAGATAAACTCAGGAGTATAGAGAAGAAAACTCAAACTGTAAGTCACCGATTGAATTTGCATCCAGAAGGTCTGAGAACAGCACACATAATCTCAGAACAGATCCGAAAATTCTTCACATCGTTAAGCACAAACCCCATGAGTGATCCCTTCCTTTCTTCCTTTACCGCAAAGGACACATACTCTCAAACAAAGTTCTGAGTGTTGTACAGTTGAGAGATGCCTCCTATCATGTGCCTGGAACAGCCACTACCAACAAACTAAAGTCTGATGATATGCCTCCATAGCTGCTCCGACACAGAGCGGGATTACTTGGTCTTTGGAACCCAGTCCATTTTGAAACTGGGTTGACCTTTGTCATCTTTGCAAAGTATTCTCTCCCATGATATATCTTGTTTATCACAAACAGAAGATGTAGAAATATTAGAATCATTAGGTGATTTGGGAGATTGAACCTTTGGTACCTATCTATAGTCGGGTTTAACCCATTTCTTTTTCGAGCAGATGGGTGCCTCGGCACTTGATTTTGAACTTGAGGTCTGCTATCGAGATGACTTTGACCTAGCCGGTTTTGGTTTCGTTGGAGCATTTCTTGAAATTAGTTTCTGGGTCGGCATTCCCTTCTTGCCCTTGGGAGTTGAATTCTTGCCCTTCATGGCATTCCAGTCACCATTGTCTGATCATGACCTTGAGGGTTTTCTTTTGGAAAATCTCCCTCTTGGCGCGTTCTGCCACCCTTGTGCATAGTAGGGAACGTACGCGCGATTTGGACAATTTCTGGCAATGTGTCCAGGTGTTCCACAGTGAAAACATGTCTTTTTCTTCACTGGGAAGTTGTTTCTTCCTGCTCCTGGTGGCGTATCCTTGCCTTGTTTCTTGCTTTTCCCACACGCACAGTTGCAGCAGGCATTCTGTTTAACTTGATTTGGTGGCCTGTACTTCTCAACAGCAGGTTGATCAGAAGTAACTGAATTCGAAGCAACAGATTCAGAGTTCAAGGAGACATTGGTTTGTTCAATAGTTTTCTCCTTGTTCTCATCTTCCGTTACTTTACCTGCACAAGAAGTAGAATCATTAGAATCGTTCAGCTCAACACTTTCTGGCACATCCACGTCAGAATTATCAAAGATATCATCAAATATATCGAAAAAAATTAAGTCATCAGACTTTGATACAATTTTATTATCAGACACACTCTCTTCAACTATTTGCTTTGATTGACTTAAAGATTGATCTGCATGGGAAGTAGAAACATTAGTATTTTCAACATTAATACTACTTCCTGACACAAGTCCATATTTAAGATGTGGCTCTCTGTCCTTTTCCTCTTTTGTCAATGGCTTAAACTGATAATTATGATTATAAGGAGGAGGCACTTTGTCATATCCTAAACCCTTTTGCTGATTCTCTTTGAATTTCAAATTAGTTTCTATCATGGATGCAACTACTTCACTTGACATATCAAATTTTCTAAAAGTAAAATCTGCATTTTCAAATTTGTTTTTTAATGTGTCAAGCTCAGCAGTTACCTCAGCAAGTTGTTCAGCCACATATCTATAACTCGCACTCTTATTGCTATATTCTTCTAGAAGTTTTCTAAAGTCTTTGGTTTTTGCTTCTAATTCAGCCTTCAGGGGTTTCTGTCCTTTCCTAAGTTGATATCCTTCGTATTTTAGGTCCTCGTTCTCTCTGCGTAATAATTCGATATGCTCAAGTAAATTTTTAACTTTATCAATGCATGTTTGAGAACAAGAAATTTCATTGACTTTGGTGTTTGAAGAACTCATTGTTTATCAAAAATGCCCTTTGACTAAAAACTCAAAAGTCAACCTTAAAAGTCAAATTTAAAAAGTCAAATTTAAAAGTCAAACTAAAAAGTCAAACCGAAAAGCTAAATTTGAAATTTTGAAGGTTAAACGAGAAAGTCAAAGTTTAAACTCAAAGGTCAAACTTTAAAAGTCAAAGTCAAAATTTTAAGTAAAAAGGTCAAAATTAAAAGTCAAAAATTAAAAGTTAAAAATTAAAATCTAAAATTTTTGGTTGAAAAAGTAATTTAAAAATAAAGGAAATTGATTTTTGGGTTAAAAGTGTCAAATTTGCGAAACTAGAAGCGACTGGAAGTGCTTTTGAATTAAATTTCGAAGGAATGAAACAAGAAGTAGGCTAGAGCAAATGGTAAGACGCGTGGGATGAGGAGGTAGGAGACCCAAGTTCGATCCCCGGCACCTCCAACCTCGCTTCCTCTTTTTTATTGGACGCTGCTGTGCGAGGAAACGAGGATGCGAGGACGACTGCTGCTGCTGACCGAGACCGAAGCGAATACCGAGAACGAGGTGCTAACTTCGGACACTATGCGAGGCTGACCACGAATCCGAGGCGAGGGCCGCAAACGTCGACCGTACACGTGCGATGCTGCTGCTGGCCGTGAACTCCGAGCCGTACACGTGCGATGCTGACCGTAAACCTCGGAACGTAAACTCCGAGGCCGTAAACCTCGGACCGTAAACTTCGGCCGTGAACTCCGAGGCCGTAAACACTGCTTCAGATCGCAAAAAAAACGACGTTTTTCACCATTTTTGCTCCAAAACTCGATCCAGAATTCGTTTTTATGAAAAACGCGAAGAACAAACCCCCCCTAATTTTCAGAGATCTATCCAAAAATGCAAAAATCCTTTAAAAATAAGATCAAATAAGCTCCAGATCTGAAAAAATTGATTGATACAATCCAAGCTCTGATACCACTTGTAAGTCCCCAATCTGCTTGAGTATCAATCAGATCCGTTTGATGGTGCGGAATCCCAATCAAACGGATGATGCTAGATCAAAATAGAAGAGAAGGAGAAGAAGAATAACTTGAGAAATTAAAGAAAGAGTTGTGTGAAGCACCGATCCTTGCTTTACCCGAGGGATTTGAAGACTTTACAGTTTATAGTGATGCATTTGGAGTTGGGTTAGGATGTGTTTTGGCCCAAAGGGATAAGGTAATAGAATCTGCATCACAATAACTAAATACCCACGAATGAAACTACCCTACACATGATTTGGAGTTAGCAGCGGTAGTTTTCACCTTGAAAATATGGAGACGTTGTCTGTATGGAATGAAGTGTAAACTTTTCACTGATCAAAAGAGTCTTCAGTATATCTTTGATCAGGAGGATTTCAATGAGACGTTGGCTAGAATTACTCAAGGACTATGACTACGAAATACTATACCATCCTGGTAAGGCAAATATCGTAGCAAATGATTTGAGTAGAAAGATAAAACTAGATAGGAAAAGGCCAAGAGCATTAAGAATTGAACATTTCTCAACGATTGTGGAAAGTACCAAGAAGGCTCAGATTGATGTTATGGAAGGAGATAACCGAAATGAAGAACATCCAGGCAAGAAGTTAGTGTTTGGAATGAACAACCAATGGGTTGAAAGTATTCCAAAAACACAATATGGGTGCCAAAGATGGGTGAAATAAGAGATCTTCTCATGGAAGAGTCTCATAAAACCATGTACTCTATTCATCCAGACAACACCAATATGTATATGGATCAGAAACCATACTACTGGTGGCCAACAATGAAGTTCGATTTTGTTAAGTATGTGGTCGAGTGTGTGACATGAGCAATATTCAAGACTCAACATTAGAAAATGTATAGGAGTTTAGAGTCATTACCGGTACCCATAGGTAAATAAGAGGACCTTACCATGGATTCCATAACCAAACTGCCCAGAACAAAGGGAGGTCACGACATGATCTGAGTGGTTGTAGATCGATTAACAAAAAGTATGCATTTCATAGCAACCAACGAAAGATGGTATATGGAAAAGCTTGCTAAAGTTTACGTGAAGGAGATAGTAAAAACTCATGGTGTACCCTTGACAATTATGTCTGACCAAGACAGTCATTCACTTCTTGATTTTGGAGGAGTTTACACGATGAGATGGGTACAAAATTATGTTTGAGTACGACTTATCATCCTCAGACAGATGGTCAAAGTGAAAGAACGATTCAAATACTAGATGATACGTTACAACCATGTACTTTGGAATTCATGGGTAACTAGGATGAGCATCTACCACTGGTTGAATTTTCATACAACAACAATTACCATTCAAACATTAAGATGACACCTTATCATGCGTTTTACGGACATAAATGTCATAGCAATCTTGTTGGATCGAGGCTGGGAAAAACAATTTATGAGGCCTGAGATTGTCCATCAGACTGCCGAGAAATTAAATATAATCAGAGACAAAATGATAGCAGCCCAAAACCATCAAAAGAGTTACGCGGATAAAAAGTGTCAACCAATGACTTTTGAAGTCGGGGACCTGGTTTTACTCAAGTTATCTCCATGGAAGGGACTTACTAGATTTGGAAACATGGAAAGCTGAGTCTAAGATTTATTGGACCATTCAAAGTGCTTCAAAGAATTGGAAACCAAGCGTACAAGATGGAGTTACCGGCCAAGATGGAAGGCATTCATAACACCTTTCACGTTTGTTAACTGGGAAAATTATTGGGAGAAGTATCCGACATGATTCCACTTTCTAAATTAAGAGTCGATGAAAACAGAAGGTTAGTTGAAGAACCTGAACAGATTGTTGATCTAAAAACAAAGTGCTTGTGAGATGAAAACATATGGCAAGGTCAAACCTTACTTGGGATATAGAAAGTGATATGAGGAGTCACTATCCACATCTGTTCGCTGATGCATGATTCCGAAACGGAATCATCCTAAGAGGGAGATAATTGTAACGTCCACGTTTCTCGCTAGACATTTCTTGAAGAAATATGTATTTACGACTATCGATAATTGTAAACTTCTTATGAATAAATGGAAGAGAATTATTCGAATATATATATATATATATATATATATATATATATATATATACATATATATATATATATATATATATATATATATATATATATATATATATATATATATATATATATATATGTTATGTGTGGAAATTGGACAAATATTATGTGTATATAATATTTGTGTAAAAGACTTATTTTAAAACTTAATAAATAAGGCTAAATAAACGTTTAAAAATAAAAGATTATTTAGGACAAATGATCAAACGAAAGTCGTATTAATCATGATTATGATCCCGTAGATATAAATAATACCAAAATCTGACTTTCTATGAGAAAGTTATGATTTTTCAAAGTTTCACGTTCAATCCGACACAAAAATGTGTGTCATAAAAAGTGAAATGAAGATTGGTTGCTTTTTAGCCAAAACAATCTAAACGAGAATTGATGTCCTTGAAAATATGAATCCATTGATATATTGAATGTCGAGAACGAAGTTCGTATGCAGAAGTTATGAATTTTGCAAAGCCTTTTACAGTGTAATCTTTATAGAATGTAACATTAAAATAGAGTGCAAATTATCTGAAAAAAAATCTAAAGGAAAGTTGTAGTACTCGTTGATATGAAACCAGGGATATAAAGAATGTCCAAAACGGAGCTCGTATGTGAAAAATTATGTTTTTTCAAAGATTCAACATTTTACCCGATAACGATGACGTAGCACGCCCGGAGCGTGACACGTGACCTTAGAACGGTCACACGCTTCTACCGACTTAATGACGTGGCCGAATGACACCGTGACATATGGCACTTCAAAAGGATGGAGACGACATGACTCGTCACCCTTATCAACCTATAAATAATCTCGATTTTTTTTCATTATTCACACAAATTCATTCCACTTTCTCTCAAAATTTTCTCGCAACTCTGAGTCCCGACTTTAGGAGTTTTTAAGTGTTAGTAGCAAATCTCTGGAGCATTAGAGAGCCCGGCGAAATAGAGCTTTCAGTATCAAAGTTTTTCCCGCGCAGTTTCTGTTTTTTTGCTAGAAAACCTATCGTTTAAAAGGGAAAAATAAGGTGCTAGGCGAAGGACTAACTTTCCCACCAATCATTCACATATAACAAGTGAGTGCATAATTACTTTCATCTTACACATAGATACGTAGTGTTTAAATGCTTAATTATTACGTGTGTATATTATGATATCTATGCTAGATTAAGTAACTTGACTGGATTTTTGTGTACTTGAGTTATATATTGATAGAATATTGATCTATTTTAAATATCATACATAAATCGTATTAGGTAGAGAAAAGCTGTGAAAGTTAAAATAATGGTGTGAGGTGATTACCATTATATTATTATTGTACAGTTGTGACTAGTCATCTCGTAAAGTATAGATGATGACCACTGACCATTCTAGACAGTCATGTGGAACACTGATAGACTCATTACCTATAGGTGTTAATGAACTGTGAGTTCATTCGTTGTACTCTATCCCCCATGGTTTCCTTATTGACTTATATTGCTAAGGAATCCCCGAAGTAGTATTATCTACTTGTTGCTTACAATGATCCTTTAGAATATGTCCCTTAAGATCATCATGTTAGGATCAGGGAGTGAGAATAAAGAGAATGAGTAATCAGGTTAATTGTTTGTTGTAAAATATATTTAAAGTATTTTAATTATATTATTGTGGGTTGAAAACCCTATGTGTTCACCAGACTCTCAAACCTGACCCACTCAGTTTCTTTGTATCATAGGTAACGGTACGAAGACACAAGGATAATGATTTTAAATATGTTGAGACATTTAAGGAGTTTAAAGCCATTAGTATAATAAACATTTGTAAGACCTGTAATAAATAGTTTATGCTTATGTTTCTGTATCGTTGTGAACAATCCAAAGTTTTTAATATTAATGAAAAGCGTTTCTTTGAAAATGTTTTTGATTTCATCTTACAATGAAAATGTTTTTGGACAAATTCCATGCTAATATATTATTAAAAAATGATACTTTGATTTAAATGAGCATAGAGAAAAAGTTTTATTTGGCCGCGAAATTTGGAGACGTCACACTTAGCCTTCACATGGGTATTTGGTATCTTGGGAAATGCTTATTCGTTAAATGTAAATGTTTTCAGGTTGTTCCGGTAGCAAGGGGAATGGCCCGACCTGACTGTATCTCATCCATGGATTTGTTTTTAGAGACTTCCGTTGATATGATATTACTATTTTTTATTATTACTCTGATTTTGAAATGATGTGGTGATGTTTTGGAACAAATGATTGTTTTATTATACTCTGGAAAAATGGTTCTTGTTGATTACGTTTGTTTTAAAAATGAAAATTTTAGGTGAAAATTTGGGACGTTACATTAATGAACCAACAAGTAAGAAACCAAGGCTAAAAATTTCGATAAGGAAACAACTATGTATATTAATTCTAAGTCTCAAGTATACAAGGTACCTCTTAATGGGTTGGGCAAATAAGCCTTCCTCCCTATTTATAGGGCCCTTCACCTCCTCATTGGAAGTTTAAGATCACGTAGTCTCTCAACTATTTTAGATCTATCTACCAAGATCTAAACTACTATTCAAGGCTTCCATAATGTTCCTTAATACTCTACAATGTACTAGAGAATTCTTGGACGTTCCCAATCTCCCGTATTATTCTTGCGTCCTCTATTGTCCCGATTGCAGTCGTTCCATTTTGCTTTAGGAGCTTCTTAATACTCTAGCGTCTTTCATGTTCTTATAGTGTGTTCTCGATTTCTATGGCGTCTTTCCGACCTTTATTGATTGTTCCAACGTTCTTTAGAGGGCTTGGAAACTTCAGGAACCTTGGTCCATAACAGTGGTTGTGATTATCTTGGTAAGAGGAAAAGGGGGACGAAATATGGAATGATGAGAGTAAATTTGTCATTTTTATAGAATTTACGGTCTTTCTGTTTAATTAAACGACATAGGGATCAACAGGGACGGTTTTAAGGGGTTCCCGGTGTGGCACCGGCAACCCCTAACTTTTCTGGCCGCAGTAGAAAAATTTTCGATTTTTCGATTTTTTTTTTACTTATTTTTCATGTATCGGCAACACCTATTCATCCCGGCAACACCTGCAATGTATTCCTGCGTCCGTCCCTGGGGATCAGAAACATGACAAATAAGTTTTTAAGGGACAATGAGTGTTAAAATCGATAACACTTGAATTGATTCAAAAAATTACTATAACATAGGACCAATTATGTAACTTGCTCTTGATTTTAGTTCGCATGAGTCTTCCCGTCAAAATTTCAAAAAGACTTTTCCGCGGCTAAAGCTTCAATCGTCGTACAAAATGGCCAGAGCATGATTCTCTCACTACATACGACGTATCCTTGTTCTTCGCGTGATTCCATCCAATCGGAAGCGGCATCTTTCATCAAAACCAACAAGAAAATGGGTATCAAAGATCTTCTAAAATTCATGAAACCCTACGTTGAGCCCGTTCACATCAAGAAATATGTTGGCAAATGCGTACGTGAAATCGATCTCATGTTTCATTATTTCCACCAGTTAACAATTGAATCGGAGTAATTATTTTTATCCTCGATCTGTACAGGTGGGTATCGATGCATATTCGTGGCTTCACAAAGGAGGTATGCGTGTGTTTTTTTCAAGCTAAAATGACATACTTATCGTTGTAATTTATCTACCTCATGGTGGTTTAGTCATTTCTTAAATTGGCCGCAGTAATCTATCACATTATACATAGAATGATTAGAATCCGTCTAATCCATTACTATACTTGTTGCATACTGCAATTATGCAATGAATGAAGTTTAATAGAGCTTTGTTTTTGTTGAAAAACAAACAACATATTCATGTAGTATGGAGCTTTGTTTGAATATGGAAGGAGACAAAAAGTCACAGTACCTAAACTACTGTATGCATCACATCAATTTGCTTTGTCATCATAACATTAGTCCAGTGCTAGTTTTTGATGGTTGTAACATCCCCTGCAAGTCCCTCACTGAGCAAGATAGACACAAGTAATTTATACTATTTAAACCTTTGCATTAGATTTAACACAATTTTTAAAGATAAAGTAGCATCATTTCATCCATATTTGATTTCTCTTAGTAAAAGGAAAGGCAACTGTGATTTAGCAATGGCAAAGCTCAAAGAGGGTAATATTAATGTTGCAACAGAGATGTTCCAGGTACTAAAAATTTGACCTCTGCTTACACTGATAAGTATTCGAATTTTTTCATATCAAATAATGCCATGAGAGCCATCTTTCTTGAATGCAGAGAGCAGTAAGTATTACACCATCCATGGCACACCAACTTATTGAGGTACGATATTTATTTGTAATTCTATCTACATAAAAATCTTGTATTATTATTTATTAATCTGCCTCTAAAAATTTCCAAATTTCCAGATTCTGAAGTTAGAGAATATTGAGTTTAGTAGCTCCATACGAGGCAGATGCACAGTTGGCATATTTATCCAGTCTTGATGCAGAAGAAGGTGGCATTGTTGCAGTTATATCAGAGGATAGTGATCTGCTAGCCTATGGTTGCTCCTCTGTAAGAGCTTGTTTACAAAAATCGACCAATTACTTGTCTCTTAATTTTTAACATTTGAACTTGATGTTAATGTTATCAGGTTATTTTCAAGATGGATCGATATGGCAATGGGGGAAGAGATAGCCATAGACAAAGTTTTAGGTTCTGTGAGACGTATAACTTCTTTCCTAGATTTTGATAAAGAGTTGTTCACAGGTAAAAATACAAAATGTCAAACAAATACTCTTTGTTCCTTCCGCTGAAACTAATGATTATAGGGAATATGTATTTGTGTAGGTATGTGTGTTGTAGCTGGATGTGATTTCCTTCCATCATAATCTAAGTTTCAATCAGGAAATAAGTCAAACAAACACAAACAACTGCTTTACCATTGTGTCGTCTCAGAAAACTAAAAGTAAAAGAATTTCAGTGATGGAACAGGAAACGAAGCCTAAGGTCAATGTAGAAGAACGGAGATGCTTAAGTGATTCGAGCCTCAAAATTTTGATTTCTCCGTTAAAGAAGAATATTCTGAGCAGAGATGATGCAATTCCTGCCAAACGATGATCAACGATTCCTGACAACAATCCTTTCAAGAGACGAAAAAAACACTTATGGTCAACAAGGAGCAATCTTCAGAGGTAACTCAAGTTGAAGTCTTACGAAGTACAGGAGTCGATTGTGTTTCTGAACAAAAGTCGGGGGTGAAAGATGTTGATGATTTAGAAATATTATGTATTAATCCCGGTTCACATAAAAGCGTGGATTCTAAAACCGTCAACATAATTGCAATCGGAGAGAAAAATGTTGAATGTGAAGCCACAGCTGGTCAAAAATGGCAGGAACAATGTGAAGTTGTGAAGCCACAATTGTTGAATGTGAAGTTTTTTCAAAGGTTGGCTGAAGACCCGGTTGTGTTTTTTGACTACTTCTGATTTCCATCTCTATATAAGAGATTCATCTGTATTTGTAAAACTTGTATCTAGTGTAACACAGAAAGAGTGCATATTAGCACCAAGAAATGTAAATTCCTAGTTACCGGTGGACGTAGGTCAGAGAAGGACCGAACCACGTTAAATCCCTCATATTCATCCTTGTGTTCTTGTTTTTCGTGAGCTGTGTGTGTGTTTAGAGTCGTGTGTTAAGTGTCTCGATCCTAACAAAAAAGAGGCTAACAAGTGAAAAGAAAGTTACGAGCTTGAACTTCTTTTGTCGGGTATAAAATGCAATTCTTGTTTGTTGTTATTAATTTGATCGCATTTGAAATTAGGATTTCAAGCACCATCATCTTAATCCAAAAACTAATTTGGATGGAACTCACATCTAAATCAGTTTTGTTAAACTCGAGTCGATAAATAGTATACAACCAAATGAACATAAATCGAACACAAGCTCAATAAACAAAACATAGGAACGGTAGTATTATGTAAATTAGATAGAGGCATGCCTGTCATGACAAAATTTCACCCATTTATGCACCTGTATGTTTGACCAAGCGGCGTTGGTAATGGTGGCTCCCTCTTTAGAATCTGAAATTATTTTAGACTGAACGGTGTGGGCAACGCCCACATCCGTTTTTATGACGTGTCAAGCGCCTCATTGGCGTGGTAACACGAAACACCACCCCCCTTATTCGTTATCAGCCGTTGTCAAAATGCCTGTTGCCCTTCGTTGCCCTCTTAACATTCATAACGCATTAAACGCTCCATTTTTTGACCGTTGAAGAACGGATAAATTTAAAAAAAAATTAACCTTTTTTATTTCACCTATAAATAAATATACAAACATAATATTTTAACCACAATCTTTTCTCATCTTCATCTTCATTCTATTTTCAAGTTTCACAAAAAAAAACTCACTTTTCCTTTCAACCAACTATGGAGCAAAACCCAAACACCCCGCCTCCAAACACGAACACATCCATCCCGACGGGTTTCGCGCAATACGGAAGTTATATGAACCTCCTCACCTCAAACTCACCCCAATGCAATTTTCTACACCCCCAATGCAATTTCCTAGATCCCCTTACATTCAGCAAAACCCAAATCTTCAACAAAACCTTTTCAATGCTTTCAGTTACATGCAACAAACAGCCACACGACCACCACCCACACAACCACCAAGCGGGAGTCGGTCGGAAAGGGAAAGGGAAAGGAAAAGGGAAAAGGAAAGGGAAGGCAGTCGCGAATACGAAAGAAGAGCCTCCACTATGGTGGACACCGGAGGAGGAGTATGCTTTAGCGGTGGCGTGGTGCGGGACTTCAAAGAATCCATCCATAGGAAATGATATGCGAAGAGTTGGGTTTTGGGAAGTCGTGCTCGACAAATTCCACACGCTTATGAAGAAACAGCCATATCGGAATATCAACATGCTTAGCAGCAAATGGACTCCGATCAGTCGCCGGTGCACCAAGTTTAATGGCATTTTCATGAGACTAGAATCGCAAAGGCAAAGTGGTGAGAATGATTTTGATGTTTACAAAGCCGCGAGGGAAAATATCAAGTGGAAATGGGGCACACGTTTGAGTTTGAAAAAATATGGGAGATTGTTAGGCTAGATCCAAAATGGAATAAGACGCTGACATCGGGGGAGGCACAATCAAAGAGGTCCCGCAATTCTAGTTCGTTTGACGTTTCTGTTGGATTATGTGTCTAAGCCCATAACTATATATGGTATGTACTTGACCTGGTTGTAGCATGGTCCTTTTGGGTTGCCTTTACCAGAGCAACTTGACTGGATGAATTATAGAGAAAGAGGTTATTATGGTTTATTAATATATTATATGAATAATATATTAAAAGAGAAATCATATTGGTTAATTAATACTGGTCAAGAATTAATTAAGAAATTAATTTTGTGATCAAAAGATATTAATTAAATCTATCGAACTGATATTGTAATTATTGGATAGTTGCAAAGTAGGTTGAGGAAACCCTAAAGATAGGGTGGACGAATTCTTATGGATAAGGCCTTAAGAATTCGTCCAAGGAAGGGATTCCAGAAGGATCTTATGGCCTTCTTAGAGCCTAAGCAACCAGATAAGTGTTTGACTGAAACCCTAATTCCACACCTATATAAAGGACCTTAGGCATCACATTTTCGGCTACCCTAACCCTAGAAGGATTGATAGAGCCGAAAATCACCTCCCTCCTCTCTCTCTTACATTCTTCCAATTGCCTTGGTGTTTGTGATCGATTAGAGGTATTACATTTGTGATACTAAGCTCTCCAAGTCAAGGATCTTCAAGCTTTAATGGAAAGGTAATCATCTAAACTTGTATTAGTTATTAATTTCGATTTTGTATGCTAGATCTAGGATTTACAAGCTTTGGATGATTTGCGTGTACAATTAGATAAACCTAGATCCAAAGCTTTAGGGTTTGCACGTGCACCATAGGATTGATGTAATGCTCAAAACCTATCAGTGGTATCAGAGACTACGCTGTTTTCTATTGTATTTGATGCCTTGTTTGATCATTCATTGCTTGCAAAATCGAAAATTCTACCCTCTGACAGCTGAACTCGTCGAGTCACCTGATGAACTCGACGAGTCAGATGAACTCGACGAGTCCAGTTAGTGACTCGGCGAGTCGGAGTGTCAGGGAGCAAAACTTTCGGGATTTTGGCCTATTTTTTATTGGGATAATTACCAAAAACGTTTTTGATTAATAAATCCGATTTTTATTAAACAGATATGATTATCCTTATCAAAATAGAAGATAATTGCAAATTAATTAGATAATTATTGCCTTATATGATAATCTTTAATTATTTGAATTATTTGATTGCATTATCTTGCCATGAGTTAGATTATGTCAAATTTAGATAATCACTAATTAATTGTTTAATTAAATTATTTGTAATTTGATCTAGAAGGTTTTGAAAAGTTTCAAAACTTGCCCTCAAGTTTTGGAATTAAAATTTTTTGATTAAAAATTTAATTTTGAAATATTTAAATTCTAAACCCTAGAATTTTACATGTTTAAAATTCAACCCTTATAATATTATAATATTATAAGATTAATAATATATATATGTATAAGATTAAACGAGTCTTACCGTTAGTAGGCCTCATTCACGAAGCCGATCTATAAGGGGGGTATAAGGTTGATGCCTATAAAATGGCAGTTTAATGCGTGTTCACTCTCACCCACCGCTTCCTTGATTGGTGGAAGGTCGTTAGCGGAACGGGTAGGATAGGGAAACTAATTCCTCATTAAAAGTATAATGTTTAATAAAGTAACTAAATGTTTTTATAAAATTTCCAATCTTAGTTACTTTAGAAAAAAATGTGAAATGATGTTATTCCATGAAATTACACTTTGCACCCTGCCAAGTCGTTAGTGGAGTGTGCGTGGATAACCAGCACACTAATATGGACTAGCAATGGTGGCAAAGGGTGACTCGATGTTTATCATAGATCAATGGAGTGTGTGTGGTTAACCGGCACATTTATTAGGTGGTAAATGACATCGAGGGTACCAAGTATATTTGCATGGTTATTCACACCTTGTTTCTGATCCTCGGTATCCCAGTCACAAACTTGAAGGGCATATCGAGATTTAAACATGCCATTGAAAAGTTCAATGAATCTCAAAAGAATCTAGGAATTTCAACTCATTTAAAACCTAATTGTCTTTTTCGTTTTTCATGGTGGAAATTAGTTAATTGTTATTCACTTACCTTCAAATTATTTGCAGTTTGGATTACGGCATCCCTCTTCTAAATTGTGAATAATGTTGTTGGATCCTAGCCCTAATTTCTCATTTTGGGTGTTTAATTGGGGATTCTTATCTAATCAAACTTTGTCTCTTTTCTATTTCAAATGTCTACAACAACAACACTTCAGACTCGACCTCTTCCGGCTCATTCTCACTCATGAAATTGTGTAGGACGGTGATTTTTGATGGGACCAACTTCAATGATTAGATCCGCAATATCCGAATGGTCACCCGTTACGAGGACAAGGAGTATTGATATGTGCATATTTAGCTATATATTTCGTATACAATTTTAATACTTTTTGGCTAATTTATTGCAATTTATGGACAAAAGGTACTTAATTATGTTTGAATTGTATTTTTAGCCTAAAAGATGTGCTCGGAAGCAAAAGGAAGCGGATTTAGCAATTGGAAGCTTGGATCTTGGATTTTGAAGAAAGAATGATGTTATTGGACAGCTAGACCCCTCGTCAGTGTTTTGGACATATCTCATGAACCGTAACTCCGATTGACGAGATTCAAAATGTTCTGAAAACTAGACACAATTTTGGACGACTTTCGTGTTTTGAGAAAATGCTTATTCCAAACGGACTCGAAGAGTGGGCCATCGAATCGACGAGTTGATCAGAAAGTTCGCGATTCTCGACGCTGACTTGCCGTACATGGGATTTTAAGTGATGGACTCGTCGAGGCGGTCACTGGACTCGCTGAGTCGGCCCTGTTTTCAGAATTTATATATATATAAACGCTTCTCATTCGAACCCTAACTAAGGGGGGGAGCAATGGACGATTTTTAGAGGCCAAAAGGGTTCTTAGAAGCTGTGGTTTCTGAGATTTCAACTTAGATTCCAATTTTGAGAAGATCAAAGGCAATTTAGGTTTACTCTTTACTTAATCTTTAGTTTAAACTATGTTTGCATCAATTGATTTCATTTTTGAGTTACTTTCTGTTGTAATCATGAGTTAAAACTCATATCTTCTGTTTAGGGTAGATGAATTTATGACTATGTGTTGATTTTTGTGCTTGGATTAATTAAAATTGGTGAGTTTGTTTTGTTAAGCTTGTTAAAGAACCTTATGTATTAATTACAACTATTTTCTGTTAATTAACCAACATATTAAGCTGTGTGAACATCTCTTAATTGCTAACCTCATATGATTTGTGTGAAAACATTGTTATATGCCTAGGAATAGCGAACGTGAAACTAGGGTTAACTAGAAAATAGGTAAATTAATGTGTGAGCCTTGTGTGAAGAACCATCAACAAGTCTTACTTAACCCGAATCAATAAACTAGGAAACTCATTAGTTTAACCAATTGGCCACTGTTTGAATTAATTTGTTTTCTAAGGATTAGTAATAGCGAACGTGAACCTAATCACACTAATCGGTAGCCAATAACAATTAATCCATTGCACTTGCCATAAAATCAACCATAGGAGTAAATGAATCGAACCTAAACAAAAGTCTTCTCCATTATTGAATTTAGTTGATTATTTATTTGTTTTAGTTGTTAGTTGCTTAGTTTGCGTGTTAGTTAATTGTTTAAGTTTCTAGTCTTGCAAAACTAGAGAAAAACCCACATTTTAATTAATTGTTTTATTTAGATAATATTAACATTTATTTTAATTGTTTACCGTTCCCTGTGTTCGATACCCTACTTGCTTGAACTATATTACTAATCGATAGGTATATTGCCTTTCGTGTGTTTATTTTGTGTCTAAGTTAGTAGGATTAAAACTAGTTCGTTTAACACACATCAAGTTTTTGGCGCCGTTGCCGAGGAACGGTTCAAATAGTTAATTTTATTTGCTAATTGTTATCGTTTTTAATTTATTGATTAATTTTTTTATATTTGTTTAATTTTAATTTTTATTTATTTATTATGTATTTTCTAAATCTCGATGCTCTTGATGCTTTTCTTGAGGAAGTAGTACATGAATTGAGCAAGAAGATGAGAAGTATGACTCAGATAATGATTTGAAGAAATTTGGAAGATGGTTAGATACCATCTTGCCTAATAAACAAGAGCAATCTGAGTTACAAGAGCTAGATTTTAAAGATGGAGAATTTAACCCATAAAGAGATTTGGAGGAGCTGGAAAGGTTGCTAGCAGAGAGGTCAGACGAAGAACAAGAACAAGCTGAATTGCAGGAACGAAGCTTTGGTTTGATCATCACCACAACATGGCCCCCTGTTTTTCCAGTTTGTGTTTCAAAGCATGGGGTGACGATTCCAATTTTGGAAGAAGTTCTGAAGCGCGATCCATTTCTGATTAGTATCCAACCGGTTCCAACCCTTGTCAAGATTCTTGGGTTACATGAATAAAAGCTCGTTTGGCCAATTTTTGAAGCAAAGAGCCAAATTTTACAAATTGGTCAAAAGAAAATATTCAATGCAACGCATGGATTGACATTGAGTTTATTGGAAGTTTATTAAGTTGAGAGTCCAGCTCAAGACTCACACAAAAAGAAGCGCTTGCGAGAGGCAACCCGTCATTAGAGTTTGCTTTTCTTTTTCTTTCTAAACTTATAGTATTTAGGGATAATTTAGGATTTTTATTTTGGTTGTTTTTCCTTTTTATTATGCATGTTTGCCTTTGGTATTTTCAGAATTTGGATAAAAGAGTGAAGTGAAAGAGTATAGAGCGTAAGAGAATATAGCGTGAAGAGTCGAGTCTAGACGGAAGAATAGAAGTTTTTCGAGTCCAAGGTTGAGTCCAGTAATGAAGAGGGTTATAGAGTATTTATTTACTGAAGAAAAATGATGGAAATTATTAGAATATATTACCCCCATATATCAGAAACGGACCTGGGCAGAATACAATTTTTTTTCCACACATCGGTCTACTCGCCGAGTGCATCTTATGGACTCGTTGAGTCCATGTGAAATTTCGCGACTAGTCTGCCAGTCACGCTACAACTCGGCGAGTTAGCATATCTACTCGACGAGTCACTCGTTAATTCTATTTTCAAGTTCACAATTTGACCACATTTGATACGGTCATTGGTTCTTTTCTTTGGAGATCATTTTCTGAGCATTTCCAAGAGTTTTTCCCTTATAATTGGAGCTGTACCACACGAGATTTTGACACCCAAGACATGGATGAGCTGTTCCCATGTCTAAAGTCAATTGAAGATGGAGCTTAAAGACGAGATATCAACTTCGCACTACTATCCCAGAGGAGTTTGTTCCAATTCTTTTTTTATTGTTCTTTATCATGCATAATATGCAATGGGGACATTGCATAAATTAAGTGTGGGGTAGGGGGTTGGTTACATTAGTTGAAATTTTAGTTAAATTTTGAAAATTTTGCATTAAAATTGCTAGGGCTAATTTAGAAAATTTTGGTAAAAGCAATTAGAAACCATGCTAGTATTATGTTTGATGATTTTATGAGGACCTAAATGTTTATTTGAGCCTATACACGTTATAATGCATTTGTGGCCCCTTTATTCTAGTGAAATCATGGGACAAAAACACAACCTCGCTTAGTTTGATGGATGCAATAAGTTTAGCATCGTGTACTTGAAATGTATCCAGGAAAACTAATACTTTTAACCAATAAAGGTTAAAGTTGAACGCCCTTGCTTAAGCATGTAGGTTTTGAGTGAAAAAAAGTGAGTTAGATGTGAAAAAGAGAGAGAGAGAGAGAGAGAGAGAGAGAGAGAGAGAGAGAATTATAAGAAAAAGTTGTAAGAATTTTGGAGCAATCAAAGTATGAAGTGTTGGATAAGGTGTCTAAGTCCGTAACTATGTTTGGTATGCACTTGACCCGATCTGACATGGTCCATTTGGGTTGCACTTCACCGAACAATGTGTATGGATATACTTTTGAGAATAAGATGTTTATGATGTATTAATATATTATAAGTTATAATATATTAATATGAAATCATATTATTTAATTAATATTGATCAAGAATTAATTTGGAATTAATTTAGTGATCAAATGAGACTAATTAAATATGGACTCTTATATATATATGGATTGGGCTAAGATTTATTTAGGATGGGCAAAGAGTATATGAAGTCCATGGATAGTCCATGGAGCTTTTAACCCATGGATCCTATGTAAATGAAAGGTCATGGGTATTAGGGTTTGCATGCATGTAACCCTAATCCTCCATACTATATAAAGGGGTCTTTAGCACTTGAAATGGCACTAGCGTGTGAGCATAAGGTGGGCCGATTTCTATATAGTGTTCTTATTCTCTCAAGAGCTTCCAACTTGTTTTGGTGATTTGTGACACCACTTGAGGCATCCACACTATTGGTTCTAGGCTCATAAACTCCAAGCAAATCACTACAAGAAAAGGTATGTAATTCTATCTAGAATTTTTATTATTCATGTACCTAGGATTGCATGCTAGATATGATAAGGCTTTGGAAATCAATTTTGCATGTATAATAGAGAAAACATAGTTCCAAAGCTTCTAGGGTTGTATGTGCACCTTAAGGTTGTTAGGATGCTCAAAACCCAACAGTGGTATCAGAGCCTAGGCTTGTTTTCTGTTATATTGTTGTTTATGTGATTTTGCAAAGCTGAAATCTGTCCAGACTACAAAACTCTACGAGTTCTTGCAAGAAACTCGACGATTTCTTGCAAGAAACTCGACGAGTTCCTCATGGAACTCGACGAGTTTAAGGTTCTGATAGTATGTTGTTCGAGTTTTTTGGCCAGAATTGAGTTAGGATCATTACCTATAACTGTTTTGAATCATTTAAACTGTTTTTTATGATATGGTGATGATTATCCTAATCTAATTACAAGGTAATTGTCATACTTTCAAGATTAGTGTTAATATGATTTTGCTAAATGTCTTGAATTTGATGATATGAATTGTCTTGCACTGTGAGTTTGAATATGATCATGCATGTTTGTTTATTTGATTATTATGATTAGTTAAATCCATGATTTTATGTTTTAATGGAGTCCATAATTTGTCCTCAAGTTATGGATTACCAAAAGTCATTTTCATTAAAACCATTTAAAGAACTCATAGGTTACATAAAATGAAGAGTCTTCATTTTATTGGCCATTAACTCATAAGTTATGAAGTTGAAGAGTTTTGAAGAGTTTCAAAACTTGCCCTCAAGTTTTGGAATTTGTAAAGACTCACACATTAATACTTTAATTCCAAACTTAACCTTAGAATTTTAAAAGTTTAAAATTCAACCCTTATACTATTATTATAAGTTTAATTATATAGATATGTATACGAATACGTCAATCTTACCGTTAGTAGGCCTCATTCACGAAGCCGATCTATAAGGGGGGTATAAGGTTACTGCCTATAAAATTACAGTTTAATGGGTGTCCATTCTCACCCACCGCTTCCTTGACCGGTGGAGGGTCGTTAGCCGAACGGATAGGATATGACCTTAATCCTCATTAAAAGTATAATGAAATTCTAAAGTAACTAAACCTTTATTAATTCCCAATCTTAGTTACTTTAGGAAAATGTGAAATAGGTGCTAACTCATGAAATTACACTTTGTCCCTTACCAAGTCGTTGGTGGAGCGTGTGTGGTTAACCGACACACTAATAAGGACTAGTAAGAGTGGCAAAGGGTAACTTGATTTTATCATAGATCGGTGGAGCGTGTGTGGTTAACCGGCACATCGATTAGGTGATAAAGTTGAGGGTACCAAGTCAATTTGCATGGTTATTCACACCTTGTTTGTGATCCTCGGCATCCCAGTCACAAACTTGAGAGGTCACAATCGAGATTCAAACATGCCATTGAAAGTTCAATGTATCTCAAAAGATCTAGGAGTTTCAAATCCAATTAAAACTTAATAATCTTTTCGTTTTTCATTGTAGAAATTGGTAAATCGTCATTTACCTACATTCAACTATTTTATAACTTGGATTATGGCATCCCTCTTCCAGTAATAAATAGGTTGTTGGGTCCTAGCCTTAATATTTCATTTGGGTGACTTATTAAGGACTAATTTATCTAATTAAAACTTGTCTATCTTTCTTTTTTGATGTCTTCCAACAATGCCACTGGCTCAAATCCTACAGGCTCTTTTTCCCTCATGAACTTGTGTGGGAAGATCACTTTTGATGGTTCCAATTTCAATGAATGGATTAGTAACATCAGGATGATCACTCGCTACGAGGGGAAGGAATATGTCCTTGATAAGGAACTGAAGGTTGTTAATGAGTCGACTGCTACTCCTGAGGAGGTTGCTGAGTACACTAACCATGAGAAAGATGCCACTAGGGTGTCTTGTATCATGTTGGCCACAATGACAGCAGAACTCCAGAAATCCTATGACGATTTCTACCCTTTTGAGATGCACCAGGATCTGATGGATAGGTACCATCAGAGTGCTCGTCAAGAGAGGTATAAAGTCATTTCCTCCATGATAACAGCTAGGATGAAGGATGGTGAACCCATCACCGGTCACGTGCAGAAAATGCAAAGGTTCGTGGACCGGTTATTGAAGCTTAATGTGGACTTCCCTGAGGACATGGCGATAGACATCATTCTCTATTCCTTACCTCCAAGTTATGATCAGTTTCGCATGACTTATCATATGAACAAGGAGGAAGTTACACTCAACAAGCTTCAAGGACTTTTAAGGACCGCTGAAAGTGGCCTTAAAAGTACATCAACTGTTACTCTTACTCCTACCACTGTTCCTGTTCTGGAAATTGGGCAAGGAAAGGGGAAGAAGAGGAAGACCCCTTCGAAGGGTACCAAGGGAAATCCCCTTGATGGATCCTCTTCAAGTGGAACCAAGAAAGGTTCCATTCCTCCTTCTTCAAACCCAAAGGAAGCACAATGCTTCTACTGCCAGGAAAAAGGGGCACTGGAAGTGAAGCTGCCCCAAATACTTGCAGGATGTAAGGGATGGGAAAGTAAAACCCACCCATGCAAGTATTTATACTATATTGTCTAATAACTCATTGCGTTCTAACTCTTGGGTACTTGATACAGGTTGTGGCATTCACATTTGTACTGATTTGCAGGGCCTAAGAAGAAGTGAGAAAGTGGAGCACGGGAAGATAAACTTAATTATGGGCAATAGGAAAGCATCACCTGTTACCAAGATAAGAGTTTATTCTTTATTGCTTAATAATGGGTTAATGTTAGATTTGAATAAATGTTGTTACTCGTCTGAAATGGTGAGAAATATTATTTCCTTTCATGGATTGTACAAACAAGGGTTTACTTTTTCATTTGATAATGATAATGGTGCTATTAATGTTTATTACAATGATGTATTTTACTTTAGAGAATTACCTTGTGATGGTGTATATGAAGCTGTGAATGTTGTAGATAATCCAGGAAATAATGTGTTGTGTATTGATTCTTCAAATAGTTTAGATAAAGCATCCTTGTGGCATTGTCGCCTTGGACATGTTAACAAGAAGCGAATAGGCCAACTCCAAAAGGCTGGAGTTTTGGAATCATTTGACCTAAAGTCGGATGATAGTTGCGAGTCTTGTTTACTTGGAAAAATGACAAAGTAGCCCTTCACTGGCACTTGTGAGAGGGGTGAGGGTTTGTTGGACCTCATACACACAGATGTGTGTGGACCCTTCAAAACCGCCACAAGGGATGCTAATCGCTACTATGTGACTTTTGCTGATGATTATAGTAGATATGGATATATCTACTTAATCAAGCATAAGTCAGAAACCTTTGAAAAGTTCAAAGAGTTTAAGCAGGAAGTGGAGAATCAACTGGGCAGGAACATCATGATACTCTGATCCGATCGGGGAGGAGAGTATCTTAGTATTGAGTTCCTTGACTATCTTAAGGAACGTGGGATTGTCTCACAATTGACACCTCCTAGGACACCACATCTGAATGGTGTGGTTAAGAGGCACAATCGAACCTTGTTGGATATGGTTCGTTCCATGATGAGTCGAGCTTCGTTACCTATCTCATTCTGGGGGTATGCCTTAGAGACTGCCGCCCATATCCTTAATCTAGTCCCTACTAAAAAGGTTGCCAAAACACCTCACGAGATGTGGACTGGGAAAGTTCCCAAATTAGACCACATCAAGATTTGGGGTTGCGAGGCTTTCGTGAGGTGCGAGTCTCACGACAAGCTTGAACCTCGAAGTGAGAGGTGTATTTTCATCAGCTACCCACAGAAATCCTTTGGTTACCTCTTCTACAGACCCAGTGAGAATGTTGTCTTTGTAGCAAGGAGAGGAGTCTTTCGTGAGAAAGAATTTATAAGCCAAGGAAACAGTGGGAGGCAAATTGACCTTGAGGAGCTTCAAGAATCAAGTGGTGAAGGAACCTCAAACACTATCGATCAACCTGAGGAGGAAACTCCTGTCGAGCCAATAGATGAGTCTGTACCTCCAAGGCGTTCCACTAGAGTTAGGAACACACCTGATTTTTATTATGGTTATCATATCACTGCTGAAGGTGATACATTTATCAGTGATAGTACACTGATAGATTTGGATGAACCTAACAACTACAGGGAAGCCATGACAGGCGTTGAGTTTGCTAAATGGAAGGAGGCTATGGACAGCGAGATTCAGTCCATCTATGACAATCAAGTTTGGAACTTGGTTGACAATGTACCAGGTCGTAAGACAGTTGGGTGCAAATGGATCTTCAAGAAGAAGACCGACATGGATGGGAAGGTACACACTTATAAGGCGCGACTGGTTGCGAAGGGCTTTACACAAACTCAGGGAGTTGACTATGATGAGACCTTCTCACCAGTAGCGAAGATTAAGTCTATTAGGGTTTTGCTAGCCATAGCTGCATTTCATGATTATGAAATATGGAAAATGGATGTCAAAACCGCTTTCCTTAATGGAAAGTTGGCTGAGGATGTTTACATGAATCAGCCAGAGGGTTTTGTCGATGCTAAATACCCTAATAGAGTGTGTAAGCTTGAGAAATCCATTTATGGATTGAAACAAGCATATCGTAGATGGAATCTTTGTTTCGATGAGAAATTCAAAGAGTTTGGCTTTTCGAGAAGTGAGGATGAGTCCTGTGTATATGTTAGGGCTAGTGGGAGTATAGTTAGGTTTTTGGTATTGTATGTGGATGACATACTACTCATAGGAAATGACATCCCAACTCTGCAGGAGGTTAAGTCCTGGCTTGGGAAGTGTTTCGCTACGAAGGACCTTGGAGAAGCTGTCTATATCCTAGGGATACTTAGTCAGAGTACCTACTTGGACAAGGTGTTGAAAAGGTTCAACATGCAGAATTCCAAGAAAGGGGATTTGCCGATCCAGCACAATGTCAAACTGAGTAAGGCTCAGAGTCCGAGTACAGAGGCTGAGATAGTTGAGATGAGTCGATTACCATATGCTTCCGTTGTTGGCTCGATCATGTATGCTATGACTTGTACTCGCCCTGATGTGGCCTTTTCTTTGAGCATGGTTAGCAGATATCAGGGTAACCCTGGCATGGCTCACTGGACTGCGGTAAAGAATATTCTCAAGTACCTGCGGAGGACTAAGGACTGGGTCCTTACCCTTGGTGGGAGTGATGACTTGAGAGTGGTTGGGTATAGTGATGCTAGTTTTCAGACTGACAGGGATAATTTATGCTCTCAGTCAGGCTGGGTCTTTACCCTCAATGGAGGAGCAATTACTTGGAAAAGTTCCAAGTAGGAGACAGTAGGTGATTCGACTTACGAATCAGAGTACATAGCAGCAAGCGAGGCAGCAAAGGAGGCGATATGGCTAAAGAACTTCATCGGAGACCTTGGAGTTGTACCAGCTATAAAGGAGGCTGTGGATATTTTCTATGACAACAATAGTGTCGTTGCCTTAGCCAAGGAACCAAGAGATCATGGTAGATCAAGACACATTGACAGAAATATCACTTCATAACACATAAGATAGAAGAAGGACTCCTCGTGGCAAAGAGGGTATCGTCAGAAGAGAATCCTGTAGATCCCCTCACGAAGGAACTGACTAGGGTTAGGCATTTGCAGCATGCAAGAAGCATCGGGCTGAGGGACGATATTAGTTTTAATAATTAGATTTCGGAAACTTGTAAAATGTAATTAACATTTGATGATTAAATAAAGGTTGTTATTTATTTATGAGTAAAGTGTTACTATCCTATGTTGATCATTTACTATTGTTTCAATTTTGCATGTTTTGACTTCCTGAATAATTATATTATTCGAACCCCCACAGTCGGTCATACATTGGAAGTAGGTATTGAACTAAGACTGTCATGAATTCAGATTGTAGATTTGTATAAGGTGTATTAGACATAGCAATGGTTGCTGCAACATTCATGAGTGCTCATAAGTTCTGAGTATTGGATTAAACTCACGCTCACTTGTATCACTTCATGGAATTTATCTCGAGTGATCGTGAGACGGTAATATCATATAAATCTTCAAACCTAAAGATATGAGTTGTTGACTATGAGTTGGTTATCCATTGATTTTACGAAAACGCATCAGTAACTTGATGTCATAAAACGTGCTTTTGTGCATAATTCAACAAGTAGTTAGTACAAGCATATGAGTCGAAGTTTATCTGTTCCTTCTAGGATTAGAAGCGATATCTGGGCCCCTCGATGATTTTGTTTTGACTTATGTATCGGGCCCGATCACAACCTAATTGATGTGTTTAATTTAGTTCTATGTCAAACAAGTCAATAGATCGAGAAACGAACTGCTGGACAATAAGCACGACATTGTTCCATGTATTTGTCCGGCTGATATCTTGAGAACAGAGGATTGTATGATCACTTATCTAAAATGGCGCTTCATGGTTCAACAGAGTTTTAAAGAGCTACGATTGCCGGTTGGTTCTTGAAGTTATACTTGCAACTATAGTTATCAGACTTATCCAAGTGGGAGACTGTTGGATAAGGTGTCTAAGTCCGTAACTATATTTGGTATGCACTTGAACCGATCCGGCATGGTCCATTTGGGTTGCACTTCACCGAACAATTTGTATGGATATACTTTTGAGAATAAGATGTTTATGATGTATTAATATATTATAAGTTATAATATATTAATATGAAATCATATTATTTAATTAGTATTGATCAAAAATTAATTTGGAATTAATTTAGTGATCAAATGAGACTAATTAAATATGGTCTCTTACATATATATGGATTGGGCTAAGATTTATTTAGGATGAGCTAAGAGTATATGAAGTCCATGGATAGTCCATGGAGCTTTTAACCCATGGATCCTATGTAAATGAAAGGTCATGGGTATTAGGGTTTGCATGCATGTAACCCTAATCCTCCATACTATATAAAGGGGTCTTTAGCACTTGAAATGACACTAGCGTGTGAGCATAAAGTGGGCCGATTTCTATACAGTGTTCTTATTCTCTCAAGAGCTTCCAACTTGTTTTGGTGATTTGTGACACCACTTGAGGCATCCACACTATTGGTTCTAGGCTCATAAACTCCAAGCAAATTACTACAAGAAAAGGTATGTAATTCTATCTAGAATTTTTGTTATTCATGTACCTAGGATTGCATGTTAGATATGATAAGGCTTTGGAAATCAATTTTGCATGTATAATAGAGAAAACATAGTTCCAAAGCTTCTAGGGTTGTATGTGCACCTTAAGGTTGTAAGGATGCTCAAAACCCAACAGTGGTATCAGAGCCTAGGCTTGTTTTCTGTTATATTGTTGTTTATGTGATTTTGCAAAGCTGAAATCTGTCCAGACTACAAAACTCGACGAGTTCTTGCAAGAAACTCGACGAGTTCTTGCAAGAAACTCGACGATTTCTTGCAAGAAACTCGATGAGTTCCTCATGGAACTCGACGAGTTTAAGGTGCTGACAGTATGTTGTTCGAGTTTTTTTGGCCATAATTGAGTTAGGATCATTACCTATAACTGTATTGAATCATTTAAACTGTTTTTTATGATATGGTGATGATTATCCTAATCTAATTACAAGGTAATTGTCATACTTTCAAGATTAGTGTTAATATGATTATGCTAAATGTCTTGAATTTGATGATATGAATTGTCTTGCACTGTGAGTTTGAATATGATCATGCATGTTTGTTTATTTGATTATTATGATTAGTTAAATCCATGATTTTATGTTTTAATGGAGTCCATAATTTGTCCTCAAGTTATGGATTACCAAAAGTCATTTTCATTAAAAACATTTAAAGAACTCATAGGTTACATAAAATGAAGAGTCTTCATTTTATTGGCCATTAACTCATAAGTTATGAAGTTGAAGAGTTTTGACGAGTTTCAAAACTTGCCCTCAAGTTTTGGAATTTGTAAAGACTCACACATTAATACTTTAATTCCAAACTAAACCTTAGAATTTTAAAAGTTTAAAATTCAACCCTTATACTATTATTATAAGTTTAATTATATAGATATGTATAAGAATACGTCAATCTTACCGGTAGTAGGCCTCATTCACGAAGCCGATCTATAAGGGGGGTATAAGGTTACTGCCTATAAAATGGCAGTTTAATGGGTGTCCATTCTCACCCACCGCTTCCTTGACCGGTGGAGGGTCGTTAGCCGAACGGATAGGATATGACCTTAATCCTCATTAAAAGTATAATGAAATTATAAAGTAACTAAACCTTTATTAATTCCCAATCTTAGTTACTTTAGGAAAATGTGAAATAGGTGCTAACTCATGAAATTACACTTTGTACCTTACCAAGTCGTTGGTGGAGCGTGTGTGGTTAACCGACACACTAATAAGGACTAGTAAGAGTGGCAAAGGGTAACTTGATTTTATCATAAATCGGTGGAGCGTGTGTGGTTAACCGGCACATCGATTAGGTGATAAAGTTGAGGGTACCAAGTCAATTTGCATGGTTATTCACACCTTGTTTGTTATCCTCGGCATCCCAGTCACAAACTTGAGAGGGCACAATCGAGATTCAAACATGCCATTGAAAGTTCAATGTATCTCAAAAGATCTAGGAGTTTCAAATCCAATTAAAACTTAGTATGGAAAATTCCAAGAAAGAGGAGTTACCAATCCAAAGCAATACCAAATTGAGTAAGACTCAAAGACCGAGTACCGAAGCCGAGATAGCTGAGATGAGCCGAGTACCGAAGCCGAGATAGCTGAGATGAGCCGAGTACCTTATGCTTCCGCAGTTGGCTCGATCATGTATGTTATGACTTGTACTCGCCCTAATGTGGCCTTCGCTTTGAGCATGGTCAGCAGATATCAAGGGAACCCTGGTAGAGAACATTGGACCGCAGTACAGAATATTCTTAAGTACCTTCGGAGGACTAAGGAATGGTTTCTTATCCTCGGTGGGAGTGATGACTTAAGGGTACGAGGGTATAGTGACGCCAGTTTTCAGACCGACCGAGACAACTTCCGCTCTCAGTCGGGCTGGGTCTTTACCCTGAATAGAGGAGCAGTGACTTGGAAGAGTTCCAAGCAGGAGACCGTAGCTGACTCAACGTGCGAATCAGAGTACATAGCAGCAAGCAAAGCGTCAAAGGAGGCAATATGGTTGAAGAACTTCATCGGAGACCTTGGAGTTGTGCCAGCCATAAAGGAGCCTATGGAGATTTTCTGCGATAACGAAGGTGCGGTTGCCTTAACCAAGGAACCGAGGGATCATGGCAGATCCAGGCATATCAACATGAAATATCATTTCATTAAACATTGGGTAGAAGAGGGATTCCTCGTAGTGAAGAGGGTATCGTCAGAGGATAACCCAGCAGATCCCCTTACGAAGGGACTGAGTAGGGTTAAACACTTGCAACACGCTAGGAGCATTGGGCTGAAGGACGATATTAGTTTTAGTGGTTAGATAGCTTTAGAAACTTGTAATAGATAAACTGTAATTAACAGTTGATGATTAAATAAAGGTGTTTTATTTATAAGTAAAGTTACTGTCTTATGTTAATTATTTACTATTGTTTCACTTTGCATGTTTTGACTTCCGAAATAATAAGAATATTTAAACTATCTACAGTCGATCATACTTTGGAAGTAGGTATGAAAGAAGACTGTCATGAATTGGCTTGTATACTGTCTAAGTGTTTAGACATAGCAAAGGTTTGCTGCAACGTTCATGAGTGCTCTTGAAATATGATTTGAGTATTGGATTAAACCCACGCTCACTTGAATCACTTCATGGAATTAATCACGAATGTTTGTGAGACGATAATATCATATAGTCTTTAAACCTAGATATATGATTTATTGTTTGCAAGTTGGTTATGCATTGATAATGCGTAAACGCATCAGTAACTTGATGTTATAAAATGCATTGTTGTGTATGATTTGATGAGTAAATAGTAAATGCATATAAGTCAAAGTTTATCTGTTCCTTTTATCCTACGAGGCTAAAAGCGATATCTTGGGCCCCTCGATGATTTGGTTTGACTTATGTGTCGGGCCCGATCAGGACTGAATTGATGTGTTCAAATTAAGTTCTATACCGGACGAATCAGAGATCGAGAAACAAACTGCTGGACAATAAGTATGACTATGTTCCATGTGATTTTCCACACGATATCTTGAGAACGGAGGACTATACGATCCCTTATCTAAAGGACGTGTTAGAGTTCGACAAAGGCTTTTGAGAGCTTCGATTGCTAATCGGATTTTGAAGTCGTACTTGCATCTATAGTTATTAGACTTATCCAAGTGAGAGACTGTTGGATTAGGTGTCTAAGCCCATAACTATATATGGTATGTACTTGACCCGGTTGTAGCATGGTCCTTTTGGGTTGCCTTCACCAGAGCAACTTGACTGGATGAATTATAGAGAAATAGGTTATTATGGTTTATTAATATATTACATGAATAATATATTAAAAGAGAAATCATATTGGTTAATTAATATTGGTCAAGAATTAATTAAGAAATTAATTTTGTGATCAAAATATATTAATTAAACCTAGGGGACTGATATTGTAATTATTGGATAGTTGCAAAGTAGGCTGAGGAGACCCTAAAGATAGGGTGGACAAATTCTTGTGGATAAGGCCTTAAGAATTTGTCCAAGGAAGGGATTCCAGAAGGATCTTATGGGCTGCTTAGAGCCTAAGCAACCGGATAAGTGTTTGACTGAAACCCTAATTCCACACCTATATAAATGGACCTTAGGCATCACATTTTCGGCTACCCTAACCCTAGAAGGATTGCTAGAGCCGAAAATCACCTCCTTCCTCTCTCTCTTACATTCTTCCAATTGCCTTGGTGTTTGTGATCGATTAGAGGTATTACATTTGTGATACTAAGCTCTCCAAGTCAAGGATCTTCAAGCTTCAATTGAAAGGTAATCATCTAAACTTGTATTAGTTATTAATTGTGATTTTGTATGCTAGATCTAGGGTTTACAAGCTTTGGATGATTTGCATGTATAATTAGATAAACCTAGATCCAAAGCTTTAGGGTTTGCATTTGCACCATAGGATTGATGTAATGCTCAAAACCCATCAGTTTCCGACGCACGAATGAACGTCGACCTCAATGCAAACAATGATGATATCCTCGACGACATCGAATAGATCTTCCCGCCCCCACGTCGACCGGTCGGACGAGACAAAACGAAACGTGCTCAACGTCATGCAGAAGAAATTGATAGAAGGGCACAAGAGTTTGCGGAAAAGAAAGCAAAGTTCGACAAACACAATCTGATTGCCCAACAAAAGGTTGATGTGTAACGTGAGCACTTGTAGTTTCTTCGTAAGCAAGCCGAGAAAGATCAGATGGCGAAGGATTTAACCATTCTCTAGACCAGCGAAGCAAATATGGGACCACGAGAAGCGCTAGTGTTCTGGAAGATGAAGGAGAAAATCAAAAGACAATATTTGGGTGACTAGTTGATCGGTTTTAGTTTGTTAGGACGTTTTTTTTTTTTTTTTTTTTTTTTTTTTTTGATTCAATGTTTTGTTTTTTTTTGTGTAATTTTTTTTAATGTTATGGTTAATATAGAAGTTAATTAAATTACATGTTTCGTTTTTTTTTATTAATCCAATGTGATTAAAAAAAATATAATGAAAAAAACAATCAAAATAAAATTAAATTGAAAAACCAAAAAAAAAATAAAAAAGAAATGATGACATGAAAAGTTAAAGATGTTATCATTAGTTGCCCATTTCCTTCATTTGGTGTTATAACACCCCTTAACTAGTTGCTTACACCAATTAGTCTTAAAAAACTTAACGAAAATTGTCCAGTATTTATGGATTTTTCTATATTGGTCTATTTTGTTTGATATTCAACTTTCGTGTTCCCTAAAATGTAATTTCGTCAGCGTTAAATGAATGTAAGTATCAATTTCGCCCATATTGTATGTTTTTAAAAACTAATTATATCAGTATTATTTTGTTATTATTATTACTAGACAAAACTATGATGGTTTCCAAAATATTCAAGGTTCAGGATAATAAGGATCTCTTGTGAGCGAAAAGCATATAAGAACCTGATTGAAATTTGGGGAAAAGTAAAGGATGTCAAATTCTATATATGATCAAGAGACAAGGTTAGCGACTCGCTTGTGTCATTATGATGCCGCATAACATTGAATGACTTGAGCTGAAATCCGAAATCCTTAGCATTTGTCATATTACAACTTATTGATGCTAATTTATTTGATACTTGCTGATCATCATGAGTTGAGTTGACTACTAAACTCCATTAGAACCAAGGGCATGATGCTTAGTAGTGCGGTTTAGTATTTTCTGGAACCAATGGGCAGACATCTTTGGGTATCTCTTGAGAGTTTTGAAATCAACATAAACAATGCCAAACCTTGAAGTGTACCCTAATCTCCATTCAAAGTTGTCAAGCAGTGACCATGCAAAGTAGCCTATCACGTTTGCGCCTTCATCAACAGTCTGTTTCAAGGCAGCCAAATAACCCTTGTAGTAATTGATCCTTGTCGTATCACGTACACCTTTTCCAAGGCTGATATTACCAGGATCGTCCATGCCTATAACATGTTAATTTGTAGCATCAATGCATGACTCATATTATATGATTATATTATATACAGATTTCTAGCTAACATATACCGTTTTCAGCCAAAAAAACGGTCGGGTTTCCATAACGTTCTTTGACGTAAGTGATGGCTTTGTGTAGACCCCAGGGTACGTTGTAGAGCCAGTATGAATACGCCTGTTAATTAGTAGACATTAAATTAATGTATATCAATGATCTATTTAATTAATTATCTGTATGCCATTCAGAATAGTAATTAGGTACGTACTCGTGGACCAATTGATACGCCTTTGCGTGCATCTGTAAAAAAAAAAAAAAAAAACCGGTGAGTAGTTTTAATTTAAGTGTGTTAGTTAAATAAGTATATAGTTGAGTTCTTACAAGCAAAGCCTACATTCCAGTCCATCTGGTAGCCGAGGTCTTTTGGTGGCTTTTGATGTGGATCATACATGTAATAAGTAGTATACTGGTTTATCCCAACATAATCGAAAGATCCATTCACCATGAGCACCTCTTGTTTGGTGAATTTGGGTAGACGATCCTTCACAATGTTTTGCATCGTCTTTGGGTATTCACCATACACAAGTGGATGCAAGAACCTGTACGTTTACATGCAGAACATATATATCGATCACCAATTAACTTTGATCTATATGATCCAGAAGGGGATCGCTATTGCAAGAACTGAACTTTTTCAGCTAAAACAGTGGGATCTTACCAGCCGACATGAAAGTCTCGTGCTCTCTGAGCAGCCATATTGTCGGCTTTTGATCTTGTGAGTGGTTCATACCAAACGAAGTCCAACAAAATCCCGATCCTTCCCTTTTGTGTTGCCTGCATGCATATTAATACGATTGATCGAGTTAAAAAAATAAATAAGAAAGAGGGCATGCATGTAATATTTAATTAGTTACTTGATACTTCCGACGATATCTACGAACTGCAGCTGCATGTGATAAGATAATATTGTGGGCGACAATGTAGGGTTCAGTTGAGGAATTCCCAGCCGTGCAATTCCCGTATGCCTTGGAGCACCTTCCCGGAGCAAAAAACCCGTTGTCATAACCAAGCGCAGCCACCACTCGCGGCTCGTTAAATGTCATCCAGTTCTTGACTCGGTCTCCAAAACTCTTGAAGCAAAACTCCGCATAATCAGCATAATCTTTCCTGATTCATTCATTTATTTCATTACTATTATTTCCAATTAATCAATTTATTCATCCAATACAAGTGTTTTGTTTTAATTTTTTGAAGGGTACGTACACAATTTGATGCCCCAACCATCCAAGGTAAGCTTTTTCAAGGGCCAGAGGAATGTCATAGTGATTCAGATTGGCATAAGGGGTAATACCTGCAACAAGATAAATATTATAATCATTAATAAATTAATTACCTCATTGTATTTTATATATATATATATATATATATATATATATATATATATATATATATATATATATATATATATATATATATATATATATTGGGGTTAGTGAACATGTGGCTGTTAATATATGTATAATTATATATAGAACCTATCAAAACTATGTAGTTTTAACAAAAAAAAATCATTTAAATGCATTTCTTGGTTATTATTTTATCTTAACCTTCCTATTTTAATTCCTTAATATTAATATTCGTTCGAAAAAACAATCCAGAGAAGATTTTTTTTTTCAATATACGGAATATGTGGAGAATTAGCATATACTGGTTCTTATAGTTTTCATTTACACATAATATAAACATTTATTTTATTAATTTTCAAAGAAATAACTAATATTTGCCGACAACTACTGGCAAGGAGATTTCTCATCTTGGTGATATTTGGTGATATTTTTTCAATAGTACTATAATCAAGCGCAGATATTTCAGAGCACTAAGGCCAAAGGGTATGGTTTTGAGATGTTTACGCGTTTTAGGCTGCCACATCATATAAAAATCCACTCCACTACATGTTTACTAGTAATGGGGATGGTGTTCACTACAACTAGTGAACAAGAGAGAGAAGGAGAAAAGGAAGAGAGAGATAGAGAGAAACGGGAGGAATGATTGGGGAGAAAAAATTCATCCAATAAAATTGTTCGTAATCGTCCGTGAATGGCTTCAATCCGTGTCACACTCACTATAGAGGGGGGTGGTGTTCACGCGTAAATACCCCCTCCACGTCAGCTGTCACGCGTGAAAAACTCATCCATACCCTTTGGCCTAAAAGTGCTCATGATGAACATTACAACCGAATTGAAAAGATGTTATAACAGCAAAGTCAAAATGGAATAAAGATAGGAAACAATATTTTTTTAGAATAATCATAAATATGGAGGAATCAAGAATTAAAATAGGAAAATAAAGTATTTAAAACTTAAATTATTGATAAAACTACGTAGTTTTTAAAAGAAATGGTGTAGTATTGTAAGTTCTATATCTAACATTACATAACAGCCACATATTTCCTTTATAGCCACATATTTCATATATATATATATATATATATATATATATATATATATATATATATATATATATATATTACCTTTCAGAAGCATGTAGTCAATTAAACGGTTATAATAAGCAACTCCTTCAGGGTTGACTTTTCCAGTCCCGTCTACACATGACATGGACAATTACAATAATTACGTAGAAAACAGATATATTTTGTGGATTATGGAGATGGATATACATGGTTTAGATGAAAATTACTTGGAAATATTCGAGACCATGAGATTGAGAAGCGATATGCATCGAAGTTGAGGTTTGCCATCAAATCAATATCTTCCTGCACCCATGCATAAAAACAATTATATATTTCTTATCCATATGCATTTTCAAATTGAAAAGTTTATAATCCGCAAAAGGCCGTGAACGTATTGAAGATTATAGGAGAAAGAAACCAAAGAAATTATCATAAATCGGATCAAATTGTATTAATAGTTTAAGTGGATATCAAATTTTATGTTAAACATAGCATTATATAAATCAATATATTCATCTCATCATCTCATTTAATGACTAGGCGACCGGGTCAGCAATGAAACCGGTAAAATGTATGTTACATACAACAAATGCCAAATCATCAGTAAATTTTATTTTGGGACTTATTCGCAAATTAGGGTAAAATAATAGGACTTTAGTAAAACAGGTAAGTAATAAAACCGGTAAACCAGAAAAAAAAAGTCAAATCGTCATTTTTACCGGTAATTCATGCTTTTTCGTAAACAAAATTTAGTTTGAGACTTTTTCGTAAATTAAAGTAAAATTTTAGGACTTTTCTGAAGATTTCGCTAACTTTAACAATCAAATTTCTTTTCAAGACCTACTATTCCACCTAACAAGTAATCCTTTGGAAAATAATATCCACAGATTTTTTAATTTTATTTTCATGAAACAACTTAATGATTAAATCAGTTACATCAAATGAAGATAGAATATTTTAATTGGTCTCTTAAGCAAACTAGATTTAGTATAGCTGTATATTAATTAAAGAAAAATTGCATAAATAAAAGATATTAAGTTTATACAAAATTATGATTTTGACATTGTTTTTATTTTTTTTCTTAATTAAAACTAAGTTTACAATTTTATTGCAAATTTAACCACTCGACTTGTTTGCTTCAGGTGTTTCATGTTTCTCATTTTGTTGACTAGACAAAAAGCTAATAACATTTTACATATGATCATAGTTGGCAAACAGTTGATTTAAATTGAACCATAGATATACATTCATTCTTTCCTAATTTTTTTATTATTTTCTTCTCTCAGAGCATCACGATTTTGTGCAATCGCATCCTAAAGTCGTTAAAGTGGTTCATCATCCCAAAGTGGTGTAAGCAAGAAAATAAACGTTTTCTTTCAGATAAGTTACTGTAGACAAGCAGCAATGTTATTTTGGAATGATGAACCGCTTGAGCGACCTTGGGAGGCCACCACACAAAATTGTGATTCTCTAAGACTACCCCCATTGGGATGATTTTGGTGAGCGGCTCACCATATATAAATTAAAAGAAAATCAAAACTAAAAGATATTTGGTGACCTAGGCCACATGCACAACCCAAGATCACTAAAAGCTCACATCTTTTTAATAATATTATTTAGTGGTGGAGTTAAATTACTTTTGTAATTAAAACTAATTTTGTTAGTAACTATTTTTTTATTTTGAGTAAATAAATAAATAAAATATATCAAAGTACGTGATTAATTTTTCTCTAGGATATGATACCAATATTGATATATTTTTTTTAATATTTTTTTAATATAGAATTGGATTGGGTTGGATTGCTAATGGGAGTAAAAGATTGGGGGTAATTGAGTTGAAGATGTGGAAGAGAGCGAAATTAATTTTTTAATATATGATTGGGTTGGATTGGGTTGTGAATGGGGATAGTCTAAGAGAAGAAAAGAAGAAGAAGTTAGGAAAAGAGAGTACATATCTAAGTAACGGTTCAATTTAACATAAATAATTTGCCAACTATGATCATATGTAGAAGCTACATCAACTTTTTGCTTATTTAGTAAATGAGAAACATGAAACATCTGAAGCAAACCGATCGATTGGTTAAATTTACAACAAAAATATAAACTTAATGCCTCAATTAAAATAAATATATAAATAAACACATAGTCAAATTTGAAATGTTATGTTAACTTACAGTCTTTTATACAATTTGCCATTAATTAATTTTACTTGTTATTGAGTTTAAGTAATTCAACTTCTACTTCTTTTTTCATATGTAATTTTTTCATTAATAAATAGTTAATTAATACATCTTAGTTATCATCGTACAACGAATGAGAATACAACTGTGCAACAAATTGTCCTACTAATATCACAAATTCACAATGGTATCATATTTATTGGAAAAATGCCGCTCAACTAATATATTGTTGAATGTTGAAGTATGAGATGGACAGATGCGTAGATTTAAAAATACAAACCGTTCTAAAAAATCAATTTATCATATTTTTACTAATTAAATAGTAACAAAGTTTTATATTTATTTTAGTTAGATCGTTCAAACAATTTTATGAAGTTTAATAACTAAAGTTTAATTTTAATTATTTCATTATTGTCAAAATTTTCTTCTACAAAATTAGATATATTTACAGATATTACTGTTTTTCAAAATATAATTATTTTGACTTTTAAAAAAGAAAAGTGATTTGTACATAATAGTTTTTTTCCATACATAACAATTTAAGTTTTATAAAGTTGCACAACACAACATTTTAAAACAAAAAATATTGTGTATAAATTTTTTTTATCTTGTAGGAATCAACATTAGCATAGGAAATCTTTTACAAGTAGTTAAATAAGATAATGGTTTAGAGAAAAATAATATAATTTATATATTGAATATTTTAATAATAAATAACATATGTTTGTTATTCTCTTATTATTATTATTATTATTATTATTATTATTATTATTATTATTATTATTATTAATTTTTTTTAACAAATTGTTCTAAACTTTTTTAATTATTTTTTTTACTCTTTTTTCACAACCCTTTTGAAACTTTTTTAACACTGTTTAAAATCCTTTTTATTATACAACTTTTTTATGATTTTTTTTACAATGGTTTATACTTGTTTTATAATTTTTCATAAATTTCTCTCTTTCATACAACTTTTTTTACATACCTTTGTTATAAAAAAATTTCAAACGAAAGTATTTCTAAAAATATTAAAACAATATAAATATTTTTGTTTACACTTTTTTACACACCTCTTTAAAAAGTGTAAAATAATTGTAAACAAAGTATACACGAAAACATTTATAATGTTTTCCTACTCTTAGAAATACTCTTAATTTTTTTTTAAAGTAAGTATTTGAGTTGTATGAAAATGTATTTTTAAAAAGGTTATAAAAACAAGTTTAATAGGTTTTAAAAAAGTTTAAGGAAATTGTAAAAAAAAAAAAGTTATAAAAAGTGTACAAAAACTTATAAAAATCGTAAAAAGGTTCTAAAAAGCTTGTAAAAAATCTTAAACAAATTTCAAAAATGTTATAAAAAAATTCATAGAAAAGTGTATTTTATTTCATAAAAAAAATGTAATTTTTTTTTTTGCAAATACAGTCTTGAAAGTTGTAAAAAAAAACTAATTTTGGATAGAATTTGTTAAAATAGTTTGGACCATATCTGTAATAAAAATTGAAATTTGAACCAAATTCATAACAAAATTAAGATCGCGGTCAAAATATATAAATATAAAATAACTGGTATAGTAGGTGAAAAAAATAGAGTTTGTTACGTTTTTAATACATTTTAATGGATTTGTTGGTTAATTTATAAATAGTTGGAATAATACCTTCCTAAAAGGTAGTGACTTATAAAATTCTTATAATGATATATTTTGAATTAGATATTTAACATTTCATCTATAAAAAAAAGTTGATGTAAAACAAAAAATACATATAGCATCATTTTAGTATGTTACTGATCATAACACTAAAATTGTATGAATGGTTGGAATGCATTTTAACATTGAAACACGATTCTGATGTATTAGCCAAAAGAGAAAACAACAAAAAAAAAAAGAAAAAAAAAAGAAAAAAAAAAGAGAGGCATCAATCAGGGACCACTGCCCAAAGCCACTATCGCAATTCACATGTACATGTTCACGCCTCAGACTCACGGGTCTCTGATCATATTCAATAAATTTGGACCATTTTTATTCCTTAGATCGTGACATTTTACTTTAAACTGTTTCTATTTTATTTTATTAAAATACATGAATCAACATCGTATTGACCGAAATATATAAAGAATACACAGGTTTAAAGTATAGTAATGAATATTGTTCTGTTAAATTGTAAAAAAGAATCATAAAAACACAGAAAAAGAGAAACCACACCTTATACCGATGATACTGATCGACTGTAACTTCTCCTGTTGCATTGTTTGGTTCAAGTCCTACATAAATAAATAATTATAGAAAGAAAAATAATGTTAATTAAAAGGCTAGCTGTTGAAAGAGAGAATATATGAATGAATATAGGAAGAAACCAGGAGTCTTGATGAATTCATCCCAAATGCTAGGTCCTCGTCCACCTTTATGGGCCATGCCCTCCACCTGATAAGCGGATGTCGCCGTTCCAAACACAAACCCCTTCGGAAAGTCATTCCGGCTAATGTCGGCAGCTATCGCCACTTTTGAAACCAGCAACGACACTAATATTATTAGCAACAGCCTTAGTCTTCCCATGTTTTCTGTAGCTCACGAGCTTCGTCAGAAGACCTTTCTATTTATAATCGAAATGCCAGTCTATGCTAAAAAAGAGGGCGGATAATATTGTGAAACGGATAGTTACCATGTGACGTAAAGGGTAGGTTTTTAATCTTTTATTTGAGTAAATTACACATTTGGTCACACTATTGTTTGCCAAATTCATACTTTTGGTCCTATTATTGTATTTTTGACACGGATGGTCCTTATAGTTTGTATTTGTTGCACCGGTGGTCCCTGGTCCATACGAAAAGACCATCTTACCCTTCTTTTCTTTTTAGTTCTTTATGTATTTTTGAATGTCTTTAAGTTGGTCGGATATGATGAATTCACATATTTTAGATACCACAAAGGCGAAGGTGGAACCGGTGTGAAGTCAAAGAACTATCATGGGGATGACATACTTTATGGCCTTATTGGTGACTAATTTGTTTAGATCGTCTTGGGTTAGTGTTTGGACATCGGTTGGGACATAGAAGGCTTTGACAGATAGATATCAAGGAGAGTTGGAGGTGACGAGATGGGTAGGGTTGCGATGGCGGCATAATGGTGGTGGTGTGTGTATGTATGTGAGAGAGAAGTAAAAATGATGAAAAATGGGAGGGGTGGTACCGATGACGATAAAGAGAGGGGTAAAAATGGTGAAGAAAGGTTGAGTTTGTTTAATTTTTTTATTATTAATGGTGAAGAAAGTTGGTCGGGTATGATGAATTCACATATTTTAGATACCACAAAGGCGGAGGTGGAACCGGTGACAAGTCAAAGAACTATCATGGGGATGACGTACTTTATGGCCTTATCGGCGACTAATTTTTTTGGATCGTCTTGGGTTAGTGTTTGGACATCGGTTGGGACATAGAAGGCTTTGACAGATCGATATCAAGGAGAGTTGTAGGTGACGAGATGGGTAGGGTTGGCGACGGCGGCATTATGGTGGTGGTGTGTGTATGTATGTGAGAGAGAAGTAAAAATGATGAAAAATGGTAAGGGTGGTACCGATGACGATAAAGAGGGGGATAAAAATGGTGAAGAAAGGTTGAGTTTGTTTAATTTTTTTTATTAAAATATATAAATAAATAAAATGGAAAGAAAAAACATAGACAAAATTGCAAAAATGGTCCATGTAGTTGTCAAAATTATATGAATTTGGTTAAAAAATATTTTGTGGTGCATCAATGGTCCAGTTTTGGATACATTGTGCGTTTTGGTCCGAAGACGTTAACTTTAACAAGATGGTTGTTAATTTTTTTTAAATGACAATTTTACCCTCAAAGATTATTTCTGCAACCAAACTACAATTACCATTTATGCATCTCTTCTTTTTAACTTTATTCACTTATTATACATTAATTCGTTTAATTAATTTTTTTTAATTTCTTTTTATTGGATTATTTTTTATTATTGTATTATTATATATTCATAAATATTATTTTTAATATATAATATTTATAAATTAATAAATGTTACTTTTATTGATTTCTTTTAAATAATTCTTTTTTTAATTTCTTTTTTACTGGATTAATTATTTTTTCTTGGATTATTATATATTAATAAATATTAATTTTAATATATAATATTTATATATTAATAAATATTACTTTATTGGATTATTATTTTGTTTAACTTCATTCTTATTGGATATTTTTTTTGGACAACAACAACACCATCCTAATTTAGTTGATAAAATCCCACCCGTTCCATCACTGTAGGACTGAGTGATGGTGGTGGTGTTTGATGGGTGTCGAATCCATCAAACAATAAATCATATTTGTTCATATGATTTAAAAATAATAGTAATAGTGGCAAACAGGGCCGGTCCTCGGGTACTCGGTTTTAATCCATTAATACACCAAATGTAACATCCCGATGTTAAGGTACTTCAAATTTCAACCCTTTAATTTTTTTTATATTGCACTTGGTCCCAAAGTTCAAGAATTATATGATAAAGGGCCTTAATGTCATTTTGGTAAATAAGGGCTTCAGAGTTCGCCATGCGTACGTGGTGTACGCTAAGTATACTAGGGCGCGCCCAAGTACGCTCGACGTACATCATTGTACGCTGGGCGTACTTCCTAAATGAGGAAACCCTAATTTTTACGGTTTGGCTGGTATTTAAGCATCCTTATAGCCTCATTTCCCTTCACCTTCTCAACCTTCACCCTCTCATTTGTGTTATAACCCTAGGACCAACTTTTGAAGCCATTTCAAGCCTTAAAGTGTGTGTTTGTGTGCTAAGTAGAAGAAGGAAGGAAGCCAAGATCATCTTTGGAGAGTGAAGCACTTTGGATCTGGGATTCACTCTTCATTTGCAACCCTTCAAAAGTATAAAGCTTTCATCTTGATCTTTTAATCTTGTAGATCTAGAAATGGGTGTTTTGGTGTTACTTTTTGGTCCCAAAGTCTCATCTTGAGCATGACATGTTCTTGACGATTTGAGTTGTCCTTTCAGACCCTAGGAGGGGTCCTAAGTCATAAAAATGAAGTCTCATTGGTTAGTTTTGCTCCATGCATCTTATAGAAGGTCTTAATGGATTAATACCTTGAGTTAAGCTCTTATTAGGCATGTAAAGTCATAAAGTTGGAAGCTTTATGACTCTAGAGTATTTTTGGCCAAGATCTTGAAGTTAGGACATAAGTACTTAAGCCATTAAGCTCTTAACAAGATTTTTCGGCTTGTGAGGGTACGTCCCACGTACTTTGAGTACGCCCTGCGTAAGAAGTCAACCACCCCGATGGTGGTCAACTGCGAGGGTTGGAGTACGCTCAGCGTACCTCCGGAGTACGCTCCGCATACTCACACTGGTTCAGCCCGGATGAGTTGACTCGGTTGGGTTGACTCAGTTAACTTAGTGGGTTTGACCAGTTGACTTTGACCAAGTTTGACCATTGAAGGTATTTTTGGGGTTTTGATGTAACTGGTCTTTGGTGGGATTAGGTGTCATTTAGAGAGCTGAGTTTCGGAGTCAGGGGCCTCATCAACTTCTGTTTAGTTTGTGAAGTGAGTTTTCGTTACTGTACTTTTGGGTCGAAGGTACCAAGGCCGACCTATTTGATTGTTATCATGGTTTATCACATGTTGGTATGTTGTAGTGATATGTTAGATTTGTATCCTGGTAGATAGGATGATGTTATTCTTAGTGATTTGTAAGATCTATCTGATTGTCTATTGACTGAGTATGTGTATGCTTATTTGTTATGTATATGTCGACATGGTTTGTGTGTGGTTGGGTTGAGGCGTACCAATGTAGACTGAAGGCCAAGAGACCAAGGGCGTCCCGGATAGACTGCAGGCCCGAGAGGCATACCAGTCAGGTCGAAGGCCCGAAGAACGTTCCATACACGAGTGTTAGCATACACGAGTGTTGTAGGGCTGGTGGAAGTTTCATGGATGAGTTGTGTGGAGTCAGCCATCCGGTTTCATGATGTTTAGCCTTCCTCTAGGGAGTGAGGGTTGAGTGTATGCATATTCTAGTATGTATTGTTAAGGTTGTTGTGATGATTCCCTGAGAAAAATACGGGTAGGCATGGAAGGTAGTATGGGCCCGTACTACTAAGAGCACATGACCCGTACGCGTAACAGGGAAGTCACAACCCTAGGGCTTTGTTGGGAGTTGGTTCCCCTGATATGATATGTGTGTTATCTGATATCTACCTGGGTTATTTTTAATATGGTGATGACAATACGATTTGAGGTTGGATCCGGATCGGGATCGAGAGCTGGCAGTTAGGATGGGGCTGCTGTGTCTGAGGACAGGATTAGGGAGATTCTTCAGGAGGAGGTTATTGCTCACTTTCGAGCACAATTGCCAGAGATGTTTGGGTCTATCAATACTGTCATGCTGGAGTATTTTGATGAGTGTTATGTTGCTTTGTATGAGGCTGCTGCTGCTACAGCCATCATAGTCGTTGTCGCTGTTGGGGTTGGTGCTCGGAGAGTCTTCCAGTTTCGAGACTTCGATAATACGAAGCCCACGAAATTTGATGGAGTTCAGGACCCAATCATAGCCATGAGGTGGATGTCTGACATTAAGGAGTGTTTCTTCACTTGCTCTTGCCCAGTTGACTAGAAGGTCAGGTGGGCTCTGAACCTTTTGAGGTCCGTAGCGAAGGATTGGTGGAGACTTGTTACTGGTTCGTATTCTACTGAGCAGAGACCTGATGTGTCTTGGGAGCAGTTCTCGGAGATGTTCCGTTCTAGATATGTGTCGCTGGTGGAGCGTGAGAAGTTGGCCCAGGAGTATTTGGATCTGAGACAGGGGACCAAGTCGGTGACGGAGATCACCAAGATGTTCACAGAGAGGGCCATGTTTTGTCATGAGTTTGCTGCTTCCAAGAAGGCTCAGATGACTTGTTACTTGAGCATGCTCAAGACGGATATCAGGCAGTTTGTATCCACTCAGCATTATGGTTCCTTGTTGGAGTTGCAGGAGGCCGCTAGGCGGCGAGATATTGAGATGGAGCTCCAGACTAGGGAGCAGAGACCGGCCGCGGTGCAGTCACACCCTGCGCCGAAGCGGTTCAGGGCCACTGATTCTAGATCTGGAGGATAGAGGGGCCGCACTTGTGAGAAGTGCGGCAAGGTTCATGAGGGGGCATGTCGATCAAGAGGTGTGTGCCACAAATGTGGCAAGGAGGGGCACTATGTGAGGGATTGCCGCCAACCGGCCCTAGCTCCGAGTTCCACGATTTGCTATCGTTGTGATTAGGTCGACCATGTGAAGATCAACTGTCCATTTCTCGCCGCCAAGCTAGCGCAGGTTACGGCACCAACTATTTTGAGGATTACCAATGGGCGCCAGGGGAGGGCGGAGCCCCCGAGAGCACGGGGTCATGCTTTTCAGCTCACTGCCGAGGAGGTCAGAGCAGCTCCAGATGTTGTGATGAGTATGTTTCTATTTATTATTTTGTTGATCATCTTTTTTATGGGTTTGAGCCATAAGAACTTTCCTATGTGCACATGTAAACCCTAATGCTTGGATCTAGGTTTCTCTAATTGAACATGCAATGTTTCCAAGGCTTATGATGCAAGATCTAGAGTAAACAATTGAATCATAACATATGAAATCAGATTTAGAAGAATACCTTAAGTTGCTTGCTTGAATCTTCTTGTTCTTGGAGCTTAGAGTCACAATTGTCACTCCTATAATGGCTTACAAACACCAACTAGCAAGAGGATGATTTGGAGAGAGAGGAGGGATGAGAAAATCGGCTCTAGGGTTTCCAATGCAACAAGGTGGCCGATTTCCCTCACATATGGGGTCTATTTATACTATGAGCTACTAGGGTTACATCCTTAACCCTAATTGAATAACTTAGGCCCTAAGCAATCCAAGGATCCTTCTAGATTAAGGCTTGGACGAATTCAAGGAGTCCATAACCCTAAATTCGGCCACCCTAATATCTATAAGGATTCATAGCCCAAAACTCAACTATCACACATTTGACAGTTTAAGCCCCTTTATTCAATTAACCTCTTTTAGTCACCAAATTAATTCCTAATTAATTTATGACTAATATTAATTAAATAATATTATTATTCCTTTAATATATTATTCTTATAACATATTAATATAATAATACTCTTCTCTCTATATAAATCACTCTGTCAAGTTGCTATGGTGAAGGCAACCCAAAAGGACCATGTATAACCGGGTCAAGTACTTACCAAATATAGTTACATGCTTAGACACTAATCCAACAGTCTCCCACTTAGATAAGTCTAGTAACTATAAATGCAAGCACAATCCGATTAGCAATCGTAGCTCTCAAAGACGTTGTCAAACTCTGATCTTATTAGTAACTTGTCCTTCAGATAAGGGATCGTATAATCCTCTGTTCTAGATATCGTGCGGACAATTACATGGAACATTGTCATACTTATTGTCCAACAATTGGTTTCTCGATCTCATATTCATTTGACATGGCACTTAATTGAACACATCAATTCAGTCCTGACCGGGCCTGGCACATAAGTCAAATCAAATCATCGAGGGGCCCTGATATCGCTTTTACCCTCTTAGGATAAAAGGAACAGATAAACTTCGACTTATATGCATTTACTATCCACTAATCAAATCATACACAACAATGCGTTTTATAACATCAAGTTACTGATGCGTTTGCGCATTATCAATGCATAACCAATTAGCAAACAATAAACCATATATCTAGGTTTTAAGACCATGTGATATTACCATCTTGCGATCACTCGTGATGGATTCCATGAAGTGATTCCAGCAAGTGTGGGTTTATTCCAATGCTCAAATCAATTTCATAAGCACTCATGAACGTTGCAGCAAACCTTTGCTATGTCTAATACACTTTAGACAATCTACACACCAATTCATGACAGTCTTCATTCATATCTACTTCCAACATATGAACGACTGTGGACCGTTCGAATAATTCGATTATTATCAAATAACTTAATTATTCAGGAAGTCAAAACATGCAAAATGAAACAATAGGTAAAAGATTAACATAAGAGAGTAACATTACTAATAAATAATACTCCTTTATTTAATCATCAAATGTTAATAACAACTTATCTATTACACGTTTCCAAACTATCTAATCTAAACTAATATCGTCCTTCAGCCCAATGCTCCTAGCGTGCTGCAAATGCTTAACCCTGCTCAGTCCCTTCGTAAGCGGATCTGCTGGGTTATCTTCTGACGATACCCTCTTCACTACGAGGAGTCCTTCTTCCACCCGATGTCGAATAAAGTGATATTTTCTGTCGATATGTCGACATCTACCGTGATCTCTTGGTTCCTTGGTCAAGGCAACCGCTCCTTCATTATCACAGAAAATCTCCATGGGCTCCTTTATGGCTGGCACAACTCCAAGGTCTCCAATGAAGTTCTTCAACCATATTGCCTCCTTTGACGCTTCGCTTGCTGCAATGTACTCTGATTCGCACGTTGAATTAGCTACAGTTTCCTGCTTGGAACTCTTCCAAGTTACTGCTCCTCCATTGAGAGTAAAGACCCAGCCCGACTGTGAACGATAGTTGTCCCTGTCGGTCTGAAAGTTGGCGTCACTGTACCCTCGCACCTTTAAGTCATCACTCCCACCAAGGACTAGAAACCATTCCTTGGTCCTCCGAAGGTACTTAAGAATGTTCTTGACTGCGATCCAATGTGCTCTGCCAGGGTTCCCTTGATATCTACTGACCATGCTCAAAGAGAAGGCTACATCAGGGCGAGTACAAGTCATAACGTACATGATCGAGCCAACTGCGGAAGCGTAAGGTACTCGGCTCATCTCTGCTATCTCGACTTTAGTACTCGGACTCTGAGTCTTACTCAAGTTGGCATTACTTTGGATTGGTAACTCCCCTTTCTTTGAATTCTCCATACTAAAACGTTTTAGTACCTTGTCTAGGTAAGTATTCTGACTAAGTCCTATTAATCTCTTACTTCTGTCTCTCACTATCCTTATTCCCAGAATATAGGAAGCCTCTCTGAGGTCCTTCATAGCGAAGAACTTCCCGAGCCAGGACTTAACCTCCTGCAGTGTCGTGATGTCGTTTCCTATGAGTAGTATGTCATCGACATATAATACGAGAAAGCTTACTACACTCCCACTGGCTTTGAGATATACACACAATTCATCTTCGCTTCGCAGAAAACCAAACTCTTTGACCTTCTCGTCGAAACAAAGATTCCATCTGCGAGACGCTTGCTTAAGTCCATAAATAGACTTCTCAAGCTTACACACTCTGTTGGGATGCTTCGCATTGACAAAACCCTCTGGCTGAGCCATGTAAACATCCTCAGCCAAATTCCCATTAAGGAAAGCAGTTTTGACATCCATCTGCCATATTTCATAGTCATGAAATGCAGCAATGGCCAGCATCACCCTGATAGACTTTATCTTCGCAACTGGTGAGAAGGTTTCGTCGTAGTCAACTCCAGGAGTTTGAGTGAAACCCTTCGCAACCAATCGCGCCATATAAGTGTGCACGTTTCCATCCACGTCAGTCTTCTTCTTGAAGATCCACTTGCACCCGGCCGTCTTACGACCTGGTACATTGTCAACCAAATTCCAAACTTGGTTATCATACATGGATTGGATCTCGCTATCTATAGCCTCTTTCCATTTTGCATACTCCGGGCCTGCCATGGCTTCCTTATAGTTGTTAGGTTCGTCCATATTCACTAGTGTACTATCACTAATGAACGTATCCCCTTCCATAGTAATATGAAATCCATAAAACTAGGGTGGAATACTAACTCTTTCGGAACGTCTAAGAGGTAAGGACTCGTCAATCGGTTCAACCGGAGTTTCCTCCTCGGGTTGAGCGCCAGTGTTAGAGGTTCCTTCATCGCTCGACTCTTGAAGCTCTTCAAGATCTATCTGCCTCCCACTGTCTCCTTGGCTTATGAGTTCTCGTTCTAGGAAAACCCCTCTCCTCGCAACGAAGATTACATTGTAACTCGGTCTGTAGAAGAAATATCCAAAGGATTTCTGTGGGTAGCCGATGAAAATACATCGCTCACTACGAGGTTTGAGCTTGTCGTGAGTATCTTGTCTTACGAAAGCCTCGCAACCCCAAACCTTGATATGTGCTAATGAGGGAGCTTTCCCTGTCCACATTTCGTGAGGTGTTTTGGCAACCTTCTTTGTAGGTACTAAGTTAAGGATATGGGCGGCAGTCTCTAAGGCATACCCCTAGAATGAGATAGGTAGTGAAGGATCTTGATTTTACTGCCCAATTGAGGTAATCGTGGAATTCAAGACTTAGGTACTCTCCACCTCGATCAGATCGAAGCATCTTGATTTTACTGCCCAATTGATTCTCCACTTCTTGTTTAAACTCTTTGAACTTTTCAAAGGTTTCTGACTTGTGCTTGATCAATTAGATATACCCATATCTGCTATAATCATCTGTGAAAGTCACATAGAAGCGATTCGCGTCCCTTGTGGTGGATCTAAAGGGTCCACATACATCTGTATGTATGAGATCCAATAAACCCTCACCCCTCGCACAAGTGCCAGTGAAGGGTGACTTGGTCATCTTTCCAAGTAAACAAGATTCGCACACGTCATCGTTCCTAAGGTCGAATGAGTCCAACACTCCATCCTTTTGGAGTTGGGCTATGCGTTTCTTGTTGACATGTCCAAGACGACAATGCCACAAGCATGCTCTATCCATACTATTGGAAGAATCCACACACAATACATCATTTCCTAAGTTGTCTACAACCATCACAGTTTCATATATTCCATTACAAGGCAATGCTTCAAAATATAAAACGTTATTAAAATAAGCATAAATAGAACCCTTTTCATTATCAAATGAGTATCTAAAGCCTTGTTTATATAAACCATGAAACGAAATGATGTTTCTAGCCATATCTGGCGAATAGCAACAATTATTCAAATTTAAATCTAAACCATTACTAAGCACTAAGGAATAAACTCCAATCTTGGTCACAGGCGACGATCTTCTGTTTCCCATGATCAGATTCATCCTTCCACGCTCCACATCCCTATTTCCTTTTAGTCCCTGCAAATCAGAACATATGTGAAAACCACATCCTGTATCAAGAACCCAAGAAGTAGCATGTGATAAACTATTAGATTTAATTGTGTAAATACCTGCGAAAGATGGCTTGATCTTTCCATCATTGATGGCCTACAGATATTCTGGGCAGCTTCTCTTCCAATGCCCTATCTTGTGGCAGTGGTGGCACTCTGCCTCTTTGGGGTTTGAGTTGGGTTTAGCAGAACCACCTTTGGTTCCACTAGAAGAGGTGCCATCTTGAGACTTTCCCTTGTGGTGGCCCCTTGAGGAGGCCTTCCTCTTCTTACCCTTCCCTTGCCCTATTTCCAAGACAAGGGCAGCAACTGGAGTGGGAGGTGATGCAACAGATTTATCCTTGAGATTGCTCTCAGCAGTCCTCAACAAACCCTAAAGCTTGCTCAAGGAGACCTCTTCCTTATTCATATGGTAGGTCATGCGGAACTGGCTATAGCAGGAAGGCAATGAGTGAAGGGTAATTTCAATTTTTAGCTCTTCATCGAAGTTCACATTCAACTTCAGCAGGCGATCAACATATCTCTGCATCTTTTGCAGATGGGCGGTAAGGGACTCTCCATTACCCATTTTGGTAGTGATCATCGAAGTGATGATCTCATACCTCTCTTGCCTGGCGCTCTGGTGGTAACGTTCCAGCAGATCCTGATGCATCTCATAGGGGTACTTATCCTCATAGGACTTTTGAAGTTCAGCAGTCATAGTCGCGAGCATGATGCAATGGACTTTCGTGGCATCACGCTCGTGGGCCTCGTAGGCCGCGATCTCATCGGCAGTAGCAGTTTCAATATCAATCTCCTTAAGCTTCTCGTCGAGGACATAGTCTTTGTCCTCGTAGCGAGTGACCATGCGAATTTTGCGGATCCATTTACTGAAATTGGTCCCATCGAAGATCACTTTCCCACACAAGTTCATGAGTGAGAATGAACCAGAGGAGTTTGACCCAGAAGCGTTGTTGTTTGCGTTCGACATCTGAAATGGAAAAAGAACAAAGTTGATTAGAAATGATTTTCCCAAATTAATCACCCAAATGAAAAATTAGGGCTAGGAACCAACAACATTATTCACAAATTAGAAGAGGGATGCCGTAATCTAATAAGTAAATAATTTGAAGGCAAGTGAATGTCGATTCACTAATTCTCCACCATGAAAAACGAAAAAGAAATTAGGTTTTAATTGTATTGAAAACTCCTAGATCTTTTGAGATACATTGAACTTTTCAATGGCATGTTTAAATCTCGATATGACCCTCTCGTTTGTGACTGGGATGCCGAGGATCACAAAGTGGGTATGAATAACCATGCAAATGTACATGGTGCCCTTATTGTTACAGTTACCTATTCGATGTGCTGGTTAACCACATATGCTCCATCGAACTATAACAAACAATGAGTCACCCTTTGCCACCTTTGCTTAGAACCCAATTAATGTGCCGGTTAACCACACGCGCTCCATTAACGTCTTAGCAAGGGTACAAAGTGTAATTTCATGGAATTGCATCAATTCACTTTTGCCTAAAGTAACTAAGATTGGGAATTTTGTAAAAACATTTAGTTACTTTATATAGATTCATTATACTTTTAATGAGGAAAGGTTTGCCCGATCCTACCCGTTCGGCTAACGACCCTCCACCAATCAAGGAAGCGGTGGGTGAGAATGGACACCTATTAAACGGCCATTTATAGGCCATAACCTTATACCCCCCCTTATAGACTGGCTTCGTGAATGAGGCCTACTAACGGTAAGACTAGCATTTAAGTTATACACATATATATATATATATATATATATATATATATATATATATATATATATATATATATATATATATATATATATATATATATATATATATATATATATTGATCTTATAATATTATAAGTATAGAGTTGAATTTTAAAACTTGTAAAATTCTAAGGTTTGAAATTTAATTAGTTCAAATTAAACTTTTAATCACAAAACTTAAATTTCAAAACTTGAGGACAAGTTTTGAACTTTTCAAAACATAAAGGATCAAATAGAAAATAATATAAATCAACTAATTAATTTAATGATTATCTAAATTTGACCTAGTCAATATTACTTGCAAGACAATTTACCAATTAATTCAAATAATCAATTATTATCATATAAGGAAATTATTATTCAATCAAATGGTAATTATCTTTTGTTTAGTCAAAGATATACCTAAATATATGATAAAATTCGGATTTTAATGACCCAAAACAATTAAGGCAAGTATCCTCAAGCAAAATAGCAAGAAATCCCGCAATCAACTCAGACTAACGCTCGGACTCGCCGAGTCCACAATGGGACTTGCCGAGTCTGTCAGTCAGGGGCACAAAAAAACGATTTTTCATGTAAAAAGCAATCAATCAAAGCATGAATTCAATAGAAATCAATCTAAGCTCTGATACCACTGATGGGTTTGAGCCATAAGAACTTTCCTATGTGCACATGCAAACCCTAATGCTTGGATCTAGGTTTCTCTAATTGAACATGCAATGTTTCCAAGGCTTATGATGCAAGATCTAGAGTAAACAATTGAATCATAACATATGAAATCAGATCTAGAAGAATACCTTAAGTTGCTTGCTTGAATCTTCTTGTTCTTGGAGCTTAGAGTCACAATTGTCACTCCTCTAATGGCTTACAAACACCAACTAGCAAGAGGATGATTTGGAGAGAGAGGAGGGATGAGAAAATCGGCTCTAGGGTTTCCAATGCAACAAGGTGGCCGATTTCCCTCACCTATGGGGTCTATTTATACTATGAGCTACTAGGGTTACATCCTTAACCCTAATTGAATAACTTAGGCCCTAAGCAATCCAAGGATCCTTCTAGATTAAGGCTTGGACGAATTCAAGGAGTCCATAACCCTAAATTCGGCCATCCTAATATCTATAAGGATTCATAGCCTAAAACTCAACTATCACACATTTGACAGTTTAAGCCCCTTTATTCAATTAACCTCTTTTAGTCACCAAATTAATTCCTAATTAATTTATGACTAATATTAATTAAATAATATTATTATTCCTTTAATATATTATTCTTATAACATATTAATATAATAATACTCTTCTCTCTATATAAATCACCCTGTCAAGTTGCTATGGTGAAGGCAACCCAAAAGGACCATGCATAACCGGGTCAAGTACTTACCAAATATAGTTACATGCTTAGACACTAATCCAACAGTTTTATGTTATACTTATATGTATGCCCCTGATAGGTACGTTCCTAGTGAACTCTTTGCCTACTCTTGTGTTATTTAACTCGGGTGCGAGTCGGTCCTTTGTATCTCGATCTTTCAGTAGGGAGTTTGATATGCCTATTGGGGAGTTAGAGTGTCCGTTGAGGGTTTCTATCGCCAGCAAACACGGGGTTTCTACATCTGTGATATATCAGGGTTGTGTTCTGGAGATCTTCGATGTGCCTTATCCGATTGATCTGATCCTGATTCCCATGGGGGATGTGTGCGTGATAGTGGGTATGGACTGGCTGAGCAAGTTTTACGCCATGATTGATTGTGAGGGTCAGCAAGTGGTAGTTTGAACCCCAATTGGGTGAGAACTGGTTATTTATGGAGAGGGCACCATAGTCAGTTCAGGGTTTTGTTCGGAAGCCAGGGCTCGTCAGTATATACAGCACGGATGTGCAGGTTATATAGCTTATGTGGTTGACACTCGAGTTGGGGATTATATTTCAGTTTCAAAGGTTCCAATGGTCAGGGAGTTTGATGATGTATTTTTGGAGGAGTTACCCGTTGTGCCTCCCGATAGGCAGGTCGTGTTCAAGATTGACCTTGTGTCGGGTGCGACCCCGATTGCCAAGGCGTCGTACCGTTTGGCACCACCTGAGATGCAGGAGTTGTCATCTCAGCTGGAGGAGCTGTTAGGCAAGCAGTTCATCAGACCGAGTAGTTCTCCGTGGTGGCCGTCGATATTGTTCGTTTAAAGGAAGGATGGATCACACCGAATGTGCAATGATTATCGGGAGTTGAACAATTTAACGGTGAAGAACCGTTATCCCCTTTCACAGATTGATGATCTATTTGATCAGTTGCAGGGTGCATCTTGGTTCTCCAAGATAGATCTGAGGTTTGGGTATCATCAGGTTAGAGTGAGAGAGGAGGACGTGGAGAAAACCGCATTCCGGACTCCTTATGGGCATTATGAGTTCGTGATGATGCCATTTGGGCTCACCAATGCACCTTTTGTGTTTATGGATTTGATGAATCGGGTATGCAGGTCGATGCTCGATCGATCGGTTATTGTGATTATTGATTATATCTTGGTGTATGCCAAGACCAGAGAGCAGCATGTGGAGCATCTTCGAGAGCTTTTGCGAGGTTTTGAGGCGATAACAGCTTTATGCCAAGTTCTCAAAGTGCGATTTTGGGAGCATCTTCTAGTTCCTAGGGTACCTCGTTAACCAGTATGGGATTTTGGTCGATCCGGCCAAGATCAAGGTTGTGATGCAGTGGGAGGTTCTGAAATCTCCCTCGGAGATCAGGATTTTCTTGGGTTTGGCAGGGTACTATCGGAGATTCATTCAGGACTTCTCCAAGATTGTGGTACCCCTCGCTCGTCTAACAAGGAAGGGGGTGGATTTCCGATGGGGCCCTGAGCAGCAGTAGGCATTTGAGACTCTTAGGCAACTGTTATGTGATGCCCCGTTATTGACCCTCCCGGAGGGAGTTGAGGATTTTGTAGTATTCTATGATGCATCCATCACTGGGTTAGGGGCAGTCCTCATGAAGAGAGGACAGGTGATTGCTTATGCTTCGCGGTAGCTGAAGCCGCATGAGTCGCGATATCCCACGCATGATCTGGAGTTGGGGGAAGTGATGTTCGCCCTCAAGATTTGGAGACACTATCTGAATGGGGTCCATTGTACGGTCTACACGGATCACAAGAGTTTGAGATATCGGATGGACCAGCAAAACCTAAATATGAGGCAACGCAGGTGGCTGGACGTGGTCAAGGATTATAACTACAAGATCCTTTACCATCCGGGTAAAGCGAATATGGTGACGGATGCTTTGAGCCGCAAGTCGGCTGGATCCTCGGTTGGGGAGAGGTGTATGAGGATAACGGTTGATTCTCTGCTATTGGGTTTTATCAGGGAGGCTCAGGTTGGGGGAGTTCGGAAAGAGAAATGGAGGCAGGAGAGGAGCAGAGTTGAGATTGACAAATTTGTCACGGATAGTCGAGGGTTATTGACGGGGTGTGGTCGGGTCTGGGTTCTGGTTTATGGTGGAGTCAGGCAGATTGTGTTAGAGGAGGTTCATAAGTATCGCTTTTCTATACACCGAGAGCCACCAAGATGTATCGGGATTTGAGCTTAAGCTACTGGTGGTTGTCTATGATGAGAGAGAGATAACCTAGTATGTTGAGAGGTGCTTGACCTTCAGGATGGTCAAGGCTGAGCATCAGAGGCCGCATGGAAAGCTGTAGCCTCTGGAGGTTCCCAAGTGGAAATGGGAGCAGACCATGATGGATTTTATCACCAAGTTGTAGAATACGGCAAAGGGTTATGATGCTATATGGGTCATCGTGGATTGATTGACCAAGAGTGCCCACTTTTTGGCGATTCGGGAGAGTTCTTCGGCCGAGAAGTTGGCTGATGTGTATGTTAGCGAGATCGTTTCTCGCCATGGGGTTCCAGTGTGCATTGTTTTAGACTGTGATGTCCAGTTCACTTCTCGTTTCTGGCAGAAGTTTCACGAGGAACTGGGCACGAGGTTGCATTTCAGCACTGCTTATCACCCGCAAACCGACGACCAAAATGAACGGACGATACAGACCCTTGAGGATATGTTGGGGGCCTATGTCATTGATTTTGGTGGGAGTTGGTCCCTACCTACCTCTTGTGTAGTTCTCCTACAACAACAGTTATCACTCCATCATTGGTCCTCCGCCTTTTGAGCTCTTGTATAGTCGGAGATGTTGTACCCCGTTTTGTTGGGGGGGAGGTTGGTCACAGGGTTATGGGAAGGACTGAAGTAGTCCTTCAGACTATGGAGCTTATTCAACAGATTAGGCAAAGACTGCAGACTGCTCAGAGTCGGCAGAAGAGCTATGCCGGCCGGCATCGATCCGAGATGGAGTTTCAGGTCGGTGATATGGTATTACTGAAGGTCTCACCTTGAAATGGTGTGATACGCTTCATGAAGAGGGGGAAGTTGGGTCCCCAGTATATTGGGACTTTTCAAGTGATTGCTAGGGTTGGCAAGGTTGCTTACAGGTTGGATCTCCCTGATGAGCTCAGTCATATTTAGAACACTTTCCATGTTTCGCAGCTACGAAAGTGCGTATTGGATGAGGATGCAGTGGTTTCCTTGGACGATATTCAGGTTGATGAGCGCCTGAACTATCTTGAGAGGTCGATAGCTATTTTGGAAAGAAATATGAAGGTCTTGCGGAACAAGGAGATACCTTTGGTAAAGGTACGGTGACAGCATCGGAGAGGCTCTGAGTGGACCTGGGAGCCGGAGGCAGAGATGCAGGAGCATTATCATAAGTTATTCGTCGCGACAGACTTCGAGGACGAAGTCTAGATCAAGTGGGGGAGAATTGTAACATCCCGATGTTAAGGTACTTCAAATTTCAACCCTTTAATTTTTTTATATTCCAGTTGGTCCGAAAGTTCAAGACTTATATGATAAAGGGCCTTAATGGAATTTTGGTAAATAAGGGACTCGGAGTACGCCATGCGTACGTGGTGTACGCGAAGCATACTAGGGAGCGCCCTAGTACGTTGGGCGTACATCATTGTGTGCTGGGCGTACTTCCTAAATGAGGAAATCCTAATTTTTAGGGTTTGGCTGGTATTTAAGCATCCTTATGACCTCATTTCCCTTCACCTTCTTAGCCTCCACCCTCTCATTCGTGTTGTAACCCTAGAACCACCTTGTGAAGTCATTTCAAGCCTTAAGGCGTATGTTTGTGTGCTTAGTAGAAGAAGTAAGGAAGCCAAGATCATCTTTGGAGAGTGAAGCACTTTAGATCTGGGATTTACTCTTCATTTGCAACCCTTCAAAGGTATAAAGCTTGCATCTTGATCTTTTAATCTTGTGGATCTAGAAATAGGTGTTTTAGTGTTACTTTTTGGTCCCAAATGTCTCATCTTGAGCATGGCATGTTCTTGACGATTTGAGATGTCCTTTCAGACCCTAAGAGGGGTCCTAAGTCATAAAAATGATGTCCCATTGGTTAGTTTTGCTCCATGCATCTTATAGAAGGTCTTAATGGATTAATACCTCGACTTAAGCTCTTATTAGGCATGTAAAGTCATAAAGTTGGAAACTTTATGAATCTAGAGTATATTTTGCCCATGTATCTGAAGTTGGGACATAAGTGCTTAAGCCATTAAGCTCTTAACAAGATTTTTGGGCTTGCGAGGGTACGCCCTACGTACTCTGAGTACGCCCTACGTACGAGGTCAACTGTGAGGGTTGGAGTACGCTCAACAAACCTCCGGAGTACGCCTCGCGTACTCGCACTTGGTCAGTCCGGATGAGTTGACCCAATTGGGTCGACTCGGCTGGGGTTTGACCAGTTGACTTTGACCAAGTTTGACCATTGAGGGTATTTTGGGGTTTTTATGGAATTGGTCTTTAGTGGGATTAAGTGCCGGTTAGAGAGCTGAGTTTCGGAGTCAGGGACCTCATCAGCTTCTGTTCAGTTTGTGAGGTGAGTTTGCCTTACTGTGCTTTTGGGTTGAAGACACCAATGTCGGTCCATTGGATTGTTATTATGGTTGATCGCATGTTGGTATGCTTTAGTGATCTGTTAGATCTGTATCCTGGTAGATAGGATGATGTTATGCTTTGTGATCTGTAAGATCTATCTGATTGTCTATTAACAGAGTATATGTATGCTTATATGTTAAATATATGTTGACATGGTTTGTGTGTGTTTGGGTTGAGGCGTACCATTGTAGACTGAAGGCTAAGAGACCCAGGGCGTCCCAGGTAGACTGTAGGCCCGAGAGGGGTAACAGTCATGCTGAAGGCCCGGAGAACGTTCCGGATAGGATGAAGGCCCTGTGAGGCGTACCAGTCATGCTAAAGGTTCTGTGAGCATACCAGATGGACTGTAGGCCGGTGGGGTGTTCGAGTTAGGCTGAAGGCTATGTATACATGTTGTCTATATAATGCTTATGTTATGTGTTGGTATTTTGGTGGAACTCACTAAGCGTTGGTCTAACATCCCCCTCTGGCACGTATCACAATATTGTCCGCTTTGGGCCACTTGACACGAGGACTTCCCAGGGGGTCACCCATCCCGGTACTACTCTCACCCGAGCACGCTTAACTGCAAAGTTCTTATGTGATCTGCTGCCCTCACGGCTTTAAAACGCGTTGTGACAAAGAAGGTATCCACACCCTTTATAAGGAAATGTTTCGTTCTGCTTCCAAGCCGATGTGGGATCAGGTGTAACCCACCTTCACCCCTCATTATAGGGTTCGACGTCCCCGTCGAACACATCGACCCGTGCCCTAGCTCTGATACCATTTCTAACATCCCCCTCTGGCACGTATCACAATATTGTCCACTTTGGGCCACTTGACACGAGGACTTCCCAGGGGGTCACCCATCCCGGTACTACTCTCGCCCGAGCACGCTTAACTGCAGAGTTCTTATGTGATCTGCTGTCCTCACGGCTTTAAAACGCGTTGTGACAAGGAATGTATCCACACCCTTTATAAGGAAATGTTTCGTTCTCCTTCCAAGCCGACGTGGGATCAGGTGTAACCCACCTTTTGTAGCACCCGCTTCCTGGTATGTATTTTATTTTAGTAATTTTGCATTTTTGGCTTGGGACTCGGCGAGTTGAAGGCCCAACTCGCCGAGTAGAAGCGGGATGAGACGCAGGATTTAAGTGATGGACTCGTCGAGTCGAGTCCCGGACTCGACGAGTAGACTCTATCTGGACAAAACCTTAAACTGAGGGTTTGCACCCTATTTAAACAACCTTATACAGCCTCCATCGTCCCTTATGCTCCCAGAAACCCTCTATAGAAAACCCTAGCCGTTGTTGAAGCAATCTAAGTGATTTTGGTGGATTTTGGTGTTGGTGGTCTTAAGAAGGAAGGAGAAGAGCTTGAGGAAACAAGAGGAGACCAGAGGGGTTCGAGTTTGTGCTTCATTTTCAGTCCTCAGAAGGTATAAAGTTGCTAACTTGCTTGTTCATTTGCTAGATCCCATTTTGTGGAGATTTAGGGCTTTTATAAGCCATTTTAGGTAGTCAACCATGAATGCAAGCATGGTGGGGACAAGGCTTCGGATCTAGGTCCTTTGAGGGGTCACAAGGCAGAAAGTGGGTGCTTTTCCACCCAAGGAAGACTCCATGCAACCCAAGAGCTTGTTTTAGGACCTTTTGGACTCAAAGTCTCGTGCATGCACGTAAAGTTTGTAACTTTACGTGCTAGAACGATTGTAGGAGCCTAGATCTATCTTTTGGTCATGAGTTGTACATCAGAAATCGAGGATTTAGGGTGTGGACGTGACCAACTCGGCGAGTCCGTTCTTGGGACTCGACGAGTCCAAGGCTTTGAGTCCCATATCTGTTGAGGGTCAAAAAAACTCAGTTGGGTGTTAGTAGGGTTGTAGCAGGACAGAAAGAGTGACCCAACGCATTGGACTTCATTTTAGACCTGGAGTTCATGGGACTCGACGAGTGCTAGAACAGACTCGGCGAGTCCAAGGCAATCTCCCAACCCTTGAAGATGAACTCGACGAGTTGTTCATACAACTCGGCGAGCCGAGGACATGACGTGTTCTTAGGATGAAGACGGGCTCGACGAGTGTTCATACCGCTCGGCGAGTCGGATGAAGGTTCATATGAGGTTGTGTTAGAAGGAGAACTCGTCGAGTCATCGCTAAACTCGACGAGTAGGAACGTGGAGGAGGACAGTTGAAGAGGTAGGGACTCGACGAGTTGACGACCCAACTCGGCGAGTCGGGTCAATCGGAAGTTGACTTTGACTTGGACTTGGTCTGGGGTAAAATAGTCATTTTACCCTAAAGGGTAGATACCAGATTCTGATTAAGTGTTTTGTGGGGAATATAGCCGGAGGATTTCCGGAGCAGCAGCAGTCAGAGATTCCCCCGCACAGATTATCAGCAGCTACTCGTTTGAGGTGAGTTTCCTTCCAGTAGGAACGGGTCTAAGGCACCATGGCCGGCCCGTATAGATGATACGTTAGTATTGGAGTGTGGGCAGAGCCCGTATCTCATAGTTGAGCTTGATTATGATATATGCTTGTACGATAGAATTGTTTATACTCGTTGTCTGTGTGATACTTGTATGTTATGGTTTAGTAGCTGAGTGTGGGCGAGGCCCGTATCTCAGAGATAGTGGAGTGTGGGCGAGGCCCGTATCTCCTAGATAGTGGAGTGTGGGCGAGGCCCGTATCTCCCAGCTAGCGGCGTGTGGGCGAGGCCCGTATCTCCATGAGTGTGGGCGAGGCCTGTATCTCCTAGCTGTTCATTATATGTGTATGGTATGTGGTATTATGGGGGAGCTCACTAAGCTTTGTGCTTACGGTTTTCAGTTTTGTTTCAGGTACCTCTTCTTCGAAGGGGAAGGAGCCGACGCGGTAGCTGCACATCATACACACACCCCAGATTCCGCACTATGAGTTTCCTTGGGATTTTCAGACATTATTTTATGAGATGTTATGATTTTACAATGTTTTTCCTCCGAATGTTTTAATTAAAGTAATTTATAAAAATGAAATTTTTGGGCGTGAAAATTGGGCGCTTACAAGTTGGTATCAGAGCCCTGGTTTGAGGGATTCAGACGCACCTTCGGGAGTGTCTAGACTCAAATCGAGGGACTAAACGATTTTTACAAAAGAAAATGATTTTTCTAAAAGTTAAGATAAAGAGTTATGAAAAAGAACAAAGTGTGTGATGTACGCGACCGGCCGAGCTCAAGTAAGTATTCCCCAAAGCACCTATACAAGTTTATGTTATGATTATCAGTTTCAGTTTCAGTAGAACAGCATGCTAGATTAGGACTAAGGATCTAGGAAGGATGCCTTATGTGCCTATTGTATGAATATCATCTTTATGAGAACTGCATGCTAGTTAGGGCTAAAGATCTAGGAAGGATGCTTTATGTGCCTGTTATATGCGTACCAGCTTATTGAGAACTGCATGCTAGTACAGATTAGTCAGTATGATAGCCAGAGTAGTATATACTTGATTATGTGTACTCAACGCCCGAATGCTGCTTGCTTTGTGCTTTTAGGAGTTCTAGTTGTCTTCCACTAACTAGTAAACGAATATGTTAAGTTACATATTGCAAGGACTAAATAATTTCAGAAGGTTGGGTCTAGCTCTGTTTCGCAGCTCTTGTTTGAGTCCAACCGTTGTAGGGTAGGATCTCTCATTCGAAGAATTATCTAGTCTGAGTAGTATGTAATAGTATTCGCGAGCTAGTTAGGGGAAGAAAGCAGGGACTTCTTATGCAGCTGATGGCGGAGAGTGGGTTGGCGATTACCTAGGGCAAGCCTAGGACGAGATTAGCATGAGATCAGCAGTAGTAGTAGAAGGGACTTGGTGGAGTCGAGGCAGTTCTTGAGGAAAGTACGGATAGATGTGGAAGGTAGTATGGGCCCGTACTACTGAAAGTAGAGGATCCGTACTTGAATCGAGGAAGGCTGAGGCAAGACCAGGGAACTTGTGATGGGTGAGACCCCTCTAGATGTATCAGTATCACTGACGGTTGTCGTTATGTATTGCAGAATGGTGGTACTGCGTTCGAGGCCAGCAGTTGGCAGTTCAGGAGAGGGATCGGGTTCGGGCTCAGGTTCCAAACCAGTGGATGAGAGGCTACGTGAGTTTATCACGTCCGAGATCACTAGAGGCATCCTTGATGCGACCCCGGTCATCTTTGGGTCGATCAAGGAAGGGATTGTCGAGCTGATGGAGGATCGCCTCCGGGCATTCAGGAGCGACATGGCGACCAGCCAGTCGGGATCACGCACACTGTCCTTTAAGGACTTCAGGGGCAGTGGTGCGCCGGATTTCCATGGGGCAAAGGACCCCATTGTGGCCAGACGGTGGATTGCAGACATTGAGTCTGCACAGTTGACCAGCTTCTGCCCTGAGGGGTCGAAGGTGAGATATGCAGCAGGATGTTTGAGAGACAGAGCCATAGATTGGTGGGAGTCGGTCGGTGACTCCCTGGGAGCCTCAGTTATTGAGGCTATGACATGGTCGGACTTTGTGACTCGGTTCAGAGCGGAGTTTGCACCAGCAGTGGAGCTCCAGCAGTTGGCGAGGGAGTTCTTAGATATGAGACAGACTACTGAGACTGTGGCGGAGATCACCGCCAAGTTCCGGGAGAGGGCGTTGCTAGTGCCCCAGTATGCGGGAGATGAGGACATGAGGAGGACCCGCTACCATGACATGCTGCGAGCTGACATTCTGGAGCATGTTAGTTTTTCAGCTTGCCCTACCCTGGATTCCATGATTGCCAGGGCAAGGGAGAGGGAGATTGATCTGGAGCACATCCGGAAGAGGAAGGTAGAGGAGGGGCATGTGACTGGGGAGTCGGGGAAGAAGCCCAAGGGATCAGATGGTAGGCCGAAAGGCCAGCCGGGATAGGGCCACTACAAGAAATGCGGCAGGTCTCATGAGGGAGCATGCAGGATTGGATCGTATGGCTGCTACAAGTGCGGCAAGACGGGGCATTTCAGCAGGGATTGTACCGCCCCTGCACCCACTTTTCAGACATCAGAGTTTTTGTGTTTCCACTGCAACCAGAGGGGCCACAAGAAGGCCAATTGCCCCCAGTTGACAGCAGCAGCAGCGCCAGTAAAGGCGCCAGCTCCAGCGACCCTGCGGATTACTGATGGCTGGCAGGGCAAGGCGGAGGCTCCAATGGTGAGGAGCCGGGCCTTCCAGTTGACTACTGAGGAGGCACGCGCCGCACCCGATGTGGTGACGGGTATGATTCTTTCCCTCTGATTTATTTATATGATGTTTATGATATTGATATGTGCTCTGTTTAGGATCGTTCCATGTGAACGGTATCCCAGTTCAGGTATTGTTTGATTCGGGTGCTACCCGATCGTTTGTTTCTCTTGCACTCAGCAAGAGGTTTCCCGAGTCTTCGGGCATGTTGGATTGCCCTCTAGAGGTAGAGATTGCCGATGATCGATCGGTGCAAGCACCGACGGTATTCCGAGATTATGTGCTGAGATTATTCGAGGAGCGCTACCTGGTGGATCTGGTTCCCATAGCTTTACGGGGGAACAAGGTTATTATCGGCATGGATTGGCTAAGCCCCAATGGGGCGGTGATCGACTACGCGCAACAGTTGGTGCGGATCAGGACCCCAAGTGGGGGAGAGCTGGTGATTCAAGGCGAGAGGCCACAGCGAGGACCAGCTTTATGTTCGGCGGCGAGGGCTAGGCGTTACCTTCAGCAGGGTTGCGCAGGATATGTCGCCTATGTCATGGACACCCGAGAGGTGAGTAAGACGTCAGTGAGCGATGTTCCGGTGGTGCGAGACTATGCAGATGTGTTCCCAGAGGAGCTTCCTGGGATTCCCCCGGAGCGTCAGTTGGAGTTCAGGATCGATTTGGTTCCTGGTGCGGCCCCGATTGCCAAGGCGCCGTACCGGTTGGCTCCTCCCGAGATGCAGGAGTTGTCTACGCAGCTGTAGGAGCTGCTAGACAAGCGATTTATCAGGCCGAGTAGTTCACCTTGGGGAGCCCCGATCCTGTTTGTCAAGAAGAAGGATGGGTCGCACCGTATGTTCATAGACTACCGGGAGCTAAACAAGGTAACGGTGAAGAACCGTTACCCACTCCTGAGGATTGACGAACTCTTTGACCAGCTGCAGGGAGCATCTTGGTTTTCCAAGATTGATTTGCGCTCAGGTTACCATCAGATGAGGGTCAGAGAGGAGGATGTGCAGAAGACGGCGTTTCGGACTCGCTATGGTCATTACGAGTTCGTGGTGATGCCCTTCGGGCTCACCAATGCTCCTGCCGTGTTCATGGATCTCATGAACCGCGTATGTAGACCGATGCTGGATGGGTCCGTGATAGTATTTATTGACGACATCTTGGTCTATTCCAAGACGCAGGAGCAGCATAAGGAACATCTGCGAGAGGTTTTGGATACTCTGAGGAGGGAGAGCTTGTACGCCAAGTTCTCCAAGTGTGAGTTCTGGTTGCGCGAGGTGCAGTTTCTTGGGCACCTTGTCAATCAGAACGGGATTCTGGTCGACCCGGCCAAGGTGGAGGCCGTAATGAGATGGGAGGTTCCGAAATCTCCATCTGAGATTCGGAGTTTCCTGGGATTGGCCGGCTACTATCGGAGATTCATCCAAGATTTCTCCAAGATAGCCGTGCCATTGACTCGGCTAACGAAGAAGGCCATAGTCTTTCGTTGGGGGCCTGAGCAGCAGGCCGCATTCGAGACCCTGAGGCACAGATTGTGTGAGGCGCCGATCTTGACCCTGCTAGAGGGCGTAGAGGATTTTGTGGTATACTGCGACGCGTCTATTTCGGGTTTAGGCGCGGTTTTGATGCAGAGAGGGCACGTTATTGCCTACGCTTCGAGGCAGCTGAAGCCTCACGAGGCGAATTACCCGACGCATGATTTGGAGCTGGGGGCTGTTGTATTCGCCCTCAAGATTTGGCGTCATTACCTATATGGGGTCCGTTGTACCATTTACACTGACCATAAGAGCCTGAGGTATCTCATGGACCAGCCAAATCTAAATATGAGGCAGCGTCGGTGGCTTGACGTGGTAAAGGATTATGATTGTGAGATCCTTTACCACCCGGGGTGCCGATCAGAGATATCTGCATGCGGATGACAGTAGTGACCCCGTTATTGGAGCAGATCCGAGAGGCCCAGCAGGAGGCTATGAAGGAGGAACATCGGAAGAGTGAGCGTATAGTGGGTCAGGTTTCCTCCTTCGACTATGACAGCAGGGGATTATTGACATTACACCGCAGGGTGTGGGTTCCATACCTCGGAGGCGTGCGCCAGGTTTTGATGGAGGAGGCGCACAAATCCCAATTCTCCATTCATCCCGGGGCGACGAAGATGTATAGGGATCTTCGTCTTGATTATTGGTGGCCCTGCATGAAGCGGGATGTAGCATGGTATGTGGAGCGGTGCTTGACCTGCAGGAAGGTCAAGGCCGAGCACCAGAGGCCACACGGCAAGATGCAGCCGTTGGATATTCCACTGTGGAAGTGGGAAGATATTACTATGGATTTCATGACCAAGCTTCCCAGGACCGCGCAGGGAGTGGATTCCATATGGGTCATCTTGGATCGGTTGACCAAGAGTGCCCATTTTATTCCAATCCAGGAGAGCATATCGGCCGAGAAGCTGGCCGATATTTATATTCGAGAGGTGGTGGCTCATCATGGGGTGCCGGTCTCCGTGATTTTTGACAGGGATGTTCGGTTCACATCCAGGTTTTGGAAGAAATTCCACGACGAGTTGGGTACTCGTCTGCATTTCAGCACCGCCTTTCACCCGCAGACGGATGGCCAGAGCGAGCGGACCATCCAAACTCTGGAAGATATGCTGCGGGCGTGTTAGTTAGATTTTGGTGGTAGTTGGGATACTTACCTTCTGTTGGCTGAGTTCTCCTACAACAACAGCTACCACGCGAGTATTGACCGTCCTTCCTTTGAGATGTTATACGGGAGGAATTGCAGGACCCCGATATGTTGGGGCGAGGTTGGCCAGAGGGTCATGGGGAGCACCGAGGTGGTGCTCAAGACGACATAAAGAATTTAGCAGGTCAGGAGCAGACTTCAGACTGCACAGAGTCGGCATAAAAGTTATACCGATAAGCGTCGTTCAGACCTGGAGTTCCAAGTCGGGGATATGGTTCTCCTGAAGGTGTCGCCATGGAAGGGCGTCATCCGATTCAGGAAACGGGGCAAGTTGGGTCCCAGGTATATTGGACCCTTCAGGGTTATAGCCCAAGTAGGCAAGGTGGCATATAGGTTGGATCTGCCAGCCGAACTCAGTCAGATTCATAGCACTTTTCACGTCTCCCAGTTACGGAAATGTTTGGCGGACGACTCGGCAGTGGTACCATTAGAGGTTATTCAGGTCGATAACAGCCTGAGTTACATTGAGCGGCCTGTAGCGATTCTCGACCGAAAGTCGAAGGATCTGAGGAACAAGAGGATGGAGCTCGTGAAGGTGCAATGGCAGCACCGGAAGGGCACAGAATGGACCTGGGAGCTAGTGGATGAGATGATGGAGCATTACCCGGAGCTATTCCAGGATCGAGCAGCAGACTTCGAGGACGAAGTCTAAAATAAGTGAGGGAGATTTGTAGCACCCGCTTCCTGGTATGTATTTTATTTTAGTAATTTTACATTTTTGGTTTGGGACTCGGCGAGTTGAAGGCCCAACTCGCCGAGTAGAAGCGGGATGAGACGCAGGATTTAAGTGATGGACTCGTCGAGTCGAGTCCCGGGCTCGACGAGTAGACTCTGTCTGGACAAAACCCTAAACTGAGGGTTTGCACCCTATTTAAACAACCTTATACAGCCTCCATCGTCCCTTATGCTCCCAGAAACCCTCTATAGAAAACCCTAGCCGTTGTTGAAGCAATCTAAGTGATTTTGGTGGATTTTGGTGTTGGTGGTCTTAAGAAGGAAGGATAAGAGCTTGAGGAAACAAGAGGAGACCAGAGGGGTTCGAGTTTGTGCTTCATTTTCAGTCCTCAGAAGGTATAAAGTTTCTAACTTGCTTGTTCATTTGCTAGATCCCATTTTGTGGAGATTTAGGGCTTTTATAAGCCATTTTAGGTAGTCAACCATGAATGCAAGCATGGTTGGGGACAAGGCTTCGGATCTAGGTCCTTTGAGGGGTCACAAGGCAGAAAGTGGGTGCTTTTCCACCCAAGGAAGACTCCATGCAACCCAAGAGCTTGTTTTAGGACCTTTTGGACTCAAAGTCCCATGCATGCACGTAAAGTTTGTAACTTTACGTGCTAGAACGATTGTAGGAGCCTAGATCTATCTTTTGGTCATGAGTTGTACATCAGAAATCGAGGATTTAGGGTGTGGACGTGACCAACTCGGCGAGTCCGTTCTTGGGACTCGACGAGTCCAAGGCTTTGAGTCCCATATCTGTTGAGGGTCAAAAGAACGCAGTTGGGTGTTAGTAGGGTTGTAGCAGGACAGAAAGAGTGACCCAACGCATTGGACTTCATTTTAGACCTGGAGTTCATGGGACTCGACGAGTGCTAGAACAGACTCGGCGAGTCCAAGGCAATCTCCCAACCCTTGAAGATGAACTCGACGAGTTGTTCATACAACTCGGCGAGTCGAGGACAGGACGTGTTCTTAGGATGAAGACGGGCTCGACGAGTGTTCATACCGCTCGGCGAGTCGGATGAAGGTTCATCTGAGGTTGTGTTAGAAGGAGAACTCGTCGAGTCATCGCTAAATTCGACGAGTAGGAACGTGGAGGAGGACAGTTGAAGAGGTAGGGACTCGACGAGTTGACGACCCAACTCGGCGAGTCGGGTCAATCGGAAGTTGACTTTGAATTTGACTTTGACTTGGACTTGGTCTGGGGTAAAATAGTCATTTTACCCTAAAGGGTAGATACCTGATTCTGATTAAGTGTTTTGTGGGGAATATAGCCGGAGGATTTCCGGAGCAGCAGCAGTCAGAGATTCCCCCGCACAGATTATCAGCAGCTACTCGTTTGAGGTGAGTTTCCTTCCAGTAGGAACAGGTCTAAGGCACCAAGGCCGGCCCGTATAGATGATACGTTAGTATTGGAGTGTGGGCAGAGCTCGTATCTCATAGTTGAGCTTGATTATGATATATGCTTGTACGATAGAATTGTTTATACTCGTTGTCTGTGTGATACTTGTATGTTATGGTTTAGTAGCTGAGTGTGGGCGAGGCCCGTATCTCAGAGATAGTGGAGTGTGGGCGAGGCCTGTATCTCCTAGATAGTGGAGTGTGGGCGAGGCCCGTATCTCCCAGATAGTGGAGTGTGGGCGAGGCCCGTATCTCCCAGCTAGCGGCGTGTGGGCGAGGCCCGTATCTCCTAGCTGTTCATTATATGTGTATGGTATGTGGTATTATGGGGGAGCTCACTAAGCTTTGTGCTTACGGTTTTCAGTTTTGTTTCAGGTACCTCTTCTTCGAAGGGGAAGGAGCCGGCGCGGTAGCTGCACATCATACACACAACCCAGATTCCGCACTATGAGTTTCCTTGGGATTATGCTCTGACATGATCACTATTTACGATTTGGATTTTCAGACATTATTTTATGAGATGTTATGATTTTACAATGTTTTTCCTCCTAATGTTTTAATTAAAGTAATTTATAAAAATGAAATTTTTGGGCGTGAAAATTGGGCTGTTACAGTTGGATTACAGTTTTGGGTTATGTTTCAGGTACTTCAGATTATCGTGGGAAGGCGATGGCGTGACCGCACACATCCTCTTGTTTTGACTTATGATTTTGGGAGACTCTGATGTGAACATGTTTTGAAAACTATGATTGTAAATAATTTGTGAAATTGGTTGGTTTTGAAAATTTTAAATTTATCATGATTTTGACTAGTGTTACACCAAAATAACCATGTTTTATTCCAGGGCATAAAAGGTAAATATGGGATTTTTTAAAACAATTAAACTAAACAAACACATAGTAAAATAAATGTAACACACGTCTTGCAGAATGGATCAGCTGAAGACTTATTGTGATCACGGATATGGTTTTTTAGGAAAATCATATGCCACGACATGATAAATGGATGGTCACAACGTGGCATGACATGTAATGGGCGCGTGTCTGTATGGACAGCATGACGTGGAAAGAAGGATGCCACAACGTGGTGGCTGTTGCAATCCAAACCAATGATTTTTAGGGTTTCCCCATATTTAACCATCTTAATTCCTTGATTAGGTCATCTCCATCAACCTCCATCTCTTCATTTTGAAACCCTAGCCTCCCTTCCATGAATATGAACTTGTTGGCTTGTTCTTGAAGTTGTTTCCTTGATTTGGTGAAGTTTGTGAAGAAAGGAACTTCTTCTTGGTGCAAGGAAGAAAATATCAAATCTAGATCCATTATCTTCCTTAACTTTCTGGGTCATTGAAGGTATAAAGCTAGCACCTTGACCTTGTTCTTTTGAGATTCAAGTGTATGATCCTTGTTGGTTGGTTTTGGTCCCATTATAGGATGCTCTTGGAGTTTGAGGAACTTCAGAGCTTGATGTGACATTCTTATGTTCTTAGACTTATGTATAGTAAGAAAAAGGTGTTAGTTTGAGTGTTCTTGATCTCATGCTCACGTTTTGGACATATTAATGATTTGATAAACTTAGGGATGTAGATCTTACTTTGGGGGTAAGGTCCTAATCGCTAAAGTTGGAAACTTTATCCATTAAATCAATGAGAGGGTTTAAATATGAAGTTTTAAGCCTTAATCTGTAATGATTAAGCTCTTAATAAATAATTGAGGGATCTGGCAGTAGCCACGACATGACCAAGGATTGTCACTATACTATGTAGGTTGCTAGATTGCTAGATTGTCTTTGTGATGTTTGCATGAAAGAATGTGGTTGGATTACACTACCTGTATGAAAGACTGTGGTTGGATCACAATACTTGTATAAAAGACTGTGGTTAGATCACAATACGTGCGTTAAAGACTGTGGTTGGATCACAATAGTTGTTTGTCTTTGTGACTTGCAATGAAGACCATGGTTGGATCATGGAAGGAAAGATTACAGCTCGACTATTGTCGCACCCCCAAACCGAGATGGCGGAAACATTCACGGGCGGAGTACGTCATGTACAGTATCATAACAATGCACAATAGTAAAACAAGCAATAACATCCATTGCATTAATAGAATAGTTAATACATGTGTGTTCTTTGTATAGTTGTAAGACACCAAAAATGTAACATCAAAATATAAAAGACAAGTCTTGAACATTGCTCCGTCTTCTCAAAACCTAGTCCAATGTACCTGTCTACTAGTTCCCTGAGAATACAAGTTATTTTAAAAGAGAGTATCAACATTTAAGTTGGTGAGTTCATAAGTATTTAGTGTCAAATGCCTACGTTTGTTTCATGAAAAAGTTTGTATTTGTTTAGTTAAAATGTTTGTATACTTCCCAGAAAATCCTATATTTTTCTTCTAAAAATGAAATGTAGTCTTCTACCCTAGACCCGGCTGTTTTGTATGTTTGTTCTCTTGTGATAGTGTAAAATGTGTGTTTGTACTCGAAATAGTATCAAATGTATGTTTGTACTTGAAATAGTATAAAATGTATGTTTTCCATATTTGTAAACCATCTTTACTAGAAAAATAGTATGATGCAATTCGCATATGAGAATATCATTGTATGAAAGTAATGGAAAATGAAGGTTTTACAGTAGTATTGTGTAAAATACACTACTGATGCATTAACTGCCTTGTAACCAAACTGGTTAATTAAGGTTAAAATGTGATTAGGTTATAACCATGCTTGATTGACTAGTATAAAACACAACGTTCTTCAGGCATCGAAAATGATATGACATTTGTCACCCTTAGACCTGCAGGTCCCACTGTAGCTAGCAGCAAGGTGTGGGATGGTCAATCCCGTATAGATCTATACACAAACTCACGCTCTCCCTCCAGGAGACTCTTGTTAAAAAACGTGACATAGCAAGAATATTGCTATGCCATGAAATAGTATCTCACATTTTAGTTATCTTGTTCACGTGTAGTATGTAAGTTCCTTTTTGTTCTTGTAAATGAATAGTATACTTTGTAATGAATAGTAATAGTATGTATGTATTGATTCATGTATTGTTCCTCTGTTCTATAAAATAGTATGTATTGATTAATGTATTGTTCCTATGTTCTAGCAAATAGTATGTATTGATGCTTTAAACTATACCTATTATAGTTTACTAGTATGTTTGTTTGAACTGTAAATGATTTGGAGAAAAGACTCAATTATATAACATATGCAACTGAGTTAAGTATGTTCTTTAAAAATGGGGTTTAATATTCATGTATATATTTAGCATGCATAATTATGATTTAACCGACAGTCGGACTAGTGATCCTACCCTAAGTCCACAACCAAACAAGGAACATGAGTCAAAGTATTTAGCAATAGTTCTAAGTCCATTAAAGCATACTTATACATAAATATATAAATGAATACGATTTTGATAATAAACAACAATCTAAAATAGTTTAAAAGAGTTTTTGAAATGATTTTAACAACTTATAAAAGCATAAGAAATCCTTTGTTTGTTTGTTTTCACATGTAAATGTTAACACAAATAAATTGTGTTCTACTTGTATCCCCCCCTAAAAGAATTTAAAAAGGTAAATTGTAGGGGTATGAACTCACCTTAAGTGAGTGATTCGTTTGGATGTTCGATATAGGATGATTGTTTCCACAAGTTAGATCCCGAGACAAAATAAGTCCTAAAATGCATTTCACGCGATATATTGGCTTGAAATTATTGAATATAACCTCAAAGGTGTTAAGGAAAGAACCTAGGATGTAAGAATTACTTACAAAAGAAGTGTTAGAAGCGAAATCGAGTGACTGCTTGGAGTTCACGGCTGTGCTTCGGTGTTTACGGCCGTAAACGGTTCACGGCCACTTGAAGATTCAAGTGTTTTCGGCTGTAAACTCAAGTGTGTGTTCTTGGTGTTCTTGGTGTAACTAAGAAGATTCAAGGGTTTACGTGTCACACCCCCAGCCATCGGCGGAAACACCGGGTGGTGTAACGTCATTGTTCGTATCACAGTTATATAACATACATTGAACAGTACTAAAGAAGATACATACCTTTATTGATAATTGAAAGTTACATAACTGTTTTTCTAGAACCTATTACATAATATCCGACTATGGCATACTTCTTAATGGACAGAAAGGTAATAGTAAAACTTCTCCTGTTCGAATACATACCAGCTTTTCAAGTTCCTGAAAACACATGCATTTTAAAATACGTCAACATAAAGTTGGTGAGTCCACAGGTTTTGACTCCATAAAATAATACATTTTCCACGTTCAAAAGAATAGTTTTGAAAGTATCATTTTGACTCTCCAACATTTACTATGTATATTAGGTATAATAGTTTACTTATCAATTAAGTGTTATACCTAAACATTCCTTAAACCTAAGGTATAAGTAGGGGAAACTTATACTTAACATTAATACTTGTATATGACAAAGTATAATGTTTCTAACAATTTGCTACCATGATCCTGTAACCGCTGCTATGACATAATACCTCTGATAAAACACACTCATGATTTACCATGAGAAACAACACACTCATGATTTACCATGAGAAACAACACCGTACGCTTCATCGACGCCGGAACAATAACAAGTAAAAGGATAGTTCATCACTCGCTTTTGGTTGACTGTAGCTAACAGTCACAAGTGGGGTGGTCAACCCGTATACTAATTATACATGACTTCCTCGCTCACACGGGATTAACAGTTACAGTTAAGAGGATTTCCGCTAAGATCCCCAATCTTAGTTGATGAATACAATTACTCATGTAGACTTCGACGGCTTCCTATAGCTCTAACAACAAAAGCATTTTCATGTCTAAAACCCTAAGTTATTAGAGTATGCTTTTAAACATTACTCCTAACTTCATAACATTTAGGCAGTATAACAATAATAACTTGAAGTAAAACCAGGATTTATCTTGACATAAAACCAATAACAACAACAACATATAACATACCAAGTTTTATCTTGTCATAAAACTAACAATAACAACATACAACATACCAAGTTTTATCTTGACATAAAACCAATAATAGCAACATACTTTATAATTTAACATATAGAACTTTCGAATATAACTTCGGAACTATATTGCACACAACATATATATAGAATCCTAAGTATAACTCAAGATCTACATTAGTATAATAACATGCTGACAAGTTGATAATAGTTGTATATATTCAAAATATTATATTTAGAACAACTATACCCCGACTATTATAACTATATACTATCATATAGACATGATAGTAATGTATATACAATATTTAGAATGAATTTTCCCCCAAAATATTAGAAAGTGGGGCCGTGAAACTCACCCTATTAGCGTGATTTTATGTAATCTAAGCAGAAACGGTCAGCGTACGAGGTCGTCGGGGCTCGGGATGCAAGATCGCTTCAGCAAAGGAGAGAGGAGAAAGGGAAATGGTGTAAGGAATAGCTGAAGTTGGACCTGCTATTTATAGGAAGGATTTTGGACCCTCACGTCGTGAGCCATATAGTCTCACGTCGTGAGTTTGGATCTTATCCCCGTAGACTTGCCATTTGCGTCCCTAGCTTCGGAAGGTGGCCATGTGACTCCTCACGTCGTGAGATATCCTTGCTCACGTCGTGAGTTTGGATCTTATCCCCTCATAGCCTCGTCACACACCTTCTAGATTCTGAGATGTGGCAAAATGACTCCTCACGTCGTGAGTTTCTGTGCTCACGTCGTGAGCTCAGTCAGATTAGGGTTTCTGACAGCTGAATCTTCGGAAGGTCGTAACTTTCACATACAAACTCCGTTTTTGACGTACTTTATATGCACGCGTAGGTATTTACAAGTACTATAACTCTCTTTAGACTCCAATAGCTAATTCTAAGTCTATTTTAAATTCCTCTTATTATAGAGATTTATAGTGTTCGGTTTATCATAACTTCTTCATGCGAAGTCAGATTCAGACGTTCTTTGTATCTTTGGAATCGTATGGACGTATACTTTGAGTTGTATCATAAAGAAAGTTAATATTTGTATTAGGATTTATCATGAACTACATAGCACTCTTATCACATTACTAGTTTAACAAAATCACATTACATGATTGGCATAATCACATGTGATTGTCTATTGACCTATTTTGACTAGTGTTACATTACGGCCCAAGGATCTTGGTGAAATGAAGAACACTTGAAGATCCAAGCAAGATCCTAAGAAGATTCAAAGGTTTGAAGGATGATAGTTGAGAGAGAATGAGGTTTGCGGTTGGTGTTCTTGAGAGAGAATGGGTGAGTTTTCGGCTGGAACAAGAAGAAGTGAGGAAGTGTTTACGGTCCAGCCACTATATAGGGTAAAAACTTGATGGGACACCTTCGTTGGATACCACACCGAAGGGATAAGACCGAGGTTTGCGGCTGTAAACCGTTTGCGGTCTGAGGGTTTACCGCCCAAGCGAGGGTTTGCGGTTCGGACAAGGTTCTCGGTTCTCAGTTCCAAATGTTTTCCTCCTTAACACACAACACCTATGAATACAAGGTCTATACACCTATAACTCATTAATCTAACCATAATAAGATAATTAAAGAAATAAGTTTGACCTTTATTTGATATGTTTGACTTCACCTTCTTTTCTATTTGATATGTTTTCCTTCTTTTCTATAACTCATTAATCTAACCATAATAAGATATATTTGCATTCAGCAAGAGGAATTCCTTTTTTGACTTCACCTTCTTTTCTATTTAATATGTTTGACTTCGTCTCTCTTGAAATCAAATCTTCAAGATGCAAAAAGATGAGAAAGAAAAAGAAGAAGAAGATTAAACGCAAAAACAAGCGGGTTTACTCACAAAAATCAAAATCGTCAAATGTTGTGAAGCCGAAATCCATGAAACAAATTTGGGTTCCAAAGCAACAATATCAAAATGTAGCATTAAATTTGAAGTCAAACCCCAAAAGTGTTGGTGGTTCTTTTGAAGATGTTCTTGGATCGTTGAAGAACACGAAGAACACGAAGAACGAGTTGTACATCACGCATAGTGGGTGGTACAATGTTCAAATTGGAGATTTTCTTGTTCCGACAAAAGAACCAAGATCTTCTAAATTTGATTCATTCGTTGAAAACGGAACTCGATTCGTCAAAAAGGTATCACAAATTCTCAAATGGATTTCAAAACGTTCTTAATTTCGATTCGTACGTTACGCTTTTCATTTTTGATCGCTTTGTCTCATTGGATCAAATCAGTTTCAACCCCATTGAATGATCCAATTATTTTTGTTTAGATCAAAACCAAAGTTCTTATAATCTTCTTACTGTTCATATGATCCAATATTAAGCCCACATATCTCGATCTTTCACTATTCATTTAATCCAAAACTTGAGCCCAAATTGCAATTCAGTTATTGTTCATTGTTCAAGTTAGACCTCAATAACACCTTGTTGAAAAGTCTCAATTCATCGACTCGTGATGTGACATCCCCATTTTCACAGCCAGAAAAGACCGATTTTGTTTATGCTTTATAAAAATCAGAGTATTTCTTTTAATAAAAATCTTGCGGAATTTGTTCCCAGAAATACATGATAAATACGTTATCAAAGCATTTCCGAAGAAATGTATTTTTATTCATTTTAAAACATTTGGGATGTCATTGTCAATATAGAAACATAAGCATGAACAGAACTTACATTCATTTACACTAATGATCTACATCTCTTTTAAATCTCTCAGTGTAAAGTAACTTCACATCGACACCTGTGATACAAATAAACTGAGTGGGTCAGGTTGGGAAACCTGGTGAGTACATAGGGTTTTCAACCCACAATAATATAATTATTATGTTTAAACAATCAAACAATCAACCCAATTTCTCATCCCCATTATCTTCTTTACTCTTAAGGATCTACCCTAAGAGTCATCTATCCTGCATTCGTTCATTCCGTAGTCCCTTGCTTCCAGGGTTATAGGACTGGCACTAAATCCATAGCTACCAATGCTCGTTCGTAAAGCACTAATTCCATATCTGCTATAGTTTATTCTGTTGGATATAGTGTCTAAGTCCATAACTATATTTGGTATGTACTTGACCCGACCCGACATGGTCCATTTGGGTTGCACTTCACCCGAACAATTTATGGATAATCGTTTGAGAATAGTATAAGTTATGATTTATTAATATATTATAAGTCCTAATATATTAATATAAAATCATATTATTTAATTAGTATTGATCTATAATTAATTTAGAATTAATTTAGAGATCAAAAGTATGACTAATTAAATATAGGCTCTTGTATTTATATAGTGTGGGCTAGGCTTACATGGAAAGTCCATGGATACTCCATGGAGCTTTAACCCATGGATCTCATGGAAATGAAAAGACATAGGTATTAGGGTTTACATGGATGTAACCCTAATCCACCACACTATATAAAGGAGGCTTTGGTTCTTGAAATGGCACTAGTTGATGTGTGTAAACTAAGAGGGCCAATTTCAAGAAGTTTGTGACTATTCTCTCAAGTTTCCAAGTTTGTGGTGATTTGTGACTTCCATTTGAGGCATCCACATTATTGGTGCTAGGCTCTCAAACTCCAAGCAATCAACTACTACTACAAGGTAAGTAATTCTACTAGTTTTATTTGATTCAAGTACTCCATGCCATGCTAGTTAGGATAAGAACCTTGGAAAAATAATTATTTGCATGTATCTTAGTCAAACATAGATCCAAGGTTTCTAGGGTTGCATGTACACCATAGGAGTGTTAGAATGCAGAAAACCCATCAGTGGTGTCAGAACCTGGTTTGTTTATTTGATACTTGATGCAAAAAAAAAAAAAAACTTGAAAATCGAAGTTTTGTTCAAAAGCTCGTATCAAAATTTCAAGTTTTGTATATGTTCTTACGATTCTTGAAATTTTTGATATGAACATTCATAAACATATGAGTTTAGAAGATCATAGAAATTATGTGCTAATAATTGATTAGATTAATTCTTGATCTTTATGTGTTTTAATGGAGTCCATAACTAGTTCTTAAGTTATGGATAACCAAAAGTCACATTTATAAATAACCATTAAAAGAACACATAGATTACAAAAAATGAAGAGTCTTCATTTTTAATAACCATTAACTCATAAGTTATGAGAAATGAAAAGTTTTGAAAGTTTACAAAACTTGCCCTCAAGTTTTGGAACATGTAAAGTCATATTAAAAACTTTAGTTCCAACCCCTAGAATTTTAAAAGTTAAAATTCAACCCTTATACTTTATAATATTATAAGTTTAATAATATTTATATATGTATAAGATCAAGTCGTCTTACCGCTATTACGCCTCATTCACGAAGCCGGTCTATAAGGGGGGTATAAGGTTGTTGCCTATAAAATGGCAACTTAATGGGTGTCCACTCTCACCCACCGCTTCCTTGATCGGTGGAGGGTCGTTAGCCGAACGGGTAGGACAAGGACTTATAAATTCTCATTAAAAGTATAATGATAATACTAAAGTAACTAAACTTTATTGAATTCCCAATCTTAGTTATTTTAGGAAAATGTGAATAAGGTGCTAATCCATGAAATTACACTTTACACTTTGTTTAAGTCGTTAGTGGAGCGTGTGTGGTTAACCTGCACATTAACTTGAACTTAACAAGGTAGGTAAAGGGTGACTTAATGTTTATCATAGTATCGATGGAGCGTGTGTGGTTAACCGGCACATCGATTGAGGGGTAATACATTAAGGGTACCAAGTAATTTGCATGGTTACTTCACACCTTGTTTTGTGATCCTCGGCATCCCAGTCACAAAACTTGAAGGGCACACTCGAGATTGAAACATGCCATTGAAGAAAGTTCAATGAATCTCAAAGAATCTAGGAGTTTCTAAACCAATTAAAACCTAATTAAATATTTCATTTTTCATGGTGGAAATTGGTGAATCGTCATTCACCTACCTTCAAATATCTTATAGCTTAGATTACGGCATCCCTCTTCTAAGTTATAAAATATTGTGTTGGGTCCTAGCCTTAATATTACATTTGGGTGTTTTGTTAAGGACTATCTCTATATCTAATCTAATCTATTCCCTCTTCTTTTCAGATGTCTTCCAATAACAATGCTTCTGGCTCAAACCCTACTAGCTCCTTCTCTCTCATGAATCTTTGTGGGAGAGTCATCTTTGATGGGTCCAAATTTACAGATTGGATCAGAAACATCAGGATGGTCACTCGGTATGAGAACAAAGAATATGTTCTCGAAAGGGAGCTGAAGGTACCCAAGCCAACTGCTACTCCTGAAGAGCTTGCTGAATATGAGGTACATGAAAGAGATGCTACAAAAGTGGCATGCATCATGATGGACACCATGACAGCCGAGCTCCAAAAGTTCTATGAGGACTATTATCCTTTTGAGATGCACCAGGACTTGATGGACCGCTACCATCAAAGTGCTCGTCAAGAGCGATATGAAATAATCTCCTCCATGATAACAACCCGAATGAAGGATGGTGAACCCATCACGGGCCACATGCAGAAAATGCAAATGTATGTGGACCGTTTACTGAAGCTGAATGTGAACTTCCCTGAGGAGTTAGGAATAGACATCATTTTGCACTCATTGCCATCGTGTTATGATGAATTCCGCATGACATATCACATGAACAAGGAAGAAGTCACCCTCAGCAAAAAGGACTCTTGAAGACCGCCGAAAGTGGTCTAAAGGGTAAGTCGGTTGTTACTACTCCTACTCCTACTCCAACAGCGGCCAATGTCTTGGCAATCGGGCATGGCAAAGGGAAGAAGAGAAAGAACCCTTCTAAGGGTACCAAGGGTAAGACCCTTGAAGGCTCCTCTTCAAGCAAAACGAAGAAAGGTTTTGTCACTCCTTCTGCTAACCCTAATGAGGCTGAATGCTTCTATTGCCATGAAAAGTCGCACTGGAAGCGAAACTGCCCAAAGTACCAGCAAGATTTGAAGGATGGGAAAGTAAAACCCAACCATGCAGGTATATTCACTATATTGTCTAATAACTCACCTCATTCTAAGTCTTGGGTCCTTGATATAGGTTGTGGTATTCATATATGTTGTGATTTGCAGGGACTAAAAAGAAGTGAGAATGTGGAGCAGGGAAAGATAAACTTGATCATGGGAAACAGGAAAGCTTCACCTGTCACCAAGATAGGAGTTTATTCCTTAGTGCTAAATAGTGGGTTTACATTAGATTTGAATAAATGTTATTATTCGCCAGAAATGGCAAGAAATGTTATTTCCTTTCATGCATTGTATAAACAAGGTTTTACCTTTTATTTTGATAATAATAATGGTAGTATTGATGCTTTCTTTAATAATGTTCTTTATTTTAAAGCATTACCTTGTGATGGCGTGTATTAAACTGTATCTGTTGTAGATAATCTAGGAAATAATGTATTGTGTATTAACTCTTCCACTAGCTTAGATAAAGCATCCTTATGGCATTGTCGTCTTGGACATGTAAGCAAGAAACGTATAGGCCAACTCCAAAAGGATGCAATCTTGGAGTCATTTGACCTAAAGTCAGATGATAGTTGTGAATCTTGTTTGCTTGGTAAAATGACAAAGTCACCTTTTACTGGCACTTGTGCTAGGGGTGAAGGTTTGTTGGACCTCATACACACGGATGTGTGTGGACCCTTCAGAACCGCCACAAGAGATGCTAATCGGTTATATGTGACTTTTACTGATGATTTTAGTAGATATGGATATGTCTACCTAATCAAGCATAAGTCAGAAACCTTTGAGAAATTCAAAGAGTTTAAGCAAGAAGTGGAGAATCAGTTGGGCAGGAACATTAAGATGCTTCGATCCGATCGTGGTGGTGAGTATCTTAGTACTGAGTTCCTTGACCATCTTAAGGAATGTGGGATTGTCTCACAATTGACACCTCCTAGGACACCACAGTTGAATGGTGTAGTTGAGAGGCGCAATCGGACCTTGTTGGACATGGTTCGTTCCATGATGAGTCGAGCTTCACTATCAATCTCATTTTGGGGGTATGCCTTAGAGACTGCCGCCCATATCCTTAATCTAGTCCCTACAAAGAAGGTTGCCAAAACACCTCACGAGTTGTGGACTGGAAAAGTTCCCAATCTAGACCACATCAAGATTTGGGGTTGCGAGGCTTTCGTGAGACGCGAGACTCACGATAAGCTCGAACCCCAAAGCGAAAGGTGTATTTTCATCGGCTACCCATAGAAATCCTTTGGTTACATCTTCTACAGACCCAGTGATAATGTGGTCTTTGTAGCAAGAAGAGGATTCTTTCGAGAGAGATAATTCATGAGCCAAGGAGACAGTGAGAGGCAAATTGACCTTGAGGAAATTCAAGAGTCAAGTGGTGAAGGAACCTCAAACCCTAGCACTCAACCCGAGGAGGAAACTCCTGTTGAGCAGACTGAAGAATCTATACCTCTGAGGCGTTCCACCAGAGTTAGGACTGCACCTGAGCATTATTATGGTTTCCATATTACTGCAGAAGGTGAGACACTTATCAATGATAACACGCTGGCAAATCTGGATGAGCCTAACAGCTACACGGAAGCCATGGCAGGCCCTGAGGCTGCTAAATGGAAAGAGGCTATGGATAGCGAGATACAGTCCATGTATGACAATCAAGTTTGGAACTTGGTTGACAATGTACCAGATCGTAAGATAGTTGGGTGCAAATGGATCTTCAAGAAGAAGACCGACATGGATGGTAATGTACACACTTATAAGGCACGACTGGTTGCAAAGGGTTATTCTCAAACTCCGGGAGTTGATTATGATGAGACCTTTTCACCAGTGGCCAAGATTAAGAGTATTAGGGTTCTGTTAGCCATTGCTGTATTTCATGATTATGAAATATGGCAAATGGATGTCAAAACCGCTTTCCTTAATGGAAAGTTGGCTGAAGATGTTTACATGGTTCAGTCAGAGGGTTTTGTCAGTACAGAGTACCCCAGTAGAGTGTGTAAGCTCGAGAAATCCATTTATGGATTAAAACAAGCACCTCGCAGATGGAATCTTTGCTTTGATGAGAAAGTCAAAGAATTTGGCTTTTCAAGGAGTGAAGATGAATCTTGTGTCTATATCAAGGCTAGTGGGAGTATAGTCAGCTTTTTGGTATTGTATGTGGATGACATACTACTCATAGGAAATGACATCCCAACCCTGCAGGAAGTAAAGTCCTGGCTTGGGAAGTGTTTCGCTATGAAGGTCCTTGGAGAAGCTGCCTATATCCTAGGGATAAGGATTTTGAGAAACAGGAGTAAAAGACTAATTGGACTTAGTCAAAGCACCTATGTGGACAAAGTGTTGAAAAGGTTCAACATGCATAACTCCAAGAAAGGAGAGTTACCCATCCAGAGTAACGCCAGATTGAGTAAGACACAAAGCCCTAGTACTGAGGCTGAGATAGCAGAAATGAGTCGAATACCTTATGCTTCAGCTGTAGGATCGATCATGTATGTTATGACGTGTACTCGACCTGATGTAGCCTTTGCTTTGAGCATGGTTAGAAGGTATCAGGGGAACCCTGGCAAGGCACACTGGACTGCAGTAAAGAATATCCTCAAGTACCTACGGAGGACTAAGGACTGGGTCCTTACCCTCGGTGGCAGTGAGGACTTGAGAGTTGTAGGGTACAGTGATGCTAGCTTTCAGACTGACAGGGATAATTTCCGCTCTCAGTCGGGCTGGGTCTTTTCTCTAAACGGAGGGGCAATTACTTGGAAAAGTTCCAAGCAGGAGACAGTGGTTGATTCCACTTGTGAATCAGAGTATATAGCAGCAAGCGAGGTAGCAAAGGAGGCTATATTGCTAAAGAACTTCATCGGAGACCTTGGAGTTGTACCAGCTATAAAGGAGCCAATGGAGATTTTCTGTGACAGCAATAGTGCGGTTGCCTTAGCCAAGGAACCAAGAGATCATGGGAGATCCAGACACATTGACAGAAAATATCACTTCATTAGACATCGAATAGAAGAAGGAATCCTCGTGGCAAAGAGGGTATCATCGGATGAGAACCCAGCAGATCCCCTCACGAAGGGACTGACTCGGGCTAAGCATCTCCAGCATGCTCGGAGCATAGGGCTGAAGGATGATATTAGTTTTAGTAGTTAGATAATCTTGAAATTTGTAAAATGTAATTGAAATTTGATGATAAATAAAAGCTGTTATTTATGAGTAAAGTGTTGCTATCTCTTGTCAATCGTTTACTATTATTTCTTTTTGCATGTTTTGACTTCCAGAATAATTATGTTATGGTTTATATCATATTATTCAAACTCTCCACAGTCGGTCATATGTTGGAAGTAGATATGAATCAAGACTGTCATGGGTTGGCTTGTAGAGGTCTAAGATGTTAGACAAAGCGGGGCTACAGCACTCATGAGTGCTCATAAGTTCTGAGTATTGGATTCAACCCACGCTCACTTGTATCACTTCATGGAATTTATCTCGAGTGATCGTGAGACGGTAATATCATATAAGTCTTCAAACCTAGAGATATGATTTGTTGCCTATGAGTTGGTTATGCATTGATTGCACGAAAACGCATTGGTAACTCGATGTTATAAACCGTGCTTTTGTGTGTAATTCAACAAGTAGTAGAGCAAACATATGAGTCGAAGTTTATCTGTTCCTTCTAGGATTAGAAGCGATATCTGGGCCCCTCGATGATTTTGTTTTGACCTATGTACCGGGCCCGGTCAGAACTAAATTGATGTGTTCAGTTAAGTTCCATGTCAAACAAATCGGAAATCGGGAAACAAATGCTGGACAATAAGCAAGACCATGTTCCATGTATTTGTCCGGCTGATATCTAGAACAGAGGATTATATGATCACTTATCTAAAATGGCGCTTCATAGTTCAACAGAGTTTAAAGAGCTACGATTGCTGATCGGTTCCTGAAGTCATACTTGCAACTATAGTTATTAGACTTATCCAAGTGGGAGACTGTTGGATATAGTGTCTAAGTCCATAACTATATTTGGTATGTACTTGACCCGACCCGGCATGGTCTATTTGGGTTGCACTTCACCCGAACAATTTATGGATAATTGTTTGAGAATAGTATAAGTTATGATTTATTAATATATTATAAGTCCTAATATATTAATATAAAATCATATTATTTAATTAGTATTGATCTATAATTAATTTAGAATTAATTTAGAGATCAAAAGTATGACTAGTTAAATATGGGCTCTTGTATTTATATAGTGTGGGCTAATGCTTATTTGGAATGGGCTAGGCTTGCATGGAAAGTCCATGGATACTCCATGGAGCTTTAACCCATGGATCTCATGGAAATGAAAAGACATGGGTATTAGGGTTTACATGGATGTAACCCTAAGCCACCACACTATATAAAGGAGGCTTTGGTTCTTGAAATGGCACTAGTTGATGTGTGTAAACTAAGAGGGCCGATTTCAAGAAGTTTGTGACTATTCTCTCAAGTTTCCAAGTTTGTGGTGATTTGTGACTTCCATTTGAGGCATCCACATTATTGGTGCTAGGCTCTCAAACTCCAAGCAATCAACTACTACTACAAGGTAAGTAATTCTACTAGTTTTATTTAATTCAAGTACTCCATGCCATACTAGTTAGGATAAGAACCTTGGAAAAATAATTATTTGCATGTATCTTAGTCAAACATAGATCCAAGGTTTCTACTGTTGCATGTACACCATAGGAGTGTTAGAATGCAGAAAACCCATCATATTCATCGGGTACTAAATCCATAGCTATCGGTGTTTATCTAATAGGTACTAAGTCCATAGCTACCAATTCCTAACAGGTACTCAGTCCATAGCTACCTGTGTTTATCTAATAGGTACCAAGTCCATAGCTACTAGTGTCTAACAGGTACTAAGTCCATAGCTACCAGTGTTTGTCCAATAGGCACTAAGTCTATAGCTGCCAATGTTTACTCACATCAACTTTTATCTCTCATCATTCATCTACCCATGCCATACCCAACATATTTGTAGATATAAAATACATATACAGTTTAAATCGTTTAAAACCTGTATAAAAACGTTCATCCAGCATAGACAGCAAGTATTCAGATAATACGCACACATAGCATGTAGTTTATATAAAATACTTCATATCTATGTGTAAGATGAAAGTAACTATGCACTCACCTGATTAGGAGGTGACTTGGCACTTGAACAACACTTCGTTATCTCAAAACAATTTTTTCCTCGACCAAAACCTAGTATAAATACCACTAGGGTTTAGTCTAACGTTAACCGCGACTAATTAATAGCCTAGCTATTATTATTATTATATAAGCGTTAAATAACACTCAATATAATTCATAATAATAGCCCAAATAATTATTTTAAGGACCTAATAAAATTACTATAATTATTTAAAAGCTATATTAAAAATTGCATAGGCGTAGCTCACTTACAGCGGGTTTTATTAAAAACCGGGCTTTGCTCGGAGCAGCGTTTCCCAACCGAAAGACCCATTTTCTCGGGACTCCGGGAGTCTCGGGGCTTCCTTTGGGTGCTAGGGATTTTTCCTAGGGTTTAGGGGGGTTAGAGGGGTAGTGAGAGAAAGTAGAGAGAGAAAGACTTGTGAAAATGTGTGAGAAATCCGGGACCCTTCGCAGCCTATTTATAGGGCCGAACTTCGGACCTACGTTGCGCATACCACTCAACTACGCTGGGCGTAGTTCGGATAAGGGTGCCAGCTCGCACCAGCTGGCGCGCACTCGGACTCAGAAGAGATAAGGTCGGCGTACTCATCTTCGGACGCGGGGCGTACTGCGAGGTGACGTGTCATCCATCTGAAGCGAAGCCTTGGGCAACAAGCAACGGCTCAGATGCGGCCACGTCATCTCCTTTCTCGCAGATTCGCAATTTTGCTTCCCGACTTCTAAAAATCATAACTTTCGCATACGAGCTCCGTTTTCGACGTTCTTTATATCCACGCGTAGGCGGGAACACACTCTACAACTTTCGTTTAGGCTTCGTCGGCTAATTTTTAAATTATTTTAAAATTTATATTTTTAACAGGCCGGGACAAAATTGGTCCGTTAAAAATCCATAACTTCTTCATCCGACGTCCGTTTTCGTCTGTCTTTTTATCGTTATGCTACTATTAACGAGATCTTCGATTCTCATTTAGGTTGTGTCGGCTAAAAACCGCTTGATCTAATATTCGAACTTCGGGATGTACACTGCTAAGCCGAAACTTCGAAAAATCATAACTTCCTCATACGAAGTCAGATTTGGGCATTCTTTTTATGGACGCTCTCGGTTTAACGTTTTCTACGACTTTCGTTTAGATCGCTAAGGCTAAAACTCACTCTATCGTAAATTCACTATTTACGTATCCCGGTGTCGTGGCGGTTTTGCCGTAAAACTTCGGCGGGTCATAACTTCTTCGTTATAACTCGGATTTCGGCGTTCTTTATATGTACGGAAACCTTGAGACATATTCTACAACTTGGTTAAGATTATTTATTCTAAATAATCGTTTGTCGAAAAGTCATTTTCGACCCCTATTATCTCTAAATTGACTAGCCCGGATCTATGGGCGTTACAATTATCTCCCCCTTAGGATGATTATGTCCCGAAATCATCAACGAAACAGGGCTCACATGATGACTCCATACGTTGTCTCTTCATCCTAAGTCATAAATTTGATGTTTCTTCGAACGAGTATCTAACTCTTAGACTCCTTGACTACAGGCGGTGCTCGATCTTGCATCCGCTCTCTATCTCATGTTAGACTTCCAATCATGATCTTCATGTCACGATCTCGATCTTTATTGGAGACTCCTTATTTAACAAACTTGAGATAAGTTTCTTCCTTCGATTATCATAATAGACCGATGGGTCATGTTCTAATGACCTCTCATCGTATGATGCAATGTTTAGACTCAGGTCTCTTAGAGTCAAATTCCAGAACAAACTATACCTTCCTTCATGTTCTAATGGGATATAATCATATCTTAAAAGGTAGCATTCCTAGCTACAAGCAACTATCGCGATACCTCTACTGATCGATTTGATTGTCTTTCACTTCAAGCTTCTAGCTTAAGTCAGATGCTACATCGGACTTGGTTCTCTGAACCACGTATCATACTCACCGTAGTCGGACTCAATTCAATATGACCACCAGGGTCGGAATAAAAACGATCTTCTTAGTCATTACCGAATCGATGGTAACGACCTGCTTGAATAAAACGGAATCAATTACTAGCTTCTCAGTAACCTTGTGACTTTCCCTGATCCAAGCGTGAGTCATGTGCTTCCGGTAGTATATGCATCTACTACCTTTCACACCTACTCCCAAGTATTGTCTTGCAGTTTTTTTTTCCAAGTCACCATACAGAAATTACACAACAGTTTAACACACCAGATAACAAAACGATGGCTTTATTATTTCTTGAAACTATTACATAGGTGTTCAGGTTCACCCTAGACTATGCCTCTAATAGGCTACATCATATGAAACTACGGCTACTGCATAATCCGATCTTTGGATGAGAAATCCTCATCCTTGATTCCTCGCGTTGTTTTCTACTTCATCGAGGATCATGTGGAATGCCCTTGGTTTCGGCGGTGCTTCTGGCCTTGTTGCTTCATTTTTCTTTGGGCAGTCTCTAGACATGTGCCCCTTGACTCCACATCCGAAGAATACCTTATCATTTTGTGTACAATCCTTGGAATATTGGCCGATCCTTCCACATTTGTAACAGGTTACCTCTTCGTTGCATCTTCCAAAGTGTTTCTTCTTGCACTTTTCACACCACTTGGCTCCATACCTTTGGTCATCTAGGTTAGACTTTGAGAACTTTCCCTTATTATCAGGTCTTGAGGATCCTTCAAGCTTCCTTTTCTCGCCAACTTTAGCTTTCTCCAGACCCTTTTCCCTTAGTTGGGTCTCAACATTCTTGGCTGCCCAGATGGCGGCTTTCAAAGTGGTTGCTTGTTTGACCATTGGACCAAAGTCCGCTGGTAATCCATTGGCAAACTTGTTGACCTTGGAAAGTTCCGTCGGAACTAGGTAAGGGACAAGCTTCATCTTTTCCATAAAACTTGCAGCATACTCGGTGACACTCATCCTTCCCTTCTTCAGATTCTAGAACTCATTGTTGATCTCCAGAAGATCCTGCTCAGAGCAGTACTGCATTTTTAGTTGCACCAGGAAATCTTCCCAAGACATCTTGCTTGCTTCTCCCTTGGGCATTGTGTTAGCTAGTAGCTTCCACCAGCTTAGTACTCCAGACTTTAATTGTCTGACTGCAAAGACGGTTTTCTGCCTGTCTCTACAGTCACAGCTCTCAAACACCATCTCCATTTCGGAGATCCAGTCCATAATCTCAACCGGTTTCGGGTTTCCTGAGAGACTTAGTGGCTTGGCACCCAATAAATTCTTATACATCCGCCCATCCTTGTCGTTTCCCCTCTCCGGGTCATTCCTTCGTTCTCCTTGACTCCCAACTTGACTCACATGGCGCCTATAGTTACCTTCCTCCGATTGCTCGGGACTCAGCTCGGGTTGCTCAACGGGCACGGTAGGTTCGTCCCTATTCAACATCTGCCTCATTTCTTCCCTTTGTTCCTCTAACATAGCCCGAATCATGGCTTGTACTCCAGCCATGGTGATTGGCTCGGGTGCAACTTCTACTACAATAGGTATTTGCTGAATCACTGTGGGTTGATTTCTATTCCCATTTGCATTCCCAGCTCCACTGCGGGTTCTTTCCATCTTGATCTATACACCGAATAAGGTGAATCTATACCTTAATTTAGGATTGACTTTTAAATAATTCTTATCACTCCGAAACGTTTATATGTTAGTTCTAATATCGTAGTCGTACGTTTAGAATCCTAAACACATAAGGTCTCCCGATCCAGTCGGCAACAGACCATAGATCCGAACAAATAACAGCATATCAGGCACAAAGCATTTAGCACATCAAAGCATTTTAGGCATAATTCCTAAAATAAGCTAGTGCTCACATCTCACAATCATCGCTTAGCATTCTAAGTTTAAGTCTAGAAATCCTACAAATTCGTAGTTCGCTTAAACTAATGCTCTCATACCAACTGTGACATCCCCGTTTTCACGGCCAGAAAAGACCGATTTTGTTTATGCTTTATAAAAATCAGAATATTTCTTTTAATAAAAATCTTGTGGAATTTGTTCCCAGAAATACATGATAAATACGTTATCAAAGCATTTCCGAAGAAATGTATTTTTATTCATTTTAAAACATTTGGGATGTCATTGTCAATACAGAAACATAAGCATAAACAGAACTTACATTCATTTACACTAGTGATCTACATCTCTTTTAAATCTCTCAGTGTAAAGTAACTTTATATCGACACCTGTGATACAAATAAACTGAGTGGGTCAGGTTGGGAAACCTGGTGAGTACATAGGGTTTTCAACCCACAATAATATAATTATTATGTTTAAACAATCAAACAATCAACCCAATTTCTCATCCCCATTATCTTCTTTACTCTTAAGGATCTACCCTAAGATTCATCTATCCTGCATTCGTTCATTCCGTAGTCCCTTGCTTCCAGGGTTATAGGACTGGCACTAAATCCATAGCTGCCAATGCTCGTTCGTAAAGCACTAATTCCATAGCTGCTATAGTTTATTCATTGGGTACTAAATCCATAGCTACCGGTGTTTATCTAATAGGTACTAAGTCCATAGCTACCAATTGCTAACAGGTACTAAGTCCATAGATACCCGTGTTTATCTAATAGGTACTAAGTCCATAGCTACCAGTGTCTAACAGGTACTAAGTCCATAGCTACCAGTGTTTGTCCAATAGGCACTAAGTCTATAGCTGCTAATGTTACTCACATCATCTTTTATCTCTCATCATATATCCACCCATGCCATACCCAACATATTTGTAGATATAAAATACATATACAGTTTAAATCGTTTAAAAACTATATAAAAACGTTCATCCAGCATAGACAGCAAGTATTCAGATAATATGCACACATAGCATGTATTTTATATAAAATACTTCATATCTATATGTAAGATGAAAGTAACTATGCACTCACCTGATTAGGTGGTGACTTGGCACTTGAACAACACTTCGTTATCTCAAAACAATTTTTTCCTCGACCAAAACCTGGCATAAATATCACTAGGGTTTAGTCTAACGTTAACCGCGACTAATTAATAGCCTAGCTATTATTATTATTATATAAGCGTTAAATAACACTCAATATAATTCATAATAATAGCCCAAATAATTATTTTAAGGACCTAATAACATTACTATAATTATTTAAAAGCTATATTAAAAATTGCATAGGCGTAGCTCACTTACAGCAGGTTTTATTAAAAACCGGGCTTTGCTCGGAGCAGCGTTTCCGAACCGAAAGACCCATTTTCTCGGGACTCCGGGAGTCTCGGGGCTTCCTTTGGGTGCTAGGGATTTTTCCTAGGGTTTAGGGGGGTTAGAGGGGTAGTGAGAGAAAGTAGAGAGAGAAAGACTTGTGAAAATGTATGAGAAATCTGGGACCCTTCGCAGCCTATTTATAGGGCCGAACTTCGGACCTACGTTGCGCGTACCACTCAACTACGCTGGGCGTAGTTCAGATAAGGGTGCCAGCTCGCACCAGCTGGCTCGCACTCGGACTCGGACTCGGAAGATATAAGGTCGGGGTACGCTGGGCGTACTCATCTTCGGACGCGGGGCGTAATGCGAGGCGACGTGTCATCCATCCGAAGCGAAGCCTTGGGCAACAAGCAACGGCTCAGATGTGGCCACGTCATCTCCTTTCTCGCAGATTCGTAATTTTGCTTCCCGACTTCTAACAATCATAACTTTCGCATACGAGCTCCGTTTTCAACGTTCTTTATATCCACGCGTAGGCGGGAACACACTGTACAACTTTTATTTAGGCTTCGTCGTCTAATTTTGAATTTATTTTAAATTTTATATTTTTAACAGGCCGGGACAGGATTGGTCCGTTAAAAATCCATAACTTCTTCATCCGACGTCCATTTTCGTCTGTCTTTTTATCGTTATGCTACTATTAACGAGATCTCCGATTCTCGTTTAGGTTGTGTCGGATAAAAACCGGTTGATCTAATATTCGAACTTCGGGCTGTACACTGCTAAGCCGAAACATCGAAAAATCATAACTTCCTCATACGAAGTCAGATTTGGGCGTTCTTTTTATGGACGCTCTCGGTTTAACGTGTTCTACGACTTTCGTTTAGATCGCTAAGGCTAACACTCACTCTATCGTAAATTCACTATTTACGTCTCCCGGTGCCGTGCCGGTTTTGCCGTAAAACTTCGACGGGTCATAACTTCTTCGTTATAACTCGGATTTCGGCGTTCTTTATATGTACGGAAACCTTGAGACATATTCTACAACTTGGTTAAGATTGTTTATTCTAAATAATCTTTTGTCAAAAAGTCGTTTTCGACCCCTATTATCTCTAAATTGACTAGCCCGGATCTACGGGCGTTACACGTGATATCCGAATCTTATTTTTAATCGATTTTTATTTGATTCGTGGCTAATAATCATGATTTTGATTCTTCGAAGCTATTATCAGTTAATCTTGTAATCGATTTGATAATGTTGATGTGGTCTATTAATCGATTCGAAGATTATCCTGAAAAACTCATCGATTGATTTTTCAATTTCTCATTTATGGATGGAATTGGTGAACAATGTTCGATGCATGATTGATATCATTGATGAGTCTTGCTGATTGATATTCAGGGAATCTGAATTTTGATATGGAAAAGAATGATTTAGTGGCTTGAATGAATTAGCTATGAAAATACGATTTTGAAGAACAGATGAAGAACAATGAAGAACATATTGATTATTGACGAATCAGTGGATTTGATCTGAAAACTGAATTGAGAAAATTGGTTTTATTGTTTGCATGTATTTCAATTCGATTGTATGGGAAGAATTTGAACAAGTCAAAGCAAGATATCGAAGATTGGTTGAAATTCAAAGAATTCAACATTGGGTTGATTTGAGATTTCGACAGTGAAAGAAATTGAAATCGAAATGAAAGTCAAAGGATTTTGATTCAGTTTTATTATCAAAGCTTATCGGAAGTCAAATTGAAAGGTCAAAGATGGAGGTCAAAATTGGTGTTCTTTGGAATTCAAAATGAAAATTGATTGAGAAGGCATGGATTTTCGATCTGATTTTTGTTAATGGAGATTGTGTATTTCGAATTTCATTTGGGATGAACGAAGAACGAATTTTGATAATAGCGAAGAATTGGATTACGAAGTTTTTGAGATTTCAATTTTGTTACGAAGATTTAATTGACGAACAGTGAATATGTTTGCATGTGGACTGTTTGGGAAGAAGATGTTCAGATTTTCAATTTGGGTCCCTGTTGTTTTAACGACTTTACAATATCTACCCAGTTTAGATATTAAGGGTTGATTTTGTTACTTTTGTGAAGTGGGAAGAATTTCTCTTTTAGCCCCTGCAGTTTCGAAATTTTGGCAGAAAATACCCAACTTCGAAATTGGGCTAACAAAGCTGAGAAATTGAAGATTTTGCAAGCTCAGTCCCTGCAGTTTGTGCAAATTTACACTTAATGCCCAGTTTCACAAATAGTGTAGAGTTTCGTATATTAAGCAGTTTTGGTGCAATGGGTCCCTGAATAATTTTGAATTTGACGATTTTTACCTGAATTTTAGAAAATCTTGCAACTCTCACCCAAAAGTCAAAAATTTTCACAAATTGGAAATTTTTTCGAGGCTTTTTCGTGATTGTTTTTTCGTGCAAGTTTTTTGGGAGTTTCATTTTTGGTACACATCAAGGGGGAGTATTGTGAAGTTCATTCCTCAGGCGTTTCTCACCCTTAATGGGTTTTATAATCATTTTTTTATTATAAAAAGGGGGAGAATGATGGGTATTCAAAGCGAGTTTTTCAGGTATTCATTTGCGGATTTGAAGACCGGTGTTACTTCGATGGGGAGTTTGGTCTTGATCGCGCGAGCTCGTTGGATATTGAAGCCGGACATCCAATCCTAACTTTGAGCGGGAGAATGTTAGGGTGCAAAGTCACTCTTGGATGTCATTCCTTTGTATGTGTAATGAATTGTCTTTCCTTTATAAGGAAGTGAGTGACACTCATTTTATATAATGTACACTTTGAGAGCATTATTTTAGAGAGAGAAATTGCAAGACACATTTGTACTCTTTCTATCAATACTAATGAGAGCTAAACCCAGATTTATTTACTTCATGTGTTCTTGAGTTTACATGATGATTCACTAGATCTTTTCTAATTCCGCATATGCCATCATAATCAACACCACTACAGCAACAGGTTGGCTTACAGCCTGACCAAACAAGATATAAGACGAGGCACGTTGGTCCACAAGACCGACATCCCAAGGTCGAGGGGAAACAAGCGCAAATCTGGAAACAGATTCAAGGTTACCTCCAAGTAAGCTCCCAACAAGGGACATGAGACTGTCAGGGCTTACGCTATCATTCCGGCCCCGACAACGGCTGCAGTCCCCGTATCTCAACAACAGTACGCGGGAAAACACCCAAAGTGAAATTTGTGTCACTTCCACCACTCCGGAAACTGTATGCATTGTAATAGGTGCAATCACAAAGGGCATACTGAGAAATACTGCCGCCAGCCCGCAACTACTCCTACTGCCACAATCAACCCATGCATGTCTGCTTTACCAGATAATCGAGCCTACTTTGAATGTTTGATTGTTGGGGACAACAAAAGGAACTGCCCAAGGCTGAGAAACAAGGGAGGAAACGCTAGAGGAAGAGCGTTTGTGATTGGCACGAATGACACCATTCAGGATCCCACCGTTGTGATAGGTACATTTCCTGTTAACAGTTTATACATATCTATACTCTTTGATTCCGGTGCTAAAACAAGTTTCATTACACCTAAGTTTAGAAAACTTTTGAGCCATAAGTCTAGGAACTTAGATAAGCCTTATATAGTAGAAATGACCAACGGAGAATCTGTTAGTACTCAGGAAATACTAGAAAAGTGCCTTTTAACTCTTAAGAACCATTACTTTTACATCAACTTCATGCCTATGACCATTGGTAGCTTCGATGTCATAATCGGCATGGATTAGTTATCACTGCACCGAGCTGAGATGTTATGCTACGACAAGGCAGTACGACTACCATTACCCAATGGGTAATCCTTAATAATCTATGGAGATAAGACCATCAAATGCCTTAGAATAATCTCTTGCATGAAGGCACATGAGTACCTTCTCAAGAAAAATCACACTTTCTTGGCCCACATCATAGATAAGAGGGGTGAGAAGAAGGAAATCAAGGACATACCCCAAGTATGTGATTTTGTCGATGTATTTCCAGAGGACTTTCCCAGATTACCGCCAATTCATGAAGTCGAGTTTCGAATTGACCTAGTCCCAAGGGCAGCTCAAGTGGCAAAATCACCCTACCGATTAGCCCCTTCGGAAATGCAAGAGTTGTCCAGTCAACTCTAGGAGCTTTTGGATAAAGACTTTATAAGACCGAGTTTCTCACCCTGGGGAGCCCTGGTGCTATTCGTCAAAAAGAAGGACAAAACCTTCATAATGGAATGCTATACATATTAAAACTTGTTTTACATAAGCCCAAAATTATGATATGAAATTTGATAATACACAAAGAAATGCCAGAAATCACACACAAAAAGCAAATTAAAATGTATTTTTTTTACCTTCCTTCTCAATTCTGCCTCGTGCCAACTCAAACTCATGAGAATAATTACACCACCCATGACTTGGAATTGGGAGATATAGTTTTCACCTTAAAGATCTGGCGGCACTACTTGTATGGCACAAAGTGTGTCATATATATGTACCACAAGAGTCTTCAACACATCTTCAACCAAAAGGAACTCAACATGAAACAACGACGATGGTTTGAGCTGCTGAACGACTATGAGTGTGAGATTCGATACCACCCGGGCAAAGATAACATAGTAGCTAATGCCCTAAGCAGAAAGGAACAAGTCAAACCTCGCAGAGTGAAAGCGCTCACTCTAACAATCTAGTCAAACCTTCCTGACCAAATTCGAGAAGCCCAAGTAGAGGAACTCAAGGAAGAGAACAAGGCAGAAGAATGCCTACGAGGCATGGAGAAACAATTCGAATCCAAAGAAAATGGAACATTTTGTTTCATGGACCAAATTTGGGTACCAAAATTTTGTGATATCAGGAGTTTGGTACTGGACGAAGCTCATAAGACAACATACTCAGTTCACCCAGGATCTGATAAGATGTATATTGACTTAAAGAAAAGGTACCGGTGGCCGAATTTGAAGGCATAAATCGCCACTTACGTGAGAAAGTGCTTGACCTGCGCCAAGGTCACGACAAAATACCATAAGCCACCGGGTCTACTGTAATAACCCGAAATTCCTAAATGGAAATGGGAACGAATTGTCATTGACTTCATCACAAAACTACCCAAAATGCCTAGCGGTTACGACACGATTTGGGTAGTAATCGATCTTCTGACTAAGTCCGCCCATTTCCTACCCATTAAGGAAACAGACAAAATGGAGAAGTTAGCCAGGACTTATGTCAAGGAAATAGTCTGGCTACACGGCATACCAACATCAATCATTTCAGATAGAGACAACCAATTTACGTCCCGGTTATGGCAAACAATGCAATGAGCATTAGGAACTCGACTCGATATGAGTACCGCCTATCACCCGCAGACATATGGTCGGAGCGAAAGGAGCATACAAACCTTGGAAGATATGCTCAGAACATGTGTGATAAACTTTGGAGATACATGAGATATTCACCTACCGTTGGTTGAGTTTTCTTATAACAATAATTATCACACAAGCATAAAGGTTGCACCATTTGAAGCACTGTATGGTAGAAAGTGTCGTTCACCATTGTGTTAGGTAGAAGTCGGTGACACACAACTAGCAAAGAAACACACAGGGAACCCGTTTCTAACCGGACCTGAGATTATTCACGAGAGAACCGAGAAGATCGTGAAAATTAAGGAATGGTTGAGAACGGCTCGTGATCGTCAAAAGAAATATGCCGAATTTCGACGAAATCCAATTGAACTTGAAGTTTGAGATAAAGTCATGGTAAGGGTATCCCCTTGGAAAGGAGTTATAATATTTGGCAAGAGAGGAAAACTCAATCCAAGGTATATAGGACCTTTTGAGATCCTTGCCAAGATAGGCCCAGTATCCTACCGACTCGCCCTGCCCCAAGAGCTCAACAACGTACACAATGTCTTCCACGTTTTGAACCTTAAGAAACGTATCTCCGAAGACATGCTAGTTGTACCTCTCGATGAAATCTGGATTAACACAAAACTCAATTTCGTTGAGGAACCAGTTGAGATCATGGATCGCAAAGTCAAGAGGCTTAAGCAAAGCCGCATTCCCATAGTCAAGGTATGATGGAATTCTAAGCGAGGACCAGAGTACAAAATGGAATGCGAAGACCAAATGAGGAGCAAGTATCCCCATTTATTTGAAAACACCCCAACTACACGCTAAATTTCGGGACGAAATTTCTTTTAATGGGGGGAGGATATGACAACCCAAATAATATGTCACCAACCGTCGTTAACATTTAACGATAGGACGTAAAAATGTAATAAGGATAACCTTGTAACCACCCGATATATTTTAATATATTCGAAATTTTCATCCTTAATTACGCCAACCATTAGGCTCAAAAATAAGTGTGCAAAAGTCGTGTCACTTTGAGAGCATATTAGCACATTTATACTCCTTAAGCCACCGCAATTCCAGAAATATAAATTTCATAAAAATCCGACACAGTATGGGTGAGATATGACATTTATGGTAAATAACTATCTACCGTAATTAAAAAGTTACAATGACGAAAACTACAAGGAAATTGGTTGACTTTTGGAAAAAGTCACCAACTAGACAATCGTTGTACTACTTAAAGTAGGAATTATGAGGCAAGGAACACCTAAAACGGACATTATATGAAAGAGTTATGATTTTTGTAAAATTATAATGGTAATAAAAACACGTCAAAAAACGAAAGTTAAAGAGAGAGAGCTTGATCGAGTGGTATAAGAGAGAGAGCCTTTTTGATCCTTATTAGTGTGATTTTGGAAAGAAGAAGGTGTTTCCAGCAAGAGGAGGTCAAGGGGATTGCTATTCTGTGGATTTCCAGCTTGGATCTGCAACTTTGAGGTAGTAAATCGATCCCTTCTTCTGTTTAGTATGAGATCCTTGAATTTAGGGTTTTCTATACCCTTCTATTGGCTTGAAATGATGAGTATATTGTCCCTTTGAGTGTTAGACTCTGGATCAGGACCTTTAGAGGTCCAAAGAGCCTTATCCAACCTGCTTTATGTTGTTCCATGGAAGAAATGATCTTAGGTTGCCTTTTTAGAGATGATTTCACCAAAGAGAGCCCTATGTGTGTTGCATGAGTGTAAAGGTCGGACCTTTACGTGATTATTGTGAATGGGGAGGGCAGATCTATAGGTTAGAGAAGCGGATCTGACCTCATAAGGTCATTTGAGTGTTGTCATGGACGCTACTCCCCGACTTCATAAGTGGACTCGACGAGTCGAGTCGGGTTTGCCCCGCGATTCGCGACAGGTGTAACCCGTCGAGTGAAGGGATGACTCGACGTGCCAAGTGAGGCTAGAAGGATTCTGAGGACCCGCATGGACTCGCCGAGTCGCCCATGTGCACTCGACGAGTCGGGTCAAAGTTTGACCGTTGACTTCAGTTGACCTTAGGGTTTTCGTCAAGCTGATTTAGGAGAGTTCAGGGAGGGGTAGGATGGACTTCTACCCAATCTTTAGAGAAGGGGCTATGAGCGGGTATTGATCAGGAATGTTATTCGTATGATAGGAGGAGGCTAGGTCGGGACGTCAAGCACGAGAGTTTATCCGACTTCGTATGAGGTGAGTCTTCTCACTATACTGTACCTAGAGTGGTACATATGTGTGACCGGAAGGTCTTATATGCTATGAGATGTATGTGATGTATGTTGTTATATGATATGTATGTGTTATGTATGTTATGAATGAGAAGGACCGAAAGGTCATTATAATGTGGACCGGAAGGTCATGATGGTATGGACCGGAAGGTCTACCAGGGTTGTGGGACGGAAGTCCTCTGAGACACAGTGACCGGAAGGTCTTATAGCCTTGAGTGGCGTATGTGCGTATGTGGTATTTTGGGGAACTCACTAAGCATTTATGCTTACAGTTGTTGTGTTATGTGTTTCAGGTACTAGCGAGGATCGCGGGAAGGCGCCGACATGATCCGTACACACTCATGGAGTTTATGTCTTGAGATTCCGGGATATGTTTTGTCATGATAACATTGGATACATTATGTTTTGATATTACCTTATGAATAAAAGTATGTTTTAAAAATGAAAAATTGTTTTGGAAATTTACGTTGTTACAAGTTGGTATCAGAGCCTTGGTTTGAGGGATTCGGATGCACCTTCGGGCGTATCTGAACTCAAACTGAGGATTTCAGAAACTTTTTCATAAAAAGGAACAATTTTTCTAAAAGAGTAAAAGACTTTGAGAAAAGCAGAAAGGAGCAGTGTGTACGATCAGCCAGCGCCCGAACGGTGATTTCCTAAAATACCCTTACATTATGTATTATGAGATATGATATGATATGTTATGCATGCTAGAGTAGGCTAGGTATTCATATTAGGACTAGAGTGGCCTGATTTGTGATGCCTTAGTCTAGGAAGATTTATGCTGCTATGAGATGCTTGAGAGTGAGTAGGTAGTAGTGATGAGCTTATGAGAGGTCTACCGAAGGGTAGCCTATGCTAGCGAGACGTAGAGTACTTGTGATCTGGGATCCTAGGAGGAGGACTTGGGGTGAATACTGATGCAGTGTGGACGGTAGTATAGGGCCCGTACTACTGAAGACACCGGATCAGTGCGCAGTCCAAGTAAGAATCCTTAGGGTACTGGGGAACAAGTAGGGTTGAGTGATCGAGTGCGAGTATACTCGAGCGAGTCTCTGATATTTTATGTTTGTATTTCAGAGACATCATGGTTGGGACACGCCATAGACCTGAGACGAGCAGCGTGAGTGACGAGGAGCTTCGTCAGATGATCCACAATAAGGTGGCTGCGGCGATTTGAGCCGAGATTCCGGAGATGTTTGGGTCTATCAAGACCACATTGATTGAGACCTTTGATGAGCGGTATGCAGCGGTTACTGAGGCCGCGGCTGCTGCAGCTACTATAGCTGTTGCTGCTGCTAGACCTCAGGGGGGGTGACTCGATGTTGTTCCGGGAGTTCAGCAACATGAAGCCACCGGAGTTTGATGGGACGCAGGATCTGATTGATGCGATGAGATGGATTTCTGATATCGATGGATGCTTCTACACCTGTTCGTGTCCGGAGCATTTGAGGGTTCGGTTTGCACTGAACCAGCTTCGCTTAGAAGCGAAGGACTGGTGGAAGTTTGTGACGGCGAACTTCACTCTTGCAGAGATTTCGGAGGTGACCTGGGAGAGGTTCACCATCATGTTCAGAGACGAGTACGTTCCCCCGGTGGAAAGGGAACCGTTAGCACAAGAGTTTTTGTCCCTCAAGCAGGGGACGGAGTCAGTGACCGTGATCACACGGATGTTCCATGAGAGGGCGTTATTTTGCCCTGAGCACGTGTTGTCTGAGCAGGCACGCATGAGTCGCTACTTGAGCATTTTGAGGAGGGATATCAGGGAGTTCATGGCGAACTCATCATACTGTACATTTGCTGAGCTCCAAGCAAATGCCCGGAAGAGGGAGATTGAGCTGGAGACTCAGGCCCGGGAGGAGGCCGAGTCTCAGGGGAAGGACCGGCGGCCGACATAGTCTCAGCCGGCAGCCAAGCGGACAAAGCCCGCCGATTCGAGATCTGGAGGCCAGAAGGGCCGGACTTGTGGGAAGTGTGGCAAGGGACATGATGGGGTTTGTCGATCAGGTGCTTGCTACAAATGTGGCAAGGAGGGGAACATAGCCAAGAATTGCCCCAAGGGGTTCATGGTTTGCTTTCATTGCAACCAAACCGGACACCGGAAGGCCGAGTGTCCGCAGCTGCGGGGGACAACACAGGGAGCACCGCAGGGATCTGCCTCTGCTGCCGTGCGAGCTACTGACCTCAGAAGGTCATTTGAGTGTTGTCATGGGCGCTATAGGTTAGAGAAGCGGATCTGACCTCAGAAGGTCATTTGAGTGTTGTCATGGACGCTACTCCCCGACTTCATAAGTGGACTCGACGAGTCGAGTCGGGTTTGCCCCGCGATTCACGACAGGTGTAACCCGTCGAGTGAAGGGATGACTCGACGTGCCAACTGAGGCTAGAAGGATTCTGACGACCCGCATGGACTGCTCCAGAAAATCCTATATTTCCTTAGAAACGTTCTAGGGTGGAGGACTTCATGTTTAGTATCACAAGACATGCATCATAGTAAGCAAACTAATAAACAACCATTTCATTAGAAAGAAAGTGTTTACAAAGTATGTGATTCACATAATATAGAATACATAGCAAATAACAAAAAGACATGAAGCTATACTGCTCCATCTTCTGAATCCCAGTGCGCGTACCTGTCTACTGGTCTCTTGAGAATACAAGTTATTTTGAAAGAGTAGATCAGCATTTAAGCTGGTGAGTTTATAAGATTTTAGTGATGTAATGTAAGTTCTAAGAAAGTTGTAGAAAGTTATAGTAAGTTGTAGTAAGTTCTGTTTAGAAAAGTTTGTCTGTTCCTCCAGAAAATCCTATATTTCCTGCTTTGATAAAAGATAAGTAAAAATGACTCTACAGTCCTTTCTATGAGTATTAAATGAATACAAGTTATATAAAACCCAGTGTAAACAAACAATCGGTTGTGTGTATCTGCCCTAAGCCCACAACCAAACAAGGAACAGGAAATGAGGCAGAAGACACACATCTCATTGTTTGTTAGGTCATCGTTGTATATAACCCTGGCGTATTCACTTGGTACTCACGGAGTTAACTGTAATAGTTCCTTTAATTTTATGAAAAAATTCTTTAAGAAAACCCTTATTTCTTATAATAAAGATGGTAACCACAATAGTTCCTTCTATAATCACTTAGTTTATACTAGCTATATATAATATAATATCGAATAAATAGTTAATTGTGTGAATCTGCCTTAAGCCCACAACCAAACAAGGAACAGGAAATTAGGCGGAAAGCACACATCCAACTACTTATCGAATAGTAATTATATATAACCTTGATGTATAAACTAAGGTATTATAGAATTAACCACCTAAGGTCTTTTAAGTTATACTGGTTTAATAAAAATGGAGTAAACCCTTTACTGGTTAAGTTTCTAGTTTTGAATACCAAAAGTTCTTTATTTGAAAAGTATGATTTGTACTAGAAAACGGTGCATTGAATTAGTGTCCTATGACCTGGCCCATACCTGGTACCCCTTATGATTACTGGGTGTATACGGAACATATATATAGCTAAGATCGGATAGATAGTAGGCTGGGTGAACCTCCTCTAAGCCCACAACCAAACAAGGAACAGGAAATGAAGCGGAAGGCACACATCCTAGTACCTGTCGGATCCGATTAATATATATCCCTGAATGCATACACTAAGGAATCATAAAGTTAGAATTATAGGCCCCCTTTCTACTGAATGTACTAGACTCGACTGTTCTGTTTGTCGTTTGTAAAATGTAAGTTTTCCCTAGTTTATAACTATCTTGACTCGAAAATAGTTTGCATTAACTTTCAAGTGGAACTGTCACAAAATGAAAGTAATGGGAAATTATAAGTACACAGTTGTCTTTTGAATTGACATCCTGGCGTACTGATTACCTTAAAATATGTTTGTTTTATTAAGGTCATAATGTGATGAATAGTCCCCATACTATACGCTCTCCCTACAAGAGATTCTGGGAACCAAACGCGAATTCAGCAAACCTGTTGCTGAGCCGTGAACTAGGCTCACATTAAAGTTATATGATCATGTATACCCAATTTTACTATCACCTTTTGTTTAGAACAATGAGTTAGTGATTCATTGGTATAATTAGATCCTGTAGTTGTTTTATGCTATAGCATCTTAGTATGTTCGTTCTGTTATAGTATCTTAGTATGTCTCTCTGAAGTATTGGGTCTTAATGGCAAGGGTTCTCAAAGGTTCATGTGTTCCAATGGTTAGCAAGTGTCTAGAAGTGTTTAAGGCTCAATACTTGACCAAAACTAGGGTTTACGGCCAAGGGAGATGCTCTTTGGCCGTAAACTCTCATTGATGATGAGATTGGTGATGTTTCAAGGCTGGGATCTAGTGTTTAACAAGGCTAACTAGAATATAGATGGAATACTCACACTTTTGAGGCCCTTAGAGGAGTTTTCGGCCACCAAGAACAAGTGTGTGTTCTTGGTGTTCTTGGTGAAAGATGAAGATCTAGCAAAATGTTGATTTCAATGGATGAAATCAAAGGGTGATTCACGAGTAAGAAGGATAACAACAACTAGAGGGAAGAATCACTTACATTTGTGAAGATCGGGAGTGAAAATCTCAATGATACTTAAGAGAGAAATCAAGTGTTCTTGATTTGAAAGTGTGAGAATGAAGGAAACGTGAAGGAATTTAGACTTTAAGGGGGAGTTTACGGCCAACCTTGAGTTTACGGCCGTAAACTCATGTGTCTTGGCAATGAACTCCTTTTTGGTGGTGTTAAGGCTTGAATGTTGCACAGTGTCTCTAGAAGGTACATTCTAACACTCATTGCTTAAGTGTACTAGGCTTAAAACCCATTAGAACGACCCTTAACAACGCTAGAAGGCAATCAATTTTCGGGTTGTAACATTATCCCCCGTTAGATGGAATTTTGTCCCGAAATTAGCTTTCTTAGCAGTACTACTGGGGTTGCGCTCCTCTGATTGGCAGAATACCCACTCGTAGACTTGGCACTTCGCCCTATTGTTCATGATAGGATTCATACTTGGTCCATCTATAATTATCTCGTGTATACAAGTTGTATATAATTAGGATTAGTAAGACGGTCGAATGTGCGACTCGGCCCCAGGTCCACAACCAAACAAGGAACATGAGATAGGGCAGAGACACACATACTAGATCTGCGTAATCATAATTTCTACTACCCTCGCGTATACCCTTAATAGTGATAGGTGGGCTGTATTCGTCCTTAGCCTCTATGCTTGAACTTGGTCTGCTGGACAGGTGGTATTTCGGAAAGGTCTGCAGACATACGCCGGCAAGGTTTCGGAGGACAAAGTACTCTTCGCACGAATACTTCGGGATTTAGAATACGAAAGACAAAACTGAGGTCTGGGTCGGACTGTCGTTACGAATAACGAAGGTTTCGTGAATTTGACGGTCGCGGCGATAGAATCATATGAACTTAGTATGGTGAGGACCACGCCAACTATCGACGAATGATAGAAACGGACTCTCTACTGAACAAAGTTTGGCCGATTTGAACGAACGTTTGTTTTACGACGATGTACTCCTAGTGTGTTCAAAAATGTACTCTTTGTAAATGTTCTAGTGTTTTCTGTTTTCCTCTTGTTGTTAACACTTTTACGTATCGTACCGCAATGTGCGCGTACATACCGCGAAAGTGCTTTGTTATCTAGAATTGATACTTAAACTACGATCCTCCTTGCTACCACTACGATCGCCTGGAATATACAAGTTATGAATAATTAAGATGAATTGGACGGTTGACTGAGTAACTCTGCCTCAAATCCACAACCAAACAAGGAACAGGAATTAAGGCGGAATCACTCACTCTATGTCTGCAAAATCTTCGCTATGCACAGCCCTAATGTACATACTAAGCCATCATAGCTTCTCAGAACGGACCTCTTAGTTCATTTGAATATTGTGACTTATTTCTATAAGTGGGTTATTATAATTAATTTTAAGTGTTATCCCCAAGTTTTAATCTTATATAAATATAAATTAAATTTTCTAAGTAATTCTTATTTTAATTCGAAAACGTATCGCTGCTCGTTGACGACTCTGGGGTTGATTCTCCTGTGGTGATCATCAGAATTCGTCCATCCTCTCCTGAGTTCTTTGTTATCGGGCAGTCCCTATGGTGGTGTCCATTCTCACCACAGCCATAGCAGGCTTGGTTTTCTTCAACTCCAGGGACTTGGGAGATCGGTTGAGCCGGTGCCCTACAGAAACGGACTGTGTGTCCTTTTCTGTGGCAATTCAGACACTGCATTTCCCGACATACTCCGGTGTGGTGATAGTTGCACTTTCCACACTTCAGAAGGGTTCCAGCATATCAACTGGCAGGTGCTGGAGTAGCAGGTGTTGTGGCGGCGTACATAGTACTCGTTTGTTTCTCCTGCGGGGGTTCCTGTGTTGTTCTCTTCTTCTTCCTCTTGTTCCTCGACTTTCGTCTATAGTCCTCTCCTTTTGATGGCTCGGGAACAAGGACTTCCACACCATGACGGACTCCATGGTCGATGAGCCGCTGGGCCAGGCGTTTAACACTATCGAATGAGGCTGGGTTAGAAGACAGCATATCTCCTTGGATCGGGGCAGTTAGACCCCAGATGTATCTTTCTATCTTCCTGCTCTCCGGGGTAACCATCCCGGGGCATAGAGCTGCTAGGTCGTTGAACCGGTCAGTGTAGGCCACTATGTATGAGCCGACCATCTTGATCTCCCATAGTTCTTGTTCCAGCTTCTAAACTTCGCCCAACGGGCAGTATTCTTCCAGCATCAACTCTTTTAGGTTCTCCCAACCTATTGAGTTAGCCACTGATAGGGTCAGTGACTTAACATGGCTGTTCCACCATGTTAGGGCTCTGTCAGAGAAGGTGCAGGCAGCAAACTTCACTTTGCTCCCTTCTGGGCACGAACAGATTTCGAAGACCGAATCTGTTTTCTCGAACCATCGCATCAGAGCGATGACTCCACCATTTCCATCGAAGGAATTGGGTTTGCAGTTCATGAAGTCTTTGTACGAACACTCTCTTGGGTGTTCGTGAGTAACTCCGGGGTTGGTTAAGTGGATACCGCTACCAGATCCGAGGGTACCACTTTCACCGAAGTGAGCTAGCGCAGTTGCCACTGCGGAGGATATCACTGCTTGAAGAGCAGCATGATCGAATTGCCGCGGTGGAGTTGGAGTTATCAGAGTAGTGCGTCTGTTTGATCTGCGACGAGGCATCTTTGCTAAAAGAATACAAAGATGAGACAGAATAAGTCTAAAGCAGTGGACATAAGCCGAAAGCTGAAAAGACAAGGTTATCCTAGTTCTGAGCGTATCGGGTCCTGACTTCTACAGGGTTCTGGAAATAATTCATAAAAGAGTCTATACCTAATAAACTTTATGAATTTGGAATGGCTATCCTCGAATGAATATCTGATACCTGAATAACTGTTACAAGCTGCATGTAAGAAAATAATCCTAACACATAATGTGAGCAGTGTTTCCACTAACTCATTAAGTTAAACAAGATTATTATTTATTAGTGTGACGCATAAGACGTTTGGGTTACTTCGGTTGATCCTTTCTTGAAAGCTTCTTACGAACTTGCTCTTGTTCTTCCTTGACTCTTCTGTTGACTACTATGAGGAAGTGGTTACATCTATCTGGGTTTGTCGCGCGAGAATGAAAGTGTCTAAAGAATCTATGAGATTTAAGTGAAACATTATGGGGTGATCCTTACAGAGTCCTCCTATAATTGCACAATGTATACAAGTTGTATATAATTCAAGATGAGATAGACCTTCGAATAAGTGATCCTACTCCAAAACCACAACCAAACAAGGAACATGTAGTGAAGCGTAGATCACAAATTCTAAGTCTTTAAAATCTCAATTATATATAACCTTGGGAGTATACATTGCAAGATTATAGACCTATCCGTAAGGGTCTTTTAAGTTATCACATAAGTTATGTGTATAATGCCTAAAATACTCCTATAGTATTTTAATGTAATCTACTTAGTATGTTTTAAACTTGTTATCGCGTCATAGTATCATAGAATACTCCTATAGTATTCTAACTCTATGTACTTGATCTAGTATTCTCTTGACTAGTATTAGGTAAGTTTTAAGACCGTTGCAACACCACATCACTCCCAAACACATGTCGGTCACATCTCGAATTAATATAGTTGATCAGGCTATATTGATTCTAGCTATGATTACATAACTGTCCAGGTTTGACCATAGTGTTCAACCTTTAACTTCTTCTGTTCTGTTCTTCTCGTGATACTTGTTCTAGTATGTATATATGTATAAGCAAGTATGCATACTTTTATAAGGTATACTTATATATTTAAAATATATTCTTATCCAGAGAACTTCGGCCCCATTGTATTTATAGTTGTATATCTTTTATCGGTTGATATACTTAGTTCACTATAAATAATGCTCTGATACCAATCTGTCACACCCCAAAACCGGAACGGCGGAAACGTTCTGGGGTCGAGGACGTCATGTTTAGTATCACAAGACATGCATCATAGCAAGCAAAGTAATAAACAACCATTTCATTAGAAAGAAAGTGTTTACAAAGTATGTGATTCACATAATATAGAATACATAGCAAATAACAAAAAGACATGAAGTTATACTGCTCCATCTTCTGAATCCCAGTGCGTGTACCTGTCTACTGGTCTCCTGAGAATACAAGTTATTTTGAAAGAGTAGATCAGCATTTAAGCTTGTGAGTTCATAAGATTTTAGTGATGTAATGTAAGTTGTAAGAAAGTTGTAGAAAGTTATAGTAAGTTGTAGTAAGTTCTGTTTAGAAAAGTTTGCCTGTTCCTCCAGAAAATCCTATATTTCCTGCTTTGATGAAAGATAAGTAAAAATGACTCTACAGTCCTTTCTATGAGTATTAAATGAATACAAGTTATATAAAACCCAGAGTAAACAAACAATCGGTTGTGTGTATCTGCCCTAAGCCCACAACCAAACAAGGAACAGGAAATGAGGCGGAAGACACACATCCCATTGTTTGTTAGGTCATCGTTGTATATAACCCTGGCGTATTCACTTGGTACTCACGGAGTTAACTGTAATAGTTTCTTTAATTTTATGAAAAGATTCTTTAAGAAAACCCTTATTTCTTATAATAAAGATGGTAACCACAGTAGTTCCTTCTATAATCACTTAGTTTATACTAGCTATATATAATCTAATATCGAATAGATAGTTAATTGTGTGAATCTGCCTTAAGACCACAACCAAACAAAGAACAGGAAATGAGGCGGAAAGCACACATCCAACTACTTATCGAATATTAATTATATATAACCTTGATGTATAAACTAAGGTATTATAGAATTAACCACCTAAGGTCTTTTAAGTTATACAGGTTTAATAAAAATGGATTAAACCCTTTACTGGTTAAGTTTCTAGTTTTGAATACCAAAAGTTCTTTATTTGAAAAGTATGATTTGTACTAGAAAACGGTGCATTGAATTAGTGTCCTATGACCTGGCCCATACCTGGTACCCCTTATGATTACTGGGTGTATACGGAACATATATATAGCTAAGATCGGATAGATAGTAAGTTGGGTGAATCTGTTCTAAGCACACAACCAAACAAGGAACAAGAAATGAAGCGGAAGGCACACATCCTACTACCTGTCGCATCCGATTAATATATATCCCTGAATACATACACTAAGGAATCATAAAGTTAGCATTATAGGCCCCCTTTCTACTGAATGTACTAGACTCGACTGTTCTGTTTGTCATTTGTAAAATTTAAGTTTTCCCTAGTTTATAACTATCTTGACTCGAAAATAGTTTGCATTAACTTTCAAGTGGAACTGTCACAAAATGAAAGTAATGGGAAATTATTAGTACACAGTTGTCTTTTGAATTGACATCCTGACGTACTGATTACCTTAAAACATGTTTGTTTTATTAAGGTCATAATGTGATGAATAGTCTCCATACTATACGCTCTCCCTGCAAGAGATTCTGGGAACCAAACGTGACTTTAGCAAACCTGTTGCTGAGCCGTGAAGTAGGCTCACATTAAAGTTATATGATCATGTATACCCAATTTTACTATCACCTTTTGTTTAGAACAATGAGTTAGTGATTCATTGGTATAATAAGATCCTGTAGTTGTTTTATGCTATAGCATCTTAGTATATTCGTTCTGTTATAGTATCTTAGTATGTCTCTCTGAAGTATTGTATCTACCTCCCTGTTTCTCTTTATGTTATCGTGTATTGTATCTACCTCCATGTTTCTCTTTATGTTATCGTGTATTGTATCTACCTCCCTGTTTCTCATTATAGAATGTTCTAGCATCTAGTATGAACTGAACCCCTAAACTATACCCCTTATAGTTTACTAGTATTTTACTTGAACTATTATTGAAAAGACTCATTTTTGTACTAAGTTATGCTTGTACTTTAAAAATGGAGTTTTGTTAAACTATAAAGTAACATAGCTTTAAAAGAGTTTTTGAAATGTTTTGACTACTTATAAATGACATAAGCAATCCTTTAAAAATGTTTATAACAAACAATTACACAATTATCATTGTGTTCAACTTGTATTCCCCCCCCTCCTTAAAAGCATTTAAAACAGTTTAAAAGATTGATTACGGGGTATGAACTCACCTTATGTGGGTGATTCAAACGAATATGCGCGTAATGATGAGAATTTCCACGAATGAAGTCCCGAGACACAAACGAGTCCTAAATGACATATATGGCATGTATTGGCATGAATATAGTATTTATAAGCAACTATATGAAAGGAAACACCCCTAGGGACTTGGACTTAGTGATGGAATCACATGTGATTCATCTAAGGGATGTTTAAGGCTATCATTTGGTGTTTACGGCCATGGGTTTACGGCCATGGAGTTTACGGCCGTAAACTCATGGTAAAAGGTGCATAAAAGGGTGTTTGAATGTTTGGGAAGCTTAAGGGACTATTACTCTACAAGAGGATGAGCAAAACCAACTTTCTAGGAGGTGTTGAGGTGTTTACAGCCACACCAAAAGTGTATGGCCGTAAACTCTCCAAATGGTGTCTTTTTGGGTCTTAAAGGCAAGGGTTCTCAAAGGTTCATGTGTTCCAATGCTTAGCAAGTGTCTAGAAGTGTTTAAGGCTCAATACTTGACCAAAACTAGGGTTTACGGCCAAGGGAGATGCTCTTTGGCCGTAAACTCTCATTGATGATGAGATTGGTGATGTTTCAAGGCTGGGATCTAGTGTTTAACAAGGCTAACTAGAAGATAGATGGAATACTCACACTTTTGAGGCCCTTAGAGTGTTGGATTAGATGTCTAAGCCCATAACTATTATTGGTATGTACTTGACCCGAGAATAACATGGTCCATTTGGGTTGCATATCATCAGGACAATTTGTTAGGATGGACTTTTGAGAGAAGGTTATTTATGGTTTATTAATATATTATAAGTTATAATATATTAATATGAAATCATATGTTTTAATTAGTATCGATCAAGAATTAATTTGGAATTAATTTAGTGATCAAAAGAGACTAATTAAATCTATGGGGACTAATTATGATAATTAGTTATATTTATATGTGTTGGGCTTATGATCCATGTTGGACCAAGTTTATGTATGGATACATAAAGAGTTGGGCCACATGAACCATGGATCATAAAACCCATGGGTATGGATTATGGGTTATACCCATGACCCTTGGAATCCTACATATAAATAGGTTACTCCATAGCCAAAATCACCACTTCTTTTCTTAGAGAAATATGGAGGTGTTTTGGTGCATGGAATTCTATCTCAAGAGCCACCTTTGTCCTAGGTGTGTTGTGATTCCATTTGAGGCATTTCATACTATTGGTGCTAAGCTCTTAAGGCCAAATACATCAAGACTTCAAGCCACATAAAAGGTATGTTTCCCTAACTAGTATATTATATGGTTTATGTCAAATGCATGCTAGTTATAGGTTTAATGGCTTGGAAACCATTTGCATGTATAATTAGTGAAAACATAGATCCAAGGTATTTAGGGTTGTATGTGCACCATAGGATGTTGTATTACACCAAAATCCAACAGTGGTATCAGAGCCATCGGTTGTTTTCTATTATATTTGATGCAAATGTATAAAATTACTTGATTTTATGAAAAACTAATTATTTATAAAATTTGAGTCACTTTACTACAAGAGTTGAATTAGGTCAATTTATTAAAAGATAGAATGATATGATTATTTTATTTGTTTTAAAAGTTTGATCTAAATGGTTTTAAGGAGTTACAAATTTTGTCATAAAATTTTGGAACTCAAAAGTTTTTTTTAAAGTTATGATCTTAAGAGTTTTGAAACTTCCATAAGTTATGGATGTGAAATGTCTCATTTATTAACTCTTTAGGTTATGAATTCCATGAGTCTTCAAAGGATAATTGTCAAAGTTTCAAGATTTGTATTAGTTTATATGATTATCTAATTTCTTGAAAATTGTTGATGTGAATTATCTTTACTTATGAGTTTAATCTAGATCATAGAAAAATTATTTGATTATTGTGTTAATTGGAATATTTGATCTTAATGGCTTTTATGAACTCCATAACTTGTCCTCAAGTTATGGAAAGTGAAGAGTTTTTTTTTAAAGTGTCATTAAGTCTCATAGGTTATGAAAATAGAAGAGTCACTATTTTTAATGTCATCATTAAATGATTTAATGTCTTCCATAACTTGTCCTCAAGTTATGGAACTTGAATTTTTTTTTTCATTAAACCTTAATTAAACTCATAAGTTATGAAAAATCCAAGAGTTTTGAAAGGTTTCAAAACTTGTCCTCAAGTTTTGGAATTTGTAAAGTTACCCCCCATGTATACTTTAATTCCAAACTAGACCTTAGAATTTTCAAAGTTTAAAATTCAACCCTTATACTATTATTATAATTTTAATTATCTAGATATGTATAAGATAAAGTCAATCTTACCATTAGTAGGCCTCATTCACACAGCCGGTCTATAAGGGGGGTATAAGGTTACTGCCTATAAAATGACAGTTTAATGGGTGTTCACTCTCACCCGCCGCTTCCTTGACTGGTGGATGGTCGTTAGCCGAACGGGTAGGATAAAGACTATAATTCTCCCTTCATTAAAAGTATAATGATAAATACTAAGTAACTAAACACTTATAAATTCCCAATCTTAGTTACTTAGGAAAATGTGAAATGGTGCTAACCCATGAAATTACACTTTGCACGTTTGTTAAGTCGTTAGTGGAGCGTGTGTGACTAACCGGCACACTAACATGGGACTGAAAATGTGTGGCGAAGGGTAACTTAAGTTTATCATAGATTGGTGGAGCGTGTGTGGTTAACCGGCACATCAATTAGGTGATAAAGTTGAGGGTACCAAGTCAATATGCATGGTTATTCACACCTTGTTTGTGATCCTCGGCATCCCAGTCACAAACTTGAGAGGGCACAATCGAGATTCAAACATGCCATTGAAAGTTCAATGTATCTCAAAAGATCTAGGAGTTTCAAATCCAATTAAAACTTAATTATATTTCGTTTTCATGGTGGAAATTGGTAAATCGTCATTTACCTACCTTCAACTATTTTATAGCTTGGATTACGACATCCCTCTTCCGTTTATAAATAGGTTGATGGATCCTAGCCTTAATATTTCATATTGGGTGTTATATTAAGGACTTTAAATCAACTAAACTTGAATTTCTCCCATTATAGTTGTCTAGTTCAGACAACTATGGTCTTCCCAAATCTTTAGGAACAAGCTTTCCTATTGAAGATGATATCCCACATGGCAATCAAGGCAAAAGATTAATCCCTTTGTTGTGCATTAATGGGACTGGAAATCATGCTTCACTTCCTCCACCTCCTCCAATTATTCTCCCTATCCCACAAGTTCAAATACTTGAAAAGTTCAAGGCCACTCAATCCTTATTGGCAAGCCGGGAGAGTCGGGTGTCGAAGTCTCGAGGTAGCTGGCTGTTGACTTGGTTCTTCAGTCACACCCTGATGACAGATCAAGACATGATCCTTAATGATCTTACCTATTTGCTTGATGCTGCTAAATTAGCAATGATTTGGGGCACTGGTAAAGCAAAATTTGATTGGAAGATCAACTTCCCAAACTTCCATGGACATTGACAATGGTAACATTAGAAGTCGAGAAAAGCTTTCTCTTCCCAATGGAAAGGGATCGACCATGGTCAAGTCATTTGACCTAATGGTAAAGAGAAAGGATAAGTCTGAGATAGTCTCATGTGCCATTTCCAAAGACTCTATATGTTTCTTTTGCCAAAAGAAGGGGCATTGGCTGCGAAGCTGCCAGATTTACCTGAAAGATCTGGTAAAGTCAAAAGTTTGACTCTACTTCAGGTAAAGTCCACTGTGTAACTCTATTAAGTTCCTACTTGGAGATTCTTATTATATGATGTGACTGGGTCACATATTGATGTCTTAAGAGTCAAAGAAAGGAGAGGAAGCTTAAAGGAAGTATATGATGATTCTGATCGCGCAGATGGATTTCGGTCGCATGGTTCGGTGATCAGAATTTTGGGCTGTTACTTAAAGAGTTATGATATATATTGCTTAGGAATATATAACAACAGGGTTTTCATATGGATTGTAAGGATAAGAAGTTTTTCCGCAAAGTTTTAAAATAAAAGAAAAAGGTTTTATTTTTATTTATTTTAAGTATCCTTACAATGGCATTTGTGAAAAATTGTTGCTTATATGATTCCATTAAGAGCAATATTGGAAAATGGATTTGATTCTTTCATTTGTGGTAGTGTCTAAATTTTCCAAATAAGGAAAGATTCTCATCAACCAAGTTTTAAATTGGACCGAAACTCGGAATCATGCAAGTTTTATAGTATGATGAATGAGAACTTTTAGCTTTGGAAAAATTAAGACTAATTCCTTATGTGAACAAGGAAAGGACTAAAGGATCGAGTACACATTCTTGTGCACTGGTCAAGTCCACCACAAAAGATCGATAAGACTATTCATCATGATTTACTAAAGCTTAGTAAATATGGTTATACTTACAAGTTTAAGTATAATTCTGAAACATTGGAAAAGATTCAATGTATGTCAGAACGAATGAGAAGAATCAAATTAGGCAGAAAGATAAAAGTTTCTCAAATCTGAAAAGATGGGAGAGTACTTTAGTATCATGTTTTGTGATCATCTTAATGATTAAGAAACTATATCACAATTAGTCCTCTAAGGTCATCTTAGTGCATTCTAATGGCTAAGAAGAGGAGTCTTGAATTGTTGAAGTGGTTAAATCAAGGAGATGAGTCATACTTCGTTGCAAAACAAGTCTTAGAGTCATACTCCAAGATTGTAACTTGAGTGACACGCCTTAAAGAAGGTTTATAACACTAGTCAAATGTAAGAGTAGATTATGTTCTACTCTTGTATATTTGAAATTGGTAAGTTGTGATGTTTTGGATAAAACAGAGACCAACTAAGGCTAATTGTGTGAAATGTTTGTCTTGATAAAGAATCCGAACTATCTCTTGAATATTTGACAAGAGAGTCTTATATGTCAAGAGGACAATGGGAGTCCTATAGGTCTTGAAAGTCTCAAGAGCTAATCAAGGATAAAAACCTGAAGTTCATCACTAGCACACGACTTGAGGTTTATAACCTATCGTGTTGACATTTCTGTGCCTATTCCAGTTAAAGTTGGCTTTGCATATGAGTTATGAAAGTTCTCAATTGGTTGCATAACAACTTGGAAGCAATGGCAGACCCTTGTACTGCCAGGTGGCAAGAATTTAAGATTGCATAAGTTCAGTCCATATGAGTTTGGATTTGTCATTAACCTTGTCTTGTGATTATGGTTTTGACAAATTCATATGGATAGAACTCATACACCATAAAATCTAAGTGTCATAAGGTTTCTATCCGATTCATGAAAATGATGGTGAGGAAATACTTTCAGTAAGTAGATTTTAAGTAGACAACAATTGTGATATTTGCATTCTCAAAGTCGTTAGTGGAGCGTGTGTGGTTAACCGGCACACTAACATGGACTTGTGAGAAATGGCAAAGGTCTAAACAATTGAGACTATGATTACGGCATCCCTTTTCTTAGTTCTTAAATTATTTAGACACACATGTGAGCTATCTAAGGAAAAGTGTATGATTTTGATAAAGTTTTATCAAAGCATCTCGTATTAGAAATCTGAACTTTGGTAAGAAAGTCAATAAAGTATTGATTTCTAGAAGTACAGTTGATTTCTGGATACATGTCAAAGCTAGTGGGAGCATAAGTGTTATGCTAATAATCATCATGTTAGTGGGAGCATGATTATTAAGTTTAGTATTGCAAGTTAGCAATGTTAATTATAGAAAACAAAAGTTTCAATTCGTGGAGTTGCAGGGGTTGAAAAGGTTTTTTGCTATAATTAAGGGAGAGGAATTTATACTTCATTTCAATTCTAAAAGCTTAGATTGAGGTTTTAATCATCTTTAGTCAAGGATACATATATGAATTTTGTGTTGGAATGGCTCAACATAAGGAAATTCTATATATGGGTCCATTATTTGCGTTCTAAAATTCGATTATGATTACAGCATCCCTTTTCATAATGAATTTTGTGTTGGAATGGCTCAACATAAGGAAATTCTATATATGGGTCCATTATTTGCGTTCTAAAATTTGATTATAATTACAGCATCCCTTTTCATAATCTGAATTATGAGAACTTGGCAAATAGAAATAGAAATATTGTAGCAAAAGACTGGTTTAGTATCACGTCTTTATGTGAGACATCATGAATCGTGTCCCATATGCTTCGGATATAGGATCGATTGCGTGTGCTATAATATTCATCCTTTCTAAATTTTCCAAATGCTTAGGGCATTAAGAAGGGAAAATTCTAGAATTGGATATGACTAAAATGATTAAGCAATTTTCGAGGACAATCTAAGGTTTACCAAAGATTGGTTGCTCAAGGACAATTGGAAGTATAATGTTAATTTTGGAAGGACCATATTGACTTATTCTGTAAGGAGGCAACTCTTATTCAGAAGTGATAGTCAAAATGGAATATGGAAATGTTTCAAAGTTGGAAATTATTCAATCTGTGTAAGATTAGAAAACTTAATGCAAGAAGGATGTTTCCATGGAGTTGATCTTCATTGGAATACTTTGTAATGTCTGTTGACAAGTCTTTGTGACTTTGTGCATAATCATTACAAGAGGATCAGTGCATATAAGTTTAAAATCTAACAGATTTAAGTAAATGGTAGGAATTTGGAATTCTTACATTTACGATAAGGTTTTGGTACTGTGAAATGAGAATCATTGGAGTTATGTTCAATCGATCTATTTCACAAAGTAAAGATCATAAACAAACTTAGTGTGTATACTTGGTGTATGGCATAACTAATGTTTGCACAAACATAGTATGCATACTTGGTGTATGACATGACTAGTGTTTAGAAAACATAGTGTACATGCTTGGAGCATGGGACAACTAGTGTTTTAACTCGAGTATAAAGTTGATAATTTGAAACGGTATACAATGAATAATGTGTAATCATATGGTGATAAATAAAAGGTGTTTTATTTGTATTCATAAGTTTTGAGACCATATTGGATTCGATTATTATTGTGTTTCACTTTGCATGTTTTGACTTCCAGAATAACTATGTCGTTCTTCTCGAATTACTAAGTTATTCAAACCATCCACAGTCGATAATACGTTGGAAGTAAGTATTAAGGCAAGACTATCATGAATCGGGTTTGTAGATGTCCAAGGTAGTGGACATAGCAAGAGTTGCTGCAACATTCATGAGTGCTCATAAGTTATGAGTATTGGATTCAACCCACGCTCATTTGAATCACTTCATGGATTTTATCACGAGTGAATCATGAGACGATAATATCTTATATTCTTCAAACCTAGAGATATGAGTTGTTACTATGAGTTGGTTATACATTGACTGCACGAAAATGCATTGGTAACTCGATGTTATAAAACGTGTCTTTGTGTATGATTCAACAAGTAGTAGAACAAGCCATATGAGTCGAAGTTTATCCATTCCTTTTACCCTTAAAGGGATAAAAGCGATATCTGTGGGCCCCTCGATGATTTAGTGATGACACCCTATGTGCTTGGCCAAGCCTGGACTGATTTGATTTGTTCAATTAGTCGGTCGTCATAAATCGGAAATCGGGAAACAACAAATGGACAGAGAGAATGATTATAATCCATGTCTCAGTCCATATGATATCTAGAATGGAGGAATATATGATCCCTTATCTAATGGACGCGTCATTGATTTGTTCAGAGTTCGACAGCGGCTTTAAGAGCTACGATTGCTAGTCGGGTTATGAAGTCGTACTTGCAATAATAGTTTTAGACTTATCCAAGTGGGAGACTGTTGGATTAGATGTCTAAGCCCATAACTATTATCGGTATGTACTTGACCCGAGAGTAGCATGGTCCATTTGGGTTGCATATCATCAGGACAATTTGTTAGGATGGACTTTTGAGAGAAGGTTATTTATGGTTTATTAATATATTATAAGTTATAATATATTAATATGAAATCATATGTTTTAATTAGTATCGATCAAGAATTAATTTGGAATTAATTTAGTGATCAAAAGAGACTAATTAAATATATGGGGACTAATTATGATAATTAGTTATATTTATATGTGTTGGGCTTATGATCCATGTTGGACCAAGTTTATGTATGGATACATAAAGAGTTGGGCCACATGAACCATGGATCATAAAACCCATGGGTATGGATTATGGGTTATACCCATGACCCTTGGAATCCTACATATAAATAGGTTACTCCATAGCCAAAATCACCACTTCTTTTCTTAGAGAAATATGGAGGTGTTTTGGTGCATGGAATTCTATCTCAAGAGCCACCTTTGTCCTAGGTGTGTTGTGATTCCATTTGAGGCATTTCATACTATTGGTGCTAAGCTCTTAAGGCCAAATACATCAAGATTTCAAGCCACATAAAAGGTATGTTTCCCTAACTAGTATATTATATGGTTTATGTCAAATGCATGCTAGTTATAGGTTTAATGGCTTGGAAACCATTTGCATGTATAATTAGTGAAAACATAGATCCAAGGTATTTAGGGTTGTATGTGCACCATAGGATTTTGTATTACACCAAAATCCAACATAGAGAAATTTGCGGCCACCAAGAACAAGTGTGTGTTCTTGGTGTTCTTGGTGAAAGATGAAGATCTAGCAAAATGTTGATTTCAATGGATGAAATCAAAGGGTGATTCACGAGTAAGAAGGATAACAACAACTAGAGGGAAGAATCACTTACATTTGTGAAGATCGGGAGTGAAAATCTCGATGATACTTGAGAGAGAAATCAAGTGTTCTTGAGTTCAAAGTGTGAGAATGAAGGAAAAGTGAAGGAATTGAGACTTTAAGGGGGAGTTTACGGCCAGCCTTGAGTTTACGGCCGTAAACGCATGTGTCTTGGCCGTGAACTCCTTTTGGTGGTGTTAAGGCTTGAATGTTGCACAGTGTCTCTAGCAGGTACATTCTAACACTCATTCCTTAAGTGTACTAGGCTTAAAACCCATTAGAACGACCCTTAACAAGGCTAGAAGGCAATCAATTTTCGGGTTGTCACATAATTGAGATGTACGTGGGGCGTATTGTTGTACGCTAGACGTACGAATGCTAAACTGGGTATATGCATGCCACGTGTTGCAATCTCATTCCAAGCCGTGGGGAAGAAGTAGTGGCCCAAATCTTGCCACGTGTCATTCCGAGGTTTAATGCAAAAACTAATTATCTTCTTATAGCCGTAACGTTTGCATACGAGCTCCATTTTTGACGTTCTTTATATTCACGCGTAGGTAGCGACTTGATCTACAACTTTTATTTAGAATCCATCGGCTAATTTTGCCTTTATTTTTAAATTTGTATTTTAACAGGTTTAGACAGTTAAAGTCTGTTAAAAATTCATAACTTTGTCATCCGACGTCTGTTTTCGACTGTCTTTATATCGTTGTGTGATGCCCGATTCCTGGTATGTATTTAAAATCATAATTTATTTACTTTTGTAGAGAAACTCGACGAGTTGGGAGCCCCAGATTTGTTGAGTACAGATGATTTGGGACGCAGGTTAAGAAACCTACTCGACGAGTTGGGAGGCCTCAACTCGACGAGTAGGCTGGCAGAAATGAATCCCTAATTTTCAGGGTTGTGTACCCTATTTAAAGGCCTTAATGTTTTATTTTGGCCTCCCTCATCGCTCCTTCTGTCCAGTAAAACCCTAATTCGTGATTTCTATCATTTTGAGTGTGTGTGAGTGTAAAGAGTGTTTTCTTTGGTGCTTTTCTTGAAGGAGCTTGAAGTTTGGTGTTACTTAGTTGAAGGGAGAAGCTTAGGATCCGGGAATTCCTCTGTTGTGGCAGCCATATTAAGGTATAAAGTCGATACCTTGACCATTTAATTGATAGATCTCTTCATTGAGAAGTTTATGGCCTTTAGTAACTTATTTTGGAGTCATTCTTGGATTTCAGGATGTCTTGAAGTTATGACTTCAGATCTAGACATTTCATGGCCTTTTGAGACTTAAAGTTGCCAGCTTTATCAAGTCTTGGCCCTCCTCTATGACCTAGGTCTCTTATGAAGCTTAGTTTTAGTGTTTTTAGCCTCTTGATACCATGCATGGACGTAAAGTTAGCAACTTTACGTGGTATCTCAACTCTAGGGGACCAGATCTATGGTTTGGAGGCATTAGACTCGCTTGGAAGTGACTGAATGAGTTAAGACTAGGAAAAATCGACGAGTTGCTTATCCAACTCGGCGAGTTGGATCGTGGTCCCCCAACCTTTCTGATTACTGAGCAAACTCGGCGAGTTGTTGAGATGACTTGACGAGTTGGCTAGGGTTTTCTTGGTTTTCTGAAGACTGAAGAAACTCGACAAGTTGATAGATGCACTCGACAAGTTGGGTCAACATGGATTGTTGACCTTGACTTTGACCATGGTTGACCAAGTTTGACTTCTGAGGGCATTTTGGGTATTTCGGGATTTTCATGGATTGATCACTAGTAGAGCCGATTTCAGGACAGAGGCGTTTCAGCTACCATCCGACATTCGAGGTGAGTTTCCTCTTGTTTGAACGGGTTGAAGGCACCAATGTCGGCTCGTATTTATGATAATATTAGTTCCAGGCTACGGTCCGATGCCGGGTAGTGCCCGATGTAGGTTTATATGTTCTCCGGATTACGATCTAATGTTGGGCGATGCCCGAGGAATGTTTATATGCTTTCTGGATTACGATCTGATGTCGGGCGGTGCCTGAGGAATGTTTGTATGCTTGATGTCTCCGTGATTCTTGCATGTGTCTGTATTTGTATGTTACTGGATTACGGTCCGATGTCGGGCGATGCCCGAAGAATGTTTATATGCTTTCCGGACTACGGTTCGATGTCGGGCAATGCCCGAGGAATGTTTATATGCTTATGTTATGTGATTATTATATTTATATTTGTTGATATGTAATATGTATACCGAGCTTTGCTCGATGCCGGGCGGGGCCTGATGCCGGACACTGTCTGATGCCGGGCGGGGCCCATGATATGTTTATATGTGATTATGTGTATGGTATGTGGTAGTTTGGGGAAGCTCACTAAGCTTTGTGCTTACAGTTTTCAGTTTTGGTTTCAGGTACTTCTGGTAGCAAGGGGAAGAGCTCGGGATGACTGCATTGCACAAACCATGATGTTTTAGCCTAGGATGTTTAGTCTGATATATTTGACGGATGTTTTGATATGGATTGTTTTGAGATACTATGACTTATGTTTTGATGAAATGATTTTTGATAACTATAGTTTTATTTAATAATTAAAAATGAAATTTTTGGACCGTATTTTATGGGTGTTACACGTTGAGCTCCTACTAACAAGATCTTCAATTCTCGCTTAGGCTGTGTCGACTAATAATCGATCGACTTAAAATTCGACTTTCGGGTTGTATACTGTTATTCTAAATCTTAGAAAAATCATAAGTTCCTCTAACGAAGTTAGATTTGGACGTTCTCTATATATACGTTCTCGGATTAACGTCTACTACGGCTTTCGTTTAGATTACTAAGGCTAAAAAGTAGTTTATCGAAAATTCACTTTTTACGATACGCGGCGCCGTGCCGGTTTAGTCGTAAAACTTCGACGGATCATAACTTCTTATTTATAAGCCGGATTTCATCATTCTTTATATCTCCGGAATCCTTGTTACGACTACTTCAACTTTCTTCAAAGATATCGGGTCTAATTATTATTTTATTTTAGATGCATATTTTATTCCTATTTTATTATATCGTTATAAGCACGTATATTGCACATAAATCATATAAATCACAATATACTCAAATAATTCTTCTTCATTACTTCAAAATAGGTTACAGTTGTTGACCCTAACTATTACATCATAATAATAATGCTTAGCCAGAAACACGGGCGTTACAAATACCTAGTATCTTAGAATCCTGATATCAACCCCAAAACAACGCATACATTTTAAAAATCATAAAAATACTTAACAATCATAAAAATACTTAAAAATCTTGGATAACGTTCAGATTTTCCTAGTTCGCCTAAATCCGAAGAAGAACAAAGAACAATAGCTTCGCTAACATCGTAGCAGAGAAATCCATAGTTCCCAATCGATCATTCAGTAGTCTCGAAGCTTCTCTCTCCTCTATTTTCTAAAGATGACAAGGATTTCAATTCTCTCTCTATTATTTGAAATAGGAAGGATTTCAATTCTCTCCCTATCATTTAGAAATCTGTAGGATTTCAGAACTCAATCGCTCTCTGTAATTTGGATATCTGTAAGATTTCAAGAACAAATTACACTAATACACAACTCACATATACTTCTTTATGACTACATAGTGTAAAACAACCTAACGTATCCGTCTAAACATATTAAGATGATGCCTCCACAGAAGAGTCTACGAGTTCGTCAACCACCAACTCCCCGAGTCTCTCCAAGAGTTGTACCACCGGTGACCCAAACTTTAGGAGAAACTACATATTCTGGAGGAACTCCATTCGAAACCCCACTAGTTGTAAATGCCTCAAACCCACCATTTCAAATAGATCCCACTCTAATGCAAACCTTACTTGCCCAATGGATTGCTACAGCCTTAGTTGCATATGAGGCTGCCCGGAACGAAACTATCGAGAACAGTAGAAATGGTGGCGGCATTCCACCCGTTAACCAAAACAATTCCAAACCTTGTTCATACAAGGATTTCATGGAATGTAAACCCTGATCCTTCTTCGGCACAGAAGGAGTTGTCGATCTATCCCACTGGATAAAGAAAATGGATGCAATATTTCGCATCAGTTCTTGCCCTGATGACTTCCGAGTCGAGTATGCTACCGGCACACTAATGGATTCTGCCCTGATTTGGTGGAATAATCATGCAAATTCCATGGGAATCGATGAAGCTTATGTCATGGGTTGGAAACTTCTAAAACAAATGATGATTAAGGATTATTGCCCTCAACAGGAAGTCCAGGCTCTGGAGCAGGAGTTTTGGAATCTTACCATGAAAAGATTGGAGGTGGATGCCTACACCCCTCGATTTTACAATCTGGAAAACCTTTATCCGGGAATGGTGACCTCGAAAGACAAGAAGACTAAGAGGTAGATTTGGGGACTGGCTTCACCAGTTCATGTTCTGGTTACTGCATCTAGACCCACCACCTTTGATAGCTAAGCATATGGCCTATCAATTAACTGAGTAGTGTATCTGTCAGGGTACCATGACCCCACCAACAGAAAAGAACTAGGTTGGGAGTATGAAACGGAAGTTTCATGGAAAGTCAAAAGGGAACTTTAAGCATCGCAAAGTCAATCCAGAACCTGTGGATGTGTATATCACAATCACAAACACTCCTGCCCAATCAAATCCCTACTCAAAGAATTTACCCCACTGTACCGAGTGCAATTTCCACCATGTCGAAAATTGCATGGTCTAAAACATCTGTAACTTGAGAGGTCACACCTCTAAGCATTGCAGAAGGAACCCAAACAATGCAACCACAACCCCTGTTGCAGGAGGAAGCCATAACTACTTCGAATGCAATCAACCAGGGCATTTTAAGAAGGACTATCCAAAATGGAAGAATTATAGTGTCCAAGGAAGAGTATTTGTGATAGGTGCTGGAAATGCTCACCAGGAACCAACTGTGGTTACTGGTACGTTTCCTATCAACAATATTTATGCTTCCATATCATTTGGTACTGGTGCTGAAAAAAGCTTTATTTCCCATAAGTTTAGAAGCATGATAAACCATAAATCATGCAAACTTAACCAAGCTTACACGGTAGAAGTAGAAAACGACCAGTTAGAAAGCACCTTAGAAATACTCACGAATTGCCTTCTCACCCTGAATAACCACGTCTTTCATGTCGACCTAATGTCGATGACCATTTGAAGTTTCGATGTAATCATCAGAATGGATTGGTTATCACTTCATCGAGCAAAGATCTTATGTTACGAAAAGGTCATTCGACTACCTTTACCCAACAACAAAGCTATTGTGATTTATGGAGATAAATCAGGGAAGAATCTAAGTCATCTCTCTCATGAAGGCGAGAAAGTGTTTCCAGAAGAGATGCTTCGCTTTCTTGGCCTATGTGGTGGATATGCAAGGCAAGGGTAAGGAATAAAAGACATTATGTAAGTGTGCGACTACCCGAACGTATTTCCAGAGGATCTACCTGGAGTAACTTTAGTCAAACAGGTCGAATTCCGAATCGACCTAATCTCGGGTGCAACATCGGTGGCAAGATCTCCTTATCGCCTGGCTCCATCGAAAATGCAAAAATTATCCAGTCAACTTTAATAACTTCTTAACAAAGGCTTTATCTGGTCAAGCTTCTCTCCATGGGGAGATACAGTATTGTTTGTCAAAAAGAAGGATGGATTGTTCAGGATATGCATCGACTATCGAGAGTTAAACAAACTCACCATCAAGAACCGATATCCACTCCTGAGGATCGATGACATGTTCGATCAGCTACAAGGATCCTGCTACTACTCAAAGATCGATATGAGATATGGTTATCATCAACTCATAGTTTAAGAAGCAGCCATTCCAGAGATGGAATTCAGGACTCAGTATCATCACTACGAGTTTTTGTTTATGCCATTCGAACTGACCAACGCACCAACCGTATTCATATACCTTATGAATCAGGTGTGTAAATCCTACTTCGATAAATTCGTGATCGTTTTCATCAACGACATATTGGTATATTCACGAACCAAGGAAGAACATGGTCAACACTTGAGATTAATTTTGGAACTATTAAGAAAATAGAAACTTTATGCAAAGTTCTATAAATGTGAGTTCTGGATTAACGAAGCGCATTTCCTCGGTCATGTGGTTAATAGAAAAAAGAATCATGTTGATCCCACGTAAATCAAAGGGATTAAGGATTGGAAAGCACCAACGACACCAACCGAAGTATGCCAATTCCTAGGGCTTGTGGGCTATTATCGGAGATTCATCGATAATTTCTCCAAAATAGCCAATCCTCTCACCGTTCGAACTCAGAAAGACAGGAAATTCGATTGGGGAGACAGCCAAGAGTCTGCCTTCCAGAAATTGAAACAATTGTTGTGTAGTTCATCAATTTTGTCTCTTCCAGAGGGAACATAAAACTTTGTAGTATTTTGCGATGCCTCTCACCAAGGGTGAGGATGCATACCGATGCAAAGGAATAAATTCATTGCATATGAATCAGAAAAACTTAAGCCAAACGAGGCTAACTACACAACCCATAACTTAGAGTTAGGAGTTGTAGTGTTTGCATTCAAAATTTGGAGACAATACCCATACGGAATGAAGTGTGTCGTGTTCACCGACCATAAAAGTCTTCAACACATATTCGAGTAGAAGGAGCTCAACATGAGACAATAAAGGTGGGTCGAATTGCTAAATGATTATGAATGTGAAATTCGTTATCATACTGGTAAAGAAAATGTCGCAGCAAACGCTTTAAGCAGGAAAGAACAAGCGAAACCATTTCGTGTAAAGGCTTTAATCCTAACCATGCACTCCAATCTCACCACCCAAATTCGAGATGCTTAACTGGAATCACTCAAACCCGAAAATATCATAGATGAAAACCTGCGAGGAATGGACAAACAGCTCGACCTCAAAGAAGGCGGAACACGATATTTCATGAATCGAATTTGGACCCCAAAGTTTGGTGAAATCAAGAGTATATTCGTAAATGAATCTCATAAGTCAAGATATTCGATACATCTCGGATAAGATAAGATGTATCTCGATATCAAGAACCTTATTGGTGGCCCAAAATGAAGGTATAGATTGCCACATATGTCGGTAAATGATTGACTTGCTCTAAGGTCAAAGCAGAGTACCAGAAGCCATGTGGTCTACTCCAAAAACCGTCAATCCCATAATGGAAGTGTGAACAAATAACGATGGACTTCATAACAAAGTTGCCAAAAGCATCAATTGGTTATGACACCATTTGGGTAGTGGTTGACCGCCTGACCAAGTCCGCCCATAACCTAGCCATCAAAGAAACTGACAAGATGGAGAAACTCACCAGGACCTATCTCAAGGATATAGTCAGACTGCATGGTGTGCCAATATCTTTTATCTCAGACCGAGATAGCAGATTCACTTCCATATTTTGGCAATCATTATAGAGGTCCTTAGGAACCAAGCTACACATGAGTACTGCGTATCATCCGCATACGGATGGCCAGAGCAAAACAACAATAAAAATATGGAAGACATTCTCCGTTCTTGTTTGATAGACTTCGGTAATACATGGGATACTCACTTACCGCCAGTTGAGTTTTCATACAATAATAGTTATCACACTAGCATAAAGGCTGCTCCATTTGAGGCCTTGTACGGATGCAGATGTCGTTCTTCAATATGTTGGACAGAAGTTGGAGATACTCAACTGGATAAAAATCATCTGGGAGATACCCTACTTACCGGTACTGAGATCATTCATGAAACCAAAGTGAAGATTGTTCAGATAAAGGAACGGTTAAAGTTCGCACATAGTCGTCAGAAAAGTTATGTTGATGTGAGACTCAAACCCCTAGAACTTAAAGTAGGATACTGTGTCCTACTAAAGGTCACACCATGGAAAGGTGTCATTAGATTTGTAAAACGAGGTAAACTAAACCCCTGATACATCGGACCTTTTGAAATCCTAACTAGGGTTGGTCCGGTGGCTTATAAAACTCAATTTACCTCAAAAACTCAGCAAACTTCATGATACCTTCCACGTGTGTTATCTTAAGAAGTGTCAAATAAAGCCGCATATCTATAGTAAAAGGTTGATGGAACGCTCGTGGAGGGCCGAAGTTTACTTGGGAACGCAAGGATCATGTCACACCCCCAAACCGGAACGGCGGAAATGTTCGGGGGCGGGGGACGTCATGCACAGTATCACAACAATTGTACAATAGTAATCAAAGCAACAACAACCATTTCATTGATAACATATAGTTTACATTGTAATTGATTTACGTAGGATTAACTTCCAAAAGTAAACAACAAAACTAAGTCTTGGTGCTATGATGCTCTGTCTTCTCGCAACCTGAATGCATACTTGACTTACTAACTTCCTGAGAATACAAGTAGTTTGAAAGAGTATCAGCATTAAAGCTGGTGAGTTCATAAGCATTTTTGTTGTAAAATGAGTACATCATTTTGTTCTTTAGAAAAATGGAATGTTGCCTTTGAGTCTTAAGACCAAAATATATCTGTGTTTCTCATGTTTTTAAAGAACGTTTCAAAATTCGAAAGACTAGTAAACAAAATATGTTCCTGGTGTGATTTCTTGGTGTGTACATGTTAGTAAAGTTTTTAGATCGAACGGATCCACTATGTATTTACTAAGACACTATTTTCGTAAGTAAATCTCCATACTTAAAATAGCATATGTAGTTTTGTATGTGCATAAAACCCCTTTTCGTGTGGTTCTTAAGTCCCTAATGTTTCCAGAAAATCCTATATTTTCCGTAAAGTGTGTTATAGCCTTAATTGAACCAAGGCCGAAATATGTAAGTATAAATATCATACTTAGTTTACAATTGTGTAGTTTTGCTATTAAGAAAACTAGTTTGAAGATGTCATCATTTTGCCAATAATGACGTTTAACCTGGTGGATTCTGTGTGTTCAAAAAGATGGCTTGTAGCCTTTAATGTATTAAGACTCCATTTTTGTAAGTAAATTCCCATACTTAAAATAGTATACGTAGTTTTATATGTGCATAAAACTCCTTTTGTGTAAACCCAGTACTTTTTAATGTACCCCTTTTGTATAAACCCGGTACTTTGTATTCGTACCCCGTTTATATGAAAACCCGGTACTTTGTAATGTACCCCTTTTGTATAAACCCGGTACTTTGTATTCGTACCCCGTTTATATGAAAAACTTTTGTAATGAGTTCGAAATGTAAAATAAACATAAACTATACCATTTATAGTTTATCATAATGGTTGTATTGTATATGCAACCTAACTATACATATTATAGTTTAGCATGTTTGTTTGTGGTGTATAATAGACTTAACTTTACTTATTATAATTTATTATAATCATTTGTAGTAGTAGTACTTCTTTGTATATGTTTCATACCTTTAAACTAAGGTAAATAATATGTACTATCAGCAACATGTAATCAAATAATACTATACACATTGCTCAACAAGTTACAAGGTGTAAATAGGATTGTTAACTATTTGTAGTTTTTAACTTTTCTGTTCCGGCTAGTAGAAAAATTTATAGAAAAATCGTCAGAGGTCGAAATTTAGATCTGTAAACTCTGAGGGTCTAGAAAATGTGTCTATTCTATTCATAATTTTTATCATGATTTTTAGTGACATTTAACTTGTGTAAAAAGGTCCAACTTCACATACTGGTCCGAAGTGGTTTCTGAAATGATAGGCTGTTTTGTAAAAATCGCCATAAATTGTAGAAAAATCGTATGGAAATGTGCAAGTAGTCATTTTAAAGTTATAAACCTTAATTACTTGCATACTAAACAGTTTTGAAAGATATTAAGTTTAAGTCGGGTAAAACAGTTCGTAACCAGGTCATAACGTTTCTGTTGTAAGCTGTCAAGTTAAGTTTTAAATATGTTTTGGTGTTTTAACTTGTATTCCCCCCTAAAAACTAAAGAAAACTGGAAAATGTAGGGGTATGAACTCACCTTATGTGATTTCTTGAAGGATGGAAGGTTGAAGATGATGAGTTTCAAGTCAAGAACACTTGATGAACACACGAAGTTTTTGGATGATCCTATGAACGATTTTGTGTTAATATGTGTGTAGATGATTCAAGAGTGTTATGAAAACATGTAATAGCACTTGAGTTAGAAGGAAATACTTACCAATAAGTGAATAAATAACTCAAGAACACTTCAAAAGTGTGGCTGGAAGTTGAGAGAAAAGAGGCTCTCTTGATGGTTAAGAAGTGTGTAAGTGTTTGATGGTGAAGAAAATGATCAAGAAAATCCACAGTTATTTCTTTATATGAAGGATTGCTGGAGCAAGTGGCTAGGGTGAAGGGATTTTTACATTGATGTGTGTGATGTGGATAAGGTTGGACCAATGAGAAAGTGACACATAGGTGCAAGTGGACACACTTGACCCACTTGTAACATAAAATATCCTAAGCTATTTTCTTTAATGTAAAATAACGATATATAATTAATAAATCCTTAGGATGTGATTAAAATATGAGTTTAGGGAGTTTAAAATACTAAAAATATGAATTTGGTGAAAAATCCCCGTCAAAATCGTCAAAAACGGGCTTAAGAGGCAAAAGTAGTCGAAAACCGGGAAATAGGGACGAATCTGCGAGGTTCGGTCCTTAAGAACCGAGGGGGAGGTTCGGTCCGAAGGTGAGGAGGAAGCGAAATGGAGTTTGGGTCTGAAGGTGAGAAGGAGCGAAATGGAGTTCGGGTCCGAAGGTGAGAAGGAGCGAAATGGACCGAAGGTTCGGTTCATTTCGGTTGTGTATGCGGTTCGGTTCGCTCGTCAGGGTCTTGGTTCCGAAAGGGACCTTCGGTCCTCCGAAGTTCAGCCTTGGTCTAAGGTAGCTTCGGTCCACATGACATGTTTTGGTCTTAGCAGGGTTCGGCTCTAAGAGGGTTCGGTCCTGAGAAGGGTTTCGGTCCTAAATGGCTGATTTTCAAGTTAACTCCCCGATTCAAGTGGTTTTTGACTAAGTTAAGGGCCGGGATGACCCGGATGACTATGAAAAGTTGAGAGAGATTTTGAGAGAGATTTGGGAGAGATTTGACTGTAGTCAATATTAGTGTATAGACTCGCAATGCAAGGTTCGTGAACCCCGTTATGCTTTGTTTATGATTGATTTAAGTCCCCAAAAGGGTCCATAGTCGTGTTTTGATGCATTTGACTCCCTTCGTAGGGTTTTACATTGCTAAAAACATAAAATCTCTGAGACACTTGAATTCTTGACATACAAATGCACATTTTCATAGAATAACTTTTAACATAGAAGTACTTAGTTAAGTTTGACCGGGTTGCCTTGTTGACTTTGACTTTGACTTGTTGACTTTGACTTTGACTTGAATTTAACTGTTGTCACAGATCAGATGAAAAATAAATACTCGCAACTGTTCACTGGTGTTCTCTCCACTAATGGAACGAAATGATTGCGGAACAAAATAGTTTAGAACTTAATAATTAATGAGGAGTTAATGTGACATCCTAGAATTTAGGTCTAAAACTGTAGATAGTCAATTCACCGCGAACCTCTTTGCAATTTGACCTATTGAGCTTTAATGCATATTTTGAATAATATATATTGTCAATACAACTATTAAAAGATACCAGACGGTATTTTAATTCCAATTGTGGAGAATCTCAAACGAATCAAACAGCTCAAACAGCAACCCTAATTAATACGTCTGAAAAACTGAAAATTTGTATTAAGCACTTGTGAGTTAAACAAACACACTAGTCTCATAGTACATGTTTACCTACTTCCAAAAATATAAAGAATGTCCAAAACGGAGTTCGTATGCAAAAGATACGATCGTTATAAGAAATCAAACCAATATAATAGTGATTATCTTAAAACTGATAAAATTGTTTCTATCCGTTTACGCACTTGCACACCTTAGATGGAAATTACGAGAGAGTTTTTGGACTTCGAATATGTTCTAATATTTAATTCCATACTTGAAATATTTTTAGTAAAATATTTGCAAAAGTAAAAAAATCGGACGTTTCAGGTCGATTAGATGTGAATCTTTAAACGCGATTTCTTGGAATTCTACAACTCGAAAAATTAATCCGTTTGGGTTTTTGGAATCCTTGAACTCTACTCTATTATACGACACTTTCGAAAAAAATATTAGACTACGGGATTTTGGCACATAAAACTAGGATGGCTTTTGGCCATTTTTGAGAAGATGACATCACCAAGGCCTACCATTCTTGCATTACTTGATCAAAATCAGCCAAGAGACCCTCCCCCTTGCCCGTGTGGGTTACCTTCCCCCCAACCCTTTGGAGTATACTCCTCAATCTAGTATAAAGCATGGTGGGAAACGACTTCCGATCTAAGCATGGGGTGCATGGGTATGTGAGAGCTTCCTTGGACAATAAAAGGAAGCCCTTGGCTTCCCATTTTCCACACAAATCATCAGCCACAACATCTATCAAACTCTCTCTCTCTCTCTCTCTCTCTCTCTCGGTTTAGAGCAACCACCGAGGACCACCATTCCACCACGAGAACCACCTCTTCCTCACTGTTTTGACGACCAAACACCACCACCTTTGTGACACCTCTTGCTGCCATTTTCTATGGTATTTTACAATTTTTATACTCAAGTTTTATTATTTATTTTGTGGGTGTTTCAAGTCCAAATTTCGGATTCAAAGTTAGTTACAAATCGGTGCTATCTCGCGATGGTTCCTGAACAAATTCCATTCTCACCTCAACACTAGATATTACACATTAAGGTGAGTGTCTACAGCCCCTTTTTATAGTTTTTATATATTTCGGGGGGGGGGGGGGGGAGTACATCTGCTTACATATTTTGTTTATGCAAAAACACATTTCGTTTATGCAAAAAAACTCTTGAATACCCTATTGTAACACCAGTCAAAATAGGTCAATAACAATCACGTGTGAATATGCCAATCATGTAATGTGATTTTATTAAACTAGTAATGTGATAAACGTACTATGTAGTTCATGATAAATTCTAATACAAATTTGAACATTCTTTATGATACAACTCAAAGTATACGTCCATACGATTCCAAAAATATAGAGAACGTCTGAATCTGACTTCGCATGAAGAAGTTATGATAAACCTAACACTATAAATCTCTATAATAAGAGGAATTTAAAATAAACTTATAATTAACTATTGGAGTCTAAAAGAGAGTTGTAGTACTCATAAATACCTACGCGTGGATATAAAGAACGTCAAAAACGGAGTTCGTATGCGAAATTTATGACCTTCCGAAGATACGGCTGTCAAAAACCCTAATCTGACTGAGCTCACGACGTGAGCATAGAAACTCACGACGTGAGGAGTCAAATTGACACATTTCGGACCTAGAAGGTGCGTGGGGAGGCTACGAAGGGATAAGTTCTAAGCTCACGACGTGAGCATAGAAACTCACGACGTGAGGAGTCAAATTGCCACATTTTAGACCTAGAAGGTACGTGGCTAGGCTACGAAGGGATAAGTTCTAAGCTCACGACGTGAGCAAGGATATCTCACGACGTGAGCAAGGATATCTCACGACGTGAGGACTCATATGGCCACCTTCATAAGCTAGGGACGCAAATGGCAAGTCTACGAGGTGAGCAGGCTTGGCTCACGACGTGAGTTTTATAAACTCACAACGTGAGAGGCCAAAAACCTTCCTATAAATAGCAGGTCTGACTTCAGCTATTCCTACACCTGAACTTCTTCCCTTTCTCTCATTTGCTGAAGCCCTCTTGCATCTCGAGCCCGACGACCTCCTACCGCTGACCGTTTCTGCTTAGATTACATAAAATCACGCTACTAGGGTGAGTTTCACGACCCCACTTTCTTATATTTTCGGGGGGGGGAACGCATGCTAAATATTGTATATACGTTACTATTATGTCTATATGATAGTATAGTAGTATCAACATAGATAGTTATATTAACCGGGATATAGTTGTTCTAAATATAATATTTTGAATATATACAACTATTATCAACGTGTTAGCATGTTCTTGAATTAATGTAGATCTTGAGTTATACTTAGGATTCTATATATATGTTGTGTGCGATATAGTTCTGAAGTTATATTCGGGAGTTCTATATGTTAAAAAGTATGTTGCTATTATTGGTCTTATGTCAAGATAAAACTTGGTATGATATATGTTGTTATTGTTGGTTTTATGACAAGATAAAACTTGGTATGTTATATATTGTTATTGTTGGTTTTATGTTAAGATAAAACCTGATTTTTCCTCAAGGTATAGTTGTTGTACTGCCTAAAGTAATATGAACTTAGGAGTAATGTTTAAAGGCATAGTCTAATAACTTAGGGTTTTAAACATGAAAATGTTTTTGTTGTTAGAGCTATAGGAAGCCGTCGGAGTCTACATGAGTAATTGTATTCATCAACTAAGATTGGGGATCTTAGCGGAAATCCTCTGAACTGTAACCGTTAATCCCGTGTGAGCGAGGAAGTCATGTATAATTAGTATACGAGTTGACAACCCCACTTGTGATTGTTAGCTACAGTTAACCATAAGCGAGTGACGAACTATCCTTTTACTTGTTATTGTTCCGGCGTTGATGAAGCGTGCGGTGTTGTTTCTCATGGAAATCATGAGTGTGTTGTTTCTCATGGAAATCATGAGTGTGTTTTATCCGAGGTATTATGTCATAGCAGCGGTTACAGGCTCATGGTAGTAAATTGTTAGAAACATTATACTTTGTCGTATATAATTATTAATGTTAAGTATAATTTTCCTCATACTTATACCTTAGGTTCAAGGAACTTTTAGGGATAACACTTAATTGATAAGTAGACTATTATACCTAATATATATACTAAATGTCGGAGCATCAAAATGATACTTTCAAAAACTAAACTTTTGAACTTAGGAAAAGTATTATTTTCATATGGAGTCAAAACCTGTGAACTCACCAACTTTATGTTGACGTATTTTAAAATGCATGTGTTTTCAGGAACTTGAAAAGTTGGTATGTATTCGAACAGGAGAAGTTTTACTATCACCCTTTCTGTTCATTAAGAAGTATGCCATAGTCGGATATTATGTAATAAGTACTAGGAAAACAATAATGTAACTTTCAATCATCAGTAAAGGTTTGTATTTTCTTTAGTACCGTTCAATGTATGTTATATAACTGTGATACAAAGAATGACGTTACACCACCCGGTGTTTCCGCTGACGGTCGGGGTGTGACAGAATTGGTATCTGAGCTATTAACTATAGTGAACTAGTACTTTCTTAGGAAAGCACGTCTATAGTTTAGGGCTTAATCTATTAGGTTTAGGTATATCCCTTAGCCTACAATAAAAAAGTATTATTAATTATTCTACTGAAGGACTACTTACGGGAGCGGTGACAGGATAGACATGTCGAGTTGGGTTGTTGGATTCCAGAACGACTATATGCTAAAATGATCCTGCCCTTTCGATTGTCCTAACTGGCCGGAGCCTTATCAGATAGACCTGAAGTAACAAACAATAATTAAAGCGTGAATACAATAAATAAGAATATAGAGTCATATATAAAGACTCAGACCCGCGATGAGAATACACCTTAAATATCCGAAATGTTTTTTATCTCAAGGATTTAGATCAAATATTCCAACTAAAGTTTAATTGTGCATAGATCCTATCACAACTAGGTGTAGGTGCGCAACTACATGTTATTATGATCAGATCATATGAACTATTTAATTTGGGAGTAATATTTGATAGACTAAACACTTGGTGATCCAAAATGTATAGGAATTCGACATGGCACATTCACGAGAATGGATAATCATCGATGATACGGATGAAGAAGAAGAAGTTCCATTCCCCATGTTGGTAGGCGATTCTTACTACCCTATAAATCCAACCACCTTTCATCCAATACCTTCTGACGATGGAGCACCTTTACCTTCCAACGAATGGGAAGAGAGTGAACCAATGGAAGAGAGCGAACCAATGGAGGAGACAGAAGCGGTGGCATCATCTTTACCACCAATGAACACTCTTTACCGTCAAGTTCTAGGAGGAGCGAAGATGAAACGCACGGCACGTAAATCCATACCAATATGGAAAATGATTAAGAAGGATCAGAAGGCGACATCTTCAGGAACCCATAGAATTCCAGATGAACCTGCACGGATAGCACAAACCATTGATAGGTGGGTGGCAGAAGAAAGAGCTGCTAAGATGTATGAGACTGTTCAATCATCTCGACCGCATCACCCACATTCTTCTGAAGGTAACACCTTATCTCAATTGTTTGAGAAAAGTGTGAAAATTGAAGATAAGATGGAAATTGTTGAAGGAAGGGCTACTCATCTCTCCGGAAGAGTACGAAGGCTAGAAGGACAAAGGACGCGAGATCAGGAATCGGTGATGGATGTCCATCATCGTATAAATTTCGCTTATAATGACATGATTACTCACAATGCAAGGATTGCAGAGTTAGAGCTCTACAATCAAACCTCAAGAAATGAAGAACGCACAGGAAGTCTTGAACAGAGAACTCAAGCACTTGAAGAGCAAGTGGTTAATGTCACTGACGTGCTAGGTCATCACTTAGGTTTCTGGTAGATAAGCTAAAACTAGTGGTTGTGTAAATAGAAAAATCAGACTAGTTAAGGCAAGAAGAGTAAAGTTTATAGCAAGGATGTAGAAAACCTTGCAAATTTTGAAATGTTTATAGAAACTTTTCTCTTATAAGCCTAAATAAACTGATGTAACCGCTGGTAATAATATGAAGCATATATTACAGTAATCATTGTGTTATCCATTATGTTTTACACTTTGAAGAATAATTGAAGTATTTAGTACTCGTGTATTAAATGACTAACAAAACTCATAAAATTCTTATTATTTATAATAGGAACTAAAAAAAATGCCTAGAAGGAGTAGTGCTCGGCTAAACCCTAACCAACGATCAGCACCACAACAACAACCACCAGAATCAAACCCCCCAATAAGTACAGCAGAACTTGAAGAAATCATAGCTCAAAGAATTGATACGGCTCTATCTAATGTCACAAGAGGTGGAGTTAGAAATGAAGGCAATGTAGGGACCGCTAGAATGTGTACCTACAAAGACTTTATGAATTGCAGGACAAAGAGCTTTCATGGAAATGAAGGGGTTGTTAATTTGACCAGGTGGATTGAAAAGACAAAGTCTGTCTTTCAAATAAGCTTATGTCCAGACGATTGTAAAGTACGATTTGCAGCATGTACTTTCGCTAACGCAGCACTTACATGGTGGAACAGCCATGTGAATACAATGGGAATTAATACTGCAAATTCCATGAAATGGGAAGAGCTAAAGATGATGCTAGTAGAGGAGTATTGTCCTAGGGAGGAAATACATAAGCTGGAACAAGAATTGTGGACCCTAACCATGAAGGGTTCCGAGATAAAAGCTTATACCGCTAGATTTAATGATCTTCCAGTGATGTGTCCAGCACTTGTAACCCCTGAATATAAGAAGATTGAGCGATATATCTGGGGTTTAGCATCACAAATTAAAGGCATGGTGATCGCATCAAAGCCTACAACCTATGACAGAACTAAGAGAATAGCTCATCAGCTAACCCTCACAGAGATCCAAGGAACAGTAGTAGTCTCAAAGGCTGAGTCTCCCAAATCTGGAACAAACAAGCGCAAGTTTAGCGGGAAGAATCCCAAAAAATCATCTTAGAAAAGACAAGAAGTGGCAACCAATTATGCAGCCACGACGGCAGTCGCCACACAACCAAAGTCTTCATGGTGCAATCGGTGCAACCGTCATCACCCAGGTGACTATTTTGTTTGCACGAATTGCAAGAGGAAGGGGCATACTGCTAGTTACTACAGGAGCACAACACCTGTAACAGTCAATCAGCAAACAAATACTGGAACAAGCCATGGTGAAGGAAGAAAGTGTTATGAGTGTGGAAAGGTTGGACACATCAAGAGAGAATGTCCAAAGTTAAAGAGTCAAGGAGGCATAGGGCGTGGCAGGGCATTTGTGATCGGAAGCAGAGAGGCTATCCAGGACCCTTCGGTCGTATCTGGTACGTTTCTCATAGATAATTTATATGCTACCATACTCTTCGACTCTGGAGCAGATAGAAGTTTTATAACTCCGACGTTTAGAAAATTGTTAAGTCATGATTCTAGCAAATTAAAAGAAATCTATGAAGTAGAAATCGCTAATGGTCAAACCGAGAGAACACATGAATACCTAGAAAATTGTCTGTTAACTCTTAATAACTACCTTTTTCACGTCAACCTCATGCCAATGCCTATCGGTAGTTTTGATGTCATAATTGGCATGGATTGGTTATCCACACACCACGCCGAAATTCTATGTTATGAGAAAGCCATACGACTACCCTTACCAAACGGCGAAGCCCTGATTATCTATGGTGATAAATCTGGGAAGAACCTCAAAGTCATTTCTTGTACCAAGACCCAGAAATATCTACATAAGAAATGTAGCGCATTCTTAGCTCTCATTGTAGATAACAAAAGAAATCAAGGACATACCTCAAGTATGCGCTTTCCCTGACATATTTCCTGAAGATCTACCTAGAATACCACCCGTCCGACAAGTCGAGTTCCGAATCGACTTAATTCCAGGAGCAGCACCAGTAGCGAAATCTCCTTATCGGTTGGCTCCATCCGAAATGCAAGAATTATCCAGCCAACTACAATAACTTCTGGACAAAGGCTTTATTAGGCCAATTTTTTCACCTTGGGGAGCACCAATCTTGTTTGTCAAGAAGAAGGACGGATCCTTTCGAATGTGTATTGATTATCGGGAGCTGAACAAGCTAACGATCAAGAATCGTTATCCGCTTCCAAGAATTGATGATCTATTCGATCAACTGCAAGGATCCAGCTACTACTCAAAAATAGATCTTAGATCAGGATACCATCAACTCAGAGTACAAGAAGACGACATTCCAAAAACAACATTTAGAACTCGTTATGGTCATTATGAGTTCTTAGTTATGTCTTTTGGATTGACCAACACTCCAACAGTGTTTATGGATCTCATGAATCGTGTTTGCAAACCATAATTGGATAAATTCGTGATAGTATTTATAGATGATATATTGATATATTCACGAACCAAGGAAGAACATGGTCAACACTTGCAAATAATCTTGGAACTACTCAGAAAAGAAAAGTTGTACGCCAAATTCTCCAAATGTGAGTTTTGGATTAGAGAAGTACAATTTTTAGGTCATGTAGTTAGCAACGAAGGAATTCATGTTGACCCATCCAAAGTTGAAGCAATCAGGAATTGGAAAGCACCAAAGATGCCAACAGAAGTGCGTCAATTCCTAGGACTTGGTGGCTATTACCGCAGATTGATAGAGAATTTCTCCAAAATAGCCAAGCCGCTTACAACACTAACCCAGAAGGATACGAAGTTCAACTGGGAAGATAAACAAGAAACTGCTTTTCAGAAACTGAAGCAAATGTTGTGTAGTGCACCAATCCTATCCCTTCCAGATGGGACAGAAGATTTCGTTGTATACTGCGACGCATCAAATCAAGGATTGGGATATATGTGTTGATGCAAAGAGGAAAAGTTATCACCTACGCATCACGGCAACTTAAGGTGTACGAGAATAATTACACTACCCATGATCTTGAATTGGGAGTTGTAGTTTTTGCACTAAAAATCAGGTGACATTACTTATACGGTACTAAGTGTACTATTTTTACCGACCACGAGAGTCTCCAGCACATCTTCAACCAAAAAGATCTTAATATGAGACAACGAAGATGGGTTGAATTGTTGAATGATTACGAATGTGATATTCGTTATCATCCCGGAAAGGCAAACGTGGTAGTAGATGCCTTGAGCCAGAAAGAATATATTAAACCCCGTCGGGTACGAGCATTAACTATAACTATCCATTCTAACTTTACTGCACAAATTAGAGAAGCTCAACTTGAGGCTCTAAAAGAAGAAAACATCAAGAACGAAGCTTTGCGAGGAACGGAAAAGCAACTTATACAAAAAGATGACGAAACGAGACACTTTATGAACCAAATTCGGACGCCTAAGTTCGGTGGAGTCAGGGACTTGGTCTTAGAAGAATTCCTCAAGTCCAGATATTTCGTGTATCCAGGCTCTGACAAAATGTACTTAGATTTAAAAGTACATTATTGGTGGCCAAACATGAAAGCTGAAATTGCTACTTATGTGAGCAAATGCTTGACTTGTTCTAGAGTAAAGGCAGAACATCAAAAGCCTTCAGGTTTACTTCAACAACCGGAAATACCTGAATGGAAATGGGAGCAGATTCAATGGACTTCATCACTAAGTTACCTAAGACTCCTAGTGGGTTCGACACTATTTGGGTAATAGTCGATAGATTGACTAAGTCCGCTCATTTCTTACCAATTAAGGAGAACGACAAGATGTAGAAGCTGACTAGAGTTTATCTTAAGGAAATTTTCAGATTGCATGGAGTTCCAAATTCTATTATTTCTGACCGAGATAATAGATTCACTTTACGATTTTGGCAATCTCTACAAAAATCCTTAGGAACACGACTAGATATGAGTACAGCTTACCATCCACAGACTGATGGTCAGAGTGAGAGAACCATTTAGACTTTAGAAGATATGCTCCGAGCCTGTGTAATAGACCTTGGAAATGCATGGGATACTCATTTACCGTTAATTGAGTTTTCCTACAACATAGTCATCAGACCAGCATCAAGGCTACACCGTTTGAGGCTCTTTATGGACGAAAATGTCGTTCCCCAATATGTTGGGCAGAAGTTGGAGATACGCAGATAGACAGAGAATGTACAGGAGATACCTTAAGTACTGGACCAGAAATAATCCACGAGACAACTGAAAAGGTCGTGCAAATTAAGGATCGATTAAAGGCTGCACGTGATCGTCAAAAGAGTTATGTTGACGTAAGAAGTAAGCCTTTAGAACTCCAAGTTGGAGATAAAGTAATGTTGAAGGTCTCTCCTTGGAAAGGCGTAATTCAATTCGGGAAACGAGGCAAACTAAACCCAAGGTATATAGGACCTTATGAAATTCTAGCAAGAATTGGTTCTGTCGCATACCAACTCAAGTTGACTCAAGAACTAAGTAATGTGCACGATGTTTTTCACGTATCAAATCTCAAAAGATGTCTATCCGATGACACTCTTGTTATACCTCTCGACGAGATACAAGTCAATACGAAACTCAACTTTGTAGAAGAACCTGTCAAGATCATGGATCGAGAAGTCAAACGATTAAAGCAAAGTCGTATTCCCATAGTGAAAGTTTGATGGAACTCATTACGAGCACCTAAATTTACTTGGGAACATGAAGATCAGATGAAAGAAAAATACCCGCAACTGTTTGACAAAACCCCATCCATAAGATAAATTTCGGGACGAAACTGTTCTAACTGAGGGAGAATGTAACACCATTCAAAATAGGTCAATAACAATCACATGTGATCATGCCAATCATGTAATGTGATTTTATTAAACTAGTAATGTGATAAACATATTATGTATTTCATGATAAATTCCAATACAAATGTGAACTTTCTTTATGATACAACTCAAAGTATACGTCCATACGATTCCAAAAATATAGAGAACGTCTGAATCTGACTTCGCATGAAGAAGTTATGATAAACCGAACACTATAAATCTCTATAATAATAGGAATTTAAAATAAACTTAGAACTAACTATTGGAGTCTAGAAGAGAGTTGCAGTACTCGTAAATACCTACGCGTGGATATAAAGAACGTCAAAAACGGAGTTCATATGCGGAAGTTACGACCTTCCGAAGATACAGCTGTCAGAAACCCTAATCCAACTGAGCTCACGATGTGATGAGGAGTCAAATTGCCACATTTCAGACCTAGAAAGTGTGTGGCGAGGCTACTAAGGGATAAGTTCTAAGCTCACGACATGAGCATAGAAACTCAGGACGTGAGGAGTCAAATTGCCACATTTCGGACCTAGAAGGTGTGTGGCGAGGCGACGAAGGGATAAGTTCTAAGCTCACGACGTGAGCAATGATATCTCACGACGTGAGGAGTCATATGGCCACCTTCCTAAGCTAGGGACGCAAATGGAAAGTCTACGAGGTGAGCAGGCTTGGCTCACGACGTGAGTTTTATAAACTCATGACGTGAGAGGCCAAAAACCTTCCTATAAATAGCAGGTCTGAATTCAGCTATTCCTACACCTAAACTTCTTCCCTTTCTCTCATTTGCTGAAGCCCTCTTGCATCTCGAGCCCGACGACCTCGTACCGCTGACCGTTTCTGCTTAGATTACAAAAAATCACGCTACTAGGGTGAGTTTCACGGCTCCACTTTCTAATAATGCATGCTAAATATTGTATATACGTTACTATTATGTCTATATGATAGTATATTAGTATCAACGTAGATAGTTATATTAACCGGGATATAGTTGTTCTAAATATAATATTTTGAATATATACAACTATTATCAACGTGTTAGTATGTTCTTGAATTGATGTAGATCTTGAGTTATACTTAGGATTCTATATATATGTTCTGTGCGATATAGTTACGAAGTTATATTCGGGAGTTCTATATGTTAAAAAGTATGTTGCTATTATTGGTCTTATGTCAAGATAAAACTTGGTATGCTATATTTTGTTATTGTTGGTTTTATGACGAGATAAAACTTGGTATGTTATATATTGTTATTGTTGGTTTTATGTTAAGATAAAACCTGATTTTTCCTCAAGATATAGTTGTTGTACTGCCTAAAGTAATATGAACTTAGGAGTAATGTTTAAAGGCATAGTCTAATAACTTAGGGTTTTAGACATGAAAATGTTTTTGTTGTTACAGCTATAAGAAGTCGTCGGAGTCTACATGAGTAATTGTATTCATCAACTAAGATTGGGGATCTTAGCGGAAATCCTCTGAACTGTAACCATTAATCCCGTGTGAGCGAGGAAGTCGTGTATAATTAGTATACGGGTTGACAACCCCACTTGTGATTGTTAGCTACAGTCAACCATAAGCAAGTGATGAACTATCATTTTACTTGTTATTGTTCTGGCGTTGATGAAGCGTGCGGTGTTGTTTCTCATGGAAATCATGAGTGTGTTTTTTCTCATGGAAATCATGAGTGTGTTTTATCAGAGGTATTATGTCATAGCAGCGGTTACAGGCTCATGGTACCAAATTGTTAGAAACATTATACTTTGTCGTATACAAGTATTAATGTTAAGTATAAGTTTCCCCCTACTTATACCTTAGGTTCAAGGAACGTTTAGGTATAACACTTAATTGATAAGTAGACTATTATACCTAATATATATACTAAAGGTCGTAGCGTCAAAATGATAATTTCAAAAACTAAACTTTTGAACTTAGGAAAATTATTATTTTCATATGGAGTCAAAACCTGTGAACTCACCAACTTTATGTTGACGTATTTTAAAATGCATGTGTTTTTAGGAACTTGAAAAGCTGGTATGTATTCGAACAGGAGAAGTTTTACTATCACCCTTTCTGTTCATTAAGAAGTATGCCATAGTCATATATTATGTAATGAGTACTAGGAAAACAATAATGTAATTTTCAATCATCAATAAAGGTTTGTATTTTCTTTAGTACTGTTCAATGTATATAACTGTGATAAGAAGAATGACGTTACACCACCCGGTGTTTCCGCCGACGGCCGGGGTGTGACACCTATGGTCTGAAAAACAGTTTTGTATGCAAGTAGTTTAGATCGATACCTTTTAAGGGACTACTCGCACACATTAATACGATCCTTATACAATTTATTATGATTTTTGCAAAACTACATATCATTGCAGTCCTTTTCGGACCAGTCTATAAAATCGGTCATTTTCACCTTAGTTAGGGTTCATATCAGGTCAGGATAAAAATTAGGGGCAAAGTAGACTCCATTCTAAACCTTGAGATTTTACGGATCCTAATTCTGACTCCCGGTGAGTTTTCTAGAATTTTTATAAAACAGGGACAAAATCGACATTCTAAATTAATTTTTCTAGTTTGTCTTTCTAATATATATATATATATATATATATATATATATATATATATATATATATATATATATATATATGACATTGCCACCTTTGTAGTATTTCAAAGATCAAACTATTACCATGCATGTATATATATATATATATATATATATATATATATATATATATATATATATATATATTTATACAAGTTATAATTATTATAACTTAGAACTTATACATGTACTTATGATCACTACTTTAAAACGTACCTTTTTATAAAAGCGAGTACATTACATTTGTACGCATATACCAAACATACTCGTCTTTTATAAACCTTATACAAATGATTATGCCTAGTAACTTATCCACATATAAGTTATGGCTAAGAGCTATTCACCTACCTTAGTTAAGGACTTTATAGTGACACACTATTTATTAGCTAAGTCTAAACACTTAGCATACCCACACTACTATAACCGTTAATCATCGGTACAAGATACATATGTATAGATCTATACGGGGTTGACATTCTCACATGCGGTTGCTAGCTACAACCTCGACTGATCAATCGAAGCGGGTGATAAGTATCTATAATCATTACTACGAGGTATAATGAAGCGTTGTAGGGGTTATATTCAGCCACATAGCTCGGTTATAGGACTCATTATAATATTAACTATAATATCTCTCTCTCACTACAAAACCATGGGTTTAGTTTTTCTCATATCAGTTTTAAGTATGGTTTTACTTACAAAGAAAAGACTTTTTGAACGTCTTTAAAAGTATCATTACTGCTGTTGGCAGAAAACCTGTAACTCTCACCAATCTTGGTTGACCCTCAAAACTATATGTATTTACAGGGAATTAGTAATCAAGCATTACCGAAGGCAGATTAATCATGGATTTCAGGCAATCTAGTTTACTAGTTTTTGTTATATATGCTTATCTGTTTAAGGCAATTCATGTAGTATACTATTATTTGTAAGAACCACGTATTCAAATACCAACATAGAATACAAATGATATTTTTTTATTGTTGTACTTGTATTATATATTCAGTTTAACTGTGATCCATGAACTAAGTCACACAAACCGGTATATTCTGCCGCCTCGGACGGGGGTGTGACAAATTTGAACATGAAACCGATCATAGCACTCAAAAGTCTTCTCATTTGTGACTCTAAATCAGATTAACATTGGAGATGTTGTTAGAACCCACCGGTGTTAGGGCTCATTCGATTTCACCATCAACAAAATCAAGCAGATAGATGAGGTCGATGTTGACTCCCTTTATTTACATCTAATTCCTGGGTTTTTAAGCACAAAACAACAACTAAAAACCAAGGTACAACAAAATAATCAATAAACACATACACATTTTCAATTAACTTCGTTAAATTCTTGAACCCTGAGTGAAGAAAAAAACACAACATCTCTAAGTGAAGAATAAGAAACAACTTAATGAACCTTAACCATGATTTAAATAGGTTTTAAAGCCGAGGAAACGAACAAATTCATATAAAACCAAAAACATAATAAACGAGTAAAAATGAGAGAAGTTTTAGACCTGATGATTCTTTCGATTAGGGTTCACGAATGGATTAGAAAAAAATCATCCAAGTTTTTACCATCTGATTCCAAAGAGAGCAAGATCCAATGAGTTGATAGAATAAGATAGGCAGATACGTGGTCTGAGAGAGGAACTGATACAATAAATACGGAATTGGGGATGAGAGAAACGAAACGTGTAACGGAAGAAACTTGAATCTGAGAAAGATAAACCTGGTAAACATGTGTACTAGGAGAAGAAGGAGGAAGAAGGCAGGTGACCCAAACTTTGAAAGATGTGTCGATGGTGGAATAAACTTATTAAGAAAAACAGAAGCGTCGGTGGTGTAGTTGTAGCATGTTAATATCTTCACGACTTCACGCGCCTAAAATAATTATGAAAGTGAGAAGCATGCAAAAGCAATCCCTCAAAATTTCATGTAAATTCATCAAAATCCCGTATTAATCTCCAACACCTGACATTCCTTAAAATCTAAAGGGTAGGGCTATTATATATATATATATATATATATATATATATATATATATATATATATATATATATATATATATATATATAGGAAAAGTGAATATACATTACAGCCCCACCTAAGCTTAGGTACTAAACCTCATGAAAATACATTGTTTATATAAAGATTGCGGTTAGGGGATTCATGATTAACAATTGAAGATGCAGATTCAAGATCGATGCAATTATTTTGATAAGGAAGCAAAAATATTGATTATCTTAGATCTTCCTGACAGTGGAAAAAAGCAATATTCACTAGGGCGAAGTAATAAACGATAATGGAGGAAAGAAAATAGGGATGGTAAAACGATGATTAAGGAAAGAAATGTTATCGAGGATGATATATTTACCAAGTGAAAACCAAATCGGGTATATTTACTAAGTTAAAACAACATATTTTATAGGTTTAGTACCTAAGCTTAGATGGGGCTGTCATGTATATTCCCTATCCCCTATATATATATATATATATATATATATATATATATATATATATATATATATATATATATATATAGAGAGAGAGAGAGAGAGATATAGGTTCAGATGTTTAAAGTAATTATTGTGTTATCGTATGCATAAATGTGGGCCAATCAAAATTAAAAAAAATTAAATAATTTAATAAATAAATAAGGGTAATTTAGTAATATGATTAACAACTTCCAAAAATAATCCATATAATCATGGTATTGACTTTTAACCCTAATTTCTCCAGGTTTTATATCTTTTTTTTTTTGAAATGACAACGTACTCCAATACCAATACCCCACCATCGCCCCTGACTTTCACCATCCTTCCAACGAAAAGATTCCGATTACGAACCCTAATCCCTCTTCCGATCTACACTTCTTACTTCCTTTGATCCATCGATTTCTGTTCAAATCAATCAACCAACTTCTACCAATTAGGTTAGCTTACTCTCTTCTCTTTAGTCAGCGTTTTTTTCTCTTCCGATGATCCATTTTTTGTCCAGTTCGAGTTTCTCTGTTGGTTACGATCTAATGCAACGTTCTTCAACCCACCCCCACCCATGAAGTTGATTCAGGTGAGTCCATATGTCTTTGTCTCTTTCAGTTTCATGAACACCTTCTCGCCTTAAAATTCTTCAATTTCCCATTCGCTTTTGTCTCACAGGAACTCACTGTTTGCCCTCTTCCTTGAAATGGGTATAAGCAAAAAAGGAACCACACTATTTTGAAGAATCACAACTGATCCTCCCTCGTCCAACCATTATAAATTTTGATTTGGATTAACAGTAGATTCCTAGAATCGAGTTTTTCTTAAATATGAGCGGGGGATATTAGGTTGCAATCTACATACTGAACTTGTTGATTGGGTTTCTGTCACCACTTTTTGACCTTGAGCTGGAATCTTCTGATGGTCCCCTGCTACCTACTAACATCTCAAATGAATTCAAACCTTTATTCAGACTGCTACCCGAGTTCAAGTTCTGGTAATAGTTTCACCCTTTCTTGTTCTTACTCTTCTCCTCCCTCTTTATATTTGTGTGTGTATCCTTTTATTTTTCTTTTGTGGGAAATAAGTTTAGTGGTATAGTTGATTCTTACCGACTTGATATGGTTATGTATACCCATGTCCCTGTAGTTGTTATCATCTAATAGTTAAGATGGATTGGTCACATTGTAATGTGTCAGTGCTCTTTAGCAAGTAGCAAGTAGCAAGTTTCAAGTTTGTGGAATTCTTGAAAGATCTTGGAATCTACATATGAGACTCTAATTGTATAAGTCATGGTTGGATTTTCAAATAATCACTGATCATAGAAGTCAGTAAGCTCTATGGTAGAAACCTAATAAATTTTCCTGGAGACAACCATAACAAAGGAAAGTTAGTAAAAAGGTTCATTACTCTTTAAACTTATTGTAATCAACATATTAAAAATTCATTTCTTTATTACTTTCATTTCCTTTATTGATTGATTAGTAGTGTCCTCTAAAGTTGTTAGAAGTGTTCTTGCCTATTGAGAAGTAGTTTTCAAAATTTTCTATTGAGAAACTGTTGTTAAGTCTTTGAAAGGTGGGATGATACTTGTCATATTTTATAGTTATATAATTGTATTATTTAAGTCAAGGATCTAATCAGTTTTTTATTATTAGGTTCCTTAAACTGGTAACTTTTGAAGATGTCTGATTCATATTTCAATTTATGTTTTTTTTTTCTGATTTAACACTTCATTTATGTGGACAGTGCAGGATCTTGACAAGGTTGAATTCTGAAAAGGTATCAAGTATGTTTATGCAGGATCTTGACAAGGTTGAATATCCATATTCACGTATTCCAATTCTGTTGGAATGGAATCACGAATTCCAATTCTGTTGGAATCACAGAAGTTGATGCTTGAAGAACGGACCACAAAATTGAAACGGACCACATTATTCTTTTAGAATGTATTAGTCGTTGTTAGATTTTGATGTTTTCTTTCCCGTTTTGAAAGTTTTTTTAGTTTTATTCTTTAACAATAAATGTAATTCTTAACAATTGTTACCCGTATTCTATAAGAAATAATGTATTTTTTGTTTTTATCCTTCAATTGATTGTTCAAGAATTTGTTATTCTACAAAAAGTTCTTAAAGTCATGATCAAGAAATAGGTTCAAGAATATTTTTATTATTTATTGTTCAAGAATATTTTTATTTTTGAGTAAATAATTAAATAAATAAACATATTCTGTCAAAATGTCCAAATTAAAATAGTTATAATTCGTAAAATCGGATTTTTAAAATTAATAGATTCTATGATCCTTTAAAATATGCAATTTTCATTTATTAAATATATATTAATTGACTAAAATACCCTTGTAATTAAATTAGATGATATTTTTCAATTACATCTAATTCAATAATATATATTAATCACTTTCTTAAAATAAGTAAAATTGATTGGCCCACAGTTATGCATACAATAACACAATAATTACTTTGAATAGAATAACTTAGGCCTCTATATATATATATATATATATATATATATATATATATATATATATATTAGCCCTATCCTTTAGATTTTAAGGAATATAAGGTGATGGAGATTAATAGCCTACCATATATATATATATATATATATATATATATATATATATATATATATATATATATATATATATATATATATATATATTCGATGGTTATAAACTCCTAGTTCAAATTTCTTTTTTTTTTTTTTTACTTTTATGAGATGGGATTTTACACATTTTTTTAATTCTTAATAAGAATTAGTATTTTGCCAGCTGCGTATTGCGGCGGTGGCAATCAATTTTATAAATTGAATTTTGACGATTGTATTGATAAAAGTTAGGTACCATTGCATTTGTTGGTATGCAGATTTACAATACCGATACCATTGTCGGTGGATGAGATTAATATGAAAGTTTATAAAGTCGATAGAATGGAAGTGACATTTTACAAAGTTCAAAGTCGAGGGGATCAAAATAACATTTGATAGAGTTGAGGGACATGTACATAAAAATAAATAAGTAAGATTATTTTTTTAAGTTAACTAACAAAAATTCAAATAATACAAAATGTTTTATATATGACCTGACTCATACGCAGAACGTGATGAAGCGTATAAAAAATAAACTTAAAAGCTTAAAAAAATGAATCGAAATATAAACAAATTCGAATTTATACTAACATATACATAAAAGAAGGAGATAACAAAAGTTGTAAATTTACATCAAAATGTTGATCAACTTGAATTTATAATGACACATACATAGAAAGGTAAATAAATAAAGTATTTTTTTTTTAATTAACAAACAAAACTTATTAATGAAAATCATATTACAAAGTTAAAATCAAAGACGATAAATAACGAAAAAAAGAAAGACAAATAGTGAAATTGTCGAGTAAAGAGTTGAAAAAAAAAAGATGGAGGGTCGAAGTAAAAATAGGGAAAAACAATAAAATAAAAAATAAACTAATGTGATAAGCAATGTCACCATAGACATTACAAATATTGATATATAATATAATTGTTTGAGCAAATCAAGAACATGAAATCATCAGTGTGGAGTTTCACGTGGGGTGACCTTGGTGTATGACCAGATTAGAATAAGTCCGTTATATCTCATCAAACTCAACCCATTGAACGGTGGACTTATCTAATAAATGTCATCGTATCTACGGAACGTTATTTATTTGTGAGGCAAGACTTACAAAAAGAAAATGTGAATCGTAATATTTTTATATGGTGATTACATAATAAAATATAGAAATTTTTGTAATTTTCACTATTATATCTATCTAGGGATATTATTCGGGTCGGAATCAGCCAGAACAAGAATAAACCGAAAACCAAATACGACTATTTGATAAGCGGAAAACCGGACCGATTAAACAAATACGGGACTGGTTCGGTTTATGTATCAATCGGTTTGGTTCGGTTATTACTTTAATAAGCCCAATAACATTTACAATATAATTAAGGATCGAATAGTATCGAAAATAACCGAAGAACCCGAATAAACCGGATAACATTTACAATAATCAAAGGAAATCAAATTATTTAAACTCAAATGTGGATCGAATGATCCAACCATAGCTCTACAAACACTGAAATCTTCTTTTACGGGGGACAAAACATCTCGAACATATGTAGGATCTATTACGATAAAATAATTGTTAGTTAAAAAAAACAGTTTTAATATCCCATGTGTAGGAGCTTATATCTCATTGAATATACAACCAAAAAATGCATGTAAATTACGTAAATAGTACTTTAAATTGTTAACAACAAGCTGGAAAAAAAATCAGACAAATAACGAAGAAACTATAATAGTTCAAAGTTGTCATAAAACTCTGCAAACATGTTGAAAAAGAAAACTCACCTTAAATACCGCATGTTTAGGGGTTTGTATCTCATTGAATATATAGTAAAAAATGCATGTAAACTATGTAAACAATAGTTTAAATTATGAACTACAAGCTGGAAAAAAATTGGACAATTCGAACAAATAACGAAGACGCTATAACAATTCGAAGTTGCCCTAAAAATTATGACTGTTCAATTTCCGGTTCAGTTATTTAGGCCCGATTAAGATGTTATTCGGATAACCTAGACGGAATAAGCCTGAAGTACATACCCGAGAACCAACACTATTAGCTTATTCAGTTCGGTTCGGCTCGGGTTTCGATTTGAGTTTTCGCTCTAAATGCTCGTCCTTATATCTATCTTTATATAACTCTATATAGATTATTTTGCAAAAATCAAAAAGAAATATATGAAACGATTAAATACTATTCATATGAAATTTTTCATATTTTGTTCTTTCACTAAATATTTTAACCTATATATTAAATCATTAAATTAAACAATATTTGTTATATTTTAGGGAAATTTTCAGAAAAATTCTAATATTTTGGGAAATTTTTTAATAAAGTCATAAATTTTATTCTTTGAACAGAAAAATTCCGACATTTTAACTTTTTGAATAAAAAATCTCAAGAAACCAGCTAATTTATTCATTTTAACCCTTTTGACCTGTTCAGCAGGTCATATGACCAAATCGTTAATTTTTTTTTTAAATAATGAGACTTTTCTACAGATTTCGTCAAAACTTATATATAATGTCTAAACTTATTTTTTTACGTATTTATATCTATTTTTACGTATTTATATACTTTTCTAAGTTTTTATATGTATATGTTTATGTATTTTTATATATTTTAAATATATAAACGTATTTTTTACATATATATATATATATATATATATATATATATATATATATATATATATATATATATATATATATATAACATTTTACATATTTTTATGTGTTATTTTTTATGTATTACGTATTTATATCTATTTTTACATATTTAGGTATTTTTTAAGTTTTTATATGTATTTGTTTATATTTTAATTATGTATTTTAAATTTATAACCGTATTTTTTATGTATTTATATATATTTTTAAGTATTTTACATATTTTTTATTTATTTTTATGTGTTATTTTTTATGTATTACGTATTTATGTATTTTTAAGGTTTTTATTTAGATGTTTATGTAGTTTTATGTATTTTAAATCTATAAACGTGTTTTTATGTATTTATATTTATTTTTAAGTATTTTACATATTTTTTATGTTTCTATGTGGTTTTTTATGTATAACGTATTTATATGTATTTTTACGTATATATGTACTTTATAAAGTTTTTTTTTATATAGATGTTTATGTATTTTAAATTCATAATTGTATTTTTTTTACGTATTTATGTATATTTTTACTTCAAGTCGTCTTCACCATTCATTCAATTCGTACAGCTTCTTCGAATATCTATAGATGGTTTTCCTACACACCCACATATTTTAAACTTTTCTTATTCGCTTATCTTGAAATTAAACATCGAATGAGAAAATCTTAGAATATGTGGGTATGTAGGAAAATCATCTAGACATACTCATAGAAGTTGTGCAAATTATATGAAATGGTGAAGACGACTTGAAGTAAAAAATACATAAATACGTAAAAATAATACGGTTATATATTTAAAATAAATAAACATTTACATAAAAAACTAAAAAGAATACATAAATACGTAAAAATAAATATAAATACGTACAAATACATATAAATACATAATACATAAAAAACACATAAAATACACAACAAAGGTAAAAATAATCAAAAATACATACAAATACATGAAAAAAATACGTTTATACATTTAAAATATATAAGAATACATAAGCATCTATATAGAAAACTTAACAAAAAATACATAAATTTGTAAAAATACATAAATACGTAATTTTAATCATTTTTATTAGCTTTTAAAATCAGCTCAAAAAGCTTATTTTGATGTCATTCTTGAAAAGCTTGTTATCAAGTGCTAAAAAATATGATTTATTATTCAATAAGTTCATTAATAAGTCCGATCAATCTAAAAAGTGGTTGAGAAAGTATTGCACAATCACAACTTATGATCATGTTTTTCCAACAATTACACGATTATAATACGAATGTCGATTAGGTTATTTTAAATTTATTAATTTTCAAGTTGAATTAACATATCTGGTTTTGTAGTTAGAAATCCCTTTTTGTATTGTTAATTAAATGATTTGATGTTACGTTGTTATTCTTTTTAGCCATTTTAGTTTTTTTATAACCCAACGTTTGATTCTTGACCCGATTCATGTTGGCCGCTTGAATTGGAGTTAGTTCATTCTCGTTATTCGATTAGTAAATTTTGCAATTGTTTTATTAACTGATGTTAAGTGACACACGTCGAATTGGTTATGTGATGAGATTAACTTCGGTGTAAACATAAATTGCACGTTTTTATGCTTCCGAGATTGTGAGAAGAACTCGGAACCGTATTATTTTACTCTTATTTCTAGTATTTATCGTAACGTTCCAAAAATTTTGAGTAAAAATTTCATTTTCAAATAACCAAAAACATTCATTCAATTGTTCAAAAGATAACCACAATGTAATGTATTCTTAAACATCAGAGTAAATCATATAAAGATAATGCAGAATAAAACTCTAGGGGGTGTAGTGTGATCAAGTTGGGTCCTTTCCTTTGGAACCCAAATTACCTAAAACATTTGAACATAAAAATTGTAAGAACAAAGTTTAGTGAGTTCCCCAAAAATACTACATACCATACATATCAGTGGGCCCAACCCTTGGGGGTGTATTTCAATCCATGTGAATGCTATGATTCAACCATAGTCTTACAATCACTTATGTTGCTACAGCCCAACTGTAGTCTTTCCTTCCATGATCCAACCATGGTCTTCCTTGCAAGTCACAAAGACAAACAGTTATTGTGATCCAACCATAGTCTTACATGTAAGAGTCACAAAGACAATCTAGCAACCTACATATTATACTGACAATCCTTGGTTACGTCGTGGCTACTGCCAGATCCCTCAATTCTTTATTAAGAGCTTAATCCTTACATATCAAGGCTCAAAACTGTTGGATTAAGGTGTCTAAGCCAATAACTAAATTGATATATTCGTGAATTAGAAGCAAAATTCTTTTTGGGTTGCCCTCAAAACTAGTAACTAATTAGAATGACAGTTAGAAATAGAGGATAAGTTGTTAGTTTATTATATAAATAATAAACTAATTGGAAATTGAAATATATGATTTATTAATATATTATATGAATAATATATTAATTGGAAATAGTAATGATGAATTGATTTGGATTTAACTCTAAGATTAATTAGAATTAATCTATCAAATGACTCTTTGGTTTCCATGGGAGTTTCCTTGAGCAAGTATAAATAAGACACCATGGTTGCCTATTTTCCACACACCTTTACTTTCTTTCATAGAGTTGAATTTATGCTCTAGTCTCCTCTCTCCTCAAATCTTCTTGCTACTAGAGTTTCGGGTACAAGCCATTAGAGGCATCCGTTCATTTGGTGCTAGCTTTCCAAGATCTAGAAGAAGGATTCTATTTTGATTATTTACAACAATAATCAAAAGGTATGTAACCATAATTTTATGTATGAATTTTGATTTCATAGCCTCTTTCCTAGGGTTTTCTTGATATTCATAGTTAGTTGTTATCAATGGAGAAAACATAGATCCATTCTAGGTTGCATGTGAACTTAAGGGTTTAAGTGTTTTTTCCGCCACATGTAATTTTTGTTTATAACCTAGAAAACCTATCAAAAACTTCATATCTAAACCATGTCATTGATTTAATGGATAAATTTTCCAACTTTATCAATTAGGACCTTACCTCCAAAGCAAAATCTACATCCCTAAGTTCATCAAGTCCTTAATATGTCCAAAACTTAAGCATGATATCAAGAAGACTCAAACTAAGACCTTTTTCTTACTAAACAGAAGTCCAAGACCATAAAATGGCATATTAAGCTCTGGAGTTCCTCAAACTCCAAGAGCATCCAAGAACGGGACCAAAACCAACCAACAAGGATCATAAACATGAATCTCAAAAGAACAAGGTCAAGATGCAAGTTTTATACCTCCAAAGACCCTGAAACTTGAAGAAGATAATGGATCTAGACTTGATATTTGCTTCTTTGCACCAAGAAGAAGTTCCTTTCTTCACAAGCTTCACCAAATAAAGGAAACAACTTCAAGATCAAGCCATCAAGCTCATATTCGTGGAAGGGAGGCTAGGATTTCAAAATGAAGAGATGGAGGCTGATGGACATGACCTAATCCAAGAATTAAGATGCTTAAATATGGGGGAAAGCCTAAAAATCATGGGCTTGGGCTGCAATAGCCACCACTTCGTGGCATCCTTCTTTCCACATCGTGGTTTCCATCCAGAAACGCGCCCATTACATGTAATGCCATATCATAGTCATCTATTTACCACGTCGTGGCATATGGTTTTCTTCAGAAATCATATCCTTGATCTCATTAAGTCTTCAGCTGATCCATTCTGGAAGATAGGTGTTACATTGATTTTACCATGTGTTAGTTTAGTTTAATTGTTCTTAAATTTCCCATATTTACTTTTTACGCCCTGGAATAAAACATGATTATTTTGGTGTATTTATGGATTAAAACCGAGTACCTGAGGACCAATCCTATTTGCTACTATTACTATTATTTTTAAATCATACGAGCAAACATGATTTATTGTTTGATGGATTTGACACCTGTCAAACACTACCACCATCACCCAATCTGACGGTGATGGAGCTTGTGAGATTTTTTTAAACTAAATTAGGATGGTGATGGTGTTGTAAAAAAAAAGAATTAATCTAATAAGAATGAAATTAAAAAAAATTAATCCAATAAAGTAATATTTATTAATATCTAAATATTATATATTAAAAGTATTATTTATTAATATATAATAATCCAATAGAAAATAAATAATACATCAAAAAAGAAATTAAAAAAAGAATTATTCAAATAAATTAATAAAAATAAAATTTATTAATATATAAATATTATATTTTAAAAAAAATATTTATTAATATATAATAATACAATAATAAAGAATTAACCCATAAAAAGAAATTAAAAAAAGAATTAGTTAAATGAATTAATATATAATAATCGAATAAAATTAAAAGAAGAGATGCATAAATGGTCCTTGTAGTTTGGTTGTAGAAATAGTTTTTGACGGTAAAATTGTTATTTTAAAAATAGTTAACAATCATCTTATTAAAGTTAACATTTTCGGACAAAAAACGCACAGGTATCCAAAATTGGACCACTGATGCACCAATAAACATTTTTGGACAAAAATCAGATAATTTTGACAACGATAGGGACCATTTTTGCAACTTTGTCTTTCAGAAACATATGTTTTATTATATTTACTTTGGAAATATGTCGATATACATACACATACGTGTGTGTGTGTATATATATATATATATATATATATATATATATATATATATATATATATATATATATATATACACTACAAAAAAAACACGATTTTGCTAGGAAAGGTTGCTATGGAATGTATTTATGTTGTTATTCTGCAACAGATCGTGCTATGAAATGACATTCTGTAGCTAATTTGCTACCATATTTTCTACGGAATGAATTTTCCGTTGCAAAAATGAGAATTGCTACGAAAAGTGCTACCGACTCGAAATCCGTTGGTATATTGCTACCGATATTTCTATGAAAAAACTATTCGTAGCAAATTTGCAATGAAATTTTTTACAGAAATACTTTCCGTGGTAATTCTGTTACGAAATTAAATATAGTGGTTAATTTGCAATGGAATAAACTTCCATTGTTGGTTTGCTATGGAAGTAGCATTCATTGCTATTTATCCATGGAATTGTGCTAGGAAATTTTATTTTCGTTGCTTGTTTTGCTATGAAAAAAAAATTCCTAGATACCTTGTTAGGAATTTTGTTACAAAATTAAATTTCATAGCAAATTTGATAAGGAGTTCAAATTCATAGCTACTAGCTATTGAAATTTGCAATAGAAATAAAACTCGTGAATGTTTGTAACGTTGATCATACAATATAAGTTACAAGCCATAAACCGTAACCCATAAACCCTTAATTATAACCCTTAAATATTAAATTTTATTTGAGTACATGTTAACTTTATTAGCAAATTTTAAATTTTATTTTGGAATAAAATAATACATTTGTGTTTTTGTAAAAATGGACGATTTATATAAGTAAATTAAAGCTAAAGGGTCTATTTTGGATTAATTTTGCAAAGTATTTTACATTATGATTCCATATTAGGGAATTTATTTGAATAAAGCGAGCCTTCCAACTCCGATATTTGCAAACCCACAAGCCGAAGAAGACAAGTTAGGGTAGATCAATGCCGTTGTCTTCAAGCAGTAACGTGAGAGTGTGTGGATGTGGAGATCCAGTTGGAATGTGGACAACATGGACGCTAAAGAATCATGGTCGGGGTTCATTGGTTGCCCAAACTACAATGATGAAGTTCATTATCTCAAAATTTATTTGATTGAAAATAATTTAGAAGCTTTTTCACATTCGTAATTCTTATTATCATACTCAAAATAGTTTGTTAAAGCAAGTCTTCTACAAGTAATTAAACCACCAAATTATAAATCTAACTAAAAATTCATTTTTATTATTATACTAAGTGGAAACTTTTGAGAGAGTGAAACTAAGTGGGAGGTCTTGTGGCTTGTGGCTTTTGAGAGTGAAGCTAAGTGGAAGTTTATCTTTAACCACAAATTAAAGAAAAATATATTTTCGTGTTGTATATAGAAAGGTGATTGACAAATTATGTATAAAAATGAAAACTTTGTGAAGTGTGTCATCTATCTTTAACAGTTAACACAAAAGCATAAATTTTTTCAAATTTTGGTTAGTGTTTCATACTTCTGTAATAAAGAATTAAACTGAAAAAAAAACCGAACCCACCTACCTAGTACTAAAACCCCAACGTTTAACTTTGACATCCCCAAAATCACGGCCAGAAAAAACCAGTTTCATTTATGCTTTTAAATAAAATCAGAGTAATCCTTTGATTAAAAGAGTTGCGAAATTTGTTCCCAAAACAAAATATGATAATAATTTATCAAAGCAATTCATAAAGAAATGTATTTTCATTATATATCAAAACATCGGGATGTCATGTTCCGATACAGACCAAAAGCATAAACAATACAAAATAGACCTTACAACAGGTACATATAACTACGGGTCTATAATCCAAAAATATCTTGACAATGTCATCCAACTTATGCTCTCGTGCCACTACTTGTAATACAAGAAAACTGAGTGGGTCAGGCTTGGGAGCCTGGTGAGCATATACGGTTTTTAACCCACAATAAATAATTATATTTAGTTCATCACCCAACAATAACCCGATTACCCGTTCCCGTTATCCTCACATTACGTCCCTAAAACACCTATCATAAGGGACCTCGACTAAGGATCAACATCGGGATGGACACCACTGCCAAGGGGGTTCCTCAGCAATAAATGTCCTAAAGGCAACCATTGGGGGGGGGGGGGGGATGGAGTACATCAGTGAACACATCGTTCACAAACACCTACAGGTTGCGAGCCTGCTAGCGTTCCACTGGATTGTCTAGAAAAGTTCGTGGTCGTTATCTATACTCCGCTAGATGACTGGATCAACAACAACATCGAGACCTCTCATTATTTTATTTCATCACACACCAACTGTCTACCCATGTTCTACACAACATATTAGTAGATAAAATATATACATTTATATACAGCTTAAAACCTGTACAAAACATTCATTCAACAACTAGTTCAAATAAACAAATAATATATAAACACCTAGCACGTATTTTATAAGGAATACTTCATATCTATGTGTCACACCCCCAAACCAAGGATGGCGGAAACGTCCGGGGGTGGAGGACTTCATGTATAGTATCACAACAACGAGTATAATAGTGCTCAAAGTAAATACAACCATCATAAATATAATTGAAAAAGTTACACCAAAGTATATGTTTACATGTTTCAAATCAATTACGTTATGATGACAAAATAAACGGTTTGACGATTTAACGTCCCATCCTCAAAATGCTGTTGATTTCCTGTTTCACTGATTTCCTGAGAATACAAGTAGTTTTGAAAAGTGTCAACAATTAAGTTGGTGAGTTCATAAGAGTTTTGCTTGAGAAAGAAACCGTTTTCCTTGAAAAAGCAACAGAGTATGTTTCCAGAAAATCCAATATTTTCTTAATTAAGTGTGAAATGAAAGCTCCTATGTTATGCGATAATAAACCCTAGAAAGACCTGTAGGTTCCTTCTATAATTACTCAGCGTATATAAGTTATATAAAATTTAAGTTAAATAAACCGTTGAATATAATGGGTATGCCCTAGGTCCACAACCAAATAAGGAACAGGAGATAAGGCGGGCCCACCAATTCTAAGTCGATTGTGACTGGATTCTTATATAACTCTAGCATATACACTTCGCAATTATAGCTGAAGCCTAACAATTCTAGACGTAATGTAGTTTTAATAGGAATATGTTTCCAAAGAAAATCCGATATTTTCCTTAAAGAGTGAATCGTAAGTTTCTATATTAATAAATAGTGCATCCTAGAATTTCCTATAGTTTCCTTCTATAATCTCTAAGTGTATATAAGTTATATAAAATTTAAGTTAAATAGACCGTCGAATGTAATGGGTCTGCCCTAGGCCCACAACCAAACAAGGAACAGGAAATAAAGCGGACCCACCAATTCTAAGTCGATCACGACTAAATTCTATATAACTCTAGCATATACACTTAGTAATTATGGTTGAAAACTAACAATTCTAGATAGAATGCAGTCTTAAAAACCAAAGACCGAGACTATGCTTATCATAATTCATCAAGTAGTGGTAGTGGACATAAACTATACACAATCATAATTCACCAAATAGTGGTAGTGATAGTGAACATGAATTATGCATATTATAGTTTATCAAATAGTGGTAGTGGTAGTGAACATAAACTATACATATCATAATTCACCAAATAGTGGTAGTGATAGTGAACATGAATTATGCATATTATAGTTTATCAAATAGTGGTAGCGGTAGTGAACATAAACTATACATATCATAATTCACCAAATAGTGGTAGTGATAGTGAACATGAATTATGCATATTATAGTTTATCAAATAGTGGTAGTGGTAGTGAACATAAACTATACCTATTATAGTTCTAGCACGTTTGTTTGTGATGTATAAGGACCCTTTTCTATGTAAGTTGAATGTATAGCAAAAATATAACTATGTGTTATCATGCCTTATTTTTGTACTAATGGTAATAATGGAGGATTCTTACAATTCAATGAGTATTTTCTGTTATATAATTATACCACAACAAGAAACACATGTAAAATATGAAATCTTCAACGATTAACACTTTGCTCAACAAGTTACAAAGTGTGATGAAAGTTATAAGCTGTTATCTAGATGTTTACCTTTCTACACTATTTTAGAAAAATCATAGAAAAATCATACGAAGTTAAAAACTGAATCCGTAAATTCTGAGAGTTCATAAAATGTGTCTAGTTTATTCATAATTTTTATTATGATTTTTAGAAGTCTTTAACTTGTGTTAAAATGTTCATATTCACAGACTGGTCCGAATTCGTTTATGAAATGATAGGCAGTTTTGTAAAAATCACCATAAATCGTAGAAAAATCGTATGGAGATGTGCAAGTAGTCATTTTAAAGGTATGAACCTGAAATATTTGCACCTAATACAGTTTTGAAAACTAAAATGTTTAAGTTGACCAAAACAGTCCGTGAATGGAGTTGAACGTTTCTGATGAAGGCTCTTAAATGAGTTTAGTTGTGTTCTTGGTGTTTTAACTTGTATTCCCCCCCTTAAAACTTAAGAAAAACATGAAAAGATAGGGGTATGAACTCACCTTGAGTGATTTCAGTAGATGGATGATGAAGAAAAGAAGTATTCAACTCAAGAACACTTAGATGATGCTTGAAGATTCGAAGATCTAACAACAAATATGACGATATTTGTGTAAGGAACTCATGATTTGAGTGAAGAAGTGTAAGAAAATCAAGTGTGGGAAGAGATTTACTTACCAAGGTAGATGAAGAACTTCAAAATCAGCCTTGAAATCTTGAAATCTAGAGAGAGAAGTGAGAGAGAATGAGTTTTTGCTTCTTGGTGAAGTGTGAGTGAATGGGAGGAGAGATAAGGGTTTTCCTACCCCTGAGTCAAAGTACTTGGCTGGAAAGAGGGGGAAAAGGACAATGAAATGACCAGGTATGGTGGAAGGACAAGGGCTGGTCATTGAGTGGGCATGGGTGGTTGCTTGTGTCATACATTAAAGCAAAATCAACACTCCACCCAAAATATCCTACCCACTAATCTTGGATAAGATTTACACTAAAAAACGTGATTAATTATGAATTTAGGGGTCTTATATGTTAAAATATAATTTTGGGTGAAAATCCCGCGTTAAAATTATGTAAAACGGGCCTAAAATGAAGTCGTAGTCGAAAACCGGGAAGGAAAGGGCTATCTGCGAGACCTCTCGGTACTGGGCCGAGGTTCGGTCCTTGTTGCTGCTGGGCCCGAAGGCAAAGGTCAGGAGCGGAAGCGAACTTCGGGTTCGGATCATCAGACTTCGGTTCGGTCCTAATGGTTTCGGTTCGGAAGGTTCGGTCCGAAGGGACCTTCGGGTTCGGTTCGCAGGCAGCTTCGGGTTCGGTCCGACTCAGTTCGGTTCTAAGCACTTTCGGTCCGAGAGGCTTCGGTCCTTAAAGGAGGGTTTCGGTTTGTTCAGGCTATTTTTCAAGAATTCTTCCCGTTTTGCGCTGTTTTTCACCAAGTTAAGTGTCGGGATGCCCGAAATGATTATAAAAAGTTAAAGGAACTTTTTGAGAGAGATTTGGGAGAGATCACACATACTTGGAGAGATTTGAGAGAGATTTCACATTCTTGGAGAGATTTCTCATATAGAGAGAGATTTGGGAGAGATTTCACATTCTTGGAGAGATTTCTAATACAGAGAGAGATTTGGGAGAGATTTCACATTCTTGGAGAGATTTCTCATACAGAGAGAGATTTGGGAGAGATTTCACATACTTGGAGAGATTTGGGAGAGATTTTGTTTGCGACCTTTTTGAGTGTTTGGCTTCGCAACACAAGGTTCTTACACTCTGTTAAGCCTTGTTATGAATGTTATACACTCTCGAGGGGTATGGAATAATGTTTTCTCGAGAAGATTCATCACTTGCCCTAATTAGGGTTTAGATTTTCCTAACACGTGGAAACTCTAAGTGATACTTTGTATTAAGATTGCGAGTAGTTCAATAAGGAACATAATGGAAACCCTAATGTACAAGGGTTAGATGAGTTGACTGGTTTGACTTGTTGACTTTAGTTGACTTTGACTTGGCCAAAAATTGACGGTTGTCACATCATCCCCCCGTTAGAAAGAATTTCGTCCCGAAATTAGCGTTTCGTCTGGGACTTCAAGAATTTGGAGGAAAGATGGGGGAAACTTTTCGTAGTACAAGAAATTGACATGGCGGGGACCAACCTGCCTGATGTTAAATGACGACCTTGGAATTTCTTATTGTAACATGAGCTGAGTTGATTTAAAAGGAGTTATTGTTTTGGAATGATAGAGTATTCTATGTGTGCTTTTATGCTCCCTGTTTTATCCTTGGTATTACCACTATGAATATTTTATAACGTAGTTAGCGAGTTCCATCATTACGAATGTTTCAACAAATTGTGATGAAATTTGCATTATAAGTCCTACCAGTTCTTTTATAATCGCTTGGTGTAAACTAGTCGTATATCATTAAGATTGCAAGGGCATTCGGATGGGTGACCCCGCCTTAAGCCCACAACCAAACAAGGAACAGGAAATGAGGCGGAATCACACATTCTAAGTCCATAGAATCTTAATGATATACGGCCACAATGTTTACACTAGCCATCATAGATTCACCAGTAAAAACCTTGTGTTTTTATATAGATGATAAGACTTATTCGGGTTTTGCCATGATCTCGAGATGCTTTCAGCCTTTCTCGAACTTGTACTAAGCCATAAGTGATAACTTCTCCTTGGAGCGCTGCATAGGGTCTGCTTTAGTGTTTCTCGTTTGATTAGATTGGTAGGGAACATATGGGCTCGGTTTACACGACTAGACTTATTCGGATGATAGAACGTTCACTCGCACTCCTGGGTAGCCTTGTCTCGAAGTTCATGGTAGGACTCGTACCTGGTCCATCCATCATTAACTTGCGCATATAGGTCATATGTACTTAAGGTTGGCAAGACAGTTGGATGGGTGACTCTGCCCCAAGTCCACAACCAGACAAGGAACAGGAAATAGGGCGGAAGCACACATCCAATGTCTGTAGAATCTCAATTATACATTATCCTCGCGTATACACGTAGTAGTGGTAGACTAACCGTATTCGTCCCAAGCTTCTGTGCTTGAACCTTGTCTGCTGCATGCGTGACATTCCCAAAGGGTTTTCTGGAAATACTTGTGGTAAGGTTTCGGAAGGTATAATACTCCTCTGGTAAGTGTGTTGGGGTTTCACAGCGAGAGGTGACCCGGGGGTCCGTGCTGGATGTGTATATGGGAGACGAAGGTTTCGATATTCGGTGGGTTAGGTGAAGGGTCCTTTCGTAGCCGTTAAATCGGGAAGGTGAGGACTAAACCAATCGAAATTGAATGATGACAACAATATCTTTTAACTACGAGGCTTAAAAAAATGGGATGATAGTGAGTCTTGAATAAGGGTTTATACGTCAGGAGTTATTTATCTTAGTTCTGAGTGTATCGTGTTCCGGTTGTTTATGGTGTTCTGAAAACGGTTCATAACGAGAGTCTACATATGATAAACTTATGAATTTTAGTAGTATTGCTCCCAAAGAAATAATACGCATGTCCCTTTTATTTGTATGATTTTAGCATATTTAGCTTTTAGGGGAAGGTTTTAAGCCTGATGTAGGTCCACACCACATCATTGCGAGGAAAGTTTGGACCGCAAATAAATCTCTCGACTAGTGTAATCACTAACTTGCGGGGTCAACACTACACATGGAGGGGAGCAACACTAACGCGTACTCATAGACCTAATCTACAAGGTCTTGTGAGTAAAATGAACTCTGCTTATGATAATACGTCCCCAAATGGCGAGTTGCTGTAGCTGATGGCGACTCCATCCCTCGATAAATGTTGCCCAACGGGGCACAGGTTTGATGGAGTCGAGACGGTTCACGAGAGCCCAGGCTATGTAAGGAGAGTTGTCGACCTCTGGCTCCACCTCCGACTCTTTTCCTCATCACTCACTAACTCTCCGGGTTCGGAAAGTAGGGGTCTCCCGGTATGTAAGATCTTGTCGTGATGTCCGTGCGAGAATAGGGGTGGAAGAGATAATTAATAGACGTCTAATCCTATAATTACTTATAGGGGGTGATCCTTATCAGTCACGTCTATAATCACGTAGTGCATACTAGTTGTACATAATCTGAGATAGAATTGACATTCGAATAAATGACTCTACTCTAAGTCCACAACCAAACAAGGAACAGGAAGTAGAGAAATAGTCATAGATTCTAAGTCTATAATATCTTTAATTATGTATAACTTTAGCGTATGCACTCAGTCATTATAGACCTACTAATAGGGGTCTTTAGTTTTCACATAAGTTGGTTATAGTATCACCAAATACTCCTATAGTATTTTAATGTTTGACTTATGTTTTTCAATGTTTGTTTGTAGATAGAGTTGGTAAGTTCTTAGACTTGTTGCAACAACACAACCATTCCTGGGCATATGCTAATCACTTCTGGGTTAGACATAGTTGATCAGGCTATGTCATTCCCAGACCTGACCATACATCCCCAAGCCTACTTGTGCCATTCAACAATCACAACTTTTGTTTTGTCCTAGTATGATGCTGACCTTAATATGTATGCATGCATGTATACTTTTAACAAGAAACTATTTATTTCTAAAAGTATAGTTATTTGAAAATGTTAAATCAGAGACCTTAGTCCCAATGCATTTATAGTTTGTATATCTTATGTGGTTCGATATACTTAGTTCACTATAAACAATGCTCTGATACCAATCTGTCACACCCCCAAACCAAGGATGGCGGAAACGTCCGGGGGTGGAGGACTTCATGTATAGTATCACAACAACGAGTATAATAGTGCTCAAAGTAAATACAACCATCATAAATATAATTGAAAAAGTTACACCAAAGTATATGTTTACATGTTTCAAATCAATTACATTATGATGACAAAATAAACTGTTTGACGATTTAACGTCCCATCCTCAAAATGTTGTTGATTTCCTGTTTCACTGATTTCCTGAGAATACAAGTAGTTTTGAAAAGTGTCAACAATTAAGTTGGTGAATTCATAAGAGTTTTGTTTGAGAAAGAAACCGTTTTCCTTGAAAAAGCAACAGAGTATGTTTCCAGAAAATCCAATATTTTCTTAATTAAGTGTGAAATGAAAGCTCCTATGTTATGCGATAATGAACCCTAGAAAGACCTGTAGGTTCCTTCTATAATTACCCAGCGTATATAAGTTATATAAAATTTAAGTTAAATAAACCGTTGAATATAATGGGTCTGCCCTAGGTCCACAACCAAACAAGGAACAGGAGATAAGGCGGGCCCACCAATTCTAAGTCGATTGTGACTGGATTCTTATATAACTCTAGCATATACACTTCGCAATTATAGCTGAAGCCTAACAATTCTAGACGTAATGTAGTTTTAATAGGAATATGTTTCCAAAGAAAATCCGATATTTTCCTTAAAGAGTGAATCGTAAGTTTCTATATTAATAAATAGTGCATCCTAGAATTTCCTATAGTTTCCTTCTATAATCTCTAAGTGTATATAAGTTATATAAAATTTAAGTTAAATAGACCGTCGAATGTAATGGGTCTGCCCTAGGCCCACAACCAAACAAGGAACAGGAAATAAAGCGGACCCACCAATTCTAAGTCGATCACGACTAAATTCTATATAACTCTAGCATATACACTTAGTAATTATGGTTGAAAACTAACAATTCTAGATAGAATGCAGTCTTAAAAACCAAAGACCGAGACTATGCTTATCATAATTCATCAAGTAGTGGTAGTAGACATAAACTATACATATCATAATTCACCAAATAGTGGTAGTGATAGTGAACATGAATTATGCATATTATAGTTTATCAAATAGTGGTAGTGGTAGTGAACATAAACTATACATATCATAATTCACCAAATAGTGGTAGTGATAGTGAACATGAATTATGCATATTATAGTTTATCAAATAGTGGTAGCGGTAGTGAACATAAACTATACATATCATAATTCACCAAATAGTGGTAGTGATAGTGAACATGAATTATGCATATTATAGTTTATCAAATAGTGGTAGTGGTAGTGAACATAAACTATACCTATTATAGTTCTAGCACGTTTGTTTGTGATGTATAAGGACCCTTTTCTATGTAAGTCGAATGTATAGCAAAAATATAACTATGTGTTATCATGCCTTATTTTTGTACTAATGGTGATAATGGAGGATTCTTACAATTCAGTGAGTATTTTCTGTTATATAATTATACCACAACAAGAAACACATGTAAAATATGAAATCTTCAAAGATTAACACTTTGCTCAACAAGTTACAAAGTGTGATGAAAGTTATAAGCTGTTATCTAGATTTTTACCTTTCTACACTGTTTTAGAAAAATCATACGAAGTTAAAAACTGAATCCGTAAATTCTGAGAGTTCACAGACTGGTCCGAATTCGTTTCTGAAATGATAGGCAGTTTTGTAAAAATCACCATAAATCGTAGAAAAATCGTATGGAGATGTGCAAGTAGTCATTTTAAAGGTATGAACCTGAACTATTTGCACCTAATACAGTTTTGAAAACTAAAATGCTTAAGTTGACCAAAACAGTCCGTGAATGGAGTTGAACTTTTCTGATGAAGGCTCTTAAATGAGTTTAGTTGTGTTCTTGGTGTTTTAACTTGTATTCCCCCCCTTAAAACTTAAGAAAAACATGAAAAGATAGGGGTATGAACTCACCTTGAGTGATTTTAGTAGATGGATGATGAAGAAAAGAAGTGTTCAACTCAAGAACACTTAGATGATGCTTGAAGATTCGAAGATCTAACAACAAATATGACGATATTTGTGTAAGGAACTCATGATTTGAGTGAAGAAGTGTAAGAAAATCAAGTGTGGGAAGAGATTTACTTACCAAGGTAGATGAAGAACTTCAAAATCAACCTTGAAATCTTGAAATCTAGAGAGAGAAGTGAGAGAGAATGAGTTTTTGCTTCTTGGTGAAGTGTGAGTGAATGGGAGGAGAGATAAGGGTTTTCCTACCCCTGAGTCAAAGTACTTGGCTGGAAAGAGGGGGAAAAGGACAATGAAATGACCAGGTATGGTGGAAGGACAAGGGCTGGTCATTGAGTGGGCATGGGTGGTTGCTTGTGTCATACATTAAAGCAAAATCAACACTCCACCCAAAATATCCTACCCACTAATCTTGGATAAGATTTACACTAAAAAACATGATTAATTATGAATTTAGGGGTCTTATATGTTAAAATATAATTTTGGGTGAAAATCCCGCGTTAAAATTATGTAAAACGGGCCTAAAATGAAGTCGTAGTCGAAAACCGGGAAGGAAAGGGCTATCTGCGAGACCTCTCGGTACTGGGCCGAGGTTCGGTCCTTGTTGCTGCTGGGCCCGAAGGCGAAGGTCAGGAGCGGAAGCGAACTTCGGGTTCGGATCATCAGACTTCGGTTCGGTCCTAATGGTTTCGGTTCGGAAGGTTCGGTCCGAAGGGACCTTCGGGTTCGGTTCGCAGGCAGCTTCGGGTTCGGTCCGACTCAGTTCGGTTCTAAGCACTTTCGGTCCGAGAGGCTTCGGTCCTTAAAGGAGGGTTTCGGTTTGTTCATGCTATTTTTCAAGAATTCTTCCCGTTTTGCGCCGTTTTTCACCAAGTTAAGTGTCGGGATGCCCGAAATGATTATAAAAAGTTAAAGGAACTTTTTGAGAGAGATTTGGGAGAGATCATACATACTTGGAGAGATTTGAGAGAGATTTCACATTCTTGGAGAGATTTCTCATACAGAGAGAGATTTGGGAGAGATTTCACATTCTTGGAGAGATTTCTAATACAGAGAGAGATTTGGGAGAGATTTCACATTCTTGGAGAGATTTCTCATACAGAGAGAGATTTGGGAGAGATTTCACATACTTGGAGAGATTTGGGAGAGATTTTGTTTGCGACCTTTTTGAGTGTTTGGCTTCGCAACACAAGGTTCTTACACTCTGTTAAGCCTTGTTATGAATGTTATACACTCTCGAGGGGTATGGAATAATGTTTTATCGAGAAGATTCATCACTTGCCCTAATTAGGTTTAGATTTTCCAAACACGTGGAAACTCTAAGTGATACTTTGTATTAAGATTGCGAGTAGTTCAATAAGGAACATAATGGAAGCCCTAATGTACAAGGGTTAGATGAGTTGACCGGTTTGACTTGTTGACTTTAGTTGACTTTGACTTGGCCAAAAATTGACGGTTGTCACACTATGTGTTAGAAGAAAATGAATATACACTCACTTGATAAGACGATGATTGGACAGCACCTCGTCTCTTCAAACAATCGTTTACGATAAAGCCGGGATGTTTTCTCCAAAACCGGGCTTTACGCGGGCAGAGTTTCGGCTCGGAAACTTTACTTCTCGGGATCTTCGGGGCTTCGGGACTTGCTTCGGGTCTCGGGAATAATACCGGGGCTTCGGGGGTATTTCTTGCACGCAGAACGAGGAAATATGGGAGAGAGAGAAAGATTTTGAGCATAAAAGATCAGTAGCCTCGGCCTTCTATTTATAGCAGCGCGACCTCGGACTACGCTGGGCGTACCGAGGCCCTACGTTGGGCGTACTTCGGATACGGTGCCAGGTTGCGAAGTCTCGGTGGTGGAACGTGGCTCTTCTTCGGACCGCACATTGCGGCAGTACGCTGCGCGTAACTTCCTTGTATGCAGGGCATACTTCGGTGTCGACATGTACGCTGGGCGTACCTCGCATCCCTAGGCTCCCTTCGGATACGATTTGGTATGCGTGCCTCGAACTTCAAAATTCATAACTTTCGCATACGAGCTCTGTTTTCGACGTTCTTTATATCCACGCGTAGGTGAGACTATTCTCTACAACTTTTATTTAGACTCCGTCGGCTAATTTTTGACTTTATTTTTATTATATTATTTTTAGTAGGCCGGGACAGGAAAACTCCGTTATAAAATCATAACTTCTTTATCCGACGTCCGTTTTCGTCTGTCTTTTCACCGTTGGACTACTATCGACGAGATCTTCGATTCTCGTTTAGATTGTTTCGGCTAAAAATCACTCGATCTCAATTTCGAGATTTGGGCTGTATACCGCTAAGTCGAAACTTAGAAAAATCATAACTTCCTCATACGAAGTCAGATTTAGACGTTCTTTTTATGTACGCTCTCGGTTTAACCAATTCTACGACTTCCGTTTAGGTCACTAAGGCTAGATATCGCTCTATCTTAAATTCGTATTTTACGTCATATAGTGCCGTGTCGGTTCTGTCGCGAAACTTCGACAGGTCATAACTTCTTCGTTATAACTCGGATTTCGGCGTTCTTTATATATTCGGAAACCTTGCCACGACCACTACAACTTCCTTCATAGATATCGGGCTTATCTAATACTTTATTTTATCACTTATTTTTATCCTTAATTCATTTAAATCACACAATTAAGCAATAAACATATAATACTCAAATAATACATTCTTTTTATTTCAAAACGAGTTACAAAGGTTAACCTAGACTATTATATCAACATTAATGCCTAGCCCAGAAACACGCGTGTTACAATTCTCTCCACCTTAGAATGATTCCGTCCCGGAATCATCAACGAAAATAGGACTTGTATAATGATTCCATACGTTATCTTTCCATCCTAAGTAATAACAGTAACTTTTATGTTTCCTCGAAAGAGTATCTAACTCTAGGGCTTCTTGACTGCAGACGATGCTCAATCTTGCATCTGCTTTTTGTACTATGCTGGACTTTCAATCATAACTTTCAAGTTACACAATAAGTCCTTATTGTGGACTCCTTCTTCTTCTTAGGATAAGTACTTTCCTTTATCTATTGTAACAGACCGATGGGTCATGCTCTAATGATCTCTCATCGTATGATGCAATGCTTAGAATCAAGTCTCTTAGAGTCAAATTCCAGAATGGAATATACCTTCCTTCATATTCTAATGCGATATAACCACATTTTAACATGTATCATTTCTAGCTACTAACTTCTTTAACAACGAGCGCGATATAATTGGTCGCATTGATTTCACCCTTATGACTTAAGTCAGATGTTACATCAAGCTTGGTTCTCCGAACCACGTAACAAACTCATTGTAGTCGGACTCAATTCGATATGACCACTAGGTTCGAAATAACAACCATCTTACTAGTCATTACCGAAACAATGGTAATGACATACTTGAATAAAACAGAATCAATTACTAGCTTCTTGGTAACCTTGTGACTTTCCCTGATCCAAGCGTGAGTCCTGTGCTTCCAGTAGTATAGATATCTACTAGTATTCACACCTACTTATACTCGTCCCAAGTATTGTCTCGCAGTCCCCAAGTCCTAAAATCACAAAACAATTTAACACATACGAATGTGTCCAAATAATCATAGAAATTTTCCTAGACTCTACTAGGACTTCTTCCATGCATATCTTCAATTATCAATTCTACTTTAACTCGATTGGTGATGGAAATTCCAGATTATGGGACAACTTCAAGAATTACACCAATCGTTCCATCATCCTGCCAATCGAAGGTATACTTCAGACGTACTGTACTCCTTTAAACGTACTGTTATTTTATCAGACATAAACTAAAGGCAAGATACCACCTTCGACATCTTCCGATAGGTGTCACTCAATACATCAGATAACAAAACTAGGGTTTATATTAATTCTTGAAACTATTACACAAAAGTTCAAGTTCACCCTATACAATGCCTTTAATAGGCTACACCATATGTTACTTCATAATTTGATCTTTGGATATGAAATCCTTATTCCTGATTCCTCGCGTTATTGTCTTCTTCGTCGAGGATCATGTGGAATGCCCTTGGCTTTGGTGGAATATTGGGTCTTGTTGCCCCCTTCTTTTTAGGACAGTCTCTCGAGATGTGCCCCTCCTCACCACACCCGTAGTAGACTTTCTTGGTAAGGGTGCATTCGTTGGCATAGTGCCCTGGCTTTCCACATTTGAAGCATGTGGCTTCCCCGCCACATTTCCCAAGATGCTTCTTCTTGCATTTGTCGCACCATTTCGCTTCGCCTCCTCCGCCTCCTCCACCTCCTCCTCTCGAACCAGATTTCGAGAATTCATTTTTCTCGTTGGACCCTGAAGACCCATCAAACTTCCTCTTCTCACCAACCTCTGATCTCTCCAGACCCTTCTCCCTGATCTGAGTCTCAACATTCTTCGCATCCCAGATGGCGGCTTTCAATGTGGTTGCTTGCTTAACCATTGGACCATAGTCCGCTGGTAGTCCGAGGTCACACTTGTTAACCTTTGAGAGCTCTGTTGGAACTAGGTATGGGATAAGCTTCATCTTTTCTGTGAAACTTGCAGCGTATTCAGTAACGCTCATTTTTCCCTTCTTCAAATTCTGAAACTCATTATTGATTTCCAGAAGGTCCTGCTCGGAGCAGTATTGCAGTTTCAGTTGTTCCACAAAGTCTTCCCAAGACAGTTTACTCGCTTCTCCCTTGGGCATAGAGTCAGCTAACAGCTTCCACCAACTCAACACGCCAGATTTTAACAAAGGGATCGCAAGAGCGGTCTTCTGCCTGTTGCTGCATTCGCAACTTTCAAACATCGTCTCCATTTCGGAGATCCAGTCCATAACTTGCACCGGCGTCGGGCTTCCGGATAGACATGGTGGTTTGGATGCCATGAAATCTTTGTACTTGCATCCACGTCCGTCGTTTCCTCCATCATGATTGTTTTGTCTAACAATCGGTGGGTTGGCTTGACCAACAGTCCCACTGAAGTTTCCTCCTTCCAACTGCCCTTCACTTAATTCGGGCTGCACAATCGGCATCGAAGGTTCTTCACGATTCTGTTGAAGCAGACGTCTAATTTCTTCCATCTGACGATCCACATCGTCTGAATCATCAATTGTACACCAGCCATTGTCATTGGCTCAGGTGCTGCTGCTACAATAGGTGCTTGCTCGATTACAGGTGGTTGATTCCTGTTTTCGTTTGCGTTTCCAACTTCGTTTCTTGTTCTTGCCATTCTTGATCTATACACCGAATAAGGTGAATTTAGATCCTCAATTATGATAGAGAATCAAATCATCCTTATCACTTTGAAACGTTTACATGCTAGTTCTCATACCGTCGTTATACGTTTAGAATCCTAAACACATAAGGTTTCCAGATCCGGTTGGCAACAAACCATAGATCCGAACAAATAATATCATATATGGCAAACATATAACATTTAGCACATAAAAGCATTTTAGGCAACTTTCCTAAAATAAACTAGTGCTCGTGTCTTAAATATAACAGACACTCATCTCACAATCTTCACTTAGCATTCTAAGTTTAAGTCTAGAAATCCTACAAATTCCTAGTTCACTTAAACTAATGCTCTGATACCAACTGTGACATCCCCAAAATCACGACCAGAAAAGACCGGTTTCATTTATGCTTTTAAATAAAATCAAAGTAATCCTTTGATTAAAAGAGTTGCGGAATTTGTTCCCAAAACAAAATATGATAAGAATTTATATAAGCATTTCATAAAGAAATGTATTTTCATTATATATCAAAACCTCGGGATGTCATGTTCTGATACAGACCAAAAGCATAAACAATACAAAATAGACCTTACAACAGTTACATATAACTACGGGTCTATAATCCAAAAATATCTTGACAATGTCATCTAACTTATGCTCTCGTGCCACTACGTGTAATAAAAGAAAACTGAGTGGGTCAGGCTTGGGAGCCTGGTGAGCATATAGGGTTTTCAACCCACAATAAATAATTATATTTAGTTCATTACCCAACAATAACCCGATTACCCGTTCCCGTTATCCTCACATTACGTCCCTAAAACACCTATCATAAGGGACCTAGACTAAGGATCAACATCGGGATGGACACCACTGCCAAGGGGGTTCCTCAGCAATAAATGTCCTAAAGGCAACCATGGGGGGGGATGTAGTACACCGGTGAACACATCGTTCACAAACACCTACAGGTTGCGATCCTGCTAGCGTTCCACTGGACTGTCTAGAAAAGTACGTGGTCGTCATCTATACTCCGCTAGATGACTGGATCAACAACAACATCGAGGCCTCTCATCATTTTATTTCATCACACACCAACTGTCTACCAATGTTCTACCCAACATATTAGTAGATAAAATATATACATTTATATACAGCTTAAAACCTGTACAAAATATCCATTCAAAAACTAGTTCAAGTAAACAAATAATATATAAACACATAGCACGTATTTTATAATGAATACTTCATATCTATGTGTTAGAAGAAAACGAATATACACTCACTTGATAAGACAATGATCAGACAACACCTCGTCTCTTAAAACAATCGTTTCCGATAAATCCGGGATGCTTTCTCCAAAACCGGGCTTTACGCGGGCAGAGTTTCGGCTCGGAAACTTTACTTCTCGGGATCTTCGGGGCTTCGGGACTTGCTTCGGGCATCGGGAATAATATCGGGGCTTCGGGGGTATTTCTTGCACGCAAAACGACGAAATATGGGAGAGAGAGAGAGAGAGAGAGAGAAAGATTTTGAGCAAAAAAGATCGGCAGCCTCGGCCTTCTATTTATAGCTGCGAGACCTCGGACTATGTTGGGCGTACCGAGGCCCTACGTTGGGCGTACTTCGGATAAGGTGCCAGGTGGCGAAGTCTCGGTGGTGGACTGTGGCTCTTCTTCGGACCGCACATTGCGGCAGTACGCTGCGCTTAACTTCCTCGTATGCAGGGCGTACTTCGGTGTCGACATGTACGCAGGGCGTACACCTAGTACGCTGGGCGTACCTCGCATCCCTAGGCTCCCTTCGGATAAACTTTGGTATGCTTGCCTCGAACTTCAAAGTTCATAACTTTCGCATACGAGCTCCATTTTCGACGTTCTTTATATCCACCCGTAGGTGAGACTATGCTCTACAACTTTCATTTAGACTCGGTTGGCTAATTTTTGACTTTATTTTTATTATATTATTTTTAGTAGGCCAGGACAGGAAAACTCCGTTATAAAATCATAACTTCTTCATCCGACGTCCGTTTTCGTCTGTCTTTTCACCGTTGGACTACTATCGACGAGATCTTCGATTCTCGTTTAGATTGTTTCGGCTAAAAATCACTCGATCTCAATTTCGAGATTTGGGCTGTATACCGCTAAGTCGAAACTTAGAAAAATCATAACTTCCTCATACGAAGTCAGATTTAGACGTTCTTTTTATGCACGCTCTCGGTTTAACGAATTCTACGACTTCCGTTTAGATCACTAAGGCTAGATATCGCTCTATCTTAAATTCGTATTATACGTCATACAGTGCCGTGTTGGTTCTGTCGTGAAACTTTGACAGGTCATAACTTCTTCGTTATAACTCGGATTTCGGCATTCTTTATATATTCGGAAACCTTGCTACGACCACTACAACTTCCTTCATAAATATTGGGCTTATCTAATACTTTATTTTATCGCTTATTTTTATCCTTAATTCATTTAAATCACACAATTAAGCAATAAACATATAATACTCAAATAATACATTCTTATTATTTCAAAACGAGTTACAAAGGTTAACCTAGACTATTACCTCAACATTAATGTCTAGCCCAGAAACACGGGCGCTACACTAGTCCAACCAATCCTCATAACATATTAACATCTGAAACAAGAATTGCCTCCTCCCATATTCTTTGGCTAAAACAAGTATTCTAAAGCAAGGTATGAATTCTTATATTACCAACATCCAAAACATAGCTACAACTTTGGGAAATAAATTATGTCCTTTATGTATGATTACTATACTGATAACAAGAGAGATACACACAAACTAAAAGATAATGAGTAATTATTCACGATCCTGAAAAAGTAATTTAGATGAGGCAACCAAAAAGATGGAGGGAGCATGAAATTTGATTATAAGGTTCATCGAAAATTACAGTAAATTGGTTTTGAAGCTGCTCAAAATCTAGAAGAAATTGTTCATTGCGTGAAGGAAGGTCCCGGTTAAGAGCAGTAACTTGTTTATGTGTCATGCTCCTGTAGTTAATCTCCTAATCAACATCCATGTATGATGTATAAAAAAAACATTTAATACCTATTGAAAAAGAAACATGAGATACGCAAAGTTTTGTTCTTTATAGCGTAATTGAAACTGAAACTTAATAAGAGATTTAACATACGGAGGTTTTGGGACCAAATCATCTGACTTTTGGTGGCCACTTCTCTACAATTTTTTACATATAAAAACAAGATAATAGGAATTGATGGAGTACATAAATTGAAAACAAACACAAAAGCATAAAATTTTTCAAATTTTGGTTAGTGTTTCATAGTTCTGTAATAAAGAATTAAACTGAAAAATAAAAACCGAACCCACCTACCTAGTACTAAAACCCCAACGTTTAACTAGTTCAACCAATCCTCATAACATATTAACATCAGAAACAAGAATTGCCTCCTCCCATATTCTTTGGCTAAAACAAGTATTCTAAAGCAAAGTATGAATTCTTATATTACCAACATCCAAAACATAGCTACAACTTTGGGAAATAAATTATGTCCTTTATGTATGATTACTATACTGATAACAAGAGAGATACACACAAACTAAAAGATAATGAGTAACACGATCCTGAAAAAGTAATTAGATGAGGCAACCAAAAAGATGGAGGGAGCATGAAATTTGATTATAAGGTTCATCGAAAATTACAGTAAATTGGTTTTGAAGCTGCTCAAAATCTAGAAGAAATTGTTCATTGCGTGAAGGAAGGTCCCGGTTAAGAGCAGTAACTCGTTTATGTGTCCCGCTCCAGTAGTTAATCTCCTCATCAACATCCATGTATGATGTATAAAAAAAAACTTTTAATACCTATTGAAAAAGAAACATGAGATACACAAAGTTTTGTTCTTTATAGCGTAATTGAAACTGAAACTTAATAAGAGATTTAACATACGGAGGTTCTGGGACCAAATCATCTGACTTTTGGTGGCCACTTCTCTGCAATTTTTTACATTTAAAAACAAGATAATATGAATTGATGGAGTACATAAACTAAAAACAATGTGGGAAAGAAGTATTTTGTACCTGGATCTATGGCAAAGTGCAGTGACACGTAATTTTAGGTTGCAACAGTGGCGAGGTTATGGAGACTGAGCAGCAACGATTTTGGAGCTGGGAGTCCGGATAGATCGAGATGGAGATGGAGATGATGATCCGGGATTCAGTGCATGGATGGGAGACGGTTGAACTTGGAGCGTGGGATGGAATTCGAAAGTTAGGATGAAATTGAAAATTTTGAAACCTCTTATCGTTGACCTGGGGAGAAATCAAAGAGAGGGAAACTTTCTGAAAGAGTGAAAATTTTAGGAATTTGGGATTTTGATATGTTTTGAGGTCGGAACAGGAGGGAATACTTTCGGCTTCCTATATTTTTGTATAACGAATTTAATAATATATATAATCATTTAAAAACTAAATAAAAATTTTATATGTTATATATTTTACGACTCATAATAATGATATTCAGAATTGTTTGCTACTATTTAATGTGGTGGGAGGTGAGCGTCATGAACGGATTGCTATGTAGGCGCAGTAACATGGAGCAACAATTAAAGTAGGATGCATGGATTGATGGAGCGGAGTCGGTCACTAGTCAGGTTGTGTGATTCAGGTGAGGGAGACTTCAACGTTGGATAAAGAACGAAAGAGAACCGATAATTTCGGAATAACTTTAGGACACAGTCTAATTTAGGTACATTGGAGGGTTGACTTGATTTTTTGTGAATTTAAATAATAAAAATGTTTGGATATAGAAGTGGAGGAAATAATAAAAATATTTTGATATAGATGTAATAATAAAAAATAACAAAAATATACAATTATTGGCATATAATCTATATATTAAAAATATATTTCCAATAATTTGCAACTAATAAATAAAAAATATTAGCGGAAGGCGTGAGTGTGAGTGTGGATGGGTGTAGGTGGGTTATGAATGTAGGATGTAGATAGGTAGATATAGGGATTTGGGATGAGGTAGGGTGGTGTGGGGGGTTTTTGGTTGGGGTGAGGTGTGGTGTGGCTGGTTGTGGTTGTATATGGTAGGTGGAGTGTGTAGGGGTAGGGTGATTGGGTGGCTATGGGTAGATGGTGTATGACTTATTGGTTAAGGTTTATGACTTAAGCGATATGACATATAGTTTAGAGCTTACGGCATATGGCGTATGAATTATGAGTTATGGTTTGTGGCTTAGTGTTTAAGGCTTATGGATTATGGGTTATGAATTAGTGTTTAAGACTTATGGCTTATGGGTTATAGTGTATGGCTTATGGATTATGGTTTATTGTTTTAGGGGTTGGGGTGGGGTGTGTGGTGAACATAGGTATTTGGGATAGAGTTGTGTGTATGTGTGGGTTTGTAGGTGCGTATGGTTGGATGTGGATTAGGTCTTACGGTTCATTGCTAGCATTACAATTGGCTTGTAACTAATGGCTTATGACATATAGCTCAAAGCTTAAGGCTTATAGGTTAGGGTTTAAGGTGTATGGCTTATGACTTTTGGCTTATGACATATGGCTTAGGGCTTAAGACTTATGGCTAATAGCTTATGGCTTATATCTTGTGAACTATATGTTATAACTTATGACATGTGACTTAAGGCTTAGAGATTAGGGCGTATGACTTAGGGCTTATGGCTTATGGTTCGTGGTTTATAATGTATGACTCATGGCTTAAGGATTATGGCTTATGGCTTTTGACTCGTGACTTAAGGATTATGACTTATGTCTAAAGGCTTATTACTTATGGTTTATGGCTTAAGGCCTAGGATATATGTATTTTGGTTTATGAGGTATGAATTAGGGCTTAAGGCTTATAACATATAACTTATGGATTATGGTTTATGAGTTAGGGATTAAAGGTTATGGATTTGGGTTTAAGGTATATGGCTTAGGGGTTCATGCTTATGATTTAGGACTTAAGGATTTTCAATTAAGGATTAATGCTTTTAGCTTAGGCTTATGACTAGTTTTAACATATGATTTAGGGCTTAGGGCATATGGCCTATGGCTTATAGTTTGTGGCTTGTGGTATGGCTTAGTGCTTAATGATTAAAGCTTAGGGCATAGGCTTATGACTTTTATCATATGGTTTAGGGCATATGGCATATAGCTTATGGCTTGTGGCTTGTGGCTAGTGGCTTATGGCTTGTGGCTTATGGATTGTGGCTTGTGGCTTATGGCTTGTGGCTTTTGGCTTTTGGCTTATGGATTATGGCTTGTGGCTTGTGGCTTTTGTCTTTTGGCATATGGCTTAGGGCTTAATGCTTATGGCCTAGGCCTAAGGAGGTAGGTTTAGGGCTTAAGACATGTTGCTTAGGCTTATGACTTTTAACATATGGTTTATGGCTTATGATATAGGATATATGCCTAAACCTTAACTAACTTATAATCCATAAACCTTAAGCTATCATCCATATGCCCTAAGCACTAAACCTATACCGACACCTACCTTACCTTGCCTCCATCCCACCTATACATATACAACCTTATGGTTTATGGCTTACATGGTATGACTTGGGGTTTAAGACTTATGGCTTATGTCTATGACATATACCTTAAGGTTTAGAGCTTATGGTATGAGGCTTAAGGATTATAGATTATGGCTTGTAGCTTAGGTATCATTTCTTAGGCATTAGGACATGTGGTGTAGGGCTTAAGGCTTCAGGCCTATGCTTTATGACTTATAAATTATGGATTATGGATTTTGGCGTTTGGCTTAATGCTTAAGCCTTATGAGTTAGGACTTATAGCGTAAGGCTTAAGGTATATGGCTTGTAAGGCTTATGAGGTAGGGCTTAGAGCTTAAGAAGCATTGCTACAAGCCAACGCCCACCCTAAGTCACTTCCAACACACTACACACCTACTCACCCATCTACCCATTCCTAAAAGCCCACACCCATGCTCACGCTCACGCTGATGCCTACTCCACCTCACCCTTACACCACTAACCTACCACTTCACTCCATGCCCATAGACCTATGCCTACTCCACCTCACCCTTACACTACCACGTCGTAACATCCTTACTCACATAGGCCCCTTTCGCACCCATCTTATCGGATATGACTTATTCAATAACATAAAATATGAAAATTTATTTTTGAATATAATTAAAAAATAAATATTGCGTTTAAAAAAATACAAATAATCATACATTTTTACAAAAACTATCATATTTATTTTGTGATAATGATATTATTTTTTATATAAGTTTCAATGGTGACTTTTATAAGTTGTTGGACAAAATTATTAATATAAATAATAATATTTTTTATCATATATTACTTTAAATTCAATTATAATTTAAAAAATGACTTATTTTCTAATTATTTTAAAAAACCTGCCTCTCAATTTTTGTATCCCTCCAAAAATATTTCATAATCCCACGATAAAACAAAAACCTAATACAACGAGAGAGGCGTGGCGTATATATTTTCTGTATTTTTAAGCCCGGTTATAAAAAAATGCCTCTGATTTCTCGCTTCATCACTATGTCACGCCGATTCTTGGAGGTTGAATTAGGCAAGTGTGTTTTCAGTTTTCAATACCATCGGAATGACAGACGAAAGAACCCCCTTCCTCTCTCTCGCTATTGAAGGAAATCAAGTTTTAATTTTCTGCACTCCCAAACCTCGATCCATCTTCCATATCTTCATCAAGATTGATTTTTTTAGTGTTCTGAAATCGGTTCCAGAACTTCCATAGTTACAGTAACACCGATTGAGTGATTGGTGAGCCATCATTGATCATCCATCAAGAAGCAAGTAAGAAATCGAATTTTGATTTCCTAATTTTTTTTATTTATCTTTTTTTTTATTTTCTGAATTTTGATTTCAGAGCAATAAGTTCTTTGTAACCTAATACAAACAAGGTGTTGACAGGGAATAACGATGAATATGAGGCTGGACAGGGTATAGTCGGCGTCACTAGGAAACCTAACAAAATATCCTTAAGCGCCAGATCCAGCTTAAATTTGTTGTTTCTTGAAGATAAGGGATATACCGATGATGAAATCACTGAAAAGCTAGAGATGAAGGCCGTAGGAATTTGGATGCTGCTTTGACGTCAGAGGATGTCGGTGGTGCCACAACAGTTGTGATGCACTCTGATCAGAAGTAATTTTCTCTTTCGCTTAATAGCAGTTCATATATACTAATCTACCAAACTATTATCACAAGTTCAAAGTCTATATCATGAAATATGGTTTTTAGAGCATCAAAAACACAAGAAAATTAAGTAGAAAAAAAATTTCATGTTTAAATTCTGAAATATGTATAACAGCAGATACAAGTTAGATATACAAAGTTACAAGATATCAAATAACTGGAAAATCTGATTTGGATTTTTGGAGGATTGAATCAGACCAAAAAGTTTTTTTACTACCAAGCCCAAAAGTGTTTTATTTTTCTGGTTTCTCTTAACAGGAAGTCCAATTTTTTGTTTTTGATTATTTTTTTTATTTTTTTTTCATATCTGAGATTAATGTGTTATGTGTATGTTTGTATGTATATTGAATGTAATTAGGTTAATCAAAGCACTTTCATGTATAGAGTTGAGAACCACAATAGTGTCATTGTGTGACACCCCGAAATTTCTATCTTGTAAAGCCATTCAATTCAATCACAGGTCAGACTTGTTTCCGCTATCTTTTAGCATTGTTAAGGGTCTGTTTGAGTGTTCTAATCCTAGTACATTCAAGGATTGAGTGTTAGGAAGTATCTACTAGAGTTCATTGTGCAACATTTAAGCCGGAAAACTCCAACACTTGGAGTTTACGGCCGTAAACTAGAGCTTACGGCTGTAAGCTCTTGGTTGGCCGTAAACTAGTCCCATAAGTATGATATTCCTTCATTTTTCTTCACTTCTCACACTTCCAACTCAAGAACACTCATTTCTCTCTCAAGTATCATCAAGAACACTTCCTTTTCTCGACAAAATTTTAAGTGATTCTTCCATTTATTAGTTGATATCCTTCTTAATCTAGTAAAACCCCATGATTTCATCCGTGAATTCATCTCTTTTTGGGGTTAGATCTTCAAGAACACCAAGAACACACACTAGTTCTTTGGGCCGTGAACACCCCTTCAAGCTTCCAAAAACGTAAGTATCCTTTCCATATACTAGTTATCCATTAGAAGCTCTTGAAATACATCCTTGAAACAACCATTTCATCAAGAACATCAAGAGTTTACGGCCATAACTTCTCCCTTAGCTGTAAACCCTTCTCAAGAACATCTTTGGCTGTAAACTCAAGCCATTTCATGTGTTGGCCGTAAACATCTTTGGCCGTAAACATCCATGGCCGTAAACACCATCGCCGTGACCACATCTAGGCCGTAAACACACACTTGTGTGGTCGTGAACACCTTTAGTGCAATCATATGTGATTGTAACACTTCATTTCAAGTGTTTCCTAGTCCCTAAGGTGGTTCCCTACAATGATTAGTTGTTATATACACTAATTCTATACATATATGTGTCATTATATGCTTACTAGGATCCGTTTGTGCTCGAGACTTCACTTGACACTTAGCATCCTATATCGATCTTACATTCGAATGACTCACTACAGGTGAGTTCGTACCCCTAACTTATCTTTTAAATGATTTTAAATGCTTTTATTGGGGGGGGGGAATACAAGTAGAAAACATTATAGTTATTGTATCAATCACATGTGATTAATAACTATCAAACAAGTGGATTTCTTATACTTCAAAACTGTGTTATCAAACAAACTATTTCAAAACATTTTATTGTCTGACATCAAGTCATCTATAACCATTCAAATGGTTAAAACTCTTTTATATGCTAAACCCTTTATCAAACTCTTTTAAACTTATATATTGTCAAAATCATGTCTATATAGATATAGTTATATAAATAAGGTTGAAAGGGCTTAGGACTGATAACTCGCTTTTTTTCTGTTCCTTGTTTGGTTGTGGACTTAGGGTATCGGTTGTTTGTCCGAGTGTCCTTTGGACCTTAGTTATATATTATGTATATGTATATAGATATAAAAGTTCTTACATCAGTTCAACACCTTTGGGTAGCAAAGGTGTACAAACATGCTCAGTTATACAAACAACATTACTAGTAAACTATAATAAGTATAGTTTAGAGGATTACTACTCACTATTTCTAGTACAATGAAACATACAAGAGTCAGTTCATACATGAGTAAGTTCAAACATACTATAACGAGAAACATAAAGAACATACTATAACGAGAAACAAAAAGAACGTACTATAACGAGAAACAGAAAGAACATACTATAACGAGAAACAGGGAGGAGCATATTATACACTAGAACAAAGAGAACATACTATACAAATACAAGAATACTATAACATTAATGTGAGCCACTACTTCATGGCATGGCAATATACTGTTGTGTCACGTTTTGTAACCAGAGTCTCCTAGAGGGAGAGCGTGAATTTGTGTATAGATCTATACGGGATTGACCATCCAACACCTTGCTGCTAGCTACAGTGGGACCTGCAGGTCTACGGGTGACTAATGTCATACCATTTCGATGTCTTCGAACATCGTGTTTTACTAGTCAATCAAGCATGGTTATAATCTCATCACATTTTACCTTAATTAAACAATTGGTTTAAGGTAGTTAGTACAATGGTAGTTACTATATACAATACTACAGTACATCTTTATTTTCCCATTACATTCACATTGTGATCTTCTCACATAAACGGTAATGTAAACTATATTTTGGTAATGATAGTCATACTTGGGAAAAACACTCACTTTTACAAATGAACAAACATACAGAACAGTCGGGTCTTGGTAGAAGACTACATTTCAAGTAGAAAAATATAGGATTTTCTAGGAGATACAAACATTTACATCAAACACTTAAAAACATTTACATCAAACATATACAAACACTTTCTTCAAACTTATACAAACATTTGACACTAAAATACTTATGAACTCACCAGTTTAAATGCTGATCTACTCTTTCAAAATAACTTGTATTCTCAGGTCACCAGTAGACAGGTACACTGGACCAGGTTTTGAGAAGACGGAGCACATTCGAGACTCGTCTTTTATTTTGATTCATATTTTGGTGTCTTTCAAACTATACACATAACACACTTGTATTAAATTATACTATTAATGAAATGGATGATGTTGTTGCTTTTTACTATTATGCATTGATATGATACTGTACATGACGTCCTCCACCCCCGAACGTTTCCGCCGTTCTGGTTTGGGGGTGCGACAGATTGGTATCAGAGCTTTGTTTATAGTGAACTGAGTATATCAACCCATAAAAGATATACAACTATAAACACATCGGGATTTAAAATACCCTGACCAAGAGTTTATACTTTTAAATAATAAAATATTTAACCAAAGTATACATACATGCATTCATACTAAAGTCAGTGTCATACTAGGACAGAACAAAAGTATTGCGGTTGTTGGATAACACAAGTGGGCTTGGGGACATATAATCAGATCTGGGAGTGATATAGCCTGATCAACTATATCTTTCCGAGAAGTGATTAGAATGTGCCTAGGAATGATTGTGGTATTGTAGCAAGTCTAAAAACTTACCAACACTACTACAATGAAAACTTTAGAGCAGAACATAAACTTAAAATACTATAGGAGTATTTTGTGTTACTATATTACTTATTTGAGAACTAAAAGGTCTTTATTAGTAGGTCAATAGTTGCTGAGTGGATACACTAACGTTATATGTGACTAGGGTGTCATAGACTTAGAATCTATGATCTTTGCTTTACTTCGTGTTCCTTGTTTGGTTGTGGACTTAGAGTTAGGGTCACTTATTCGAAGGTCTATCCTGTTTTGGTTACATATGACTGGTATGCACTACGCAAGTGTTGAAGTAACTGATAAGGATCATCCTATAATTATCTTAAGTAGTAAGTCTATTAACTATCTCTTTTATCCCTATTCTCGCGTAGATAACATGGCTGGATTCAATCTCCCCCGCGACCCGTACTTTCCTAACCAAGGCAATGGTGGATGGCTCGATGTAGAGCCAGAAGAGAATCATGTAATTCCATTGGATTATGACTTCACAGAAGACTACCCGGAGGATTATAACTCTGAGCCGGAAGTTAATGATCTACCCTTAGAGGCTCCAATCCCAAATCCTAACCCTCGTCCGACTTTTCATGGACCGACGCTCTGTGGGCTGAGAACTTGGGCAGATGGAGTCAAGAACAGGGTCAACCCTTACCATACAACGGAGACAGAAGCTTCTACAATCTGAGCGAGGGAGGCTCAGCAGACAGAATCCTGCCTATCCTGGTTCGCAGGCTTGTTAGGAATGACGAACAGGGTAGGGCAGCCATCAACCGAGTCATGGAAGTTGATGCCAATGCGGGAGTCAATACAGTCCGCATTCACGATCTACAAGCCGCTCATGGAAGAACTCTGGACCACAATGAGGTCCTGCGAAGAGAACTTACTACAACCCAAGATGAAGTCAGGGAACTTCGAGCACGCCAGGCAACGTTCGAAAGGCGTATGCTGGACATGGAACGTCATCAGGCAGAATCAAAGGCTCATCCGAGCGGTTCTCGTCGCAAGTAGAGTCTACTCTACCTTGTCTTTTGGATATATTTAGGTCTATGTATAGACACTAGTATTAATTTCCCGCTTATTTTAAAGATCTTGGACTTTCAGTCTGCTAGGTCTCTATGCTGTCAAAATTTTCTTGTTATGGTTTGATGTAAGACCTACTTCTAGGTCATTTTTCCCGAACTCGTTACATCATTAATGCAAATATTTTGACAGACATCTAGTCTTTTGGGAAATCTTTATCCAAATGCTTTCATCCTTCTACTGTTAGATCTCTATTTCAGTTATACTCTCATCTGTTTTGTTGGGCTATGGCGATTTAGTCCATGGCCCACTCTCATTATACTCACAATTGATTCTTACTATTATCTTCATCTTTGTAAAATTTTAGTTAAAAGATGCCTCCACGCCGATCACCGAGACACAATCCTCCGATAACTCCTACTCAACCACCACCTCCTCCACAATACAATTCGGCAGCTATCCAAGATGCAGTGGTTGCGGCTGTTTCGGCAGCCTTAGCTCAATTTAGTGCTAGTTGTACTAGCGGAAGTGGAATAACTGTTCATTCCACTCAAGGTGATGCTCCAGTGCGCTCTAGAGATGTGACACCCAAATTTTGCAAAAATTTTAAACTTTTAAAACCCATCTTAAACTAAATTAAAACATCTGAAATAGTCATAACATAATCCATCAACTTAATAATCATATAAAATAAGTGCGGAAGTAATAATAATAATAAGGTCCCAACAAAAATAACTAGTAGCGATGTCCCGGTGCTCCATGTCAAGCCTTAGCCTCTTTAATCTTAACACCTGAAAAGTTATAAGGGAAACCGTAAGCACAAAGCTTAGTGAATTCAAACACAGACATTGTACTAACATTCATATTTACTAACCCTAATCCATTTTCCAATTATAATTATATGATAAGGGCAAAGAACGAATCAATGCCTATAATACAAGAAGGACTTGTAGGTTGGAACCGCACCGGGAAGATCCCGTATCATTTGGCCCTAATCACCGCACCTCATGATGAGTATTACGTTGGTGATATTACCTACCCACCACACCAGTAAATCCGTATCCTTTGGTGGTGTCCCCATATCCATAATTAGTTACATACAGTGCACATGTACGAATTAAAACAATGGTTATATAGCATGCCTTTATAATAAATTCAAATAATCACACACGAGCTAACTAGCAACCACAATCATCAATACAACGGTGTGAGAGAACTCACCTTGAGTGAGTAGTAAGGATAGCTAACAATCAAATAATGCTACCAAGCTTGAGCAAACTTCAAAACCTCACCTAAGAAGGACTAAAGGTTAGAAAGGAGAAGTAATGAAGCTATGAGTTGAGAAAAGAGTAATCACAGCAAGGTCTCTAAAACAGACCTGCTATTCAAAACGGATTTACTCCAAAATCTAAAACAGAAACATAGCTTTAACTAAATTTTATAGGAAACTATGATTGCTCAGGATTCCAGAACTATAAAGAACTCCTTCTAACTCCAAAAGATGAATTAAATATGAATTTTACAAAATGGTGTATCACTTCTGTCTCCAACAATACACTCAAGTGATGTTGGCCAATTCTACCCAACTTGTGAGTAGAATTCGTCCAAACCAAAATTCATAGAAGTAAAGGACATACAAATGAAAGTCTCAGAGTTGGAATTGAATGAAAAGCATCTCGCAAACTCCAGATATAAAATTCACATTGTGGACAATCACAGCACTAGCAAAAGCTGGTGACTGCCCACTGATCTGGAGTGTGGATCCATTCTAACCAATTTATAATTTGAAATAACACCCCATCTGCTCCAGATTAAATTCATAATATCAGAAACATATAGAAACTTGGAATCACTCTGGATCCTTTTCCAAGCCTTAGAAATGATGAAAACAAAATGACATATCAGAACAGACCCGGATCAGACCTAACAGCAAAGATGCCATTCTTTCCCATAGATAAAGTCCTTATCAGTGAGGTGGGCCTGCTTAAGAAAGTTAGCCAACTCAATTTTTGAACTGGTTTGGGGTCCGTTTGAGTTCTAGAGCTCAAGATATGAGTTTTAAAAAATGACCACAGATCTGATGGAAAACAGAATCGTAGCTACCCGTGATTCCTTTTTGGCTTATCCATCCTTCTCCCTTTGAAACACATTTTAAGATGTGTTCATCATCCCAGTTTAGTCCCCATGATCATGGTGGTACTAAAAAGGGTTAGGTATCATTAGGATTTCATTTTGCCACAAGATTGTAATAATAACCAACATGAAAATGAACATAAAGCACATAAAATCACCATTCTTCCTTTTAGGGTTTCCATGATCTTTTGCAACATGTAATACCCTAGATCCATCATCCACCATATATGGGGTGAAGATAGGATCTTGAGATGATGTATAACATACAATTCTTTGCAAATAACAAAAGAGATACAAATCAAATAAGAAGGAGAAGAAGTGAAGATGAAATCATAAAACTAGAACAAGGTTATGAATCAAGTTGTAAGAAATGATAAGGAGGTTCATACCAATATGAATCAAGGCTGGAAATGAACAAGAATTAAGCTCCAAACAAAAGCCCGTTGGCTGCTCTTGATCCCAAAGAGAGAGAGAAGGATGACGTGAGGGAGAGAGAGAGAGGATAGGGTTTAGAGTGTTTTTCTTGTGTGTGTTCCAAATGACTCAATTAACACATTAAGTACTATTAACTAGATGGATTTTGCAAATAGGCCCATAGCCCATGGACTTCAATAAAAGGAGTTTACAAGATGATCAAAAGAGTCCAATAACATAAGAAATCAGACCTTGGTTAAATAAATTAACCCAAGGTTACAAGAATAATTAAATTAAAATAACTAAACGTATCGAGAAAAACCGGGGCGTTACAAGAGAGTGCTCGTATAAGGACTTCACCAACTGCAAGCCCGGGACCTTTAACATGATTGGTGGAATCATTGCCCTCTCGCAATGGTTTGAGAAAACGGAGTCGATCTTTGAGATCTGCTTCTGTCCGGAAGGGAGCAAAGTTAAATTTGTTTCCTGCACCTTCTCGGACAGAGCCCTGACGTGGTGGAATAGCCATGTCAAGTCACTAACCCTAATAGTGGCTAATGCTATGGGTTGGGAAGCTCTGAAGGAGCTCATGATTGAAGAATATTGCCCGAGGGGCGAGGTTCAGAAACTTGAACAGGAACTCTGGAGCCTAACCATGAAGGGCTCCGACATAGTTGCCTACACTGCCAGGTTCAACGATCTGGTGGCACTATGTCTGGGAATGGTCCCTACTGAGGGAAAGAAGATTGAGAGGTATATCTGGGGGTTGGTGCCTCCATTTCAGGGGAATGTCTTAGCTTCAAACCCCACTACCTTCGACAATGCCAAACAACTGGCACGGCGGCTCATTGATCATGGAGTCCGCACCCCGACAACAACAACAACCCTAGCCATCTCAGAACCATCCAAGGCCACTAACAACAAGCGGAAGTTCTGGGATAACAAGAAGAACAAGGTGGCACATAACTCTGCCAAAAAGCAGCAGGTCGTGGCTGTTCATGCTGAGATAACACCGATTGCTACTGCGACAATGAAGCAGTATGCTGGAAGCTTGCTCAAGTGCAACAAATGTAGCTTCCACCACAATAGACCCTATCGGGAAATGCAGTGCGCAAACTGCAACAAGAAAGGGCATACTGCCCGTTTCTGCAAGTCTTCAGCAAGGCCAATCAACCAAGTCCCCGTCGTTGGTGTGGGCCAGGCTTGCTACAGATGTGGCGAGGTGGGTCACTACAAAAGGAACTGCCCGAAAGCAGGGAACGCGGGTGGAGTAGGAAGAGTTTAGGCTATAGGCCACGAGGAAGCAGTAGCCGACCCTACAGTGGTCACTGGTACGTTTCTCCTCGATAACTCTTATGCATGCATACTGTTTGATAGTGGAGCGGAGAGGAGTTTCGTGAACCAGAAATTTGCTCACTTACTTAAACAAAAACCACGTGCACTGAAAGAACCGTTCACTGTAGAAATGGCTAACGGAAAAACTGAGAGCACTAGCAGTATATACATAGGATGTACTCTAACTCTAGATAGACATTCATTTCCAATCGACCTCATGCCGGTCTCAATTAAAAGTTTCGACGTCATAATCGGCATGGATTGGTTGAGTCTTCATCGTGCTGACATCATGTGTTACGAGAAGGCCATTCGCCTTAATTTACCGTCTAACGAAACTCTAGTTATCTATGGTGACAAACCTGGCACAAACCTTCGTATCATCTCGAGCTTACAAGCCTAAAAGTACTTACGAAAGGAATGTCATGCATTCCTTGCTCATGTTGTCGACGTGATCCAAGAGACGAAAGACATAAAGAACATCCCAGAAGTACGCGACTTTCCCGACATCTTTCCAGAAGAACTACCAGGATTACCACCACAGCGTCAAGTCGAGTTCAGAATCGACTTAGTTCCAGGTGCTACCCCAGTAGCCAAATCGCCCTATCATCTAGCACCCGCTGAGATGCAGGAGCTATCTGGTCAACTTAACAAACTACTCAACAAGGGCTTTATTAGACCAAACTTCTCACCCTGGGGAGCACCGGTCTTATTCGTAAAGAAAAAAGACGGATCATTCCGTATGTGCATCGACTACAGAGAACTGAACAAGCTTACCGTCAAAAATCGTTACCCTCTACCTCGCATAGACGACTTGTTCGTTAGATCCTTCGACTTCACGAGCTCCACCCTCTTGTTCCGTATGCTGCCATTTCACCTTCACGAGCTCCACCCTCTTGTTCCTTAGATCCTTCGACTTCCGATCGAGACGCTACAGGCCGCTCAATGTAATTCAGGCTGTCATCGACCTGAATATCCTCTAATGGTACCACTGCCGAGTTGTCCACCAGGCATTTCCGTAGCTGGGAGACGTGGAAGGTGCTATGAATCTGACTGAGTTTGGCTGGCAGGTCCAGCCGATACGCCACCTTGCCCACCCGGGCTATGACCTTGAAAGCTCCAATATAACTGGGGCCCAACTTTCCCCGCTTCCTGAATCGGATGACGCCCTTCCATGGCGACACCTTCAGGAGAACCATATCCCCGACCTGAAACTCCAGGTCTGATCGACGCTGACCGGCATAACTTTTCTGCCGACTCTGTGCAGTCTGAAGTCTGCTCCTGACCTGCTGAATCCTCTCCGTCGTCTTGAGCACCACTTCGGTGCTCCCCATGACCCTCTGGCCAACCTCGCCCCAACATATCGGGGTCCTGCACTTTCTCCCGTACAACATCTCGAAGGGAGGTCGATCGATACTAGCATGATAGCTATTATTATACGAGAACTCCGCCAACGGAAGGTAGGTATCCCAGCTACCTCCAAAGTCTAAAACACATGCCCGCAGCATATCCTCTAGCGTCTGGATGGTCCGCTCGCTCTGACTATCCGTCTGCGGGTGAAAGGCGGTGCTGAAATGCAGACGAGTACCCAACTCGTTGTGGAAGTTCTTCCAAAACCTGGAAGTGAACCGAACATCCCTGTCAGAAATCACGGAGACCGCCACCCCGTGACGAGCCACCACCTCTCGAATATAAATATCGGCCAGCTTCTCGGCCGATATGCTCTCCTGGATCGGTATAAAATAGGCACTCTTGGTCAACCGATCCACGATGACCCATATGGAATCCACTCCCCGCGCGGTCCTGGGAAGCTTGGTGATGAAATCCATAGTAACATCTTCCCACTTCCACAGGGGAATATCCAACGGCTGCATCTTGCCGTGTGGTCTCTGATGCTCGGCCTTGACCTTCCTGCAGGTCAAGCACCGCTCCACATACCATGCCACATCCCGCTTCATGCAGGGCCACCAATAATCAGGACGGAGATCCCTATACATCTTCGTCGCTCCGGGATGGATAGAAAATCTGGATTTGTGAGCCTCCTCCATCAGGACCTGGCGCACACCTCCATGATAAGGGACCCACACCCTACGGTGAAGAGTCAACAGTCCTCGGCTATCATAATCAAAGGAGGAAACCTGGCCTACAATCCGCTCACTCTTTCGATGTTCCTCCTTCATGGCCTCCTGCTGGGCCTCTTGAATCTACTCCAACAGTGGAGTAACCACAGTCATCCTCATGCAGGTATCCCTGATCGGCGCCGCCTTGCGGCTAAGCGCATCGGCCACCACGTTGGCCTTCCCCGGTTGGTAAAGGATCTCACAATCATAATCCTTTACCACATCAAGCCACCGACGCTGCCTCATATTTAGATTTGGCTGGTCCATGAGATACCTCAAGCTCTTATGGTCCGTGTAAATGGTACAACGGACCCTATAGAGGTAATGACGCCAAATCTTGAGGGCAAAAACAACAGCCCCCAACTCCAAATCATGCGTCGGGTAGTTCGCCTCGTGAGGCTTCAGCTGTCTCGAAGCGTAGGCGATGACATGCCCTCTCTGCATCAATACCGCGCCCAACCCTGATATAGACGTGTCGCAGTACACAACAAAATCCTCTACGCCCTCTGGCAGGGCCAAGATCGGCGCCTCACATAACCTCTGCCTCAGTGTCTCAAACGCTGCCTGCTGCTCAGGCCCCCAACGAAAGACTACGGCCTTCTTCGTCAGCCGCGTCAAGGGTACGACTATCTTGGAGAAATCCTGGATGAATCTCCGATAGTAGCCGGCTAAACCCAGGAAACTCCGAATCTCAGATGGAGACTTTGGAACCTCCCATCTCATCACGGCCTCCACCTTGGCCGGGTCGACCAGAATACCGTTCTGGTTGACAAGGTGCTCAAGAAACTGCACCTCGCATAACCAGAACTTAGCGTACAAGCTCTCTCTCCTCAGAGTATCCAAAACCTCTCGCAGATGCTCCTCATGCTGATCCTACGTCTTGGAATAGACCAAGATGTCGTCAATAAATACTATCATGGACCGATCCAGCATCGGTCTACATACGCGGTTCATGAGATCCATGAATACGGCAGGAGCATTGGTGAGCCCGAAGGGCATCACCACGAACTCGTACTGACCATAGCGAGTCCGGAACGCCGTCTTCTGCACATCCTCCTCTCTGACCCTCATCTGATGGTAACCTGAGCACAAATCAATCTTGGAAAACCAAGATGCTCCATGCAGCTGGTCAAAGAGGTCGTCAATCCTCGGGAGTGGGTAACGGTTCTTCACCGCTACCTTGTTCAGCTCCCGGTAGTCTATGCACATACGGTGCGACCCATCCTTCTTCTTGACAAACAGGATCGGGGCTCCCCAAGGTGAACTACTCGGCCTGATAAATCACTTGTCTAGCAGCTCCTGCAGCTGCGTAGACAACTCCTGCATCTCGGGAGGAGCCAAATCGATCCTGAACTCCACCTGACGCTCCGGGGGAATCCCAGGAAGCTCCTCCGGGAACACATCTGCGTAGTCTCGCACCACCGGAACATCGCTCACTGACGTCTTACCCGCCTCTCGGGTGTCCATGACATAGACGACATATCCTGCGCAACCCTGCTGAAGGTAACGCCTAGCCCTCGCCGCCGAACATAAAGCTGGTCCTCGATGTGGCCTCTCGCCCTGAATCACCAGCTCTCCCCCACTTGGGGTCCTGATCCGCACCAACTGCTGCGCGCAGTCGATCACCGCCCCATTGGGGCTTAGCCAATCCATGTCGATAATAACCTTGTTCCCCCGTAAAGGTATGGGAACCAGATCCACCAGGTAGCGCTCCTCGAATAATCTCAGCACACAATCTCGGAATACCGCCGATGCTCGCACCGATCGATCATCAGCAATCTCTACCTCTAGAGGGCAATCCAACCTGCCCGAAGACTCGGGAAACCTCTTGCTGAGTGCAAGAGAAACAAACGATCGGGTAGCACCCGAATCAAACAATACCTGAACTGGGATACCGTTCACATGGAACGATCCTAAACAGAGCACATATCAATATCATAAACATCATATAAATAAATTAGAGGGAAAGAATCATACCCATCACCACATCGGGTGCGGCGCGTGCCTCCTCGGTAGTCAACTGGAAGGCCCGGCTCCTCACCACTGGAGCGTCCGCCTTGCCCTGCTGGCCATCAGTAATCCGCAGGGTCGCTGGAGCTGGCGCCTTCACTGGCGCTGCTGCTGCTGTCAACTGGGGCAATTGGCCTTCTTGTGGCCCCTCTGGTTGCAGTGGAAACACAACAACTCTAATGTCTGAAAAGTGGGTGCAGGGGCGGTACAATCCCTGCTGAAATGCCCCGTCTTGCCGCATTTGTAGCAGCCAGACGATCCCAACCTACATGCTCCCTCGTGCGGCCTGCGGCATTTCCTGCAGCGGCCCTGTCCTGACTGGCCTTTCGGCCTACCATCTGATCCCTTGGGCTTCTTCCCCAAAGCCCCAGTCACCTGCCCCTCCTCTACCTTCCTCTTCCGGATGTGCTCCAGATCAATCTCCCTCTCCCTTGCCCTGGCAATCATGGAATCCAGGGTAAGGCAAGCTGAAAAACTAACATGCTCCCAAATGTCAGCTCGCAGCATGTCATGGTAGCGGGTCCTCCTCATGTCCTCATCTCCCGCATACTGGGGCACTAGCAACGCCCTCTCCTGGAACTTGGCGGTGATCTCCGCCACAGTCTCAGTAGTCTGTCTCATATCTACGAACTCCCTCGCCAACTGCTGGAGCTCCACTGCTGGTGCAAAGTCCGCTCTGAACCGAGTCACAAAGTCCGACCATGTCATAGCCTCCACAGCCGAGGCTCCCAGAGAGTCACCAACCGACTCCCACCAATCCCTAGCCCGGTCCCTCAAACACCCTGCTGCAAATCGTACCTTCGACCCCTCGGGGCAGAAGGTGGTCAACTGCGCAGACTCGATGTCTGCGATCCATCGTCTAGCAGCAATGGGGTCCTTCGCCCCATGGAAATCCGGCGCACCACTGCCCCTGAAGTCCTTAAAGGACAGTGTGCGAGATCCCGACTGGCTGGTCGCCATGTCGCTCCTGAATGCTCGGAGGCGTTCCTCCATCAACTCCACGATCCCCTCCTTGACCGACCCAAAGATAATCGGGGTCGCATCAAGGATGCCTCTAGTGATCTCGGACACGATAAACTCGTGTAGCCTCTCATCCACTGGTTCGGAACCTGAGCCCGAACCCGATCCCTCTCCTGAACTGCCAACTGCTGGCCTCGGACGTAGCACCACCATTCTGCAATACATAATGATGATCGTCAGTGATACTGATACATCTAGAGGGATCACACCCATCACAAGTTCCCTGGTCTTGCCTCAGCCTTCCTCGATTCAAGTACGGATCCTATGCTTTCAGTAGTACGGGCCCATACTACCTTCCACATCTATCCGTACTTTCCTCAAGAACCGCCTCGACTCCACCAAGTCCCTTCTACTACTACTGCTGATCTCATGCTAATCTCATCCTAGGCTTGCCCTAGGTAATCACCAACCCACTCTCCGCCATCAGCTGCATAAGAAGTCCCTGCTTTCTTCCCCTAACTAGCTTGCGAATACTATTACATATTACTCAGACTAGATAATTCTTCGAATGAGAGATCTTACCCTACAACGGTTGGACTCAAACAAGAGCTGCGAAATAGAGCTAGACCCAACCTTCTGAAATTATTTAGTCCTTGCAATATGTAACTTAACATATTCGTTTACTAGTTAGTGAAAGACCACTAGAACTCCTAAAAGCACCAAGCAAGCAGCATTCGGGCCTTGAGTACACATAATCAAGTATATACTACTCTGGCTATCATACTGACTAATCTGTACTAGCATGCAGCTCTCAATAAGCTGGTACTCATACAATAGGCACATAAGGCATCCTTCCTAGATCCTTAGTCCTAATCTAGCATGCTGTTCTATTGAAACTGAAACTGATAATCATAACACTTCGTTCTTTTTCAAACTCTTTCTCTTAACCTTTAGAAAATCATTTTCTTTTGTAAAAAAAATCTTTTAGTCCCTCGATTTGAGTCCAGACACTCCCGAAGGTGCATCCGAATCCCTCAAACCAGGGCTCTGATACCAACTTGTAACAGCCCAATTTTCACACTTAAAAATTTCATTTTTATAAATTACTTTAATTAAAACATTCGGAGGAAAACATTGTCAAATCATAACATCTCATAAAACTATGTATAATGTCTGAAAATCCAAATCATAAATAGTGATAATGTCAGAGCACAATCCCAAGGAAACTCATAATGAGGAATCTGGGGTGTGTGTATGATGTGCAGCTACCGTGCCGACTCCTTCCCCTTCAATGAAGAGGTACCTGAAACAAAACTGAAAACTGTAAGCACAAAGCTTAGTGAGCTCCCCCATCATACCATACAAACACATAGCATACATACTGCCGGGCAATTCTGGGGTGCCCGACCTACCCGATACGGCCATTCTGGGGTGCCGACCTACCCGTGTCAAGCCATTCTGGGGTGCTGACCTACCCATGTCAAGCCATTCTAGGGTGCTGACCTACCCGTCGGTCCTAACAACCGAACTTGGGGACTATTCCCCTCCTACTACCACTATCACATATAACATATCATGCCAGCATATAAACATATCGTCACATACTGTCAGACATATATGGGGTGTCTGACCTACCCTTCGGTCCTAACAACCGAACTCAACTACTATCACATATAACATATCATGCCAGCATATAACATATCAGGTAGTAGCAAAACTAGATGATATCACAAAGACAATCACCTAACATACAACTCCTACTGGTGGGCCGGCATTGTGGCCGTAGACCCACCGCTACTGGAAGGTAACTCACCTCAAACGAGTAGCTGCTGAATATCTGTGCGAGGAATCTCTGACTGCTGCTGCTCCGGAAGTCCTCCGGCTATAATCCCCACAAAACACTTAATCAGAATCCTGATATCTACCCTTAGGGTAAAATGACTATTTTACCCCAGACCAAGTCCAAGTCAAAGTCAAAGTCAAGGTCAAAGTCAACTTCCAGTTGACCCGACTCGCCGAGTTGGGTCGTCAACTCGTCGAGTCCCTATCTCTTCAACTGTCCTCCTCCACGTCCCTACTCGTCGAGTTTAGCAACGACTCGACGAGTTCTCCTTCTAACACAACCTCAGATGAATCTTCATCCGACTCGCCGAGCGGTATGAACACTCGTCGAGTCCGTCTTCATCCTAAGAACACGTCCTGTCCTCGACTCGCCGAGTTGTATGAACAACTCGTCGAGTTCATCTTCAAGGGTTGGTAGATTGCCTTGGACTCGCCGAGTCTGTTCTAGCACTCTTCGAGTCTCATGAACTCCAGGTCTAAAACGAAGTCCAATGCGTTGGGTCACTCTTCCTGTCCTGCTACAACCCTACTAACACCCAACTGAGTCCTTTTGACCCTCAATAGATATGGGACTCAAAGCCTTGGACTCGCCGAGTCCCAAGAATGGACTCGCCGAGTCGGTAACGTCCACACCCTAAATCCTCGATTTCTGATGTATAACTCATGACCAAAAGATAGATCTGGGCTCCTACAATCGTTCTAGCACGTAAAGTTACAAACTTTACGTGCATGCATGGGACTTTGAGTCCAAAAGGTCCTAAAACAAGCTCTTGGGTTGCATGGAGTCTTTCTTGGGTGTAAAAGCACCCACTTTTTGCCTTGTGACCCCTTTAAGGACCTAGATCTGAAGCCTTGTCCGCAACCACGCTTGCATTCATGGTTGGCTACCTAAAATGGCTTATAAAAGCCCTAAATCTCCACAAAATGGGATCTAGCAAATGAACAAGCAAGTTAGCAACTTTATACCTTCTGAGGACTGAAAATGAAGCACAAACTCGAACCCCTCTGGTTTCCTCTTGTTTCCTCAAGCCTTTCTCCTTCCTTCTTAAGACTATCAACACCAAAATCCACCAAAATGGCTTAGATTGCTTCAACAACGGCTAGGGTTTTCTATAGAGGGTTTCTGGGAGCATAAAGGGACAATGGATGTTGTATAAGGTTGTTTAAATAGGGTGCAAACCCTTAGATTAGGGTTTTGTCCAGACAGAGCCTACTCGTCGAGTCCGGGACCCGACTCGACGAGTCCATCACTTAAATCCCGCGTCTCATCCCGCTTCTACTCGGCGAGTTGGGCGTTCAACTCGTCGAGTCCCAGGCCAAAAATGGAACATTACTTAAATAAAATACATACCGGGAAACAGGTGCTACATATATGTTCATTGGTGTACTCCATCCCCCTCAAGGTTGTCTTAAGGACATGTATGGCTGAGGAATCCACTTAGCAGTAATGTCCATCCCGATGATGATCCTTAGGCTAGGTCCCTTGTGATAGGTGTTTAGGGACTTAAAGTGAGGATAACGGGAACGGGTAATCAGGGTTATTGTTGGTTGATGAAATTAATAAATTTATTGTTGGTTGATGAAATTAATAAATTTATTATTATTTATGGGTTAAAAACCCTATATGCTAACCAGGCTCCCAAGCCTGACCCACTCAGCTTTTTATATTACATGTAGTGGACCCAGAGCATAGTTTGGATGATGAAGATAGATTTTTGGATTATAGGCCAGTAGTTGTAAATAACTGTTGTAAGGCTTATGATGTATTGTTTATGCTTTTGGTCTGTATCGGAACATGACCTCCCGAGATTTTAATATATAATGAAAATACATATTTCTTTAAGAAATGTTTTGATAAATTTTTATCATATTTTGTTTTGGAGACAAATTCCGCAACATCTTTTAAAAGATTACTCTGATTTTATTTTAAAAGCATAAATTAAATCGGTCTTTTCTGGCCGAGGAATTTGGGGATGTCACAGTTCAAATCTTGCTTGGTGGGTACATTATAGAGAGCTTAATTTAGAGCTTAAAGTCATCTTTATCAACTTCCTAATTGCCAAAAGGAACCAAAATCTTCAAATGATGTATCACTTTATTCTTCTTTGGTTTTGTTTAATCTTTCTAAGTTCTTGAAAATGATCATTGGTAGGTATAAAATGGTTTTAGTTTATTCAAACAAAAATGTTTCCATTGTTAATTACGTTAATATTTGAGACTAAAATTGGACTATTTTATAATAAAAACCCAACAATGACAACACCAGGAACAAGATCAACTTTGATGCTGCCTTTATTCTTGACCGTTGCTTCTGTCCACCATATCTTTGTCCCACATCTCTTTTCCTCTCCTCACCTGATCTCTCAATGTATCTTGTTTTTTTTCTTGTTATCGGTATCACACAACCAACCAGACAATATATGTGTTGTTCCCATCGAAGCCCACAAAAATACACATTACACATAGTTTTCTTGTTTCTTTTCCCTTTCCCTATCCATAATATAAGAAACCCTAGAATCCATCTTGATTTAAGATAAGGAATACCTTAATTGACCTTCATTGCATGAACCGAACTTAGGAATAATAGTTACCATTTGATAAATGTTAATGTATATAATTTCCACATACTTTTATGTGCTTTGGTGTCATGAGTTGTTTGCTTGGTGATGGGTTGATGGTGCGTGTGTCGACGCTGATTGGTTGATAGTGGTGTTATTTCTAGGTCGACATGGTAACCGTTGATGCAATCATAGATCATGATGTTCTTGTTGTCCTGTTGACAGTTGATTCGACATTCATTATAGTTTGCTAGTTTATATGGATTTTTGCTCTAGTCTTGCCATAGCAGGCGAGGAGTTCCAAAGCCTATATCAGTTTCTAATGCCATTATATAAAAATTATTATCTTAATTTGCTAATTAATCATGCTGAATTTATAAATAAATGTTATAAAACGTTTATTAATGTACAAAATTGATGTAAAATGAAATGATCGTGTAAATGTAGTTAAAATATTTTGTGAACATTGTGATCAAATAATTGGATATGGCATCACTAGTCCCGAATTTCCTTTTCTCCGACGCACCACCCAATAAAGCTATCACTTCTACTTCCCATCCCCGCCCCAAACTAACCCTCCCATCCCCTCCCATCCTTTCGCAGTAAACTACTATGAAGTGCTTGCTATGGTTACCCTTGTTTCCATCTCTCATTCTAATGCCCCTCCTTTTCGCATCACCCAATTCAGAACCTGTCCAATCTTTCCACCCAAACTCATCCCCGCCGGCCACCACCATCCCCGCATTCCCTGAACAATCAGAAGCCACTGGATGCCCTTTAGACCTCCCCAACGACCTCTTCACAAGCGTCAAATCTGCCTGTACTGGGAAACATGTCTCGGGGAAGCTTAGACGGTCAAGGTGCTGCCCAGTCCTCGCGGCGTGGCTCTACTCTGCCTACTCTGCAACCGCACTGAGCAAAGCTGTCAAAGAACCACTCCAAACGGCGTCGTACTATGATCTCCCTCTCCTTCCTAACGACTCGGAAACGTGCATCGATAACCTTGAAAATGGACTGAAGAGCAAAGGAATAGAATTGATGAGGTCGAACGAATCGTGCGACGTTGTCTACTGTGAATGCGGCATCAGATTGCATCCTTTGAGTTGTACGGAAGCGTTTTCGGTTAATCCAAGGGGAGAGTTGGTTGGCAATCACAACGTAAAGATGTTAGAGAAGGATTGCTTGAATAATCCGGCCGTTAATGGATTCTCTGGTCTCGATGGCTGCTCCAAATGCTTGAAAACCCTTCACCTGGTTAGCTTTCCGATTCTTCCCTTTGCACACACACCAATTTCACTCTTTGGATACTAGGGTTCTTAATTGGTAAAGGTGCTTTTTTCTGGTGTGCTAGTTCAGACACGCTGTATTGTGGCGCGTGGGTACCACGTTCATGCCTTATAGAAGCGTTTACATTCGGGCATCTTATTAGAAATATATATGGGTGTATATGTGATTGATTATGATACTAATTTAGATAATAAGGATTTTATCCATTCAGCACTGGACTTATAGCTAGAAAATAAGAAACATTCTCCAAATAATGATATGATTATGGAGATAATTGTATGATTAGGTAGGTAACTAATGGGCTATATGATTATGTGATAAGTTGGAGGTGTTACTACGTGCAATCATTATCTGTAGTAAATAGAGGGGAATGTAGGGAGTCTTTTTCAATCTTTTAATATTTGAAAGCGACTTTCAAGTCTTTTTCTATTAGTAATCATAAATAATATCACTCTCGTTACTTCTGTCTTATCTCATTCACAACCTGTATTGATTTAAGAAAAATGGAAGAACACATCAATTTTAATAGGAAGAAATGAAAGCGGCATCATGAAATACACAAATAAACGAAAGTATGTTGACATTTCTTGTAATTTGCCTTTTGATTTTTTTACTAATGAGCTGACTATACTCGCAACAAAATCTTCTAGAATCAGACAAGCAAATTCCTTCACATGTTCACCTGTGACATTTGGATGGACAATATCCAATTTGGTCTTGAATAAGTCCAAGATAACGTTTCAGATTTTATTGCAAGTTGTCAATAGTCTGTTTGTGACATTATTGCTTCAAGGAACCCCTATGCACACAGTAATCGACATAAACATAATTATTTCAAGAGCACGAGCTTTTACACCAATTATTGTATGTGGTTTATTAGGCTACCTGAAAAGCTAGCTGCTAGCTGAAATGATGGGTTTATTCATGTATGCAGCTTAACAAGAGTAATCATGTAAATGGAAGCAAATCAGAGGAGAGAACAAGTAAAATACACAATGAAGATTGTGAGGTGATGGGTTTAACATGGCTTCTTGCTAAGAACAGGTCAGCATACATACATACGGTTTCTGGTGTCCTAAGAGCCATGATGATGATGACTCAAGATGGGAATTCCAATTCCAATTCAATTCCCGACTCATGCACCCTCAACAGGGATGGAATGCCATTAGCCGTTGATTCTTCCGAAATCAACAACTCTTCATCATCCGCTATCCTCCCTCTTTTTTTACTTCACCTTCTTTGTATGTTTCTTAGTCTCTCAATCCACCAACTACTTGATAGCATCATGTAGTCCCATAATGCTGTTATGCGTATCACCTTCCTCGCCATTTACCTCTAAAAGTTGATTGTATATGTTATTTGGTACACATGGAAATGTAATTCTTTGTTGTATTTTTTAAGTTTTTTGTTTCTTTCCTTTCATCGTGGTTTCAAGTAGTTTCCAAATGGTATTGTAGTAGCAAGTAGTTTCTCAAAGTTTAATGAGTTGGAAACTTGTGCATATAAGAAAAATAAGAATTTGAAGAGTTTATAACTATAAGTACCATGTGGATTGTTAATCCAAAGGTTATAAGGTAAGCCCATAACGTCAGTCATTAATTTAAGTTAATCCAGAAGTTATTGGATTGTTTTATAATTGTGGATTTCTCGTGATTTTTAATTGTTATGAAAGGATATAACTGTGGTTTAATTTGAGGTCTTAATACTAAAGAAAAAGAATACGAAGATAAATTAGGAAGGTGTGGGCCTCCACTAACATGGTATGCTCAGATCTCAGTCTAAATCTCTGGCATTGACATGCAATCGGACAATGTCATTTGCATAGGGCCCCGTGAGAACTAAACACATTATACTTGTACATACTTTGAGCATCTAAATACCATGACCTATTTGTGTGTTTTGTTTTGATGTTATTTTCGTGTGCAAGGAATCCTTTTTACCCAATGTTTTAGAAACCAGTTTTTAGGTGAACCGGTCTAATGATCAGTTTCCGGTTCAACCGTAAATTCAACCACCAGTCTACATTTGGTAGTGTGTGCGTCGGCCTTCGATTTGTGTATACTCCGGATAACTTGATCGATCTAGTTATTCAATTTTCTTTGAAAAATAGACTGTTTTTAATGAGCTAAGTGAAATCCAACTATCAAAGTCAAATAAACTGCTTCAAACGGTTTTTAACCGGTTCTATTAGACCTGTTCATTCTGGTTTTAAAATAAACCGTCTGGTTCAATCTGTCTAGAACTTAGCATAAAATTGATCGTTGTTGAACCACTCTCATCTCCGGTTTCTTGTCCAACTGATCGATTTTCTTGTCCAACTGATCGATTCGAATCGGTTTTTTAAACACCACCTTTATTTAAAAAGTCATCCATCAATATAATTTCCATCGACCGGTTCCCAATACAAGGAAAAGACAAAAAGCACAAGTATATATATATATATATATATATATATATATATATATATATATATATATATATATTCGCTGATATTATTTTTAAAAAAAACGTCAATTTTTTTATTTCAAACGATCGCTTGAACGACAACCTTCTATTATTGGACTGATATCTATATCGATTATATCGGAAATCAAACCTTTTTTCTTCAATCGATTGCTTGAACAACGTCCTTCAATTACTGGACTGATATCTAAGTCTATTACTTGCGATTCCATATTTCGATGATCTATTCCATTCACTATCACAGATGTAAGATGAAAAGTTATTAAGCCATTCCCGCTAACAACAATCATCTGCGGGAAAAGTAAACCGATCCCGCTTAATTAATTATCACTACATTAGCATATTCTCGATAGTCGCTTAGGTTACTACTTTTCAGCCCTTTTTTTTTCAATTATATTTATCCTAAAAATTGAAATTTTATAGAAAATTCAATGCCATGTGTCATTACATTATTAGTTCTTTATGATTTAACCATATTATTCATTTTCTATGGATTTTAAATCTCTCTCTCTCTCTCTATATATATATATATATATATATATATATATATATATATATATATATATATATATATATATATATATATATGATTTTACTGTTTCTAAAGTCAAAAAAATAAACAAATAAATAAAATTAGATATCTGAAACTATTTTTTTCCTATATATTTCTATTGATTTTTTTTAAGGATTTTAAGCTTTCTAGTGTTCACGCGTTTTCCATTGAAACGCGCCACTATATATATATATATATATATATATATATATATATATATATATATATATATATATATATACCTTAATAAGAATTTAGCCTTAAATACTGATTTTTAAGAGGTACAACACTTAATGCACTATATACAATTAGTTAAAGCATTAAAATCTTATTTGGTCAACAGTAAAAAAGTCAAAGATAAAGGCTCGTCATCTCTGAAATATAGCATCTCAACCTGAACAAACTCTTAATTAGTCAAAATTGAATCGGTATTTCCTCACATTATTCAGCCGATTGAATCCGTCAATGGAAGATATACTTATATGGCATCTCCTCTCTCAGTTCGGTCGCCATGGTGTTGCCTTCAACCACTCACAATCGCCATCTCTCTCTAAAAATACCCTAAAATCCATCACCACGCTGCCATCCCTCTATTTCTGTCGAGAAAAAATCACCTTAAACCCTAGATGATGTTGCCTTCTCCACCACCATCATTGATATTATAGATTACATTTTTTTTCTTTCTAATTTATGTTTTATTTGGATTTTCAGGACTCAAGAGACGATGCACGACCATCACCGCCCTCTGTTCCAGTCGTAATCCTCCAAGTATGATTTCACATAATCTTTCGATCACCTTATTCCTCTCTCTTTCCTTCACATGTTTCGGTCACCACCACACACCACCCTGTTCTCTCTTTAAAAATTGTAGACACTACCCCAATGCAAATAAGCTTTTAACCTATTCCGTGAAGTGTTTATTTGTTTTTGTAGTTGTTTTGTTTTGAAGAACAAAGCAAGACACCCCATGTGTTCGATGGAATGCCCCAAATAAGATGCGCATGCTTATTATGCTCCATCTATTCTCTTTCTCATGCTCATGGTAGGATTATTGATGGGTATACATATACTTCAATTATGTTTTCATCTTTTTGGTAACTTTGAGTTCTAACAGTTTCAACTATTTTGCTTCACGTTTGTTTTTTTTACTCTTTTGAGAAGGACTTCAAAAAAAGAGTCGCAAACTCATGGTGTTCCAATAGGTTTGATTTTATTTTCTTTTTATTGCAAGTTTTTTTTCCTGAGTCTGTTGTGTTATTGAAGCTGGGAGATATTCCGTTTTTACTTCAACTGAATCAATAACTGTCGGTAAGTTTCTTTTATATTTTCCCTAAATTTTTTCTATATAGCTTTAATGGTGCTCTATGTGTCCCTTTCTCAATTTTGTACCAATATATGTTTGATTTTGGAAAGAAGTAAAACAAAACAATATTTACATTGTGGCTTGAAATCAGTGGAAATTTGGCTCTTTTGAATGGGCCATTATATAATCTATTTCTGCCAATTGTTATCTGATTATTTAGTGTATCAGATAATCAGTTATGAGTTTGACCACCCATCTCGTTTAATATATTAGTAGATGAGCTTTATTTGAATGTTTCTCAATCTGTGGAAGTGATTTTTTTAGAGAGGATGCATATCTTATTCCATGCACATCTAAAAAGGATTCATTGAACTTTTCAATGACATGTTTCAATCTCGAGTGTGCCCTTCAGGTTTTGTGACTGGGATGCCGAGGATCACAAAACAAGGTGTGAAGTAACCATGCAAATATACTTGGTACCCTTAATATTTACCCCTCAATCGATGTGCCGGTTAACCACACACGCTCTAACGATACTATTATAAACATTAAGTTACCCTTTGCCTACCTTGTTAAGTCCAGGTTAGTGTGCCGGTTAACCACACACGCTCCACTAACAGCTTAAACAAAGTGCAAAGTGCAATTTCATGGATTAGCACCTTATTCACATTTTCCTAAGTAACTAAATTGGGAATTTATAAAAGGTTTAGTTACTTAGTATTTATCATTAATACTTTTAATGAAGAGAGAATTATAGTCCTTGTCCTACCTGTTCGGCTAACGACCCTCCACCAGTCAAGGAAGCGGTGGGTGAGAGTGGACACCCATTAAACTGCCATTTTATAGGCAGTAACCTTATACCCCCCCTTATAGACCGGCTTCGTGAATGAGGCCTACTAATGGTAAGACGACTTGCTCTTATACATATAATATATTAAACTTTTAATATTATAATAGTATAAGGGTGTATTTTAGACATTTAAAATACTTGGTGGTTTAATCTATTAATTAAACTATACTCTTAATTTAATTAAATTTAAACCATGTCATTATGGAATTATTAATTCTCTTTTAATTAAACACTTTAATTATCTATTAATAAAGTCCATAAGAGTTAATTGAATTATTTAATAAAAACATCATAATTCCAATTATTAAATTCAAAATTAAAACCATTTAATTAATTGTTTAAGTTATGAACCCAAGAGTTTTAGAATTCAATTCTTTTTTTATCATAAAAAAACTTTTTCCAAATTCCAAAACTTGAGGGCAAGTTTTGTAACTCTTGAAAACTTTTGGATTCCATAACTTATGGAGTTAAATACTTGTTTTATGATGAATATTTTCATGTTCCATAACTTAAGAACAAGTTATGGAATTCTTTAAAACATTAAGACTAAGTTTTGTAAATCCATAAAAAACTTTGAATCGATTTTTTTTAAAACCTTTTCATATCCATAACTTATGGAGGTTTCAAAAAACTATTTAGATCAAACTTTTAAAACTAATAAAATAATCATATCATTTTATCTTTTACTAAATTTGACCTAATTCAACTCATATAGCAAATGATTCAAATTTTACAAATAATTAGTTTTTCACAAAAACAAGTAATTATCTTAAAATTTGACAAACGTCATGTTTTTTTTTTCCTTTTTTTTCCAACTTGAAAATAAAACATTTGCATCAATATAACAGAAAACAACCCATGGCGCTGATACCACTGTTGGGTTTTGAGCATTCTAACACTCCTATGGTGTACATGCAACCCTATAAACCTTGGATCTATGTTTTCTCTATTATACATGCAAATATTAAATATTCCAAGGTTTCATCCTAACTAGCATATTATGAAGCACCTATACTACAAAGTTCTAGTTAGATGACATACCTTTTGATGTAGCTTGATGTCTTCAAGCTTTAAGAGCTTAGCCCCAATAGTGTGGAAGCCTCAAGTGGAATCACAAATCACCAAAACACCTTGGAAAACCTTTAGAGAATATGGATACTTGGCTCACACTATGAAATCGGTTATTGCCCTCTTTAGTGTATCCACACTAGCCACTAGCATAATTTCATGAACCATAAGACCCTTTATATAGTGTGGAGGATTAGGGTTAAACCCTAATACCCATGACCTTTCATTTCCTAGGATCCATGGGTTAAAGCTCCATGGACTATCCATGAAGACTTAGCCCAACCTAAATGAACTTGGCCCACTACACACACATATATATATATATATATATATATATATATATATATATAAGAGTCCATATTTAATTAGTTCCTTTTGATCAATTAATTAATTATAAATTAATTCTTGATCAATACTAATTAAATAATATGATTATATATTAATATATTAGAACTTATAATATATTAATATAAATCATAAATATACTATTCTCAAAAGACTATCCATATAAATTGTGTCGGTGAAGTGCAACCCAAATGGACCATGCCGGGTCGGGTCAAGTACATACCAAATATAGTTATGGACTTAGACATTAATCCAACAGATGATACCCAGACCTCAAGTCTATCTTGGAAAACCAAGATGCGCCCTGTAACTGATCGAAGAGATCGTCTATCCTCGGGAGTGGGTAACGGTTCTTCACCGTCAACTTATTCAACTCCCGATAATCAATACATATCCGGTGCGAACCGTCCTTCTTCCGGACAAAAAGTATCGGTGCTCCCCATGGAGAACTGCTAGGTCGAATGAACTGCTTGCCCAACAGTTCCTGTAGCTGCGACGACAGCTCCTGCATCTCTGGTGGTGCCAATCGGTACGACGCCTTAGCAATAGGGGCCGCACCTGGTACCAGGTCGATCCTGAACTCGACCTGCCTCTCCGGAGGTATCCCTGGCAACTCCTCCGGAAACACATCTGCGAACTCCCTGACCACCGGTACATCGGAAACCGAAATATGATCCCTGACTCGCGTATCTACCACATACGCTAGATAACCCGCACACCCGTGCTGAATGTACTGCCGAGCCCTGGCAGCTGAACAAAACCCTGATCTCACTTTGGTGCCCTCACCATATACAATCAGTTCTCCCCCTCTTGGGGTTCGAACTACCACTCGCTGGCCCTCGCAATCAATCATAGCACCGAACCGACTGAGCCAATCCATGCCCACAATCACGCACACCTCCCCCATGGGGATCAGAATCAAATCTATCGGAAAGGATACCCCGAAAATCTCCAAGTCACACCCTCTATAAACTGAAGAAGTAGAAACCCCGTGCTCGTTGGCGATAGATACTCGCAACGGACACTCTAGCTCGCCCACAGGCGCACTGAACTCCCTACTAAACGACTGAGATACGAAGGACCGACTCGCCCCCGAGTCAAATAAGACCAAAGCAGGCAAGGAGTTCACTAAAAAAGTACCTATCCACAGGTACAACAGATAAGCATACAACAGATATAGGAAACAAGATAAAGGATATAAGCATACTAGCAACCACATCTGGTGCTGCTCTGGCCTCCTCCGCTCTAAGTTGTAAGGCACGACCCTGAGCCTTCGGAGGCTCTGCCCTGACTGGTCTTCCATCCGTGATCCTCAAAGTAGCCAGCGCTGGAGCCTACGCCAGTTTGGCGGCGAGTAACGGGCAGTTGGCCTTCAAATGGCCAACCTGATCACAATGGTAACATAACTTCATACTCGGTATCGGAACGGCCTGGCGACAATCCTTCGCATAGTGCCCCTCCTTGCCACACATGTGGCACCCACTGTTGGCTCGACACACACCAGAATGACCCTTGCCACACTTCCCACAAGTGCGGCTCTGCTGACCCCCGATCCTAGTATCAGCGGTCTTAGACCGCTTCGGCGCCGGCTAAGAATGTGTCGGGGCTTGCCGCTGTTCTCTCAACTGCTGCTCAATCTCCAACTCACGCCGTCTGGCGGCCTCCTGCAACTCTAGAAGAGTATCACATCGCTGGGTAGACACAAACTGACGGATATCCATCTTGAGCATGCTCAGATAACGGGTCATCTGAGCCTGCTCTGAAGCAAACTCCGGGCAAAACATCGCCCTCTCAGTGAACATCCGGGTGATCTCCGTCACCAACTCCCCATCCTGTCTCAAACTCAGAAACTCCTGTGCCAATCGCTCCCGCTCAACCCGTGGAATGTAACGGGCGTGGAACATATGAACTGCTCCCAAGTAACAGCAGCTCTCTGATCATCAGTGTACGACCCAGTCGCAAGTCTCCACCAGTCCTTGGCCCCAGACCTAAGCAGGTTCAGAGCACACCTGACCTTCTGGTCAGCAGGACACGAGCAGGTGAAGAAACACCCCTCCACGTCTGAAATCCATCTCATAGCCTTGATGGGATCCTGCGTCCCATCAAAAGTAGGGGGCTTCGTGTTATCGAAGTCCCTGTACTGAAAACCTCTACCAACTCCTCCTCCTGCCGCTGATACAGCTGATGTAGCTGCTGTGGCGGCTGTCTCTGCAAGGGCTGCATAACGCTCATCAAAATACTCCACCATGGCGGTCTTAATCGACCCGAACATCTCCGGTAACTGAGCCCGGAATGCAGCAGCAACCTCATCATGCAGGATCTCTCGAATCTTGGCATCCAACTCCTCTGTACCCATCTGCACCACCGGCTCAGGTGGTGTCGGCCCCTCCTGGCCTCTGTCCCCTGATCCTGATCCGGAACCGGATCCAGCCACGAAGCGCCCCGTCATCACCAATCTGAAACATACCACAAGATATCAGATAATCCATATAAACCACTGGGAACCAACTCCCTACTAACCCTATGGATTGTGACTTACTTGACATGCGTATGGGTCCTGTGCTTTCAGTAGTACGGGACCATACTACCTTCCACACCTACCCATATTTGTCTCAAGCATCATTACAATGCCCTAGCGGAATTCACAACATGGCGAGCGCTCAACCCTCACCATAGAGGAAAGATATACATCTCATAACTGGCCTCCCGGCCTCACTCAACCCTCCTATCCATGAAACTTCCACCAACCCTGCAGCACTAGTGTATGCTAGCCATACATAACGCTGGACCCTATAGACTTTCAAATATCCAATCCTACCCTAAGCTCCCAATCAAACAAGAACAGAACATAAGGCCAAATCAAACATTCTCAGGCTATAAGATCTTAATTATGTACAACTGTGATGCATACACTAAGCAACTACAGTAATGATGTCAATCTCATATAAAGGAAACCCTAGGCCAGCAGGCATCATGTAATCAGGCAATTCTATCATGCAATTGCTGAAGATCCCTAGCCTAGCACTAACGTGCTGTTCTATCATATCACATAATCAGATAACTTTTATGGTATTTTGGGGTCTACTTACTGGTTCCGGCTGATCGTACGCCCTGCATCCTCCTTTATTTATTTTGAATACCTTTTTGAGAAATCATTTTGAAAATCCTTTCCTTGATTTGAGACTGGAGTTACACGAGTGTTCCTCCAATTCACTCAAACCAAGGCTCTGATACCAACTTGTAACACCCAAAAATTTCGAACAAATTTAAACTTTCAAAACATGTCAAGTTCATCAAAACGTTGCAACTTTGTTTTCAAAATACATTCTATCAGAGTATTCCCAGAAACATAAACATAATAGGAGGAGCTGTACGATCATACCTTCGCCTTGCCACGATCCCCTGATGTACCTGAAACAATAAACTGAAACTGAAAGCCCGAAAGCTTAGTGAGTTACCCCCAAAATACCGATACACATACAGTCCACATAACCATGTCAGAAATAACATATCATAACAAACTGAACAGAACAACACATAACAGGTCCACAACCCTACAGACTGAAATACCCACGAGCCCACAGTACGAGTCTCCCTTAGCCCGTAACTGGAATGCTCCCGAGCCCACAGTACGAGTCTCCCTTAGCCCGTAACTGGATTGCTCCCGAGCCCACCGTATGAGTCTCCCATAGCTCGTAACTGGATTGCTCCTAGGGTTTATTGGCTACCACACAAAGCAGTACAACGTCAACCCATCCCATATAACAAACACATATCATAACCACTAAGCATGCAATAATCACATAACATCACAGGTAGTCCTACAGGTCTACCTAACTGGCATAACCACTAGCATGCAAAACTAACTCATACTCAACATCTAACACTGCTAGGATAACATATCCAATGGGTCGGCCTTGGTGCCTTAGACCCCTTAGTATAGTGAGGATAACTCACCTCGCAAATGTCGACCCGGAAGATAAAACCCAACTCTCGAATCACTTGGCACATGCTCCACCACCTAATACCATAGCACAATATACTCATAAGTCCTTAACCTTATAAGGTACTCCATAACCCACTAGTCAACCCCTAGTCAAAGTCAAAGTCCTCAGTTAAGGTCAACAGTCCATGTTGACCTTACTCGCCGAGTACCCTCAGCTACTCGTCGAGTTCCTTGAAGCACTATCCCACTCGCCGAGTCAACGAGGTGACTCGTCGAGTTTCTCCGATTCTCGACCAACTCTAAGGCCACCCGTCGAGTTTTCCTTTTTGCACACGACGGACACATACACATTCATAACTTGGGGAAAACTCATCCGACTCGCCGAGTTGTTCTTCAACTCGCTGAGTCTTATGGTAATCTTCATCGGACTCGCCGAGTTGTTCATCCAACTCGTCGAGTTCACGGCCATCTTCATGTGACTCGCCGAGTCAACCTTGCAACTCGCCGATTCCATTCAGTCCTTTTTCCATACAGACTTGTTTTGAGCCATGCAGCGGCTCCAAATCACAGATCCAAGCTTCTAGGGCATGCCTATCACGTAAAGTTGCAAACTTTACGTGCATGCATGGCTATAAAGGCTCTAAATGCCTATTTTAAGTTCTTAATGGAACTTCATGCTCAAGAGGGACCTTAATCATGACCAAAACTGAAACTTTATGCTTATAGAATCCAAGGAGGATCCAGATCTGAAGTTACAACCTCAGATCTAGCCCATAGCTCATCTTTCCAACTTAATATCTCACCAAAAACCCTAAAACTCAACCAATAGAAGAGATTCACAAAGAAAAGGTGATTTGGTTACCTCCAGAAGATGATAACTGAGATAAGAGTTGATTCCCACACTCTACTTGCTCCAATCTCCTTCTCCTCTAAGCCTTCTCCCTCCAAGGATCCTCTCTTCAAGCTTCAAACACACAATGGGCACACACATACACATATTAGGGTTTTAAGGGGCTCTCAAAGACTGCAAAGAGGCCATAGGAGACTTATCATTCCTTAAATAGGGTGCAAAACCCCGAGATTTAGGGTTTCATCTGCCAGCTCCTACTCGTCGAGTCCCTTAGTGGACTCGTCGAGTAGGTCACTAAACACGCGTTCCAACCCCGCTGCTACTCGACGAGTAGGGAAACCAACTCGTCGAGTAGGACATTAAACCAATTAACCATTTATTTAAATCCATACCTGGAATCGGGGCGTTACATATCGGGTTTATTTAAAACTTAAATTTTGACGCTTATTTTTATTATTTCTTTATAATCAAATATATAAGCACATAAATCACATAATACTCAAATAATTCATATTTATTACTTCAAAAAGATTTACAATAGTTGACCTAGACTGTTACATCATCTAATAATGCTTAGCCCCAAAACACGGGCGTTACAATTCTCTCCCCCTTAGGATGATTCCGTCCCGGAATCATGCGTCAGCAAACAGATGCGGATAGCGACTCATCATTTCACTTTATGTTTCCCAAGTGAGATTCGGCTCATTCGTATGTTTCCAACGGACTAGCACTAAGTCGACCATCTTGCGTCGTAACTTCTTAGTCTTACAGTCAACGATTGCCTCGGGTTCTTCGATTAGCCTCTTATTCTCATCCATCCTTAACTCTGAGATTGGAATTATGTCGGAAACTTCTCCCGTGAATTTCCTCAAATAACACACATGGAAGGTGTTATGAATACCGTCTAGTTCTTCAGGGAATTCGAGCTTGTAAGCTTGGTTCCCAATCTTCTGAAGAACTTTGAACGGTCCAATAAACCTTGGACTCAGCTTTCCTCGTTTCCCAAATCTTATAAGTCCTTTCCACGGTGAGACTTTGAGCAAAACTGAATCCCTAACTTCGAATGTCACCGGTCGTCTCTTCTTGTCAGCATAACTCTTTTGACGATCCTGAGCTGCTAACATCCTTTCCCTAATCACTTTTAGCTTTTCAGCAGTCTGATGGACTATCTCGGGGCCCATAAACTGCTTTTCTCCGGCTTCAAGCCAACAAGACGGCGTACGACACTTTTATCCATATAAGGCTTGATAAGGTGCCATCTTGATGCTCGAATGGTAACTATTATTGTAGGAAAATTCTACCAGAGGTAAGTGTTCATCCCAGTTACCTTGGAGCTCTAGGGTACACGCTCTTAGCATATCCTCCAACGTTTGAATCGTTCTTTCGCTCTGACCATCGGTCTGCGGATGATAAGCTGTACTTAAACACAATTTCGTACCCAATTCCTCTTGTAGACTCCTCCAGAATCTTGACGTGAAACGACTATCACGATCTGATAAAATCATTAAAGGAACACCGTGAAGTCTTACCACCTCCTTCACGTAAGTATTGGCGAGCTTATCCATTGACCATCTTTCATTAGCTGCTATGAAGTGTGCACTCTTAGTGAATCAATCAATGACCACTCAAATCATGTCGTGACCGTCCCTTGTCCTAGGCAGTTTAGTGACAAAATCCATGGTAATGTCTTCCCATTTACCCATGGGAACAGGTAAAGGTTCTAAACTCCCATATGGTTTTTGATGTTGTGCCTTAACTCTTGCACATGTTACACACTCTGCCACATACTTCGCAACATCGAGCTTCATCGTCGGCCACCAGTAGTAGGGTTTCAGATCCCTATACATTTTAGTGCTACCGGGATGAATCGAGTACATGTTCTTGTGCGCTTCCTCCATCAGAATATCTATTATTCCTCCCATCTTAGGCACCCAAATCCTATCTTGGAATACCTTTAACCCTTGATTGTTCGTACTGAACACCAGCGTTTTGCCCAAACGCTCTTTTTTTGGTCATGTTTCTCTGAAGCTTCTTCTTGAGCTTTCTTAATACTTTTCACGATCGTTGAGACAACTTCAATTCTTAACGCTCTTGGCTTTCTCCTTTCAAGGCTCACTTTTCGGCTTAAAGCATCGGCTATGACATTTGCTTTACTAGGGTGGTAAAGTATCTCGCAGTCGTAATCCTTAAGCAACTCTAGCCAGCGTCGTTGCCTCATATTCAACTCTTTTTGATCGAAGAGATACTGAAGACTCTTATGATCCGTTTAAAGCTTGCACTTCGTGCCGTAAAGATAATGTCTCCATATGTTTAGTGCAAATACCACCGCTGCCAATTCCAGATCATGAGTGGGGTAGTTCTTTTCGTGTTCTTTCAATTGTCTCGATGCATATGCTATCACCTTTTCTCTTTGAGTTAGAACACATCCCAACTCGACTCCCGACGCATCGCTATACACTGCGAAGTATTCAACTCCATCGGGTAGAGAAAGAATCGGTGCTTCATATAATTTCTTCTTTAGCTTCTCGAATGCTTCTTCGTGTTTCTCACTCCACGTATATGTAGCTCCTTTGTGAGTCAAAGATGTCAATGGAGCAGCTATCGAAGAAAATACTTGGATAAATCTTCGGTAATATCCGGCTAATCCTAGAAAGCTTCGGATCTCCGTAGGACTCTTTGGTCGTTCCCACTTCATTACAACTTCAATCTTTTATGGTTCGACCATGATCCCTTCTTGGTTAACCACATGACCCAAGAATTGGACTTCTCGAATCCAAAAATCACATTTGGAGAACTTTGCATACCGTTTCTCCCTCTTCAAAACTTCTAGCACCTCTCGTAGATGCTTGCCATGCTCCTGCTCGCTTTTAGAGTAAACCAGAATGTCATCTATGAACACTATCACGGATTTATCAAGGAATGGTTTACAAACCATGTTCATCAAATCCATGAATGCTGCTGGAGCATTGGTTAGTCCAAACAAAATAACCAGGAATTCATAGTGCCCATATCTTGTCCTGAACGCGGTTTTCTCAATATCTTGTTCTCGCACCTTCAGGTGATGATATCCTGACCTAAGATCGATCCTGGAGAAATAACTCGAACCTTGCAACTGATCGAACAGGTCATCAATCCGCGGTAATGGGTACTTGTTCTTCACTGTTGCCTTGTTCAGCTCTCTGTAATCTATGCACATCCTCATGCTTCCATCTTTCTTCTTCACGAATAACACCGGAGATCCCCAGGGTGATGAACTAGGTCTAATGAAACCGTTGTCCAACAACTCCTGAAGTTGCGTCATAAGCTTCTTCATCTCCGTCGGTGCTAATCGGTATGGTGCTTTTGCTATTGGTGTCGTTCCTGGTAACAAGTCTATTCGAAATTCCACTTGTCTATCAGGCGGTAATCGGGGAAGATCTTCGGGAAAGACTTCCGGATAATCACACACCATTGGTATTTGTTGTATCTCCTTCTTCTCTTTCTTAGCATCGATCACAAATGCCAAGTATGATGTGCATCCTTTGGACAAACATTTTCTGGCTTTCATTAGGGAAATGATTCTAGAATTTACTCTGCGTTTGTCCCCATACACCACAAATGACTCTTTACAGGCGGGTTCACTCTTACTATCTTCTTCTTGCACAGTATCTCGACATCATTGGCGCTAAACCAATCCATTCCCAGTACGATATCGAAACCATTCAGCTCAATAGGTAACATCTCCTCGTGGAATTCGTTTCTGTTCAAGTCGATGACGATATTCCTAATGCAATCGCTAACAGGTATGAATTTGCCACTGGCAACTTCTACAACTAGAGCATCATCAAGTTTTTCTATAGGCAATGCTAGTCTTCCACCAAATTTATGTGATATAAAGGAGTAATTTTCTCTAGAATCAAACAATATATTGGCAGGCAATCCATTTACAAGAAAGGTACCTGAAGCGACGTCCGCTGCTTCCTTCGCGGCTTCCAGTGTCATCTGGAAAGCTCTGGCTTTTGGCTCCAGTGGTACATTAGGCCTTGCTGCCTCCTTCTTTTTCGGGCAGTCCTTCAAAAAGTGCCCTTCTCCATTACAACCATAACAAACTTTCTTGTTGAACGTGCACTCATTGGCATAGTGCCCAGGCTTCCCACATTTAAAACAAGTGATTTCCCTGTCATATTTCCCATGATGTTTCTTTTTTCACTTTTCGAACCATTTCGCTTCGCCTCCTCCTCCTCTCGAACCAGACTTCGAGGATTTACTTTTCTTGTTGGATCTTGAAGACCCCTCAAATTTTCTCTTCTCACCCACCTCAGTTCTCTCCAGACCCCTTTCTTTTAACTGGGTCTCAACATTTTTGGCTGCTCTAACGGTTGCCTTCAGCGTGCTTGCCATTTTGACTGTTGGGCCAAAGTCTGATGGCAATCCGTTAGCAAATTTGTCGATCTTGGCGAGTTCAGTCGGCACCAGGTATAGAAATAACTTCATCTTCTCGGTAAACTCAGTAGCATAGTCATCGATGCTCATTTTCCCTTTCTTCAAGTTTTGGAACTCATTGTTTAGGTCGATCAGATCTATCTTGGAGCAGTACTGCATCTTCAGTTGTTCCATAAACGCTTCCTAAGGCATCTTCAAGGCTTCTCCTCGTGGCATCGTATCCGCCAACAATTTCCACCAGCTCAAGACTCCGGTCTTCAGTTATCGAACCGCAAAGACGGTTTTCTGCTTATCACTACAGTTGCAGCTTTCAAATACCATGTCCATTTCGGAGATCCAGTCCAAAATCTCCACAAGCTTTGGGTTTCCAGAAAGACTTGGTGGTTTGGTACCCAAGAAGTTCTTATACATACGTCCATCTCGGTCGATTTCCCTCTCCGGGTCATTCCTTCTTACCTCTGGGGGTTCCACTTGACTGACAGTGCGGTTGTTATTCCCTTCTTCCGACTCTTCGTCATTTCGTTCTGGTTGTTCAACAGGCATTGAAGGTTCGCTTCTGTTATTCAGCAACAGTTGTCTCATTTCTTCCCTCTATTCCGCCATCATAGCCCGAATCATGGCTTGAACTCCAGCCATTGTGACTGGCTCAGGTGCAACTTCGACTATCGGCACCTGCTCAATCACTTCGGGATGAGGTTGCTGATTCCTGTTTCCATTTGCGTTTCCAGCTCCACTTCGGGTTCTTGCCATTTCGATCTATACACCAAATTAGGTGAATTTAGATCATTATTCATGATAGACGTTTAAATTTCCCCCATCACTCCGAAACGTTACATGCTAGTTCTAATATCGTATTCGAACGCTTAGAATCCTAAACACATAAGGTTTCCAGATCCGGTCGGAAACAGACCATAGATCCGAAAAAATAATAGCACATAAGGAAAAGCATAAAGCGTTTAGCACATAAAAGCATTTTAGGCATCTATCCTAAAATAAACTAGTGCTCGTGTCTAAAATATGGGGGACACTCATCTCACGATCATCGCTTAGCATTCTAAGTTTAAGTCTAGAAATCCTACAAATTCCTAGTTCGCTTAAACTAATGCTCTGATACCAACTGTGACATCCCCATTTTTACGGCCAGAAAAGACCGATTTCGTTTATGCTTTTTAATAAAAATCAGAGTAACTTCTTAAGAAAAGCATTGCGGAATTTGTTCCCAAAAAAAATATGATATAAATTTCATCAAAGCATTTCTTAAAGAAATGTATTTTCATTACATTACAAACACTCGGGATGTCAATCATCGATACAGACCATAAGCATAAACCAAAATGAAATAAACATCTTAGGCCACAAAACACAATCTGGCCTCAAATCCAAAATCTCTCGTCTTATCATCCAACTATGCTTTTGCCACTACCTGCAATACAAGAAACTGAGTGGGTCAGGCTGGGGAGCCTGGTGAGCATATAGGGTTTTCAACCCACAATAAATAAGTTTATTATTTTCAACAATCATTAAACCCGATTACCCATTCCCGTTATCCTCACCTTACGTCCCTAACACATCTATCACAAGGAACCTATCCAAAGGAATTTCATCGGGATGGACACTACTGCTAAGGGGATTCCTCAGCCATATATGTCCGTAAGGCAACCATGGGTGGGGGGGATGGAGTACACCGGTGAACACTTCATTCACAAACACCTACAGGTTGCGAGCCTGCTAGCGTTCCACTGGACTTCCTAGAAAAGTCCGTGGTCGTCATCCATACTCGGCTAGATGACTGGAACAACGTCAAAATTGAGGCCTCTCATCATTTTATTTCACCACACACCAACAATTTAATCTACCCATGTTCTACCCAACATATTTGTAGATATAAAATACATACATGGTCCAGATCTGTCAAATAAAGCTTACATCTTTTATCCAGCATAACTTTTAAAGCATAAAATACATATATAGTCCAGATCTGAAGGAAAGAAGTTCAGATCTTTCATCCAACATAGATCTCAAAGTAAACAGTTTAGATCTGAAGAAAAAGTTTAGATCTGAGGTGAGAAAGTGTAGATCTGAAGGAAAAAGTTTCAGATCTGAAAGAAATAAGTATAGATCTTTCATCCAGCAAACATCTCAGGTAAACAGATAACATATTTATACACATAGCACATAATTTATATAAAATACTTCATATCTATGTGTAAGATAAAAGTGACTATACACTCACCTGATACGGAGTGATTCGGACAACACCTCGCTTCTAAAAATAATCTTCTTTGACAAAACCGGGAAGTTTGCTTGAAAAACCTGGCTCCGCGCGGGCATAGTTTTAAACCGAAAAACTCTTTTTCTTGGAGCCTTCGGGATCTCCGGGGCTTCCTTCGGGGGCTAGGGGGTTTTCCTAGGCTTTAGGGGGGTTTAGGGATCTTAGAGAGACAAACTAATGAGAGAACGATGGGATTTTGGAGTGAGGAACTCGGCAGCCTTCGCACTCCCTTTTATAGGCACAACCCTCGGACGAACGCTGGGCGTACCCTCGGTGGTACCCTGCGCGTAGGGACAGGTGTCTCGCTTCGGGTGGGGCGACGTGGACTCTTCTGGACCGAGCAATGCAGCTGTACGCGGGGCGTAACTCCTTCCGACGCGGAGCATACTTCACATCTCCAGGCTTTCTTCGGACTATGCGGTGCGTTCTCGGACACGCTGGGCGTACCCCTCGCACCCAGCTTCGTGATTTCATACTTCGACTTCTAAAAATCATAACTCTCGCATACAAGCTCCGTTTTCAACGTTCCTTATATCCACGTGTAGGCAGGAACATACTCTACAACTTTCGTTTGGACTCCGTCGGCTAATTTTGACTTTATCTTAAAAGTTATATTTTTAAGTGGCCAGGACATGATTGGTCCGTTAAAAATCCATAACTTCTTCATCCGACGTCCGTTTTTGTCTGTCTTTTTATCGTTACACTACTATTAACGAGATCTTCGATTCTCATTTAGGTTGTGTCGGCTATAAACCGCTCGATCTAATATTCGAACTTCGGGCTGTATCCCGCTAAGCCGAAACTTAGAAAAATCATAACTTCCTCATACAAAGTCAGATTTGGGCGTTCTTTTGATGCACGCTCTCGGTTTAACATTTTCTATGACTTTCATTTAGATCGCTAAGGCTAAAAGTCTCTATATCGTAAATTCACTATTTACGTCTCCCGGTGCGGTGCCGGTTCTGTCGCGAAACTTCGACGGGTCATAACTTCTTCGTTATAACTCGGATTTCGGCGTTCTTTATATCCCCGGAATCCTTGTTTCGACCACTACAACTTTATGTATCGATATCGGGTTTATTCAAAACTTAAATTTTGACGCTTATTTTTATTATTTCTTTATAATCAAATATATAAGCACATAAATCACATAATACTCAAATAATTCATCTTTATTACTTCAAAAAGATTTACAATAGTTGAACTAGACTATTACATCATCTAATAATGCTTAGCCCTGAAACACGGGCGTTACATGTTACACTAGCCCTCAGCTCATATCTGACATACTCCAGGGTTTGTTGGTTACTTCACAAAGCAGTACAACCTCAACCCTACCCACACAACATAACACAACATGTGGACATATAACAGATAAATGTGCATACGGATAATCAGACAGTATCACAGGTAGTCCTACATACCTACCATACTAGCATAGCAAACTAGCATGCATAACTAACTCATGCTCAACATATCAACAACTACTAGGATATCAGATCCAATGGGCTGGACTTGGTGCCTTCGACCCCTAAGTATAGTGAGGACAACTCACCTTACAATGTCGAACTGAACTTAACAGACTCCTACACTTTCTTGACCTCTTCAACAAAAAGTAGATGTCATTCTTTAGCCACTGCACGAAGTTCCTTAACCTCAAATTGAAAAATTCTCAACATGACATTTCAAACAAAACGGGGTGAAAAAAACCGAAAGCCCTTCTTTTAAGTTCCTCCCAGATACATTTGATTTGTTCCATTGCTTGCTCCAATCGATTCTCTTGGGATTTAAGCAATAAATCAACCTCAATCCCCGAGACAGTATTTCTACCCCCAATATCAGCATGAATCTATAATAATAAATCCAGTTTGTGATTTAAATTCCTAAACTACTTTCCTGACATAAGTATATGATTAGGAATGTTATCCTCCTCTGGATCGAACTGAATCTCTGCAAACGAGACCATCACATCATCATCAACATCAACATGATCTTCTTCTGGAATTATCTTTTCACCTTCGGTGGATTGTGAAGACAAAAGAGAAGTGATAGGTTTATTCATGATGTTGGTATAAGTAGGTGACACGGTTGAAGCAGGTAATGAAGTTGGAATAGGTGTATGAAATGAAGGTAAGGTAGTAGAAGTATCAATGAGTGTAGTTTCAATTGTGGATGATGAAATAAGGAAAAAAAGAACTGATGAAGTTGCAACAGAAGTTGTACCTCGAGCTTCGAAATTCGACACCCCTTCACCCTTGTTGACATTTGTGTCCATATGAGATATGTATATAGTGATGCCTGAGGTTCAAACCTCCTCCAGAACGGATTCAGCCATCGACACCTCGGGTGGTATGACTACAGTCTTCTCAGGGATGGAAGTTGTTGAAGGATCACCCAAATTAGTGGTTGTGTCTGTATTAGATACTTTCACAGAGACACTAAGACTTCCAGTCTCCTCGAAAGTCGACTTGACTGGTGAGTCCATTTGTGGTGATGCGAAGCCAAAACCAAGCTCTTCGCGATGAATAGGATATCTGTCACTCGCATTTTCAAAATCCGTTTCGACAACTACCTCATCAAGAGGATCTTCCAATTGCTCCTTCTTCTTCTTAATCTTTTTCACCATGGCATGTGCTTGGCGTTTCTTTGAAGCCAGTGAAACAGGAGCAAGAATCTCACGAATGATCACACCCCTTCGATTGAGCTGGGGTTTGCGAATTTTCTTGATTTTCAAAGCAGAAACCGCCATTAGTGAAGAGATAGGCTCCTCTGGAACTTTTTCAATAGTTGGTCTTTCTGGTGAGTGACGAGGTCTATGTGCTAGTTTCTTGGTTTGTTTAAGAACACCAGTTTTCGAAGGAACCACCTCCTTTTGAACATTTTGTACAACAGGTTCGTGAACCTACTAGATAACCTCCTTCCCAATTGGCTCAGGAACGGACTTAGGTTGTTCAGGCTTCTTAGACTTCTTGGAAGCTTTACCACCCTTCGAAGTACCTTCCACCCCTTTAGGTAACAAAACCCCCAACTTTTTCATCAGGGTTGATTGTTGCCAAATAAGCAACAAGAACTGGATGAGTCAGATCCACCTTTCGCAACAAAGCATCTGGGATTCGAGCCACTGTTGGAACATAACGGGATCATCTTCAACTGCTTTTGGATGCTAATAGATTGTAAATTATGCCTTCGGCACATCAGATGGAACCATGATGCCTTATTTCGCATACACTTCTTGCAGAATTAAACTCTAATATCTCGTACAAGAGACACCATTCGAAACATTGGTGTGAGAAATACCCATTCCAAACTCTTCCCACAAATGTGTGACATAATCTACATTAAGATCACAATATAACCCAACAATCAAGGCATATATCTCCAATTTGACTTGTAAATTATGAGCATTTGATTTGGCATGCGTAATTAAAGAACACAGAGAACACATTGATTTGGGTGCTAAAATATGTATTCGATCATAGTAAATGAGTTAAAAAAGGGTACTATACTAGAACTTCATAAATACCTCACTCACTAGTCACTATGAACTACATCTCTCAAACACATCTCTACAAGTGGTATGAAACCCACTATATATAGAGGTGTTTACATGTCTCTCTCTATCTCTCTCTCTCTCTCTCTCTCTCTCTCGCTCTCTTTCTCTTTCTCTCTCTATCTCTCATATCACAAGGCTACTTTACCACATGAAAATGGGTCTACAAGAGTCAAACCATTACAAAGTCATACATGCATAACTTTGCACCCTAACATTCTCTCCCTCAAAGTTAGGAATGGATGACCCGCTTCAATCTTCCAAAAATCGAGCAACTTCACGAACCAAGCCTCAAACGTGACACATGTAAAAATGAGCTTCTAATCTTTGATTCTTCAATGACCTTCCAATCCGGGTTCTAGAGTGTGAGTCCTTACAAACCGAGCATCAAAAGGCAATTAGGAGTATCCAAATTTCCACAAAATTACCCAATTTTGAGCATAAAAGCACACCCCAAAAATCTTCAATAAGTCCAAACCCATCATGAACTAATCACTTCCAAATCTCCAATTGAATCACTTCATAAACTTCGTTGCTAAAGGTCACTTCGGTCTTCAAGTCTGCGTAATATGAAAAATTCAACTTTCGAATTCTCATATTTAATTCTCTCCCCCTTTTTATAATCGAAAAATGATTATAAAACCAAAAAGGAATGAGAAAGCGCTCAATTCGGAATTTTTCTATCCAAAACTCCCCCTTAACACATGGCATAAACGTTTTGCATGAATCCGGAAAATCCAAAAAATCTCAATTTTCGAATTCGTTCACGAACCGCCTTTGACGAAATTTCACAAATTTGGGTAGAAACTGTCAATTACGAAATTCTGCAATGACCCGATACGCCCAAAACAGCCTAAGATGCAAAACTTTACCCCAATTGTGAAACTTGGCATAAAGTGTTAATTCGCATTAACTGCAGGGGCCTGTTTCGAAAATATTCTCATTTCTCAGAATTTTCAGCCTAATTTCGAAACTGGGTAAATTCTGCCATTTCGCATAAACTCTAGGGATTCGAAACGAAAATTCAATTTTTACACCATTTTTGTTCCCATTTCGAATGTGGGTAACTTTTGCCACTTCTTAGAAAGTTCAGGGGTGCAATCTAAAATGTTTGTTTTCTTCCCCAAATCACCAGATACACATCGAATCCGCAAGTGTTCATCACACTTCGAACCATCAGACTCAACGTATTTGAGCACAAGTCGGAATTGTAAATCACTATTTGAACCACTCCATAAGCATTCGAAGTCGATCATCACACCATTTACCCATTCAATGTCGACTTAACCCATTCGACTTGACCCATTTTCCTTCGAAGTCGACATAACCAATCGATATCAAGCCTTCGAAACTCAGTGTATAAGTCGACTCTAATACATTATTGGAACCCCACAATTCACAATGTCGAGTGTAGACTCCAAAACACAATCAAAATACAATTCTAAAGTTACACAACCCGTTCGTTCTCAGATGCGATTCAATTGACCTTTGACCATCAACCTTGAGTACCCAATACAAATTCCAACTGTGAAATCATTTTCGAAGTCGACATCCAAGAATCAATCCCAAATCAATAGCATCACATACTCCATACTCACTGAATCCAAACCAATGTGTGTTCGACTTGCAAACAGTGACAGTCGTTCCCTATATCACCATCGACACCAAAAATCGATTCCAACTCAAAATGGACCTTCGAAGTCAAAATTTCTTCCTTTCAACACTTAGTGTCCTTCATTCAAAATCACTATTGACCAGAAAATGACTTCGATTTCCAAATCAACATTCAAGTGTCGAATGAAACTCATTTACTGTGTTTGACATCAAGAACATAGACCCAACCAATTTTCGAAATTAAACCCCAAATCAATCTTGATTTCGACATCCACAACCCAAATACAACTTCTATCTTCCAATTTTATCCTCCAATTCATTGATTCATCACTTAAAAAACGAGTTTGATTTTTTCTGAGTTTGACTTTTCGAAGTCAAAGATCAACAAACATAAAATTGATCATTAACACATCAAATTTAAGATAAAAAACATGTTTAACCAACAGTTCTTCATCATATTCAAGTGTTCTTGACAATATTCATCCAAATTAAAGAACCAATTTAACGATTTCTACACTTCAACTTGAACAAAATCGATTTTGTCATAGAACAAATCATATGAAATCGATTCCCAATTTCAGATTAACAATCAACTACAATCGATTATTAAGAACAATAAGATGAAACCGAGACTCAAGAACAAAACGATTGCAAACTGAGACATAAGGATCCGATGGTACAACTGTTTTATACATATGAAAAAAACGACGCAAGAGACGTATTGAACTGATTTTAGTGAATCTTTGGGCTTTCATCAATTCATTATCGGATTAAAAGAAAGTTTATGGGCTCAAAATCATTTGTTAACAGTAATGGACATCAAATTTGGCCTCAAGATATGGATCAGTGAATAATAGTCGAATCAAAAGATTTTGGCTCAATATGAATTCGAATATGAACAGTATCAAATTTTAAAAGTGAATTAAAATGATTTTTGGATAAAATCTTGATTTAAACAAACAATTTCAATTGAGAATCAAATCAAACAAAGGAATAAGATTGGATCGGGGCTTGATCAATGTAAAAATTATTGGATAATAACAATTTTTTTTAGAGAAAAACATTAAAATTTTTTAATTAAAACATTTTAGTTATCATCATACAACGAATGAGAAGGCAAACGGGCAACAAGTTGCGCCGCTAAGCCCTTTTGTATGGTAAATCCAATTCTTTTGAAGACTACATCCAATAACAAATGAGTTTTTCAAAAAAAAAATTAATCAAATGAGTCAAAATGATCAAAAAATTCAAGAACGCAATCACGAATCAAGGAGATTTAGGTCTGTTTGTTTTTTCGAAGAGAAATTTCATGAAGTCTGCGGACCACCTCTGCAATCCTCTGTAGCAGAAAATGTGGAACAAACGGCTGCAGCCTATAATAAGAAGCATGTTTGTTTTTTAACATCTGCAGTAAACTAAATTTTAAATAAACTAATTTTATAAACATAAAATAGTTCTCGACATCGAAATTTTAATAATTCTACTCTTAAAACATTGAAAGAAATTAAAAAGAACATGTAAAAAAACAAAAATATAAAACTTTTTAAATATAACTTAAAAAATATAAAAGAAGCTAACAGTTTTTTTCCAGAAAAAAACTAATTTTAAAAAACATAAAAAAAGAAAATAATGAAAAAAATTAAGAAAATATTGCAAACGACGTCTACAAAATTCGTAAAAAATTACACACGTTAAAAAAGATGCAACTCAAACTGAAAATATTATTAACAGAAAAGGTAAAAAAATTAAAAAATCAAAGTTTTTTTTATAATCAAGTTAAAAAAATTTGTGGAAAATATAAAGAGAAATTGTATCAAATCCGTAAATAAAAGTTTAAAAAAATCAAAGTTTTTTTAAAAAAAATAAATAAAAGCTTTAAAAAAATAAGTTATACCAAAATTCTAAAAAAACACTTGGAAAAAATGAAAGTTGAAGAGGTTTGTAGGGACAAGTCAAGTGCTGCGCCACGCAGCACACGCGCAGATGTTTTGTAGTCTGAAGTCTTCCAAAAAACAAACTACTGCGAGAGGAAAAATGATGCACATGTGTTGCGCCGCGCAGCAAAAAGTGGTTTGAAGAAGTTTTTTTTAAAAAAACAAACAGCACCTTAGAGAGATCATCAAGAGACTCACCATAAATGTTCTAGTTGTTGAAGGTAGCCAAACTGAAAACTGTTTCTTCAAAAAATCGCTTTGATATTCGAAGACCCACTCTGATACAAATTGATGTGAATTATGAGCATTGATTTGACATATGAATTAAATGAACACAAAGAACATGATGATTTGGGTGCTAAAAGATGTATTCGATCATTGTAAATGAGTACAAAAAGGTTACTAGACTAGAACTTCATAAATATCTCACTCACTAGTCACTATGAACTACATCTCCCAAGCACACCTCTACAAGTGGTATGAAACCCACTATATATAGAAGTGCTTACATCTCTCTCTCTCTCTCTCATGTCACAAGGCTACACTACCACATGTAAGTGAGTCTACAAAAGTCAAACCACTACAAAGTCATATATGCATAACTTTGTATCCTAACACTAATTAAATTAATCACTTCCTTATTTGGCAATGATCAAAGCTATTATCTAACGCTTGAGATTGCCGTGGAGGTTGTCACGATGCACAAGGCTCTCTATGTATCACCTTGCGAACTTAACACTTCCTAAGGTCACATCTACGCAACCAAAGGTAGTCAATTTAGGTGCACCAAAAATGTTTATTTTTTTTGGGAAGATAGAGGACAAATAAATGAGACAAATAGTAAATGAGAATGAGAGATAAAGTAAACGAAAGAGGCATCTTTTTGAAAAAGGTAAGCATTTTTAAATGATTTGGTTCTGAGACGTATTTTGGATTTAGGGCAGTACAAGTCACAAAAAACCAAATTTTCCATGCGTAAATTAGTAGAAATTTTTAAAGATATATCTAATTAACTATTAATTTGATATTCAGTTTGATTCGTACATCCCTATCAAGTACTATTATTCTTTTTCAAGTTACTTGTTCCTTTTTGCTATTTCTTTTAATAATTTAGAGAATGTGTCTTAACTATTTTATTAAAATATTTAATTATTTATAGTAGTTGGAATTACACATGTGGATTACTTGAGGAGCTATAGTGGTAGGGAAATTTGGCCCATGAAAAGAGAGCATCATTTCTCTTTAAGGAGGCGGCACAATTGACTGAATCACAACGCCTAAGACCGATCGGTACGGACCAAAACGAGAAACGAAGTGGCTGACATGGATGGCCACAACGCGGTCATAACAGGGGGAACACCGCCCCCCTACTCGTTGCTTCTCGTCATGTTACAATTCGTGCTTGTTACCACCGGGTGAAACAGAGCGTTTCTTCTCCAATTTCTTCTGTTTTTCTTCTTTAATCTTGACTCACAACGGCGTTGTGAGTTGGAACATCATCCCTGAAATTTGCCTCACAACGGTTTATGCCTATGTGGCCTTTCAACGGCGTTTTTTTGGTTGCTCGTACCATACAGTCTAAGATTTTCATTGTAAAGAAGAGAAACTAAGCTAACAACTTTTTACCGCCTAAGATTTTCATTGTAAACAAGGGAAACTAAGCTAACAACTTTTTAATGTATTTTTGAAAAAAATATACTATTTTTTTTTCTTTAAAAAAACCACCACTTTGTCCGAAATAGGGTATTCCGGATAAAGAAAAAACATTTTTTTGACAAATTTCGGAATGACATTCCGGATTCCGAACTAAAATTTCAGATTTCGAAAAAAAACTCCTGAATTTCAAAAACAAGTCCGAAATCCGAAAAACAATTCTGTAATTACAACAAAAAAAATTGTTTTTTACTTAAATTTAACAAAAAGTTAAAAAAACATATTAATGTGAACTATATACGATATTAGTGCATCAAATTAGATATTTTATTGAGAAACATTGACATTAAACATTTCGAATTGTAACATTTGGAATCCCAAAATAAAATAAAAATATTTATTTGAAAATTAAAAAAAAAAACTTCGGAATTTAAACAGTACTCCAAAATTAGACATTCCGTAGAAAATGATTATTTTTCAAAAACTGAAAGAATATGGTTATTTTCTTTAAAAATCTCATTTATAATTGTTAGTTTACTCGATTCCCTTCAAACAATCATAATACTTTAAAATTTAATTAGACACAATTACATAAATGATCTAGATGGTTTATCAAAAGTCACAACTTTAGTTTTTGCTAATTTATTTTGACAAACATGGTCCTATGGTTTCTAAAACTTACAAAGTTGGTCCTTAAGCCACATGAAATGATTTTTTTGCCCTTTTAATATTCTTTTATCTTTTTTCTTTAATTAAATTTAACCTAAAAAAAGAAAAGAAAATAAAAAGCACCCTTGTATCCCCACTTCTACTCATCTCTCCCTTATTTATTTACATTTTCTCTCTAACCCAACCCAAATTCTAATTCATCATATTTTCATTGGAGTAACCCCAAATCCCTCCAGCTTTTCATCCAAATCATCGGAGAAACGTAAACCCCATCCATCGGTATATGTGTGTGCTGACTACAACCGTGAAAGAGAGAAAAAAGGGTACATATCCAAATCACCGGAGAAACGCAAACCCCATCCATCGCTATACATGTTTGTGCTGACTACACCCGTGAAAGAGAGAAAAGAGGCTACATACTCGAACGACAGAGAAAGAGTGAAAATGAGATCGAATAAAGAGGTTGAGATGGAGAATGAGATCGATTGTGTGAGAAATTTAAAGAAGAACGCGATGATTTGAGATACAGAGACATAGAGGAAAGGAAAGTTATATGTAAGAAAAAACCGCGCTAAATTGACATTGTGGTGATCGATGACGACAACGTCGGTGACGGCTCACCAGCATTGTTGTTTCCGATCTCCTCCACCTACAATTTGATGTTCATGTACTCGATGTATAAAGCATTTATGCCTCTATTTCTCTAGTTTCCAATGTTCCCAATCGCTAGCATCGTCGTTTCCAATGCTCCGGTTCTTAAGGAAAACCAGATCGACATTCAAGGTTGGCCTGTATACGTACTTAGTGTTCAAAATATTTTTAGTTAAAGGATTTGTGTTCTTGGTATGGTATCAAATGTTTAACAAAACTATCTGTGTAAAGTCGTGATTTTTACCATGATTTTTTTTCTTTTTAAAACAATCTTTAACAGAATACGTTAGCGGAAGACTTAGTTTTTAATTTAAAACATTTAGTTTTTAATTTAAAACATATTCAAACCACAACGTTGCTTCAAAATTCAAACATAATTCCAAACCATTTAACATGTAGCGGAAGCAAAAGTACTTTAAAGTAAATAATAAAAAACGTGTCCAAGAGTGGTATCAATAATAGAAATCTACTACCCATAAGTAACCCCTCTCACCAAGGCCAAACTCCTAAGCTGTCTGTACCAATCAAGGAACAAAAGAGAAAAGACACAAGTGACAGCCCCTGCTGTGTGAGTTCATAAAGGTTGCACATAAAGCATACAAACCCCAAATGGGTCAATCATTCACTTTACGATGAAGCATAAAAATGACAGACAAATAACACCTACCAAACAACCACATATCATAATTACTCAATCATGTATTCCATCGCATACATGGATATATGTTCAATCGTAATTCTACCACATACATATATGATCAACCGAATACCATATAAACAACCGCATCATATAAATAATAACATTTCATGTATAAACAACCTTTATTTATTCAACATTTTATTAATAACCAACCTTTTATTACATATTCAACCTTTTAATATACAACCAACGTTTTTTTATATATTCAACCTTTTAATATGCAACCAACATTTTATTATTTATTCAACCTTTTATTATATCTATACAACAAATTGATAGAAAAGTGTCCCTTAGTGCTAACTGTGATGACCGTCACTTTCTGGTCAAGTCAAAGTCAAAGAAAGTCAACAAGTCAAACTCGTCAACTCAACTAGTGCTATTATGTTAGGGATTACTTTATGTTTACTAATGTATGACTCTAAATCTTAATGCAAAGTAACACTCGAAAGTTTCAAATGTTCAAAACTCTAAACCCTAATCAGATTGGGGGGAGTAACAACTCTATAAAACACTATTACGTGCCATTCGGGGGTGTATAACACTCAAAATGGGATGTAACTAAGTCTACGGTCTTTGAACTACGAAGAAAAACATTAAGAAAGGCCCCCGACGAAGCCTCTCTCAATCTCTCTCATTGTATCTATCTCTCTCCCCAAATCTCTCCAAGTATGTGAAATCTCTCCCAAATCTCTCCAAGAATATGAAATCTCTCCCAAATCTCTCCAAGGATATGAAATCTCTCCCAAATCTCTCCAAGGATATGAAATCTCTCCCAAATCTCTCTTTCAACTTTTTATAATCACTCGGGGCATCCCGACCCTTAATTTAGTCAAAAACAACTCGAAACGGGAAGATAAACGGAAAAACAGCCCTAAAGGACCGAAACCTCTTAGGAACCGAACCACTCTTAAGGAACCGAACCCTCTTGAGAACCGAACCTTTCTTAATGAACAGAACCCTCTTGATAACCGAAACCCCATTAGGAACCGAAACCTATTAGGACCGAACCCTCCTTATACGACCGAACTCACCTTCGGTTCGGGTCAAGTCCTTTCGGTCCGAAACAAGTACTTTCGGTTCATTCTACTTTCGATCCATTTCGCCTCCCATGTGCCTTCGGGTCCCTCCTGACCAAGTTCGCGTACAAGCCTTTAGGACCGAACCTACCTTCGGTTCTCACTCTATAGGACCGAACCTTCAGTCTGGTCTCGCAAGTTCGCTTCTTTTTCCCGGTTTTCGAGTAGTTTCATCTTTCAAGCTCGTTTTTCATGATTTTAACATGGGATTTTCACCCAAACTTATATTTCGACATATAAGACCATATAAATTCACATTTTAATCACATTTTGGGGGAAATCTTAATCTAGGAATAATATATATTATGTAAGATATTGTGTTGGAGTGTTGACTTTTCATGGAGTATGACACAAGCTACTTCCCATACCCACTCCATGACATCTTTATGTCACTATTCACATCAGCCTTGTCTACTCATTGTACCCTTATTCTTCTTCAACAAGCTTCTTTAACCCTCACCCACACAAAGAGTCAATGCATCTCACATATCCTAGATCTCTTTCACTTCCACCATAAGCTAACACACTTTCCTCTCTCCTTCACTCTCCAAGAACTCGAAAATCTCCAGGAAGATTTGAACCTCTCATCCACTCTTGGTAAGTAACTTCATCCTACACTTGAATGTACTACACTCTTTCACTCAAATCATAGATTTCTCACACAAATATCGACATATTTGTGCCTAGGATATTCAAATCTTCAAGCATCTCCCAAGTGTTCTTGACTTGGAAACCTCTCTCCTTCCACATCCATCTCAGAAAATCACTCAAGGTGAGTTCATACCCCTACATTTTCTTGTTTTCTTCAAGTTTTAGGGGGTGGGGGGGGGGAGGGGTGGGAATACAAGTTAATACACCAAAAACTTAACTAAATTCAAACAACAGCTTTCATCAGAAAAGTTGAGTCCTATTCACGGACTGTTTTGACCATCTTAGACTTAATATCTTTCAAAAATGTTTAATATTCAAGTAGTTCAGGTTTATACCTTTAAAATGACTACTTGCACATCTCCATAAGATATTTCTACAATTTATGGTGATTTTTACAAAACTGCCTACCATTTCATAAACGAATTCGGACCAGTTTGTGAATATGAACATTTTCACACAAGATAGAGACTATTAAAAATCATAATAAAAATTATTAACAAACTAGACACATTTTATAAACTACCAGGGTTTACGGATTCAGTTTTCGACTTCGCATGATTTTCCTGTGAGTTTTCTAAAACAATGCAGAAAACTTAAAAACAATTTACATAGCTTACAATATTGACAACACTTTGTAACATGTTGAGCAAATCGTGTAACAATAAGTTTCTAAATTTTGAATGCATTTCTTGTTAGTTTAACATCATAAATAGAAATTAGTCATTCATGATAAGAGTTTTCATACATTTCGAATGAGTACAATAAACTATAATAAGCATAGTTTATGGATTTTTACAATACAACATACCATGTAGAAAAGGGATTCAATTCTCACACAGAAAAGGTTTTACTCTACATGCAAATGGGTTTTTCCATTACCACATGATAAATTATCATAGGTATAGATTATGGATTTCACATTTCAAACATACTACACAAAAGGGGATTTCAATTTTACCATAGAAAAGGTTTTACTCGTATACTACATGTAAACTCGTTATTGTAAATTGTGAGACACGTCTTCATTGTACTCTTAGAGTACGGGTTAAAATTCCTGAAATAGTTATAACCAGAGTCTCTTGTAGGGAGAGTGTGATAATTGTGTATAGATCTATATTGAGGTTGACAACCCACACCCACGCTGCTAAGACAGTCCGATCGGCCGATCGGGGGTGACAAGTGTCATTTCAATTCCGACGCCTGAAGAACGTCGCAACAGGCATCTCTGTTATAGTATGGTTATAACGACTCACATAGGGAGATAACGACACATATAGTTTACGGGAATTTTCTACTTTGAAAAGAGATTTTATCTATTTTGTAACTGCTTACAAACACACATACATTCGGTCTTGGGATTTAAGACTACATAACATTTTATAAGGAAAAATATTGGATTTTTCTTGGGTATACATTACAATTACAAACACGTTACCAGTACAAAACACATCCATACATTCAGTCTTGGGATTTAAGACTACATAACATTTTATAAGGAAACATTGGATTTTCTTGAAGTATACAATACATTTACAACCAAGGGTTTTCAAACTCGGGATACAATACTCGGTTTATTTCAAATAATAAAACTACTATACATACTGGTAGTAACCAGGGTTTTCAATTTCTACATCCAAAAGCTTATGAACTCACCAACTTAATAGTTGACACACTTTTTCCAAATTTACTTGTATTCTTAGGAACTCAGTGAAACAGGAAATCAACAGCTTTTGAGGATGGGACGTTAAATCGTCAAACATTTCGTTTTGTCATCATAGTGTAATTGATTTTGAAACATGTAAACTCATACTATGGTGTAACTTTTTCAATTATATTTATGATGGTTGTATTTACTTTGAGCACTATTATACTCGTTGTTGTGATACTATACATGAAGTCCACCACCCCCGGACGTTTCCGCCATCCTTGGTTTGGGGGTGTGACAGATTGGTATCAGAGCATTGTTTATAGTGAACTAAGTATATCGAACCACATAAGATATACAAACTATAAATGCATTGGGACTAAAGTCTCTGATTAAACATTTTCAAATAACTATACTTTTATAAATAAATAGTTTCTTGGTAAAAGTATGAGTACATGCATACATACTAATATAGTGTCATGTCTAGGACGATACAAAAGTAAAATGAGGAGTTGGACACTACGAGTAGGCCTTGGGATATGTAATCAGACTTGGGATGAATATAACCTGATCAACTATATTTATCCGAGGTGTGACTAATGTATGCCGGGGAATGGTCGTAGTGAGCAACAAGCCTAAAAACTTCCCATACAAGAAAATCGTTAAGAACCAAACATAACATTTAAAATACTATAGGAGTATTTTGTGGTACTATAACTTATGTGAAAACTAAACAGATCCTTGCCAGTAGGTCTACAATCACCAGGTGGATACGCTAAAGTTATATATAACTTAGATATCATAGACTTAGAATCTGTGATCATTGCATTACTTTCTGTTCCTTGTTTGGTTGTGGTTTTAGAGTATGATCGCTTATTCGAAGGTCTATCATATCTTTTGTTATATGTAACTGGTATGCACCATGTCATTATAGAAGTAACCAAGGAGGATCAAACCCCTATAAATATTTCTAAGAATATGATTATTATATGCCTCTTACCTCACCCCTATTCTCGCACGGACATCATAGCAAGATTCTACTCACCAGGAGACCCTTACTTTTCGAACCCGGAGAGATAGTGGATGATTAAGAAAAGAGTCGGAAGTGGAGCCAGAGGTCATCAACTCTCCGTACATAGCCAGGGTCCTCGCAAACCGTTTCGACTGCATTGGACCTGTGCCCCGTTGGGCAACATTGATCGAGGGGTGGAGTCGCCATCAGCGACATCGATCGTCATTTGGAGACCAACGAGGTTGCAATGATCTCAACCATGGGGGACCGATTGACAAAGTCCTCCCGGTGATGACCCAACAGATCACGAACATCGAGTTTGGGAGCTGCGAGCTGCTACAAACACTACCATCTCACAAACTCGAGACTTGGAAAGCGACTGCTATTTCAGAGACCAACTCATTAAGGACCTTATCACCGTTCGGGCGAAGGCAAAGGAGTATCAGGATAGACACTCGACACTCGAAGAGAGAGTGGTCGCAGCCGAGCGTAGGTTGGCAGAACTACAGGACGCATGGACTTTGTTTCAAGCGCCACAAGGGACAGATCATCATGAGTAGAGTTCATACTACTCACAAGACCTTGTAGATTGGGTTATGAGCATGCGTTGATGGTACTCTCCTCCATGTGTAGGCTTGACCCTGCGATTTAATGATTACACTAGTCGAGGGATTTATTTGCGGTCCGAACTTTTCCTTGCAATGATGTGGTGTAGACCTGCATCAGGCACAAAATTTTCTCTAAAACTAAATATACTAGAATCATACAAATGAAATGGGCATGCGTATTATTTCATTGGGAGCAATACTACCAAAAATTCATAAGTTTATTATATATAGACTCTCATTATGAATTGTTTTCAGAACACCATAAATTGGAACACGACACAATCAGAACTAAGATAAACTTAGTTAGATAGCTCATGACGTATAAACCCTTATTCAAGACTCATTATCATCTCACATTTTTAAACCTCATGGTTGAAAGGTGCCTTTTTCGTAGGCCTATCGGGTGCAATCATACCAGCACTAATGCACTGGATCCCATCATAACTCCTCAGCTAAGTGTGTTTGAGCAAACATAATCCTAGGATGGGTAAAACTTAACAGTCGTACAAAACCTACTTCTACCCACTACCATAACTCCGTCTCAGGAACGTTAGCAGAAACATCGAGAATAGTTCAGTAAAGTGCGAAATTTAGTATATGTGTATATAAATGGTAAGGATATAACTAGATATAATCATCCCCACTCACGAAATCGTTTCTCCCCATGCAACAGGGTTATGTCTTCACAAGAAGGTAACCAGCCAACAAGCAAGGCACCAATCCTGCAGATAGACTCTGTTACTTTTCAAGCTGTGGTCACGGCAGCCGTGACAGCCGTCATGGCACAACTCAATGCTAACAACGCCAGCAGAGGTGAAGGCGGTGTCGGCAATACTAACCGCGGTAACAATCAAGAACACCATCGGGTGTCTACCAACGAAGACGCCTCATACCACAAGCCTAAGAGCAAGAAACGAGAGTTTTGGGACAAAAAGAAGCGCAACCTATCTCAAAAACGCACTAAAAGACAACAATCTGTGGCTGCCTCTGCAATTGCAACAGCAGTCACGACACATGCCTCGACATTAGCCACAACGTCTGCCACTCAAGCACCGGCCAGACGATATATGGGAACACTTCCAAAGTGTAACAAGTGTAGCTACCACCACAATGGGGTTTCTCGAGTGTTGCACTGTAAAAACTGCAACAAGAACGGATATACTTCCCGCTCCTGTAGGACCCAGACCCAGCACGTCGCATCAATCACCAATACCGGTGTAAGTCCAGTATGCCACCTATGCGGTGAAACGGGACACTTCAAGAGGGACTGTCCAACTGAGAGGAATGACGGAGGAGTAGGAGGAGTGTGACAACCGAACCAGTAGGAGCAACAAGGAACCTTATTAGGACTTTTAGAATGTTTCAAGAACAAGAACGTTTAAGTACCATATGTTTGTAATGAACGTGGTATGTTTGCTAAGATTTCCGTCTTTCAAAAAGGAGTTAAAATACTCTCTCGTTCAATCGAATCAAAACACTTATAAATGAAGTTAGGATCATTATAGGTGAGCTGTGATGACTTGGTGTATACATCAGGGTTAATTATAATTAAAATACTACAGACTTAAAGCGAATAATTCCGTCCTAATTCCTGTTCCATGTCTAGTAGTGGAGTTAGGGTAGAGCCACTCACTCGACGGTTTCATCAATGCCAAAATTTCATACGACTTGTATATACCGAGCGATCATAGAGAGATCTGTCGGGGATCATAATATAAAGTATCATTACTAGTTATCAGAACACACTTACTACTAGTACTAGCTGCTGTGGTATGATCATCTGCGGTAATAATAACACCGACCAACACAGAACGTACTAACCAGAAGCACAGGATGCTTTATCTCCCTAACAAATATTTCGTGCAAATACAACTTAACACATGTTTTACTAAAAAGATCTGTTGTCGTCATTCGATTTGGATTGGTTTAGTCCTCACCTTCCCAATTGAATGTGCTACGAAAAGACCCTTCACCTAAACCGCTGAATATCGAAACCCTCGTCTCTCATAGACACAAATTTGACACGGACCTTCGGGTCATCTCTCGTTGCGAAACCCCGAAGCACTCACTTGAGAAGTATCATACCTTCCGAAACCTTTCCACAGTATTCCCAGAAGACCCTTCGGGAATGTCACACATGCAACAGATAAAGTTCAAGCACAGAGGCTTGGGACGAATGCGGCTAACCTATCGCTACTAAGTGTATACGCGAGACCGGTATATAGTTAAGATTCGAAGGACGTTGGGTGAGTGTTCCCGCCCTATTTCTTGTTCCTTGTCTGGTTGTGGACTTGGGGTAAGGTCACCCACCCGACTGCCTTACCAATCTTAATTATATACGACCTATATGTACGAGTTAATGGTAGATGAACCAGGTACGAGTCCTACCATGAACTTCGGGACAAGGCTACCCAGGAGTGCGAGTGGACGTTCTACCATCCGAATAAGTCTAGTCGCGTAAACCGAACCCATATGCTCCCTACCGATCTAATCGACAAACGAGAAGCACTAAAGCAGGCCCTATGCAGCGCTCCGAGGAGAAGTTATTACTTATGACTCAAGACAGCTAAAGACGTACAGGGTCGGCTAGGTCTCACATGACCTCAAACTAGGAGCAGCAGTACTCGCCCTCGAGATCTGGAGGTACTATCTCTACAACACGAAATGTACAACCTTCACCGATCATAACAACCTAGAAGGCAAGAGCGGCAGGGCACGTTATCCCATGAACCGGATCTGGACACTGAAGTTGATGGATTCAGGGACGTCGTCACGAACGAAGCACACAAAAACTCGGTACCCCATTCATCCAGGCTCAGACAAGATGTATCTGGACCTCAAAAAGTGATATCGGTGGCCAAATAGGAAAGCTGACGTCGCTACATATATGGACGAGTATCTGACCTGTGCCAAGGTCAGGGTAGAATCACAGAAGCCTTCGAGTTTCCTACAATAACCAGTGATACCCGAAAGGAAGTGGAAGCGGATAACCATGGACTTCATAACCTAGTTACCACGTACTTCCTACCAATCAAAGAAACCGACAAGACGGAGAAATTGACTAGATCATACATCAAAGAGATTGTACGACTGCATGATGTGTCAATGTCCATTACCTCCGATAGAGACAGTAGATTCATTTCGCAAATTTGGCAATCACTCCAAAAGTCTCTGGAAACTAGGACGGATATGAGTACGGCCTACCACCTACAAACCAACAGGCAGAGCAAAAGGAACGGTTCAAACCTGAGAAGAAATGATAAGATCTTGTGTGATTGACTTGGGTAAAGCTTGGGATGCCCATTTACCACTTGTTGAATTCTTGTACAATAACAGTTATCACACTAGCATCAAGGTCTCTCCATTCGAAGCTCTCTATAGCCGCAAGTGCAGATCACTGATGCACTGGGCTGAAAGGGGAGGTACACAACTAGCAAAGGGGCGAGTCCCTAACAGCACCCTCATTGGCCCTGAAATCATAAGAAAGACTACAGAAAAGATCGTACAAATCCGAGAAAGACTGAAAGCATCTCGAGAGCGACAAAAGAGCTGCACATATAAGCGATGCAAACCCTCGGGATTACGGGCTGGTGACCGATTTCTACTAAAGGTCCCACCATTGAAAGGAATGATACGTTTCGGTAAATGTGGGAAACTAAATCCAAAGTACACCGGGCCATTCGAAATCCTTGCCAGGATGGGCCCAGTGACATCCAAACTTCGACTACCACGAGAGCTTATTAATGTGTATCCGACCTTTTACGTGTTTTACTTAAAGAAGTGCTTGCCTGACGAGACTCTCGTTATTCCTCTTGTCGAGATTGAAATCGACGAGAGTCTCCACTTCGTGGAGGAACCGGTAGAAATCGTAGATCGAGAGATCAAAAGAACAAAACAAAGTCGCATCCCTAGTGTGAAGGTCCGTTAGATCGTTAAGCAAGGACCCGAGTTCACCCTGAAACGTTAAAACCAAATGAAACAAAAATACCTGCACCTTTTCCCCAACTCTTGAAGTCCCGGTCAAAGTGCTAATTTCGGGACGAAATTCCTTCTAACCGGGGATAATGTGACGACCGTCACTTTCTGGTCAAGTCAAAGTCAAATAAAGTCAACAAGTCAAACTGGGCAACTCAACTAGTGCTATTATGTTAGGGATTACTTTATGTTTACTAATGTATGACTCTAAATCTTAATGCAAAGTAACATTTGAAAGTTTCAAATGTTCAAAATTCTAAACCCTAATCAGATTGGGGGAAGTAACAACTCTATAAAACACTATTACGTGCCCTTCGGGGGTGTATAACACTCAAAATGGGATGTAACTAAGTCTACGGTCTTTGAACTATGAAGAAAAACATTAAGCAAGGCCCCTGACGAAGCCTCTCTCAATCTCTCCCATTGTATCTATCTCTCTCCCCAAATCTCTCCAAGTATGTGAAATCTCTCCCAAATCTCTCCAAGAATATTAAATCTCTCCCAAATCTCTCCAAGAATATGAAATCTCTCCCAAATCTCTCCAAGGATATGAAATCTCTCACAAATCTCTCCAAGGATATGAAATCTCTCCCAAATCTCTCTTTCAACTTTTTATAATCATTCGGGGCATCCCGACCCATAATTTAGTCAAAAACAACTCGAAACGGGAAGATAAACGGAAAAACAGGCCTAAAGGACCAAAACCTCTTAGGAACCGAACCTCTCTTAAGGAACCGAACCCTCTTGGGAAGAGAATGCATTTTCTGGATTTCCAGTGTCACCATTGTCACTGTCCATAAAGTTTTTGGGAAGTTGATCTTCTAATCAAATTTGCTTTACTATCGTTCCAAATCATTGCTGATTTAGCAGCACCAAGCAAATAGATATGATCATTAAGGTTCATGTCATAGTCTGTTTCATAGTAGTCCCAAAGGAACTCACTATGTGACTTAGAAAGTGATTGAATATCCAACTTTCTCAAGACTTTGACACCCAACTCTCCCGGCCTGTCAATATGTGACTTCATCTCTAAGATGTGATCACACATAGACCTTGCTTGCCATTAGGGCTTGAGTGACCTTGAACTTGTGGGTTAGGGAGAATAATTGGAGGAGGTGGAGGAAGAAAAGTATGACTTCCATGAGCCAAACTCGGGAAGTCATATTCATTAGAAAAGCTTGGTTTGGGAAGATCATTGTTGTCTAAAGCAGACATCAACAATGGGAGAAATTCACGTAAACTTGATTTAAGTCCTTAATATAACACCCAATATGATATATTAAGGCTAGGACCCAACAAACTATTTTATAACTTGGAAGAGGGATACCGTAATCCAAGCTATAAAATATTTGAAGGTAGGTGAATGACGATTCACCAATTTCCACCAAGATAAACGAAATGTATTATTAGGTTTTAATTCGTTTTGAAACTCCTAGATTCTTTTGAGATTCATTGAACTTTTCAATGGCATGTTTCAATCTCGAATGTGCCCTTCAGTTTTTGTGACTGGGATGCCGAGGATCACAAAACAAGGTGTGAAGTAACCATGCAAATATACTTGGTACCCTTAATATTTACCCCTCAATCGATGTGCCGGTTAACCACACACGCTCCAACGATACTATGATAAACATTAAGTTACCCTTTGCCTACCTTGTTAAGTCCAGGTTAGTGTGCCGGTTAACCACACACGCTCCACTAACAGCTTAAACAAAGTGCAAAGTGTAATTTCATGGATTAGCACCTTATTCACATTTTCCTAAGTAACTAAGATTGGGAATTTATAAAAAGTTTAGTTACTTAGTATTTATCATTAATACTTTTAATGAAGGGAGAATTATAGTCCTTGTCCTACCTGTTCGGCTAACGACCCTCCACCAGTCAAGGAAGCGGTGGGTGAGAGTGGACACCCACTAAACTGCCATTTTATAGGCAGTAACCTTATACCCCCCTTATAGACCGGCTTCGTGAATGAGGCCTACTAATGGTAAGACGACTTGCTCTTATACATATAATATATTAAACTTTTAATATTATAATAGTATAAGGGTGTATTTTAGACATTTAAAATACTTGGTGGTTTAATCTATTAATTAAACTATACTCTTAATTTAATTAAATTTAAACCATGTCATTATGGAATTATTAATTCTCTTTTAATTAAACACTTTAATTATCTATTAATAAAGTCCATAAGAGTTAATTGAATTATTCAATAAAACATCATAATTCCAATTATTAAATTCAAAATTAAAATCATTTAATTAATTGTTTAAGTTATGAACCCAAGAGTTTTAGAATTCAATTCTTTTTTTTATCATAAAAAAAACTTTTTCCAAATTCCAAAACTTGAGGGCAAGTTTTGTAACTCTTGAAAACTTTTGGATTCCATAACTTATGGAGTTAAATACTTGTTTTATGATGAAACTTTTCATGTTCCACAACTTAATAACAAGTTATGGAATTCTTTAAAACATTAAGACCAAGTTTTGTAACTCCATAAAAAACTTTGAATCAATTTTTTTTAAAAACCTTTTCATATCCATAACTTATGGAGGTTTCAAAAAACTCTTTAGATCAAACTTTTAAAACTAATAAAATAATCATATCATTTTATCTTTTACTAAATTTGACCTAATTCAACTCATATAGCAAATGATTCAAATTTTACAAATAATTAGTTTTTCACAAAAACAAGTAATTATCTTAAAATTTGACAAACGTCATGTTTTTTTTTCCTTTTTTTTCCAACTTGAAAATAAAACATTTGCATCAATATAACAGAAAACAACCCATGGCGCTGATACCACTGTTGGGTTTTGAGCATTCTAACACTCCTATGGTGTACATGCAACCCTATAAACCTTGGATCTATGTTTTCTCTACTATACATGCAAATATTAAATATTCCAAGGTTTCATCCTAACTAGCATATTATGAAGCACCTATACTACAAAGTTCTAGTTAGATGACATACCTTTTGATGTAGCTTGATGTCTTCAAGCTTTAAGAGCTTAGCCCCAATAGTGTGGAAGCCTCAAATGGAATCACAAATCACCAAAACACCTTGGAAGAACTTGAGAGAATATGTATGCACACTAAAATCGGCCCACTCTTATTTTCACACACTTGTGCCAATTTTGTGAGCCAAGGACCCCTTTATATATTATGGAGGATTAGGGTTACATCCATGTAAACCCTAATACCCATGACCTTTCATTTACATAGGATCCATTGGTTAAAAGCTCCATGGACCATCCATGAAAGCTTAGCCCAACCTAAATGAACTTGGCCCATTCCCTATATATAAGAGTCCATATTTAATTAGTTCTTTTTGATCACTTAATTAATTCTAAATTAGTTCTTGATCAATACTAATTAAATAATATGATTCCATATTAATATATTAGAACTTATAATATATTAATATAAATCATAAATATACTATTCTCAAAAGACTATCCATATAAATTGTGCCGGTGAAGTGCAACCCAAATGGACCATGCCGGGTCGGGTCAAGTACATACCAAATATAGTTATGGACTTAGACATTAATCCAACAGTTCCAAGATCGGATTTGGGTACCTAAGACAGGAGGAATAAGAGATCTCCCGATGGAAGAAGCTCACAAGACCATGTACTCGATTCATCCCGGTAGCACTAAAATGTATAGGGACCTAAAACCCTACTACTGGTGGCCGACGATGAAGCTCGATGTTGCAAAGTATGTGGTCGAGTGTGTGACTTGTGCAAGAGTTAAGGCACAACATCAGAAACCATACGGGAGTTTAGAACCTTTACCTGTACCCATGGGTAAATGGGAAGACATCACCATGGATTTTGTGACTAAACTACCCAGGACGAAGAGCGGTCACGACATGATTTGGGTAGTCGTGGATCGTTTCACAAAGAGTGCACACTTCATAGCTGCCAACGAAAGGTGGCTATGGATAAGCTTGCAAATGCTTACGTAAAGGAAATTGTGAGACTTCACGGTGTTCCTCTTACGATTGTATCAGATCGTGATAGTCGTTTCACATCAAGGTTCTAGAGAAGTCTACAAGAGGAATTGGGTACGAAGTTGTGTTTGAGTACAGCTTACCATCCGCAGACTGATGGTCAGAGCGAAAGAACGATTCAGAAACTGGAAGATATGCTGAGAGCATGTACCCTCGAGTTCCAAGGGAACTGGGACGAGCACTTACCTCTAGTAGAATTTTCCTACAACAATAGTTTCCACTCGAGCATCAAGATGGCACCCAATCAAGCTTTATACGGACAGAAGTGTCGTACGCCGTCTTGTTGGCTTGAGGCCGGAGAAAAGCAGTTCATGGGCCCCGAGATAGTCCATGAGACTGCAGAGAAGCTGAAGGTGATTAGGGAAAGAATGTAAGCAGCTCAGGATCGTCAGAAAAGCTATCCTGACAAGAAAAGACGACCGCTGACCTTCGAAGTTGGGGATTCGGTTCTGCTTAAGGTCTCACCATGGAAGAGACTTATAAGATTTGCGAAATGAGGAAGTTAAGTACAAGGTTTATTGGACCGTTCAAAGTTCTTCAGAAGATTGGGAACCAAGCCTACAAGCTCGAATTACCCGAAGAACTAGATGGTAGTCATAACACTTTCCATGTGTGTTATTTGAGGAAGTTCACGGGAGAAGTTCCCGACATAATTCCGATCTCAGAGTTAAGAATGGATGAGAATAAGAGGCTAATCGAAGAGCCCGAGGTAATTTTTGACCATAAGACTAAGAAGTTACGACGCAAGATGGTCGACTTAGTGCTAGTCCGATGGAAACATTTGAATGGTCCGAATCTCACTTGGGAAACAGAAAGTGACATGATGAGTCGCTATCCGCATCTGTTTGCTGATGCATGATTCCGGGACAGAATCATCCTAAGGGGGAGAGAATTGTAACGCCCGGGTATCGGGGCTAAGCATTTTTAGATGATGTAATAGTCTAGGTCAACTATTGTAACTCTTTTTGAAGTAATAAAGATGAAATATTTGAGTATTATGTGAATTATGTGTATTTGTGTGCTTATTACTTATTTATAAATGTATAATAAATAAAGGATAAAAATAAGCGTCAAAATTAAAATATGAGATAAGCCCGATATCTTTACATAAAGTTGTAGTGGTCGAAACAAGGATTTCGGGGATATAAAGAACGCCGGAATCCGAGTTATAACGAAGAAGTTATGACCCGTCGAAGTTTCACGACGGAACCGGCACGACACCGGGAAGCGTAAATAGTGAATTCACGATAGAGCGACTTTTAGCCTTAGCAATCTAAACAAAAGTCGTAGAATATGTTAAACCGAGAGCGTCCATAAAAAGAACGCCCAAATCTGACTTCGTATGACGAAGTTATGATTTTTCGAAGTTTCGGCTTAGCGGTGTACAACCCGAAGTTCGAATATTAGACCGAACGGTTTTTAGCCGACACAACCTAAACGAGAATCGAAGATCTCATTAATAGTAGCGTAACGATAAAATGACAGACGAAAGCGGACGTCGGAAGAAGAAGTTATGAATTTTTAACGGACCAATCCTGTCCCGGCCTGTTAAAAATATAAATTTAAAATAAATCAAAATTAGCCGACGGAGTCTAAACGAAAGTTGTAGAGTACGTTCCCGCCTACGCGTGGATATAAAGAACGTCGGAAACGGAGCTCGTACGAGGAAGATACGAATTTTTAAAGGTTAGACTCGAATTTGCGAAGCCTGTTGCTCGATTGATGACGTGGGAAGATCCTAGTCGTTGCTTGCTGATCACGTCTCGCTTCGGATGAAGGACACGTCGCCTCGCATTACGCCCCGCGTCCGAAGTTGGGTACGCCCGGCGTACTTGGTGTTGTGCGGTCCGAAAGATGGCCACGTAGCCCCACCGAGACCCTGCCACGTGCGAAGCCAGTTGGTGACTCTATCTGAACTACGCCCCGTGTAGTGCTGTACGCCCAACGTACCACCGAAGGCTCGCGGCTACAAATACCCTGCGAAGGCAGCCGACTTTCTTGCACCAAAATCACTTCTCTCTCTAACTTCTTTCTCTCTCTAGGGTTCCAAACCCCCCCTAAACCCTAGGTAAACCCCTTAGCTCCCGAAGGAAGCCCCGAGGCTCCCGGAGTGTCGAGAAAAAGGGTCTTTCGGTTCGGAAACGCTGCTCCAAGCAAAACCCGGTTCTCTTTAAAATCTGCTATAAGTGAGCTACGCCTATGAAATTTTTAATATAGCTTTTAAATAATTATAGTAATGTTATTAGGTCCTTAAAATAATTATTTGGGCTATTATTATGAGTTATATAGAGTGTTGTTTAACGCTTATATAATAATAATAATAGCTAGACTATTAATTAGTCACGGTTAACGTTAGACTAAACCCTAGTGGTATTGATACTAGGTTTTGTCGAGGAAAAATTATTTTGAGATAACGAAGCGCTGTTCAAGTGCAGAGTCACCACCTTTCAGGTGAGTGCATAGTTACTTTCAGCTTACACATAGATATGAAGTATTTTATATAAATTACGTGCTGTGTGTGCCTATTAACTGTATACTTGCTATCTATGCTGGATGAACGATTTTATACATGTTGTAAACTGTATATGTATTTTATATCTACAAAATGTGTTGGGTAAAACATGGGTAGATGTAATAGTTGTTGTGTGACAAAATAAAATAATTAGAGGCCTCGTTATAGATGTTATTGATGATCCAGTCATCTAGCGGAGTATAGATGACGACCACGGACTATTCTAGACAGTCTAGTGGAACGCTAGCATGCTCGCAACCTGTAGGTGTTTATTTGAACTGTGTGCTCACCAGAAGTACTCCATCCCCCACATGGTTGCCTTATTTGACATGAATTGCTGAGGAACCCCCGAAGCATGTGTTGTCACCCCGATGAAAGTCCTTAGACTAGGTCCCTTGTGTTAGATGTTTTAGGGACGTAAAGTGAGGATAACGGGAACGGGTAATCGGGTTTGTTTGGTTTGATAAAGTTAATAAACTTATTTATTATGGGTTGAAAACCCTATGTGCTCACCAGGCTCCCAAGCCTGACCCACTAAGTTTCTTGTATTACAGGTAGTGACGCATGAGCATAGATGTTTGGATGAGAGATAAGGGATTATAGGCCTGTAAATACGAAATAATGTAGTAAGGCTTATGTTGTACTGTTTATGCGTTCGATCTGTATCGAACATGACATCCCGAGTCTTTTAATGAAATACATTTCTTTGGAAATGCTTTTGATAAATCTTTATCATATTTTGTTTTGGGACAAATTCCGCAACACTTTTATTTAAAATGTTGCTCTGATTTTCAAACAAGCATAAACAAAATCGGTCCTTTCTGGCCGTGAAAATGGGGATGTCACAGTTGGTATCAGAGCATTAGTTTAAGCGAACTAGGAATTTGTAGGATTTCTAGATTCAAACTTAGAATGCTAAGCGATGATTGTGAGATGTGAGCATTAGCTTATTTTAGGAATTGCACCTAAAATGCTTTTATGTGCTAAATGCTTTGTGCCTGATATGCTGTTATTTGTTCGGATCTATGGTCTATTGCCGACCGGATCTGGAAACCTTATGTGTTTAGGATTCTAAACGTACGACTACGATATTAGAACTAACATGTAAAAGTTTCGGAGTAATAAGGACGGTTTAAACGACTATCCTAAATAAAGATCTAAATTCACCTTATTCGGTGTATAGATCAAAATGGCAAGAACCCGCAGTGGAGCCGGGAATGCAAATGGGAATAGAAACCAACCCCCAGTGATTGAGCCAATACCGGTTGTGGTAGCCGCTGCTGAGCCAATAACGATGGCCGGAGTGCAAACGATGATACAGATGATGTTGGATCGTCAAATGGTGGAAACCAGACGTTTTCTCCAACAGAATCGAGAGGAAGCTACCATACCAATCAAACAGCCCGAATTGAACGAAGGGCAGTCTGAGGAGGGGAACTACATTGGGACCGTTGGTCAAGCCAACCCACCAATAGTTCGACAAATCAATCAGGATGACGGAGTCGAGAGGAATGGATGCAAGTACAAGGATTTTCTGACTTGCAAGCCATCGACCTTCCCCGGAAAGGAAGATCCCATCGGGGTCATGGATTGGATCTCGGAGATGGAGTTAGCTTTCATGACGTGTGGTTGCAGAGGCAAACTACAGACCAAATTTGTTGTACGTCAGTTCCGAGGGGGCGCTGTGCGTTGGTGGAATACCCTGGGGAAGACGCTGAGCCCCAATGAGCCCCTGCAACTGGCATGGGCCGAGTTTTTGGTGCAATTCAAACGAAAGTACTGCTCAACCTAAAACTTGCTCGAGCTAGAGAACCAGTTTCTAACCCTAAAGAAGGGAAGCGTGTCAATCGATGAATACACAAATAACTTCACAGAGAAGATGGAGTTTGCCTTGCGTCTTGTCCCAGATGAGCTAACAAAAATCGACAAGTACGCCAAGGGACTCCCATGGGAGTACGCAGTGCCAGTGCGTCAGGCACATACTCTAGAAGCAGCTATCTGGGCTGCCAAATCTGTGGAGGATATGATTAAAGGAAGGGCTGCCAGCAAGGTTGAAGTTGGCGAGAAGAGAAAATTTGAGGGGTCTGCTAAACCCAACAATAAGAAGAGTAAGTTCAGTTCCAATAAGTTTGGAGGAGGAGGGAACGAAGCAAAATGGTGCGAGAAGTGCAAGAAGAAGCACTCGGGAAAATGTAGCGAGGAAGTGACCTACTACAAGTGTGGGAAAACGGGGGACTATGCCAATGAGTGCACCATCAACAAGAGGGTGTGCTACGAGTGCCGTGAAGAAGGGCATATTACTAAGGATTGCCCGAAGAAGAAAGACGTGGCAAGGCCCAACATTCCACCAAAGCCGAAGGCGAGAGCCTTCCAGATGACACTCGAGGCTGCAAAGGAGGCAACAGACGTTGCTTCAGGTACCTTTCTTGTAAATGGATTGCCTGCCAATATACTATTTGATTCCGGAGCCAACTACTCCTTTGTGTCACATAAATTTGGTGGGAAACTAGCATTGTCTGTAGAAAAACTTGATAATGCCCTAATTGTGGAAGTTGCCAGTGGCAAGTTCGTACCTGTTAGTAACCGTATTAGGAACATCGTCATCGACCTAAACGGAAACGAATTCCACGAAGAGCTATTACCCATAGAGTTGAACGGTTTCAATATCGTTTTGGGTATGGATTGGCTTAGCGCCAACGATGCTGAGATTCAATGCCGAAAGAAGATAGTAAGGGTAAACCCACCCAGAAAAGAGTCATTTATGGTGTACGGGGACAAACGCCGAGTAAATTCTGGAATCATCTCCCTGATGAAAGCCAGAAAATGTTTGTCCAAGGGATGTGCATCATACTTGGCATTCGTAATCGATGCTAAGAAGGAAAAGAAAGAGGTACAGAATATACCGGTTGTGTGTGATTATCCGAAAGTCTTTCCCGAAGATCTTCCCGGATTACCACCTGATAGACAAGTGGAGTTTTGGATAGACTTGTTACCAGGTACAACACCGATAACAAAGGCACCTTACCGATTGGCACAGGCGGAGATGAAGGAGCTCAGGACGCAACTTCAGGAGCTGTTGGACAACAGTTTCATTCGACCTAGTTCATCACCCTGGGGAGATCCGGTGCTATTTGTAAAGAAGAAAGATGGAAGCATGAGAATGTGTATAGACTACCGAGAGCTGAACAAGGCAACGGTGAAGAACAAGTACCCATTGCCGAGGATTGATGACATATTCGATCAACTGCAAGGTTCGAGCTATTTCTCAAAGATCGATCTTAGGTCAGGATATCATCAACTAAAAGTAAGAGAGCAGGATATCGAGAAGACTGCGTTCAGAACGAGATATGGACACTATGAGTTCTTGGTTATGTCGTTTGGACTAACCAATGCTCCAGCAACATTCATGGATTTAATGAATAGGGTTTGTAAACCATTCCTCGATAAATCCGTGATAGTGTTCATCGACGACATTCTGATCTACTCGAAAAGCCAGGAGGAGCATGGCAAGCATCTACGAGAAGTGTTGGAAGTCTTGAAGAAGGAGAAGCTGTATGCAAAGTTCTCCAAGTGTGATTTTTGGATCCGAGAAGTCCAGTTCTTGGGTCATGTGGTTAACCAAGAAGGGATAATGGTTGACCCAGCAAAGATCGAAGTTGTGATGAAGTGGGAACTACCGAAAAGTCCCATAGAAATTCGAAGCTTTTTGGGACTAGCTGGATATTATCGAAGGTTTATCCAGGGCTTTTCTTCGATAGCTGCTCCATTGACAGCTTTAACCCACAAAGGAGCTACTTATTCATGGAGTGAGAAGCACGAACAAGCGCTCGAGAAGCTAAAGAAGAAGTTATGCGAAGCACCGATTCTTTCTCTACCCGATGGAGCTGAAGATTTCGCGGTGTATAGCGATGCGTCAGGAGTCGGGTTGGGTTGTGTTCTGACCCAAAGAGAAAAAGTGATAGCATATGCCTCTCGACAATTGAAAGAGCACGAAAAGAACTACCCCACTCTTGATCTGGAGTTTGTAGTGGTAGTATTCGCCTTAAAGATATAGAGGCATTACCTCTATGGAACGAAGTGCAAGCTTTTCACTGATCATAAGAGTCTCCAGTATCTCTTTAATCAGAAAGAATTGAACATGAGACAACGACGCTGGCTAGAATTACTCAAGGACTACGACTGTGAGATACTAAATTTGACCTAATTCAACTCATATAACAAATGATTCAAATTTTACAAATAATTCGTTTTTCACAAAACAAGTAATTATCTTAAAATTTGACAAACGTCATGTTTTTTTTCCTTTTTTTTCAACTTGAAAATAAAATATTTGCATCAATATAACAGAAAACAACCCATGGCTCTGATACCACTGTTGGGTTTTGAGCATTCTAACACTCCTATGGTGTACATGCAACCCTATAAACCTTGGATCTATGTTTTCTCTATTATACATGCAAATATTAACTATTCTAAGGTTTCATCCTAACTAGCATATTATGAAGCACCTATACTACAAAGTTCTAGTTAGATGACATACCTTTTGATGTAGCTTGATGTCTTCAAGCTTTAAGAGCTTAGCCCCAATAGTGTGGAAGCCTCAAATGGAATCACAAATCACCAAAACACCTTGGAAGAACTTGAGAGAATATGTATGCACACTAAAATCGGCCCACTCTTATTTTCACACACTTGTGCCAATTTTGTGAGCCAAGGACCCCTTTATATATTATGGAGGATTAGGGTTACATCCATGTAAACCCTAATACCCATGACCTTTCATTTACATAGGATCCATTGGTTAAAAGCTCCATGGACCATCCATGAAAGCTTAGCCCAACCTAAATGAACTTGGCCCATTCCATATATATAAGAGTCCATATTTAATTAGTTCTTTTTGATCACTTAATTAATTCTAAATTAATTCTTGATCAATACTAATTAAATAATATGATTCCATATTAATATATTAGAACTTATAATATATTAATATAAATCATAAATATACTATTCTCAAAAGACTATCCATATAAATTGTGCCGGTGAAGTGCAACCCAAATGGACCATGCCGGGTCGGGTCAAGTACATACCAAATATAGTTATGGACTTAGACATTAATCCAACAGTCTCCCACTTGGATAAGTCTAAAACTATTATTGAGTATGACTTCAAAACCTAACTGACAATCGTAGCTCTTAAAGCCGCTGTCGAACTCTGACCTTGTCAATGACTTGTCCATTAGATAAGGGATCATATATTCCTCCATTCTAGATATCATATGGACTGAGACATGGATTATAATCATTCTCTCTGTCCATTTGTTGTTTCCCGATTTTCGATTTATGATGACTGACTGATTGAACAAATCAAATCAGTCCTGGCTTGGCCAAGCACTCACATGTGTCATCGCTAAATCATCGAGGGGCCCACAGATATCGCTGTTATCCCGAAGGTAAAAGGAATGGATAAACTTCGACTCATATGGCTTGTTCTACTACTTGTTGAATCATACACAAGGGCACGTTTTATAACATCGAGTTACCAAATGCGTTTTCGTGCAATCAATGTATAACCAACTCATAGTAACAACTCATATCTCTAGGCTTGAAGAATATAAGATATTATCGTCTCATGATCACTCGTGATAAAATCCATGAAGTGATTCAAATGAGCGCGGGTTGAATCCAATACTCAGAACTTATGAGCACTCATGAGTGTTGTAGCACCACTTTGTCCACCAACTTGGACCTCTACAAACCAACCCATGACAGTCTTGATTCATATCTACTTCCAACATATGACCGACTGTGGATGGTTTGAATAACTTAATCATTCAGGAAGAGTGACTTAGTTATTCTGGAAGTCAAAACATGCAAAGTGAAACACAAGAATAAATGAATCAAATATGGTATCAAACCCTATGAATATAAATAAACACTTTTATTTATCACCATACTGATTACTCATTATTGATTGTTTCGGTTTTATCAACTTTATACTTGAATTAAAAACACTAGTTGTCCCATGCTCCAAGCATGTACACTATGTTTTTCTTAAACAATAGCTTTGCCATACACCAAGTATGCACTCTATGTTTGTCTATGATCCTTACTTTGTGAACTAGATCGATTGAACATAATTTCAATGATTCTCTTTTCACACTCCCAAATCGTTATCGAAAAAATGTAAGAATTCCAAATTCCTATCATTTATCGAAATATGTTTAGATTTTAAACTTATATGCACTGACCCTCCTGTAATGAATACGTACAAAGTCACAAAGACTTGTCAACAGTCATTATAAGGTATTCCAATGGAGATCAACTCCATGGAAACTAAGTCTCATATTCAAAGTACATTGCTTTGGACATGCTTCTTGCATTAAGTTTTCTAATCTTACACAGATAACTTCCACCTATGGAGACAACTCCATATTCTCATTTTGACTATCACTTCTGAATAAGAGATGCCTCTTTTCAGAATATGTCAATATGGTCCTTCCAAAATTAGCACTATACTTCCAACTGTCCCTGAGCAACCAATCTTTGATAAACCTCAGATTGTCCTCGACAATTGCTTAATCATTTTAGTCATATCCAATTCTAGACCTTTTCCCTTCTTAATGCCTCTGGGCATTTGGAAAAATTTAGAAATGACAAATATTATAGCACATGCAATCGATCCTGTACCCAAAGCAAATGGTACACGATTCATGATGTCTCACATAAAGACATGATTCTAGACCTGTCTTTTGCTACAATATTTTTATTTGCCATGTTTTCAAAATTTGACTATGAAGAGGGATGTCGTAATAATAATCGAATTTTGAGAACGCAATATATAGAATTTCCTTAAGTTGAACCAATCCAACATGAAATTCATATATATATTCTTGACTAAAGATGATTAAGGTCTCAATCTAAGCCTTTAAAACTGAAATGAAGTATATCCTCTCCCTTAATTATAGCAAAACAACTTTTTCAATCCCTGCAGCCTCACGAATTGAAACTTTTGTTTTCTATAATTAACATTGCTAACTTGCAACACTAACAATAATTATCATGCTCCCACTAACATGATGATTATTAGCATAACACTTATGCTCCCACTAGCTTTGACATGTACTCAGAAATCAGCTGGACTTCTAGAAATCAATACTTTATTGACTTTCTTACCAAAGTTCAGATTTCTGATACGAGATGCTTTGATAAAACTTTATCAAAATCATACACCTTTCCTTAGATAGCATGCATGTGTGTCTAAACAATTTCAGAACTATGAAAAGGGATGCCGTAATCATAGTCTCAATTGTTTAGACCTTTTGCCATCTGCTTCAAATCTACTTGGTGGAAGTGTTTCCTCACCATCATTTTCATGAATCGGTGAGAAACCTTATGACCCTTAGATTTTATGGTGTATGTGTTCTTATCCATGTGAATCGTCAAAACCATAGTCACAAGACAAGGATAATGACAAATCCAAACTCATATGGACTGAACTTATGCAATCTTAACTTCTTGCCACCTGGCCGTACAGGGCCTGCCATTGCTTCCAAGTTGTTATGCAACCAATTGAGAACTTTCAGAACTCCTATGCAAAGCCAACTTTAACTGGAATGGGCACAAAATATGTCAACACGATAGGTTATAAACCTCAAGTCGTGTGCTAGTGAAGAACCTCAGGTTTTATTCTTGATTAGTTCTTGAAATTCTTTTTAGGATCTTTAAGACTCCCACTATCCTCTTGAAATATAAGACTATCTTGCCAAATATTCAAGAGATAGTGCGGATTCTTTATCAAGACAAACACTTCACACAATTGGCCTTAGTTGGTCTTTGTTTTATCCAAAACATCACAACTTACCAATTTCAAACGTACAAGAGTAGGACACTTTTACTCTTACATTTGACAAGTGTTTTAAACCTTTCTTTAAGATATGTCACTCAAGTTACAATCTTGGAGTATGACTCTAAGAATTGTTTTGGAACGAAGTATGACTCATCTTCCTGATCTAACCATTTCAACAATTCATGACTCCTCTTCTTAGTCATAAGAATGCACTAAGATGATCTTTAGAGGACTAATTGTGATATGATTTCTAAATCATTAAGATGATCACAAACATGATACTAAAGTACTCTCCCATCTTTTCAGATTTGAAAAACTTTTATCTTTCTGCCTAATTTGATTCTTCCCATTCGTTCTGCCATACATTGAGACTTTTCCAATGTTTCAGAATTATACTTAAACTTGTAAGTATAACCATATTTACTAAACTTTAGTAAATCAAATAGTCTTAACGAGCTTTGTGGTGGACATGACCAGTGCACAAGAATGAGTACTCGATCCCTTTAGTCCTTCACTTGACTCACACATCCATGTGAACAAGTAATTAGTCTTGATTTTCCAATGTTTGAAAGTTCTCATTCATCATACTATTCAACTTGCATGATTCCAAGTTTCGGTTCAATTGAAACTTGGGTGATGAGGAACTTTCCTGATTTAGTAAATTTAGACACTACCACAAATGAAAGAATCAAATCCATTTTCCAATATTGCTGTCAGTGGAATCATATAAGCAACAATTTTCCACAAATGCCATTGTAAGGATACTTCAAATAAACAAAATTAAACAATTTTCTTTTATTTTAAAACTTTGCGGAAAAACTTATCCTTACAATCCACATGGAAAATTTTTGTTATCTATTCCTTAGCAATATTTCATAACTTCTTAAGCAACTGCTCAAAATTCTGATGCGATCGAAATCCACCTTCGCGATCAGAATCAACATATACTTCCTTTAAGATTTCTCTCTATTCTTTGATTCTTAAAACATCAACATGTGACCCAGTCGCATCATGTAATGAGGATCTCAGAATAGAACTTAACAGAGTTAGATAATGGGCTCTACCTGATGTAGAGTCAAACTTATTGACTTTAACATCCTTAGGTAAATTTGGCAGCTTTGCAATCAACGCCCCTTCCTTTGGCAAAATAAACATATGGACCCTTTGGTAATGAGACTATCTCAAACTTAGCCTTTCTCTTTACCATTTGGTCAACCGGGTTGACTATGGCCAATCCCTTTCCATTGGGAAGAGAATGCATTTTCTGGATTTCCAGTGTCACCATTGTCACTGTCCATAAAGTTTTTGGGAAGTTGATCTTCTAATCAAATTTGCTTTACTATCGTTCCAAATCATTGCTGATTCAGCAGCACCAAGCAAATAGATATGATCATTAAGGTTCATGTCATAGTCTGTTTCATAGTAGTCCCAAAGGAACTCACTATGTGACTTAGAAAGTGATTGAATATCCAACTTTCTCAAGACTTTGACACCCAACTCTCCCGGCCTGTCAATATGTGACTTCATCTCTAAGATGTGATCACACATAGACCTTGCTTGCCATTAGGGCTTGAGTGACCTTGAACTTGTGGGTTAGGGAGAATAATTAGAGGAGGTGGAGGAAGAGAAGTATGACTTCCATGAGCCAAACTCGGGAAGTCATATTCATTAGAAAAGCTTGGTTTGGGAAGATCATTGTTGTCTAAACCAGACATCAACAATGGGAGAAATTCACGTAAAGTTGATTTAAGTCCTTAATATAACACCCAATATGATATATTAAGGCTAGGACCCAACAAACTATTTTATAACTTGGAAGAGGGATACCGTAATCCAAGCTATAAAATATTTGAAGGTAGGTGAATGACGATTCACCAATTTCCACCAAGATAAACAAAATGTATTATTAGGTTTTAATTCGTTTTGAAACTCCTAGATTCTTTTGAGATTCATTGAACTTTTCAATGACATGTTTCAATCTCGAATGTGCCCTTCAGTTTTTGTGACTGGGATGCCGAGGATCACAAAACAAGGTGTGAAGTAACCATGCAAATATACTTGGTACCCTTAATATTTACCCCTCAATCGATGTGCCGGTTAACCACACACGCTCCAACGATACTATGATAAACATTAAGTTACCCTTTGCCTACCTTGTTAAGTCCAGGTTAGTGTGCCGGTTAACCACACACGCTCCACTAACAGCTTAAACAAAGTGCAAAGTGTAATTTCATGGATTAGCACCTTATTCACATTTTCCTAAGTAACTAAGATTGGGAATTTATAAAAAGTTTAGTTACTTAGTATTTATCATTAATACTTTTAATGAAGGGAGAATTATAGTCCTTGTCCTACCTGTTCGGCTAACGACCCTCCACCAGTCAAGGAAGCGGTGGGTGAGAGTGGACACCCATTAAACTGCCATTTTATAGGCAGTAACCTTATACCCCCCTTATAGACCGGCTTCGTGAATGAGGCCTACTAATGGTAAGACGACTTGCTCTTATACATATAATATATTAAACTTTTAATATTATAATAGTATAAGGGTGTATTTTAGACATTTAAAATACTTGGTGGTTTAATCTATTAATTAAACTATACTCTTAATTTAATTAAATTTAAACCATGTCATTATGGAATTATTAATTCTCTTTTAATTAAACACTTTAATTATCTATTAATAAAGTCCATAAGAGTTAATTGAATTATTCAATAAAACATCATAATTCCAATTATTAAATTCAAAATTAAAATCATTTAATTAATTGTTTAAGTTATGAACCCAAGAGTTTTAGAATTCAATTCTTTTTTTTTTTATCATAAAAAAAACTTTTTCCAAATTCCAAAACTTGAGGGCAAGTTTTGTAACTCTTGAAAACTTTTGGATTCCATAACTTATGGAGTTAAATACTTGTTTTATGATGAAACTTTTCATGTTCCACAACTTAAGAACAAGTTATGGAATTCTTTAAAACATTAAGACCAAGTTTTGTAACTCCATAAAAAACTTTGAATCAATTTTTTTTAAAAACCTTTTCGTATCCATAACTTATGGAGGTTTCAAAAAACTCTTTAGATCAAACTTTTAAAACTAATAAAATAATCATATCATTTTATCTTTTACTAAATTTGACCTAATTCAACTCATATAGCAAATGATTCAAATTTTACAAATAATTAGTTTTTCACAAAAACAAGTAATTATCTTAAAATTTGACAAACGTCATGTTTTTTTTTTCCTTTTTTTTCCAACTTGAAAATAAAACATTTGCATCAATATAACAGAAAACAACCCATGGCGCTGATACCACTGTTGGGTTTTGAGCATTCTAACACTCCTATGGTGTACATGCAACCCTATAAACCTTGGATCTATGTTTTCTCTATTATACATGCAAATATTAAATATTCCAAGGTTTCATCCTAACTAGCATATTATGAAGCACCTATACTACAAAGTTCTAGTTAGATGACATACCTTTTGATGTAGCTTGATGTCTTCAAGCTTTAAGAGCTTAGCCCCAATAGTGTGGAAGCCTCAAATGGAATCAAAAATCACCAAAACACCTTGGAAGAACTTGAGAGAATATGTATGCACACTAAAATCGGCCCACTCTTATTTTCACACACTTGTGCCAATTTTGTGAGCCAAGGACCCCTTTATATATTATGGAGGATTAGGGTTACATCCATGTAAACCCTAATACCCATGACCTTTCATTTACATAGGATCCATTGGTTAAAAGCTCCATGGACCATCCATGAAAGCTTAGCCCAACCTAAATGAACTTGGCCCATTCCCTATATATAAGAGTCCATATTTAATTAGTTCTTTTTGATCACTTAATTAATTCTAAATTAGTTCTTGATCAATACTAATTAAATAATCTGATTCCATATTAATATATTAGAACTTATAATATATTAATATAAATCATAAATATACTATTCTCAAAAGACTATCCATATAAATTGTGCCGGTGAAGTGCAACCCAAATGGACCATGCCGGGTCGGGTCAAGTACATACCAAATATACTTATGGACTTAGACATTAATCCAACAGTTCCAAGATCGGATTTGGGTACCTAAGACAGGAGGAATAAGAGATCTCCCGATGGAAGAAGCTCACAAGACCATGTACTCGATTCATCCCGGTAGCACTAAAATGTATAGGGACCTAAAACCCTACTACTGGTGGCCGACGATGAAGCTCGATGTTGCAAAGTATGTGGTCGAGTGTGTGACTTGTGCAAGAGTTAAGGCACAACATCAGAAACCATACGGGAGTTTAGAACCTTTACCTGTACCCATGGGTAAATGGGAAGACATCACCATGGATTTTGTGACTAAACTACCCAGGACGAAGAGCGGTCACGACATGATTTGGGTAGTCGTGGATCGTTTCACAAAGAGTGCACACTTCATAGCTGTCAACGAAAGGTGGCTATGGATAAGCTTGCAAATGCTTACGTAAAGGAAATTGTGAGACTTCACGGTGTTCCTCTTACGATTGTATCAGATCGTGATAGTCGTTTCACATCAAGGTTCTAGAGAAGTCTACAAGAGGAATTGGGTACGAAGTTGTGTTTGAGTACAGCTTACCATCCGCAGACTGATGGTCAGAGCGAAAGAACGATTCAGACACTGGAAGATATGCTGAGAGCATGTACCCTCGAGTTCCAAGGGAACTGGGACGAGCACTTACCTCTAGTAGAATTTTCCTACAACAATAGTTTCCACTCGAGCATCAAGATGGCACCCAATTAAGCTTTATACGGACAGAAGTGTCGTATGCCGTCTTGTTGGCTTGAGGCCGGAGAAAAGCAGTTCATGGTCCCCGAGATAGTCCATGAGACTGCAGAGAAGCTGAAGGTGATTAGGGAAAGAATGTTAGCAGCTCAGGATCGTCAGAAGAGCTATGCTGACAAGAAAAGACGACCGCTGACCTTCGAAGTTGGGGATTCGGTTCTGCTTAAGGTCTCACCATGGAAGGGACTTATAAGATTTGGGAAATGAGGAAAGTTAAGTACAAGGTTTATTGGACCGTTCAAAGTTCTTCAGAAGATTGGGAACCAAGCCTACAAGCTCGAATTACCCGAAGAACTAGATGGTAGTCATAACACTTTCCATGTGTGTTATTTGAGGAAGTTCACGGGAGAAGTTCCCGACATAATTCCGATCTCAGAGTTAAGAATGGATGAGAATAAGAGGCTAATCGAAGAGCCCGAGGTAATTATTGACCATAAGACTAAGAAGTTACGACGCAAGATGGTCGACTTAGTGCTAGTCCGATGGAAACATTTGAATGGTCTGAATCTCACTTGGGAAACAGAAAGTGACATGATGAGTCGCTATCCGCATCTGTTTGCTGATGCATGATTCCGGGACAGAATCATCCTAAGCGGGAGAGAATTGTAACGCCCGGGTATCGGGGCTAAGCATTTTTAGATGATGTAATAGTCTAGGTCAACTATTGTAACTCTTTTTGAAGTAATAAAGATGAAATATTTGAGTATTATGTGAATTATGTGTATTTGTGTGCTTATTACTTATTTATAAATGTATAATAAATAAAGGATAAAAATAAGCGTCAAAATTAAAATATGAGATAAGCCCGATATCTTTACATAAAGTTGTAGTGGTCGAAACAAGGATTTCGGGGATATAAAGAACGCCGGAATCCGAGTTATAACGAAGAAGTTATGACCCGTCGAAGTTTCACGACGGAACCGGCACGACACCGGGAAGCGTAAATAGTGAATTCACGATAGAGCGACTTTTAGCCTTAGCAATCTAAACAAAAGTCGTAGAATATGTTAAACCGAGAGCGTCCATAAAAAGAACGCCCAAATCTGACTTCGTATGACGAAGTTATGATTTTTCGAAGTTTCGGCTTAGCGGTGTACAACCCGAAGTTCGAATATTAGACCGAACGGTTTTTAGCCGACACAACCTAAACGAGAATCGAAGATCTCATTAATAGTAGCGTAACGATAAAATGACAGACGAAAGCGGACGTCGGAAGAAGAAGTTATGAATTTTTAACGGACCAATCCTGTCCCGGCCTGTTAAAAATATAAATTTAAAATAAATCAAAATTAGCCGACGGAGTCTAAACGAAAGTTGTAGAGTACGTTCCCGCCTACGCGTGGATATAAAGAACGTCGGAAACGGTGCTCGTACGAGGAAGATACGAATTTTTAAAGGTTAGACTCGAATTTGCGAAGCCTGTTGCTCGATTGATGACGTGGGAAGATCCTAGTCGTTGCTTGCTGATCACGTCTCGCTTCGGATGAAGGACACGTCGCCTCGCATTACGCCCCGCGTCCGAAGTTGGGTACGCCCGGCGTACTTGGTGTTGTGCGGTCCGAAAGATGGCCACGTAGCCCCACCGAGACCCTGCCACGTGCGAAGCCAGTTGGTGACTCTATCTGAACTACGCCCCGTGTAGTGCTGTACGCCCAGCGTACCACCGAAGGCTCGCGGCTACAAATACCCTGCGAAGGCAGCCGACTTTCTTGCACCAAAATCACTTCTCTCTCTAACTTCTTTCTCTCTCTAGGGTTCCAAACCCCCCCTAAACCCTAGGTAAACCCCCTAGCTCCCGAAGGAAGCCCCGAGGCTCCCGGAGTCCCGAGAAAAAGGGTCTTTCGGTTCGGAAACGCTGCTCCAAGCAAAACCCGGTTCTCTTTAAAATATGCTATAAGTGAGCGACGCCTATGAAATTTTTAATATAGCTTTTAAATAATTATAGTAATGTTATTAGGTCCTTAAAATAAGTATTTGGGCTATTATTATGAGTTATATAGAGTGTTGTTTAACGCTTATATAATAATAATAATAGCTAGACTATTAATTAGTCGCGGTTAACGTTAGACTAAACCCTAGTGGTATTGATACTACGTTTTGTCGAGGGAAAATTATTTTGAGATAACGAAGCGTTGTTCAAGTGCAGAGTCACCACCTTTCAGGTGAGTGCATAGTTACTTTCAGCTTACACATAGATATGACGTATTTTATATAAATTACGTGCTGTGTGTGCCTATTAACTGTATACTTGCTATCTATGCTGGATGAACGATTTTGTACATGTTTTAAACTGTATATGTATTTTATATCTACAAAATGTGTTGGGTAAAACATGGGTAGATGTAATAGTTGCTGTGTGACAAAATAAAATAATTAGAGGCCTCGTTATAGATGTTATTGATGATCCAGTCATCTAGCGGAGTATAGATGACCACGGACTATTCTAGACAGTCTAATGGAACGCTAGCAGGCTCGCAACCTGTAGGTGTTTATTTGAACTGTGTGCTCACCATAAGTACTCCATCCCCCACATGGTTGCCTTATTTGACATGAACTGCTGAGGAACCCCCGAAGCATGTGTTGTCACCCCGATGAAAGTCCTTAGACTAGGTCCCTTGTGTTAGATGTTTTAGGGACATAAATTGAGGATAACGGGAACGGGTAATCGAGTTTGTTTGGTTTGATAAAGTTAATAAACTTATTTATTATGGGTTGAAAACCCTATGTGCTCACCAGGCTCCCAAGCCTGACCCACTAAGTTTCTTGTATTACAGGTAGTGACGCATGAGCATAGATGTTTGGATGAGAGATAAGGGATTATAGGCCTGTAAATACGAAATAATGTAGTAAGGCTTATGTTGTACTGTTTATGCTTTCGATCTGTATCGAACATGACATCCCGAGTCTTTTAATGAAATACATTTCTTTGGAGATGCTTTTGATAAATCTTTATTATATTTTGTTTTGGGACAAATTCCGTAACACTTTTATTTAAAATGTTACTCTGATTTTCAAACAAGCATAAACAAAATCGGTCTTTTCTGTCCGTGAAAATGGGGATGTCATAAATACAACCTGATCATGGGGTCACAAGCCTACTCACTCCTTCGAGCTCGAAAAAAAACTGAGAGGGCACAATCATTGCCCTACATAACGACAATCCAATCCCTCAATTAACCATTCCACTTCCAGCTGCAAAACCCCATCTGAACATAATCATCACTCCTTTCTGGAGTTCTCGCGAATCACATTCCGGCCTCGAGGAAACCCCTGAGCCTCAAATCTAGAAACTCACGTGCTAGACTCTCCCACTCAACCTGCGGAAATATAAAGAGTACAGATCATCTTCCTGATCCCAAATAAATGCAGTCCTCTGCTCATCAGAATGTGTCCTAGAAATAAGTCCCGATACTGGAAAGCTCGACCAGCTCCTCTCCTGCCGTCGTTATAGCTGTTGAAGATGCTGCGATAGCGATCTCAGCAATGGCTACATGGCATTCGATAAAATACTCAACCATGGTGGTCTAGAAAGACCCAATCATCTCTGGAACCTATCCCCGAACGATCACGATCACCTCCTCCCAGATGATCTCCCTGACACGATCCTTGTACAATACTGGCCTATCCTGGCTGCCAGCTCTTGATCCTGATCTGGATCCGGTCTCAAAATGTCTCGAATAATACATACCATAACAGGGAATCAACTTCCAACTAAACCCCAGGGGTTGTGACTTCCTTGCTACGCGTATGGGTCCTGTGCTTTTAGTAGTACGGGCCCATACTACCTTCCACATCTGCCCATATTTGTCTCAAGTATCACCACAACACCCTACAATATACATAAATGTAGCGAGCGCTCAATCCTCACTCCTAGAGGAAGGCTAAATATCTCATAACTGACCTACCGGTCCCACACAACCCACCCATCCATGAAATTTCTACCAAACCTGTAGCACTAATGTATGCTAGCCATACTGATGGGAATAAAACCCTTTAAGATCGATGAGATCCTTAACAAGTAACACAGTAACACAAGGTAAATAAAAACACAAGATGAATCAAACAGATGTCGAATGATTAATAATCCAAAACCTCAGAAGAACTCTATTAAGAATTGCTACTGTAGAGGTGTGGTAGGGTTACAATGATGTTATCGACAACTACACAGAATACGGTGCATGCATGCACTACATATAGTAAACCCTAATAAATGAAACACGGCTGGACAGGCCCAGTACCGTGAGAACAATGGACTTAGACCAAAAGCCCAATGACGCAACACTTCTTAACCCAACAATCGCCCCCTTTGCTGTTGGATTAGGTGTCTAAGCCCATAACTATAATTGGTATGTACTTGAATTGACAGCAGCACAGTCCTTTTGGGTTGCCCTCAACCTAGCAACTGGACAAGGAAATTATGAAAGGAGAGATATTAATTTATAAGATTAATAAATTAATATATATATATATATATATAAATGATTTATTAATATGTTAATGGATTAATATATTAATTAGAAATCATTATGTTTAATTAATTGTTAGCCAGAAATTAATCAGAATTGATTTTGGGGTTAAAAGAATTAATTATAAGGTGCAGGGACTAGTTTGCAATTATCTAATAGTTGAGTGGAAGGCTCTAGAACCCCCTTGGAAGAGGGTGGACGAAATCTTTAGGGGAAACCCTAATAATTTCGTCCATAGGGGCTTGGATAAGGCCCTTGGGTTTGCTTAGGCCCTAAGCAAAGGATAACTAGGGTTTCCCTTAAACCCTAGATCCCTCAGCTATATAAGGAGCCTCCTGGTTCATGTTTTTGGTCACTCTTTCTTTTGAAGAAACCCTAAGGCCGAGATTTTGCATACTCCCTCTCCTCTCTCTCTCTTCTACTTTCCTTCTTGCTAGTTTGGGTGTGACTCCATTAGAGGCATTACACTTGTGGTGCTAAAGCTTCCAAGAAGATCAAGATCAAGATCAAGGGAATATCAATTGTTTGCTATAACAATTGAAAGGTATGTAAACCCTAAACCCTAGTTTACTATTTTCGATAATAGCCTCTCTCCTCTAGGGTTCTTGTATTGCAATTCAAAGTTGTATGTTCAATAGTTAAAACATAGATCCAAAGTAGGTTGCATGTGAACTTAGGAATTGTTTTTCTAGTTTATTTGTTTTACCTAAAACCCTTTAGTGGTATCAGAGCCATTGTTGTTTTAAATTGAATTGCTACAATTATTGAATTGCAAATTAGGGTTTATAGCTATTAAACCCTAAAGGCCAAATTTTCGATTTCTAGGGTTTTGGATCAAAGGGTTTTTTCGAAAACCCTAGCCTCCAAAGAACCCTAATCGAAATTAGGGTTAGGGTTTTGAAAACCCTAGCCTCCTCCCTTGTAAATTTCGAAATATGCTAGAGGATAACTAGGGTTTCTTGTTTTTTGGATAATTGTTACTTAATTAGATTAATTGGATAATTATCCTTACCCTATTTTTCGAAATTAGAGGGATAAGGATTAGGATTAAATTAATTGATTAATTTAATTAGATAATCCTTACAAGATTTAATAATTTGATTAATAGTTAATTAATAGATAAATATTAAATCTAGTGAATTGGTTTATTTAAATTTGAATTTAACAGCTTAAATTTCGAAATTTATATAAACCCTTGAAGTTTTAAAAAGTTTTAAAACACACCTTATATATATTATAATTAAAGGTTTAATATTATATGTATAAGAATATGGTCAGTCAAATCGCTAGTATGCCTCATTCACGAAGCTAATCTATAAGGGGGGTATAAGGAAACTGCCTATAAAATGGTAGTTGAATGGGTGTCCACTCTCACCCACCGCTTCCTTGATTAGTGGAGGGTCGTTAGCAGAACGGATTTGATAGGACAACTACTTCTCATTAAAAGTATAATGATATTAAAGAAAGTACTAGAACATTATTTTCAAAATCCCAACTCTAGTTACTTTAGGAAAAATGTGAAAAGTATGCTAATCCATGAAATTGCACATTATGCTTTATTGGTCGTTAGTGGAGCGTGTGTGGTTAACCAGCACACTAAAAGGCACTAATAAAGAGTAGCAATGGGTATCTCATAATTGTCATTTTGATGGAGCGTGTGTGGTTTACCAGCACATCAATAGTTAATGATAAAGACAATGAGGTTACCAAGCACATTTGCATGGTTATTCACATCTTGTTTGTGATCCTCGGCATCCCAGTCACAAATAGAAGAGCATAATCTGAGAATAAAACATGCCATTGAATAGTTTCAATGTATCTCAAAAGAATTAGGAATTTCACTTCGTTTGTTTCGTCTAATGGTGGAATTGGTGAATCGTCATTCACCTACCTTTATGAAATTTGCACTTGGATCTCGGCATCCCATTTCTAAGTTGTGAATCTTCATAGTTGGATCCTAACCTTGATACTATATCTTTGGGTTATTCTATTAAGGTATCTTGAAATCTAACTAAAACTTTCTTTCTTTTCAGATGTCTACTCCTGGAAACACTTCTGCTTCGTCCTCCTCCAACCAAAACTTCTCTTTGCTCAATATATGCTCCAAAGTCGTTATGGATGGCTCAAACTATAACGATTGGATGCGCAACATCAAGATGGCTCTTCGCTTCGAGAACAAAGAATATGTTCTTGAAAAGGAGCTCAAAGAGCTTGATGAGAATGAAGCTACTCCTGAAGATCTTGCTGCCTACAAGAAACATTACGATGATGCTACCAAAGTGGCATGCATCATGGTGGCAACTATGTCCCCAGAACTGCAGAGGTACTATGAGGACTACTGGCCTTTCGAGATGAACAAGGACCTTATGGAAAAGTACCATAAGCGAGCTCGTCAAGAAAAGTTCAAAGTAGTCAAGTCACTCATGGCTTGCAAGATGAAAGATGGGGAGTCAGTTGTGTCACATGTGCAAAGAATGCAACGCTACATAGAGCGTTTGGTCAAGCTCAATATTCACTTTGATGAGGAATTGGCCATTGACATGGTCTTGAACTCACTTCCTGAATGTTATGGTCAGTTTATTCTAACTTACCATTTGAACAATACTGAGCAGACCTTGGCCCAATTGCACAACTTGTTGCAGACAGCTGAGGCAGGGATGAAAGGTAAAAGTATACCCTCCACACCTGCTAGTGCCCCTGTTTTGGCTATTGGACAGGGAAAGGGGAAAAAGAGGAAAGGTCCTCCCAAGCAAAACTGGAAGAGCAAGGCTCAAGCTGGGTCATCTAGTAATGGCCCAAAGGCTAAGCCCAATGGTTCCACTCCCCATGTTTCTGATCCAAAAGAGGCAGTTTGCTTTTACTGCAACCAAAAGGGGCATTGGAAGAGATCTTGCCCACAGTATCTGCAAGATATCAAGGATGGCAAAGTGAAGCCATCTTCGGCAGGTATTTACACTATTTATGCTAATAACTCATTATCTTCTCGTTCATGGGTCCTTGATACAGGATGTGGTTTTCATATCTGTTCTGATTTGCAGGGTCTAAAGGAAAGTGAGGAGATAGAGCGAGGAAGGATAAACCTGATCATGGGAAACAGAAAGTCTTCACCAGTAACCAAGATCGGAGTTTATCAGCTTCTGCTTAGTAATGATGTTAGATTAGATTTAATAAATTGTTGCTATTCGTCTGAGATGACGAGAAACATTATTTCATTTCATGCATTGTTCAGACAAGGTTTTACATATTCTTTTAATGATTTGAATGGTTCAATTTCTGTTTATAAGAATGGTGTTTTTATGTTTGAAGCTTTGCCTTGTAATGGTGTGTATGAAACAGTGACTTGTGTTGATAGCCTAGGAAATAGTGTACTTAATATTGACTTGTCTAATAGTGTAGACAAGGCATGCTTGTGGCATTGTCGTCTTGGACACATTAACAAGAAGCGCATAGCCCAACTCCAAAAGGATGGAGTGTTGGAATCATTTGACCTAAAGTCAGATGATATGTGTGAGTCTTGTCTTTTGGGAAAGATGACAAAATCACCATTCACAGGGTCTTGTGAAAGAGGTGAAGGTCTGTTGGATCTCATACACACGGATGTGTGTGGACCCTTCAGATCAACTACAAGAGATGCTAATCGATTCTATGTGACCTTCACTGACGATTATAGCAGATATGGATATATCTACTTGATCAAGCATAAGTCAGAAACTTTTGAAAAGTTCAAAGAGTTTAAGCATGAAGTCGAAAATCAATTGGGCAGAAAGATAAAGATACTTAGATCCGATAGAGGCGGGGAGTATCTTAGTATCGAGTTTAACGACTATCTGAAAGAATGTGGGATAGTCTCACAATTGACTCCTCCTAGGACACCACAGTTAAATGGTGTAGCTGAGAGGCGCAATCGAACCTTGTTAGACATGGTTCGTTCTATGATGAGTCGGGCTTCGCTTCCTATTCACTTCTGGGGGTATGCCTTAGAGACAGCCGCCCACATCCTCAATCTTGTCCCTACAAAGAAGGTTGCCAAAACACCTCACGAAATGTGGACAGGGAAAGTTCCCTCGTTAGCACATATTAAAGTCTGGGGTTGTGAAGCTTTCGTAAGACGAGAGACTCACGACAAGCTAGCAGCTAGAAGTGAGAAATGTGTTTTCATTGGTTACCCAAAGCAGTCTTTTGGATATTTGTTCTACAGGCCTAGTGAGAACGTGGTCTTTGTAGCACGAAGAGGAGTCTTTCTTGAAAGAGCTCATATTCAAAGAGGACAGTGGGAGCACTATTGACCTTGAAGAAATTCAAGAGTCAGCCAATGAAGGAACCTTAGATGACACTAGCACTCAACCAGAGGAAACAGTTCCTGTTGAACCAATTGATAACTCATTACCTCTTAGAAGATCCACTAGGGTGAGTGTGCCACCTGAGTTGTATGGTTTTCATATTACTTCAGATGGTGACACATTCATAAGTGACAGAACACTGGTAAACTTAGATGAACCAGTCACTTATAAGGAAGCAATGGCAGGCCCAGAGGCTTCCAAGTGGAAAGAGGCAATGGACAGCGAGATTAAGTCCATGTATGACAACCAAGTTTGGAATTTGGTTGATAGTGCACCAGGTCGCAAGACAGTTGGGTGCAAATGGATCTTCAAGAAGAAGACAGACATGGATGGAAATGTGCATACATTCAAGGCTCGACTGGTTGCAAAAGGTTTTACTCAAACCCCAGGGGTTGACTATGATGAGACTTTTTCGCCAGTGGCTAAGATTAAATCTATTAGGATATTGCTCGCCATAGCTGCCTTTCATGATTATGAAATCTGGCAGATGGATGTCAAAACTGCTTTCCTTAATGGGAAGTTGGCTGAAGATGTTTACATGAGTCAGCCAGAGGGTTTTGTTGATGCAAAGTTTCCCAATAGAGTGTGCAAGCTTGAGAAATCCATTTATGGATTGAAACAAGCATCTCGCAGTTGGAATCTTTGCTTCCATGAGAAAGTCAAAGAGTTTGGTTTCTCTAGAAGTGAAGATGAGTTTTGTGTGTATATCAAGGCTAGTGGGAGTATAGTAACTTTTCTGGTGTTATATGTCGATGACATATTACTCATTGGTAACGACGTTCCAACCTTGAAAGAGGTTAAGTCTTGGCTTGGAAAGTGTTTTGCAATGAAAGACCTTGGAGAAGGTGCCTATATTCTTGGGATTAGAATATTGAGAGATAGAAAGAAGAGACTAATTGGACTTAGTCAGAGCACATACTTGGATAAGGTACTAAAGAGGTTTAGTATGGAAAATTCCAAGAAGGGAGAGCTACCTATCCAGAGCAATACCAAATTGAGTAAGACTCAATGCCCGAGTACAGATGTTGAAATAGATGACATGAGTCGTGTACCTTATGCTTCCGCTGTCGGATCGATCATGTACGCTATGACATGTACTCGCCCTGATGTGGCATTTGCTTTGAGCATGGTCAGTCGCTATCAGGGAAACCCAGGTAGAGCTCATTGGATAGCAGTTAAGAATATACTCAAGTATTTGCGAAGGACAAAGGACTGGGTTCTTGTGCTTGGTGGCAGTGATACTTTGAGAGTAGATGGTTACAGTGATGCCAGCTTTCAGACGGATAGAGATAACTTCCGTTCTCAGTCGGGCTGGGTATTTTTACTGAATGGAGGAGCAGTTACTTGGAAGAGTTCCAAGCAAAATACGGTGGCTGATTCTACTTGTGAATCAGAGTACATTGCAGCAAGTGAAGCGTCGAAAGAAGCAGCTTGGTTGAGGAACTTCATCGGGGATCTCGGAGTTGTTCCAACCATCCAGGAGCCTATGGAACTCTTCTGTGATAATGAAGGAGCGGTTGCCTTGACAAAGGAACCGAGAGATCATGGTAAGACCAGACATATCGACAGAAAGTACCATTTCATTAGACATAGAGTTGAAGAAGGCCATCTTATAGTAAAGAGGGTGTCATCTGAAGATAACCCAGCAGATCCCCTCACAAAGGGTCTGAGTAGGGCTAAGCATATTCAACATGCTCGGAGCATAGGACTGAAAGATGATATTAGTTTTAGTAGTTAGATTAGTTTTTGAAACTTGTAACAAAGTAAATGTAATTGACTTTTGGTGATTAAATAATAAAGTATTATTTATAAGTTTGGCTACTACCTTTTGTCAATTGTTTATTACTATGTTTCATATTTTGCATGTTTTACTTCCTGAATAATGAGATTATTCAAACTCCACAGTCGCTCGTACTCTTGGAAGTAAGTAGTGAATTAAGACTGTCATGAATTGGATTGCAGATTGTCTAAGGATAGACATGGCAATAGAATTGCTGCAATGTTCATGAGTACTCAGAAATTGAGATTTGAGTATTGGATAAACCCACGCTCAGAGTATTACTTCATGTAATTCATCACGAGTAATACTGAGACGATAATATCTTATAATCTTGAAACGAAGATATATGAGTTGTAATTTACAAGTCGGTTGTGCATTGGTGATACGAAAACGCATCAGTAACTTGGTGTTATAAAACGTATTGTCATGCATAATTTGATGAGTAAAAGATACAAGCATATGAGTCAACGTTTATTCGTTCCTTTTGCCCTAACAGGAAAAGCGATATCTGTGGGCCCCTCGATGATTTGGTGTTGACTTATGTGCTGGGCCCAGCCAGGACTAAATTGATGTGTTCGATTAGAAGTCCTACATCATCACAAATCAGGAATCGGGAAACATAGATTCTGGACAAACAGATTGATTACATTCCATGTCTTTTGTCTGGGGATATCAAGCAGAACGAAGGGTTATATGATCACTTATCTTAGGACACGTAACTGACTGGGTCAGAGTTCGGCAGCAGCTTTTGGAAGCTACAATTTGCTGGTCAAATTTAGAAGGCATACTAGCAATTATAGTTACAGACTTATCCAAGTGGGAGACTGTTGGATTAGGTGTCTAAGCCCATAACTATAATTGGTATGTACTTGAATTGACAGCAGCACAGTCCTTTTGGGTTGCCCTCAACCTAGCAACTGGACAAGGAAATTATGAAAGGAGAGATATTAATTTATAAGATTAATAAATTAATATATATATATATATAAATGATTTATTAATATGTTAATGGATTAATATATTAATTAGAAATCATTATGTTTAATTAATTGTTAGCCAGAAATTAATCAGAATTGATTTTGGGGTTAAAAGAATTAATTATAAGGTGCAGGGACTAGTTTGCAATTATCTAATAGTTGAGTGGAAGGCTCTAGAACCCCCTTGGAAGAGGGTGGACGAAATCTTTAGGGGAAACCCTAATAATTTCGTCCATAGGGGCTTGGATAAGGCCCTTGGGTTTGCTTAGGCCCTAAGCAAAGGATAACTAGGGTTTCCCTTAAACCCTAGATCCCTCAGCTATATAAGGAGCCTCCTGGTTCATGTTTTTGGTCACTCTTTCTTTTGAAGAAACCCTAAGGCCGAGATTTTGCATACTCCCTCTCCTCTCTCTCTCTCTCTTCTACTTTCCTTCTTGCTAGTTTGGGTGTGACTCCATTAGAGGCATTACACTTGTGGTGCTAAAGCTTCCAAGAAGATCAAGATCAAGTTCAAGGGAATATCAATTGTTTGCTATAACAATTGAAAGGTATGTAAACCCTAAACCCTAGTTTACTATTTTCGATAATAGCCTCTCTCCTCTAGGGTTCTTGTATTGCAATTCAAAGTTGTATGTTCAATAGTTAAAACATAGATCCAAAGTAGGTTGCATGTGAACTTAGGAATTGTTTTTCTAGTTTATTTGTTTTACCTAAAACCCTTTATTTGCGTCAATTGAGGCGAGAGATTACTGCTGCAGAACCTGCGTGGTCTTCTTTACTGTTTTGAACAGCTTCGGTATGATAGCAAGAATAGTGCGAAGAAAGTTGATATACCACCGAAGCATGTCATTGAAAATCTTCTTTGCAACATCATCATTGGATTTACATCTGTTTATTATATCCAGAATATGTTCAAGAGCAATAGTAGAAAACAGATGTTTGTCACACAAGGCGAATAGGCACTTCAATGGAGCATCCGAACCTTCAAGACTTTTAGTAAACATCACCGTCAAGTGTTCGGTGTCAATCTTGCCCATACGCATATGATTCACGTCACTAGCTTTGCCAATGGGTTTAACAGTAGGCTTGCATCTCAAAGCAGTGGCAACTTCTTGATCGAGCTTTGCAACTTCATGGATATACGACACCAACATTCTTTTGATATGATCAAGAATGGGTTCGTACTTCTGCTCATTAGTTAGCAAAAGGTTTGTGAACAGAATCCAGTCAGGAGGATTGAGGTTCGGTAGGTCAGCAAGAGAAAACTCATGAACTGAATCTGCAGAGTCACGAGTGACCCGAAACCTCACATTGATGAAGTTCCCTGCGAGAACTGGCTTCAATACCTTGACCATAGTAATCTTCAGTGCACTCTAGGTCAGATATTGAGGTTGCGAGAAAGCAAGATAATAATCAATCAGTTCTCGATCAACCTTCAGGTCAGGTGAAGGAACAGAGGCGATTGGCTCAAAACAATGAAAAACGAACGCTCGCCTAGTAATTGGCATATCAAATTGAGAATATTTTGAGTTCTCCAGGTCAAAGGAGATGACCGGCTCTAGCCAATGTGAACTTGGAGATTCGATAGCCTCTTTGATCAACTTTTCTAATGTCCACAAAATAAACAGAGTTTTTCTGCTTTCCAGTGCAACACGGTCTTCGTTCTGCTTTCGTTCCCTCTCTTCTTCTTCTCTCGCGATCCGAGCATTTTCCTCAAGCTCTTGGTCACAGAGTTTTCATTTTAAAGCCTCTTCTTCGGTTTATTGTTCTTCTTCATTTTCACTAATAATCTTCTTTCCTTTATCTTGCTCCTTTGAACTCGAAGCTTCATTATCCTTCGGTTTATTGGTGACAGTTGGTTTAACAGGAGGTGGTGGAGGATTTGCACCTGTTGGAGTTTGGCTTGTGGGGGGTTGTTTTGGTGGAGCTTGACCTGCTTCTCCCCCTTGTTTTGGAGGGATACTCACCTCTGAAACACCTTCAATTCTGCTAAGCATTATAAGTGCAGGACATAATTTATCAGCCAAATGTTGCCTGACGATGATGGTTAGAATCGAATCATGGGCCTCAAGTAGATTAGATAGAAGAGCATGAACAACACCACCACAGCTTTTCACAACTGCACGCTCGGAATTTAGATCATCAATCTCCTTTTGTGCTTGGGTGAGCTTAATAGATTGAGTTTTGAGCAAAGTAGATTGTCGAGCAATCTCATCCATCACTTTATTTTCCATAAATAAATCATCCTGGATTTTGTCGAGACGAGAGTTGATAGACTTGTGGAGCGCCGAGTGATCAGTTTGGATGTTTGTGCGAACGGTTTCAAGTTTCACTTGTTCGGCTTGGAGGGAAGAAACAAGCTTCTCGACAGCGGCATTCACTGTGTTTGCATTTTGTTGTGACTCAGCTTGGAAGGACTTCAAAAATTCTTTAGCATCTGACATTAGTTTTTCGAAATTTGCGGTCGCTGTCTTGGTGGAATCATCGACTGCTTTGGGTGCTTTCTCAATGGAAGTTTCATGCTGCTGGACCAGGGTAGCCACTAGAGCTTGAATAGCAGCGTTAGAGTATGTTGATGTGGAAGATTTGGATGAAGAGGTGAGCAGAGTATCAAGCTTCTCATTCAAAGCCTTGAGATGCCTCTTGGTGACTGGGGCATCGTCATCATCATCACTTTGAACAGTGTAAGGACTGTAGTGAAAAGTATCAAAATCCATATCCGCTCCACCAAGAACGGTATCTGATTCGTCTGAGTTTGTTGGAGACAGAGGTTTGGAGGTAATGGGGGTTTTGACACCTGAAGTTCGTGCCCCGGCATCAGATGCGTTGACAGGAGGTGTAGGTACAGTAGAAATAGTGGTGGTGGTAGCTTCGGTGAATAATGGTGGCGGTACAGGTGTAGAAGTGGGAGTTTGAGAGGAAGTTGGAGGAGGGCATGGAGCGATAGAAATCGGAACAGTAGTGTGATGAGGAGAAGGAGGTGATTACCTCTGGTGAGACTTCACGGGCCGAATCATCAGACTGATCTTGCTCCTGCTCGAGTTCAACCTCAACATCTTGATCCGATGGAACGTATTCACTATCACTGGATGATGGAGCTTTCGCCTTGTGTGCCATCTTCTTCAGCTTTCACTTCTTAGGAGCCGAAGGGTCTCCAGTGGAACCCTTTCGCTTCTTAGGTGTGACAGGTTTAGAGGAGGGCCCTCTTGAATTTCCTTCCTTGTATCTCCTTTCTTGCCCTGTTTAGCTGGTTTATCAGCCATATCAAGTGATTGTTGGATCTCAAGGGTTAACTATCTTGGCCCCGTGGCTGGAAGCTTTTTGTATTCATTAATGAGCTTGCTAGCCTTTGAAACACACTGATACATGGATTCTGGAATTGAACCGACAAATGAAAATTTAGTGAAATCTGCCACGATGATTTTTATGGTGTGAAAAGTAGCAATTGCAGACATTAATGAATCTGCCATAACTGGAACTTGAAACTTCTCCATTGCCCGGTGAGTAATAATAGTCCAAAATCTCCCACATGAAATCTCAGTGTGACGTGATGAAGAATTCAAACTATGAACCAGTTGAGTCCAGAGAATCGACCCATAATCAAGATTGATTCCATGATACAGACCATAGAGAATGGTCATGAAACCCTTGCTAGCACCATCAGATCCAGAGACACGTTCAGAAAAACTCTTAGATAGAAGAGTAAACAACCCATTCCATTGAGGAGGAAGGCAGGACTTCTTGACCTTTGTAATCGTGGTGAGAATGTCATTATACCCCGTATTGTAGAACATCTCAAAGAGTTGTACAGTGGAAATCGAGTCAGGGTTCACCATTGAGTCTGCATAAGGTAGCCCTAAAAGAGAACAAAACCTAGCTTTCGAGACTGAACTCTTCTTATCAAAAATCTCAAATAAAATCTTTTCATCGGCCTTGACGTACTTTTCCAGAGAGTAAACCTGAGAAAGGAGGGACATTGGAACAACATCGACTTTAGTAAGAGCATTCACCAGTGGTGACTATTTCAGGCATTCGACGATATGCAGCATGTAGGGATCATACTTGTAAGGCACCAAGTTGATGATCAGATTCTGGTTGGGCTTGATTGTGAGGTGAGATGATTGAGCGGTGTTTTCTTGAACTGAAGAAGAGTCTGCCATTGTAGAAGCTTGGTGAGGAAGAAGAGAAATCGCCTTGAGAATGCTTGAGAGTGTTTGTAAAGAGAAAAACGGAATGAAACAAAACCCTTTATACGATTTCTAGGAGAGAGAAATATCTATTAATGATGATAGCGTAACGTTCTGAAACGACGCCGAAAAAGATGCGATTTGACAACTGTCTTTCCCCAAAAAAAACGTGTCAAGCGGCATGACGATAGGGTAACGTTCCAAATTCATGCACCTTTTTCAAAATCTTATCCATTCATCTCCTCTGCAAATTAAGCAACCGTTTCAAATTCCTTTTCAAAACCGAATCTCCCTCTCGCTTCATATTCCAAATAGATGGACATAACACCTGTCACTTCTTTAATAATAAGAACACCAAGAAGCGAAACAATAAATCAGCAAATTACCATTGGAACCACGAACCAGACTTTGGAAGATCATAAAGAACTTCATGCAAGAGCGTGCCAAAGAAAACGAAATAAAGCAAGTTATTGATGTGGGATATTAGTGATGTCTTTAGAGACACAAAACTGTGGATCCCGGGCACGAATTGCTTCCTTCAAAGTCAAGAGAGACTTAGAAGTGTTTGTGTGGTTTCCCGTTGAAGTACGATCAAATACTTGTTAAGAAGCAATGAAAGGCATCTTTTCAATATGCGGCTATAAGGGTAGCTTTCGCTTCAACTGAACTACGAACCTTGACATAAGACCGAAAGTTGAGTGAAGTACTTGTGTGGCCAGTGTAGCCAAAAACATCAAGTAGGTTTGTGCATTTTTCAGTGACTTGGTGATAATTTAGAAATCTCAAAACATCAAAATTAAAATTGGATCTCTTGGGTAGAAATATCCTTGTGTCGGAGCATTTCATAAAGATCTCATAAAAAAATAAAAGAGATTTCATGGTCAATTCAGTAAAGGAATTGGATTTTGGGTTTCACTTAGTACGTGGTGAAATGAAACTAAGATCATTAACACAGATGTTGTGTAACCATAAACCTCAGTGGTAAATGTTGAGAGTCTCAAGGGTTACGTTTATGAAGCGTAATGTGATGGAGAAAAGTATGAAGGTGGTTAAAGAACCGAAAGTAACTCTGCTATACAATTAGGACCGAGCAGATAACTCTTAAATCATTGTGAGAAGAGTAAGGTAGCTCATGACTTAAGTGATTTTGGCAGCCTGATTGGGAAGAAACGAGTTGTATATGTCGAATCAGTAAGGCTTCACTTAGAGTCTTAGAGGCTTTAGACAACATGCAACATCATGCTTCTAGGGACACTAAGCTAGTACAAAGATAAAGAGATTTATACCTGCCCCAGCTCCATCACTCGAATTCTTCTATGAACCTTTCAATTAGATAAACAAAATTAGAAGAGAAAATATTTTTGTATTTTTGATTTTTCTGAAAATAAATAAAAACAGAAGAGAAAATATTTATGTATTTTTGAATTTTCTGAAAATAAATAAAAACAGAAGAGAAAATATTTTTGTAATTTGGAATTTTCTGAAAATAAATAAAAACAGAAGATAAAATATTCTTGTGTTTTTGAAAAAATAACGTACAAAAAGTATACATGATGTTTCAACCGAGAGTTCGCCTGTTGATGAATAAAGCGAAATACACCGGATGTTCGGTATAATTTGGTTACCGAAAAAATCGGAACCGAAATAGACCGAGCGTTCGGTCTATTTCGCTTGTCAATTTTTAATGAGGCGAAAGCGAAAGTGATACTCAAGGGAGCGAAGATGGTTTCGGTACAGATTCAACTTCCATCATTCCTAAGCCTTGGACTATTCTATAGAAGGTTGCTTCAGGTAAGGCTTTAGTGGAATGTTGCGCTGAGTTATGATAAATACGGATTGCACTTTCTGAGTCGCAGTATAGGGGAATTTTGTTCATATTCAGGCCATAATCTCTTAGTTGGCTTTGGATCCAGACGACCTGTGAGGTACAAGATGCTGCGGCTATATATTCAGCTTCAGTAGTAGATAGGGATACATATGTTTGTTTCTTAGACTGTCAGCTGACGAGTTTACCATCAAGAAATTGACAACCTCCAGTTGTGCTCTTTCGATCTAGACCACATCCTCCAAGATCGACATCGGATAATGCTTGAAAAAAGAAGCATGATTTGGTTGGATACTATATTTCGAGAGACGAGGTTCGCTTCAAATATCTGAGGATATTCTTAACATCCACCAAGTGAGGTTCGCGTGGATTGGTTTGGAACCTGGCACAATAGCAAAGAGAAAACATGATATCCGGTCTACTAGCTGTAAGATACATTAGTGACCCTATCATTTGACGATAGAGGGTCATGTCAGCAGCCGGTTTATCCAGGGATGGTGTCAGCTTCGTTCCGAATGCTATTGGAACCTTCACTTTTGAGTCTCCCATCATGCCAAATTTTGCTAGCAAAGTCTTTGTGTAAGCCTCCTGATTGATAAATATACCTTCTGGTCCCTGTCTTATGTTCAGGCCAAGGAAAAAGTTAATTGGACCCATTGAGCTCATCTCAAATTTAGTCTCCATCAATTTTCGGAATTCAGCTGTTAAGTTGGGATTCATGGAAATGAAGATGATGTCATCGACATAAATTTAGACTATCATAAGGTGGTCACCCTCTTTCTTGCGAAAGAAGGTTGAGTCAACCGAACCTTGTTTGCATTTAGACATTTTTAGAAAGCGAGTTAAAGTTTCATACTAGGCTCTAGGGGCTTGCTTTAGACCGTAAACTGGCTTGTCGAGAATGTAGCAATGATCAGGATATTTCTCATTCACGAAACCTGGTGGTTGTTCAACATATACAGTTTCTTCCAACTCCCCATTCAGGAAAGCACACTTGACGTCCATTTGAAAAACTTCAACATTCTTATGTGCTGCATATGCCAGAAAGATCCGCACGGATTCTAACCTTGCTACTGGAGCGAAGGTTTCTTCATAATCTATCCCTTCTTCCTGACAATATCCTTTCACTACAAGTCTCGTTTTGTTCTGTATCACATTCCCTTCTTTATCCATCTTGTTACGAAATACCCATTTTAAACCAACTATAGATGCATCCTTTGGAGTAGGAATCAGTCTCCAGACTCGGTTTCTCTCAAACTCGTTGAGTTCGTCTTGCATAGCCTGTACCCAATCAGAATGATCGAGTGCGGTGTAGACAGTTTTCGGTTCTATCTTGGAGACAAACGAATTAAACATGCAATATTCCACTTGAGAGAATAAAGAAGTTTGTTTCGCTTTAACTTGAGAATGTGTAAGGACTCCTTCAGATGATTCACCAATCACTTGTGTTTTCGGATGATCTCTTGTCCATTTAGTGAGTGGAGGGTAATTTGGATCATAGGCATGATCCAGTTCGGCATCTACATCTTTTTCAAATTCTGATTGATCATCATCGACATTCGTACTATGATTCTCCCCCTCGAATGATGACATGGTTTCAGTAATAGGTTCAGAAGGCTGCCCCTCGAATGGACTTTCATGGGTCGTTTTTGGTGACTTGTTCTCCTCCTGGGGATGTGAATCATGTTTTGTTGATGGAGACGAACATTCCCCTGCAGTGGTGTGCTATCTTTTGGAGGTTCGCTTGAGGCATGAGTTTCGCTTGGACTTTGAGGTTCACTTTCCATGTCCTTTGCAGCGTCATCGATTATCTTCTTTAGATTATCAATTTTGTTATCGGCTGCCTTCGCTTCAGAGTTGATGGCCTTTTTTGGTTCATCAAAGAGCGACATGTACTCTTCAAACAGATTGGATACCGACAGTGTGACTTGTCCGGTCTAAGGAAAGATTTCCTCCATTGGACTTTCGCTTGATTGAGATTTCTTCATGTAATTGTCGTCAAACGTGACATAATAGGTTTCTTTTATCTTCTTGGATCTTTTATTGAGAACCCTATATGCCTTGGAGGTTATAGAGTACCCCAAGAAAATCCCTTCGTCAGCTTTTACATCAAACTTGTTTCGGTTCTCTTTGGAGTTGAAGATGAAACACTTGGAACCGAAGACATGGAAAAACTTTACGTTAGGTTTGCGATTATTAAGAATCTCATATGGAGTAACAGAAAATGCTTATTGAGAAAGGATCAGTTTTGGGTATAGCAAGCAGCAGCAATGGCATCGGCCCAAAAATACAGAGGAAGAGAGGCGAAGCTAAGCATGGTTCGAGCAGCCTCACATAACGAGCATAAGGAGCAGAGAAGTTGTGTGTGACTCCCTTTTCGGTTAGAAATTCTTCAAAATCTTTGTTCTTGAATTCCAATCCGTTGTCTCTTCTAATATTTCTGACCACCTTTCGCAGTTGAAGCTCCACTTGTTTTACAAAGTTCTTGAGTTTAGGAGTCGCCTCTGATATCTGTTTAAGAAAATATACCCAAGTGAATCGTGAAAAATCATCGACAATAACAAGGATGTACTTACTACCACCGACACTCTCAATTGCCGAAGGCCCACAAAGATCAATGTGTAGCAGTTCAAGAGGTTCAATAATCTTTGTGTTCACAAGAGTTGGATGACTTTTCCTGCTTTGCTTCCCCATTTCACATGCAGCACATAGATGATCTTTGTCAAACTTCAAGAGGGGAAGACCTCGCACATGATCACCAAGAACGAGCTTGTTGATATCTTTAAAATTGAGGTGTGAAAGTCTTCTGTGCCATAACCACCTGTCATCAAAGTGAGCCTTTGTTAACAAGCAAACAGCAAGCTTTTCTCATATCGGATTCAGATTTAACGAATACATCTCTCCTTTTCGTTGTGACTTCAGTAGAACCGTTTTCGTTTCCTTCTCTATGATCTCTGACCCTTCATCATCGAACGATACATTCAGGCCAGTCCCCACAACTAATTGCAAAACACTGATCAGGTTGTGTTGTAAACCTTCCACATAGGCAACTTTTTGGATTTAGAAATCTCCATTCGTGATCATGTCGTAGCCTTTTATTGTGCCATAAGAGTTGTTTTCCGTATTTGACACATCCACCATCTTTGAGAGCACGAAACTCCCTCAGTTCTTCCTTCCTCCCCGTCATGTGACGCGAGCCGCCACTATCAATATACCATTTGTCGTCAAACTGCTCGTCACAAATAATCTACAAAAATTAAGCAGATTTAGGAACCCAAAGTTGTTTGGGTCCTGGTGAGCCTTTTACATGACAAGGAAAAGCAATAGAAAGATCATTCATATACATTCGTTTTATTAATGTGGTTTCGTCTTTTCTTTTAATGGTGAAAACTTTGATTTTGTTATTCGCTTTGTTTGAATCAGTTTGTTTTTCTTTATTTTGATTCTTAACAAATTCTTTCTTATCCTTCTAAGGGTTAGTGGTCGTCTTCTTTATTTGAACTTCAGAATCGGAGACGAGCTTTCTCTTCCCTTTGACATCCTTGATAGGAGTTTTCTTTGGTTGAGAGTGAGTGTGATTGGCTTTCTCAGAGATCCTTTTTGAAACGGAAGACTTATGATCGAAACTACTCTTTTGTTTCTGTGAATCACAAGAATGACAGTGTGAACACTGTTTGGATTTCGCATGCGTATGTACTTTCGTCTTTTGGTTGGAACCCTTTTCTTTACGTACATAGTTGGAGTTCTGGGATTGCCAAAACTGCTTCCTCTTGTTGAGCTTTTTCTGATATCTCCTGTTTCGTTGACGCTTCTGCTCTGCAATTTTCTTGGAAGATTTGTGAATATTCACATTCGCTTTCGGCTTCCTAGCATGAGGTTCGGGTCTCACCGACTGCGGTTCGTTTAAACCTTTTGAGAGTTCACCTTGAACGTCTTTGGTGCCACTTGTGCTGGCTTTATCGAACCTTGAAGGTTTATTTAGTGGTTCAGCTACGTATATGTTTTTTACTCTCCATGAGGTTCGTTCTGATAAGCCTTTCGTTTCGTCGACATTGTCGATTGGAGCTGACCAAAAATGATTATCACAGCCATCAGCGTTGTCTTTATCTACCAAGGCTGTTAGCTCAGCTGTATGATCCTTAGTAACTCCTGCAGTAGTGTATACTTGATTTGGCACGGTTTGTACCTTTTGGTATACCACAGCCTTCTCTTTTAGGACTTTGACCTTTTCTGTAGACAATCGAGCGAACTCAACAGAGTTTTCGGATATAAGGACTTTTGTTGGTTCAGGTTCAGTTTTAATAAATTCAGAACAATCAACCTCGTCCTCCACAGATATTTCACTCATGTCACTGTCCTCATCAAATTCAGACGTATTTTCAACATTAATCTTGTTATCTGAACTTAACTTAGAACTCGATGAATCAAATTTCTGTACAGTTTCAGTCTTTATTTTCAATTTATCATTTTCATCCAGTAAGTTTCTAAGCATGTCCTTGTGGTCCTTGGACTTAATAAATGACTCGATTTTGTCCAGTCCAATTCTGTATGCTTCTGATGAGACAATTGATTCACAATTATAACAATCGACATCTATTTCGTCTCCCTTTAACTCAAGGAAAGACAAAATCATTTTGTGAATTTTGTTGCCAATCTCACAATCTAAATGCAACTGAGTAATATTGGAATAAAGACATTTAGCAATTAAACAAAAAAAATATTCCTTTGTTTCAAAAACTTTAAATTGTCACGTTGCATATAAATCAAATCGTCTCTTGTCCTAACCAACTCTAATTCCTTCTTCTCTATACATATCCTTCGCTCCTCACTCTTGGAAGACACCCTGCTAATTTGATCAGTTAGGTTAGAGTTTGTGAGGCGAGTTTGTTTTAGGCTACTACTTAAACTAGAAAAGGTGAATTTTAAATCATTTAACTCTTTTTCATAGTTAGAAACTGGTATTTCGAGAGATTCAAGGATGGAATTTACCTTCTTGATCAACCGATCACACTCGTTGATCTGCTCTCCAACTGGCTTTGCAGTGAAGCATTTGTCTTCCCTTTCCTTCGTCTCATCACACCCGCCATCTGTAGTATAGCCTCTCATTTGTGATACTCCTGCGGTCACCATCAGACACTTTCCAGCAAACTCTGAACCTTTTTCTTTCGCGACAAATGCCCTGCCATGAGTGGGCTTGCGAACTTCCTCATCTTCCTAATCAGTGGACCATACCTCTACACCACCGAACTTGTTTTCTTCAATATTTTCCTGCACAATTAACACAAGCATGGATTTATCGTTAGACTTCTTTTTCTTGGTCTCTTCAAGCTTACGCATGTAGTAAGCTTCGTCGTATTCTTCCTCTTTCTTCTCATTCATTCTCCTTATCATGCATTCCTTCTCTAGATGGTTTTTGCCATGACAATAATTGCAGTCATAGCCCGAGTCACCCACAAGTTTGCTATCCTTCTTTTCTTCTTCTTTCTGAGGAGCACTTTTAATCTCCTCTTTCGCTTTCTCCGAACTATAGCTACCCTGCCAGTTTCGGTTCTTGGCTGGGAACTTCTTTCTAGCAAACCGCTTGGGATTGGATACCATCAACGCGTATTCTTCGTTTGTCAGATCACACTCAGAAAGATTTGACTATGCTTCTTCTTCACTCACATTCTTACCCTTTGAGATAAGAGCCAATGATCCCATTCCGGAGACTACCTTCATTTCCTTTGTCACAACACTTTCATGAGACTTGAGAATTCCCACGAGCCTCGCCAACGAGTAGGATTTAAACTGTTCATGAGCTTTAACAGTCGAAACCAACGCCATCCATTCTGGCCTTAGACCATTCATAAAAGTGACCTTCTGCTCAATCACCTCTCTGCCAATTCCATGTTTGATCATCTTACTGAGAAGATGGTTATAACGATCGAATGTTTGAATGAGACTTTCATGTTGCTTTTGCTTGAAGTCACCAAACTCTGAAAGCAGAAGAGTTTGAGTGGAATGTACGAGATCCTCATCGGTGGAATATAACTCCTTAAGCATGTCCCAAATCTCCTTTGCAGTAGTACACACACTCACCAGACGAAAGGTGTCAGATTGTAAGGCGAATCTGATCATCCTCATTGCTTTTACGTTTCTGATCAGCTTGTCCTTCTCGTCTTGAGTGACATCTTTCACATCAATCATCATCTGATTATACTCTTTTTGTGTCTTGATGGTTCTTTCGGTTCCGGCATGAGCAAAAGGGCCCACAGTAATAGCCTCCCAGATCAAATATCCGTTGTCCTCTAAACCAAGAACATAATATTCAAAGTGAAGAGCCCAGACTTCATACTCTTGAGTATACAAGATCGGAATCCTTGTAGTCGAACCAATGCTGTTGGAGATGTTGATGGGATTAGTTTGAGAATCGTCATGAGACATGATGACTTGATTTGTTTACATGTCACGAATCAGACTTGTAAAGCGGTATTAGGGTAATATCGAGATCGATGAACAACGTCAATGAAGTAATGACGGCTCAATAGATTCAATAAAAGCAGAAACCCTAAAGATATTCTTCAAACAGAAGAGATGCGTATGATTTACACAGCCTCCCGCTCTGATACCAATTGATGGGAATAAAACCCTTTAAGATCGATGAGATCCTTAACAAGTAACACAGTAACACAAAGTAAATAAGAACACAAGATGAATCAAACAGATGTCGAATGATTAATAATCCACAACCTCAGAAGAACTCTATTAAGAATTGCTACTGTAGAGGTGTGGTAGGGTTACAATGATTTTATCGACAACTACACAGAATATGGTGCATGCATGCATTACATATAGTAAACCCTAATAAATGAAACACGGCTGGACAAGCCCAGTACCATGAGAACAATGGACTTAGACCAAAAGCCCAATGACGCAACACTTCTTAACCCAACACATACATAACGCTGGACCCTATAGACTTTTGAATATCCAATCCTACCCTAAGCCCTAATCAATAAGAAAAGAACATAAGGCCAAATCAAACATTCTCAGGCTATAAGATATTAATTATATACAGCCGTGATGCATACACAAGAAACTACAGTAATGATGTCAATCTCATATAAGGAAAACCCTAGGCTAGCAGGCATCATGTAATCAGGCAATTCTATCATGCAATTCCAAAAGATCCCTAGCCTAGTACTAGCATGATGTTCTAACATATCGCATAATCAAATAACTACATGATATTTTGGGGTCTACTTACTGGCTCCGGCTGATCGTACACTTCGCATCCTCTTTTACTTATTTTGAAAACCATTTAAATTTATTTTGAAAATCTTTCCTTGATTTGAGACTGGATTCACACGAGTGTTCTTCCAATTCACGTAAACCAAGGCTCTGATACCAACTTGTAACACCCATAAAAATCAAGCAAATTTAAAACTTTTTCAATCATCCAAAAGCCATTAGTTATTACGACATGTTTTCAAAATAGTTTAATATCAGAGTATCCCAGAAACCATAAGTCCAAAACACGAGGATGTGTACGGTCACGCCTTTGCGTTGCCGAGTCATCTGAAACACTTGAAACAATAAACTGAAACCGTAAGCACAAAGCTTAGTGAGTTCCCCCAAAATACCCATACACACAACAATACACATATAATCACAAACAACATACTGTGGGTCCAATCATCCATCGGGATGGAATACCCCAGACCCTCAACCATTGGGTTGGAATGTCAACCTACCGATACACTTCACAAAACACGTATACAACTAACATCATGTACTAGGTCCACAGCTTTACAGACTAGATTACCCCTGGGCCCGCAGTGTGAGTCTGGATTACCTTCCGGGCCCACAGATCACATCTGGATTGCCATCGACCCCACAGTACGAGTCTCCCTCATCTTGTATCTGGAATGCTCCCGGGTTTGTTGGTTACCGCACGGAGCAGTTTCACCCCAACCCATCCCACATAATATGTCGACATATAACACAACTAATGCACATACAGATAATCACATAATACTACCAGGTAGTCCTATAGATCTACCTAATTGGCATAACAACTAGCATGCAGACAGTCAAACCAACTATAGGTCACTAAGCATAACCACATCCAATCGACCAGGATACCGGTCTAACATATCACAACAGTAATAATCCCAATAACAAAACAAAGGGCCAGCCTTGGTGCCTTAGACCCTTGAGTACAGTGAGGATAACTCACCTGGCACTGCTGAAGTCCCGTATACACAATCCCAGCTGTTGGATGATAGATTCTCGAACTGTCAATATCAAACATCACCCAATTAATAATTGGGTTCTAACTCATAGCCATAAGTACATACTTGGGGTAAATACTACTTTACCCTTAGCTTAGCTTTAGCCCATCCCAAGGCCCAATTCAAAGACCCAAAAGTCAACTATGAGTCAAAGCCCAACATATAGCCCAATTTCCAAATTGGGCCCAAACCTTTACATGGCCTCATTCTAAGGCCCAACCATTTATTCCAGTCCAAAATTTGACATCCTAATGGCCCAATATCATATAATCATTAAGGCCCAAACTATGGCCCATCTATGGCCTAATTTTCCAAATTGGGCCGAACTCCTCATATGGGCCTTACCTCAAAGCCGATTAATTATTCTAGTTTATTTGCTTGATCTTGGATGGCCCATTAATAACCCAATCATCAAGGCCCAATAGAAAGGCCCAACAATAAACCTAAGTGAAATTAGGGTTTCACATAAAATGACGATTAGGGTTAAGTGTTTCTCACTAAACCCATTAAGGACTTAATCCATTAAGTCCATCACTCTTCTAAATAAATCATACGGTGTGATTGGGCATAATACACAATTCCATTCCAATGGCCCATGCGTGGGTCCTGATAAGTCCAAGCCCATAAATCCAATATTAGGGTTTTCTAAACCCTAATTAGGGTTTCCAACCCATCTTAGCCCAATAGACCCAATAGATTGGTCTTTTGATCAATTAAGGTTCATTAGGCCCATTAGGGCTTCACTAGGCCCATTAGTCTCACGTTTGGGCTTTTAGGCCATTTAGGGCTTTATTGGGCCCATTAGGGTTTATTAGTCCCTTTGTCCAAACATCCAAATGAGTCACAAACCAAACAAGGAACACCGCCACCCGACGCGATGGCTGGTGGCGGCAGGAGGCGGCAGCCACCACCCTACGGTGGTGGTTTTAGTTTTCTTTTCATTAATCCACTTTCTGATTACATTTTACAAGGCTTTAATTCCAAATTAAATACACTAAACACAATAAACACACACACACGCAACCACCCTATGGCGGCCGGCGGTGGCGCGTGGCGGCAGCCACCACCTCACAGTGGTGGTGGTGGCCGTACTCGACTTTTCAGTTTGACAAAAACACACATATATACTTCAGACTGCATACAACACTCCAGCCACCCACCTGGTGGCTCAAGGCGGTAACAGCGACAGTCTTGGGATGGCAGTGGCGGCGGCAGCAATACTTTTATGATGACAGCCACCACCTCACGGTGGTGGCAGTGGCTTCTTTTATTTCTCAATCAAACAGCAACGACATCGGTAATCCTTGCTTGGAAATCCGGACGCGACAACCCATCCGATGGTGCGCTGTGACGACAGCGGGGGGTAGCTCAGGAACTCTAGAATCTCTCAGGAGTTGAATAAACTCTTTTATGCTAGTGGAATTGGGAAGCATGATAAGTCCGTACTCCACATTCTAGCTTCATCCTTGGTTTTCCATTGTTACGGAGCCGGAGCATGGCATCTCTGAGCATCAGGCGCATGATAGCAGGCTGCACCGAGCCGGAAGTCTGGATATGTTGACCAGAATGATGATCTGGATGGAACGGGAACGAGAGCGAGGTCATCCTCTCCACGTCGCAAGAAAACTCCTTGGTCTTACGAGCCGCTTACGCTAACTCAAGCAGGTACCGGGAGGTACATAAGCCCTAACGGCCATGACGGTGGTTAAAGGCGGCAATGCAGTAACGAACCAGAGAGGGGAGGGTTTTGTGACGACAACAGCGGCGCTCCAACACTCCAGGCTTCACCAAATGGCTTCAGCGCCCCCCCTCCGTCGGTCCTTACTCTTCTCCGGCAGCGGATGCGGCAGCGGACGATGTGGCAGTCTTCAACCGATGGCGGCGGCTAGGGTTTGGCATCATCTCCTTGATCTTGGCGGTTCCTCCCGACAACTGCTACGTCGTTCACGTCTTCGCCGTCGACGGAGACACCGGTGGGTCGAGCACAACAGGGAGATGGCGGCCGGAGGTTAAAGATGGAGAGGGTGGCGGCTGGATAGCATGGCTCTAGGGTTAGGGTTACGGGAGTGTTTTATACCTGGCTCCAACCAAACTCATTCCCATAATGGAAACTATGGCCCCTCCTTCCAAAAATAATTTCGAAATAGCTCCCATAATTACCCATTACACCCCTTCTCCATTAATTCCTTTCATTTTAAGTCCAGCAGTTACCATTCAACCCCTTATTTACAAATTATTCTCAAATAAAGTTCATATGTTACCCTTTTAACCCCAGCCTTCAACACTCTTTACAAATTGAGTCCGAAATTTACCATTTAACTCTCTCAACTTTCAATTATAACTTTTTAACCCCCAAAACTAACTCCTTGCTACACTATTCCGCTTTTAGGGCTATTATTCATTTATTAATTCGTCTATTTATTTATTAAATAAACAGGGTGTTACATTAACATTTAAGTACCAAATACTTAAGTGTATATGAAAAGTATGAGTTCTATCTAGTAGATGCCTAAAGTACTAGTCTCTTCCAAACTTTCTTTCCAAATAAGAGGCGCAATTCCTCTTCCATTGTCTGATTTCTCCATAGTAGAAACAAGATCCATCAATGTGGGCCTTCTTCGATTTCTTGGGCTTAAAGGTGTCCAGTCCATAAAACATGGGCATCTTAGATCACATAAGGTGACTCTTTTATCCTTTCACTATTCCAAATGTTTGAACTAGTTTAAAACAAAATTTCATTGTATTATTGGAATATTGCTTAACCTGGTATATCATCGGATATATATCTAAATTATTCAAGACTTCTTGGAAGTCGGCAATAACTATTTCTAGTTTGATGTTTAGAAACATATTTAGCATCATAGTGATGCCTTTACCAGGTGTCATGTTCAGGTCAATTGCTCAAAGCAAATAGTTCAGGACTAGGACATTTAAGTGTATACAATTTCACATATGTTATGAGATTATCTCTCAAGACATGAACACATTCATTAAAGTTGTATCTATTGAATTTTATTGTTTCATTAAGTCATTAAATAAAATGACAATTCATGGTAATGAGAATGGATTATTTGTCTACAAAATTTTAACAAAATTCATTTAGTATTTTCAATATCTAAGCTCTTTAATAATTAATACCCTTTTAGTTTCCAAAAACATTAATTATCAAAGTCTAGGATCCAAGTTGCAAAAACCAATAAATGGTTAGGTGACATTTATCCCATTTATTTGAATCCAACCCGGTAGATATCGATTATTTGAATTTATATGTTGTGTTGTTTGAAATATGATATTTTTCAAAAAAGAATTATTTATTGTTGCCGTTTATATAACTATATGTGTCTGTTGCTTAATGAAAATAATATTTTTTTAATGTGTTACATATAATTTTCGGTATGACATGTTTTCTCAAATAACTAGTTGCCGAAAAAACAGTTCTTAAAAAACTAATTTCTAAAAGGAAACATGTTAAATATGACACTATGTTTTAACATTACACAATTGCAAAAATCATCTTATTCTTTACATTTATAATAATCTAACTAAAGTCAAGAAGCTTCCCTAAGTAATTTGGTTTTACGATGTTTGGTTCTTGAATTAGATTTTTGAAAAGAATTTACAGATTCGAAAGAAAAGGACTTGTCGAACGAAAAACAAATATGGACCAATAATTTAATTGAAATTTCCCTAATTATATAAAAATTAATCAAATAATCAGTTTCTAAAAATAACATCTAAAAAATTATACGAGTTAGGTCAATGTTACGAACTATCGTTGTTGCGTTTTATATCAATTATAGTCTTATACTTATATCAGTTTGTTATAATCTATATAACCTACTTCATATAACAAGTAGAATTTTAGTTATGAATACTCTTTTAATTTGTTCACATTCAATCAATAGATTCTAAACACACATCAAAACAAATGTTAAACATAATTGTGTATATATATTATAGATAGCTTAACGGAAAATCATATTTTTCTATATGTTGTGTTGTTTGAAATATAATATTTTTCTAAAGAGAACTATTTATTGTTGCCGCTTATATAACTATATGTGTCCGTTGCTTAATGAAAATAATAGTTTTTGATGTGTTACATGTAATTTTCGGTATGATATGTTTTCTCAAATAACTATTTGCCAAAAAAAATCTAAAAAAACTAACTTCTAAAAGGAAACTAGTTAAATATGATACTATGTTTAAAATTACACAATTGCAAAAATCATCTTAGTCTTCACATTTATAAAAATATAACTAAAGTCAAGAAGCTTCCCTAAGTAATTTGGTTTTACGATGTTTGGTTCTTGAATTAGATTTTTGCCTAATTATATAAAAATTAATCAATTAATCAGTTTCTAAAAATAACTTCTTAAAAATTATATGAGTTAGGTCAATGTTATGAACTATCATTGTTGGGTTTTATATCAATTATAGACTTATACTTCCATTTTTTTTTCATATAACGAAATTATGTTGTTTTTCCTTTCGTTTAATTCCGAAAAAAAAAAACTTAAATGAAAATGAAAAATGAAAGATAAATCAACTAAAAAGAGAACTTATGTGACGAGAAATGTCGTCCAACTAATAAAACAAAAAATTTTGTTTTCAAAGAAGTTTTTCAACGATTATACATATTCATGCATTTATTTATTTATTTATTTTTCATATATTTATTGTATTTTTTTAGACATTTCAATATAACCAATAAAACAAACTCTCTTTATATTATTTTATCTTTATTTATTTATTTATTGTGTCGGTTTTTTATAACTTTATATGTATTTTTCTATATGTTCCTCCGAGTTTTATGCGGGTCATAATCTAGTTTATAGAGTTCGATAAGTAGCTGGAAAAAATTAATAGAGTGTAAACTGCCTCAGTCTTACATTTTTCATCAAAACGAGTTACTCAATGTGTTCACAGTGTAAAAAGAATGAATGCGAATAGTTGGCACAAAACAAGTTGAGTTTTGCTACCTATATTTTCTTGTTTTTTTCACTTCCAAATTATAATTAATATGATTACAAAAAAGAGAAATTAAATATCCTCCTATTTTTTTTTGCTACATATCCTAATACCCAATAAAATGATGAAATTTAATGATATTTTAGGATACAAATATGACATATGTCATCATTTAAATGGGTAGGAGGATTGATAGGATTAAAAGGCAGGAGGATATTTAATTTTTCTTACAAAAAATACTATTTTCAAGTAATTTAGGGGTGACTTGACTTTTAAACGCCAGATTTTTAGATACATAAATTTAATTGAAGTTATCCTCCGAATTTTTATCGGTATAAAAGGAAAGTAATGAAAGACAAATTTGTATCACTCTGTATCCGCACACCTATATTACTGATAAAATGTGGAGAGAAGATGAGGATCACATCAAGTCACCTCTAATTAGTATTATATCACAAGAAGATGGAGATGGAGATGGAGATGGAGATGGAGATGGTGTGTTTGAGGAAATGAAGAAGCAGTTATGGTTGGCAGGCCCTCTCATATGTGTCTCCCTCCTACAGTATTCTCTGAACCTCATTTCGATCATGTTCGTTGGTCATCTTGGAGAGTTGTCTCTCTCTGGTGCTTCCATGGCTACCTCCTTCGCTAGTGTCACTGGTTTCAGTTTATTTGTAAGCATCTTCCTCTAAATACTTGCAACTCCCGTTTACTACAACTAGTCCTAAGTTTCGTTTCGTAGTCTATTATGATCAATACACTAGAAAATCTGACATGAGCAAGCAACCGGATATTTTTTCGCTAAAAATCGACCCATGAATTAGAGACTGATTTCAGTCATTTCACTCATACTGTCGCTACGTCTGTTGCTATGTTGGCAAATCTGTCGCTATTGCTTTAAACTCTTTAGCGAATTCTTTATCTAAAATAAGTTGATTTGAAGTGAAATATTGTTGTACATGCGTGGTTTGAACAGATGGGAATGGCATGTGCGTTAGATACGCTATGTGGTCAATCGTATGGAGCAAAGCAGTACCATATGCTAGGCATATACATGCAGAGAGCAATGGTGATACTTATGTTAGTCAGCATACCCGTAGCTCTTATATGGCTCAACACAGGGTCCATCCTAAAAGCCGTGGGTCAAGACCCGGACATATCTAGAGAGGCTGGAGTGTATGCTCAGTTCATGCTTCCAAGCCTTTTCGCTTATGGCCTCCTCCAATGTCTTGTAAGATTTCTACAAACACAAAACATTGTGTTCCCCATGATGGTGAGCTCAGGGATTGCCACTTTGTTACATGTGTTGATTTGTTGGCTTTTGGTGTTCAAATCTGGCCTTGGTACCAAAGGGGCTGCATTGGCTAATTCCATATCGTATTGGAACAACGTCATTTTATTAGCACTTTATGTCAAGTTTTCATCTTCTTGTGTCAAAACTTGGACTGGGTTCTCTAGAGAAGCGATCCATGGTATCCTCCCTTTTATCAAGCTCGCAATACCTTCGGCGGTTATGGTATGGTGAGATATTTTTCTATCTAAACTAACTAATTTTGTTATAGTTTGTCTACGGTTATAATGAATTTGAAATGGGTTTACAATGTTATAAATGCAGCTTGGAGATGTGGTCATTTGAGCTGATTGTTCTGCTTTCCGGGCTTCTTCCAAATCCTAAATTGGAGACCTCGGTGCTTTCAATTTGGTAAATGGCCACAAGTATTAATTAATTTGTTTATTCACTGGTGGACATCAAAATATTCTATAGGCCCTTATGCGTCATAGTCTATTCATATAATATGATTTACTATTTACTTACTTCCATCACAACCGTTTCTTTTGACAATTAATTCGTTTATATATATATTATTTACTTCCATCACAACCGTTTCTTTTGACAATTAATTCGTTTATATATATATATATATATATATATATATATATATATATATATATATATATATAACACTAATTAATTAAATGAATTATTTACTTTGTTGATTTCTACAGTCTTAATACGGCAGCAGTGGTGTGGATGATTCCTTTTGGATTAAGTGGTGCTGTTAGGTGCGTTTTTTTTTTCTATAATAATATTTTGCTTTTACTAATTTATGTAATAGAATGAAATTTTTATCAACCCCTCTCTCTCTCTCTCTCTCTCTCTCTCTCTCTATATATATATATATATATATATATATATATATATATATATATATATATATATAGGGGACAGTTCAAATAAAAACAGTAAATAGTGTGAGAACGTAAAAACACTTTTTTATGTTATTATTCTGCAATGAATTTTGTATCGACAACTTTATGTCATTATTCAACAAAGAATAAATGAATAGTTAAAGGTTAAAATTAAAATTAGAATTTACTACAAAAATGCACATATATAAGTTTATAATAGAATAATAACATTGTAATGAATATATGACTAATCGAAAGTTAATATTTATATTAGAATTACTTCAACAATACACATATATAAAATTCATTACAGAATAATAACATAAAAATAGTGTTTTTACGTTCTCACACTATTTACTGTTTTTATTTGAACTTACTTCTATATATATATATACACAAAAGTTACCAAAATTTTATCATTATTTATTTGCAACAAATGGAGTTCTTACCGATTTATACATGCATATGTACTGGTAACCAATTTCTTTATGAACATGGATATTTTAAAAAACAACTAATCATTAACTCATTTCCCTATGAACATGGATGGATATATAAGTTTATTTGTCATTTAGAAAAAATCATGGACTTATTATAAGACATTCTTGTTATTTTTTTTCTCCTGGTTCATACATAGTACGCGGGTATCAAACGAGTTGGGAGCTGGACATCCACGCACAGCCAGATTGGCAGTGATTGTTGTCCTAGTGGTGGCCGTTGTAGTCGGAATATTGGTTGGATCAGTTCTGATATTGATCCGTAATATATGGGGATATGCATATACTAGTGAGGCCGAAGTTGTAAAGTATGTAGCATCCTTGATGCCAATTCTAGCAGCATCAAACTTCATAGATGGTCTCCAATGTGTTCTTTCAGGTTTTTTTTCTATATATTTTTCGCTAAAACGTCTTTTTATTTCAATCAGATTGTCAAGTTTGATAAATATATGTATATATGATATGTATACATTCATAAATCGTACATAAACACATACGTACATAGGTGTGTATGCATACTAATTGCGACTTCCTTATAAAAGAGTATGATGATATGTAGGTTCTGTACGAGGATGTGGTTGGCAAAAGATTGGCGCATACATTAACCTTGGGTCATACTACCTTGTAGGCATCCCTTTAGCTGTTTTACTAGCTTTTACATTGCATATTGGAGGAAAGGTAATGTAAACTTCTCGAGTTGTCAATTCTTGTTCAACTTCTTTAATTGTCAATTCCTAATTAGAGATGTATTTAATATAGACATAATGTAAAGTATATGGTTTAAGCTATCAATATTCACTACATAAATTTAATATCACAAGAGTACCATATGTCATGTAGGGATTATGGTTCGGGATTATTTGTGCATTGATCGTCCAAGTAGCTTCGTTGGTGACCATTACTATACGTACAGACTGGAAGATAGAGGTAACATTTCTTACTCTTTTCAAGGTGTGGGATTCCGTTTCACAAAACTAAAATCTCCCTAGGAAGATTAAAGCTACTAAGACGAGTATTAAGGGGTTATTTACAATTATATTTTTTTAGCATGATTATGCATGTACATTCGTTGTTACATGATAATGCAACATACCTATTTCACCTTACTTGAAAATCCACAACTTTTGTTTTGTGGTTATAGGCTAAGAAGGCACAAGAAAGGGTCTATGAGTCTTCATTGCCTATGGACATTGTATCATGACGATGAAGTTTGCAAAGCTTGGTGGTGGGAAGGATAAATTGGAGCTAGATTGAAGAGAGGATAAATTTAGTGACATGATTATAGATTATATTTACGAACGATTATTATACAATATGCTGATATAAGTTACTGAAATCTTTCATCAAATAGTTGAGTCGTATAAACATTTGCTGAATATTGGTGATCATGCTTACATTTTCAAGCTGAAATGCATAAAAAATGTTAATTGGAATCGACAAAAAAAAAAGAAATCAAACTCTTAATCCATAATACATCTAACTCAAAAGAGTTATTTATAAAATTATTTTAAAAATTATTTATTTGTTAACCATTTTATATTAAAAAAGTTTCCTTTCTCCCACTGAACAGTCTAATGGCCATCTAACTCAATGTCCATTGAACATCATTACGGCGTTACAATATGGTTGAGTTTAATCCATTAAATGTCAAGCATGCATCACATTTCATTCATCTATCTCGTTAAACTTTGCATTATAGATGTTTTCTAAAAATATACAATTAGACAAATCTTCACGGAGTATGCTCTAAAAATAGGCCCATGCTAGGCCTTTGATGGATAAAAGGCTATATTTTTCTTGTTTCTCCTTAAGTTTTAAAAGATGAAGGCAATGATCATAGAAACTCTTCTCATTTACATGGCTTTAATAATTTCTGTGATAATATGATCAACAAGATACATACATCACATGCACACATACATATATACATACATACAAACCTTTTGCATATATATATATATATATATATATATATATATATATATATATATATATATATAAAACACACGTACATACATACATATTGTCGGGGTTTGATGAATCAATAACAGTTATAGAAAAATAGTTTATACAGAGGAATTGACAAATCAATACTTTATAATCTTTAGCCATAAATCCAATTAGACATTATTTTAACAACAATCAGAAATCATAAGTGTTTAGAGTACATATCTTTGAAAACGTTGGAGATTAATAGATTGTAACTATGATATAATCCACACAAACCATTTTGATTATATCTTTAATCTAAGGTCATCTCCAATGCATTGAACTCATATGAGTTCAATGGATTGACACATGTATATTTCACTCTCTGTATAACTTTACTTATTAAACTCTACACTTCATTAAACTCTATACAATTTAATGGATTGTCACATATTTATCATTTTTTTACTTATTATTATTTTTTAAATAATTAATTAGCATGAAATTAAAAGTTCAAAAACTATAGTTAAAATTAACATTAATTAAAAATTAAAAATTACTAACTTGATATAAAAAATAATTTATATATATATATATATATATATATATATATATATATATATATATATATATATATATGTGTGTGTGTGTGTGTATGTGTGTGTGTGTGAGAGAGAGAGAGAGGAGAGAGAGTATAAAGTTCAATGGGGATGGACTCACCATTCTATTGAATCCTAGTCATTTTCCCACAATGGGGATTTTGAGTTTAATGAGATTAAACTCCCCATTAAACTCCTATTGTAGATGGCCTAATAAATAGAACATAATAAAATATTTTTATTTTCTTTATTTATTTTAAGTTGATAAATAACAAACTTTATCAAATAAGCATTGATTATTTATTTTAGATCTCTTATGACTTTTAATGTGTGACCCCATATTGGAGTTTTTGACCAAAATAATGTTATTGAAAATATGTTTACCAATTTAGTATAGTTTTAAAAATATTTATTCTCTATTTTTTAATTTTTCTTAATGTGTTTTTATTCTAAATATAGCTTCTTTTTCATTTTTTCTTTTATTTCAGTTTTTTATTATTTTTTTTAGATGTCAACTTTTATTTTCTTTATTTTAATTTTTTTCTTCAGTTTTTTAATATATGTTTAACATAGATGCTTTGACGTTATTTATGCAAATTATACAAACTATTTTGAACATCAGAATTTAACAATCTTAAATTAAAACTATCATTACACATACAATATTCTTTTAGGTGAAGAAACTTCAACACTAAACATACAATTTTTTAAAATAAAAAAACTTATTGTTTGTTACAAAAGAAAACCATCACAAAAAAGCTCTACTCTTTTATCATATAATTTCTTACATTTATTCACCGGTATGCTATTACAAAAATAATAGTTTTTCTTTTTGTTTTCTAAAATGCGTTTGTAATCAATCAAAGTATGGTCATTTTGTACAACATAATCAGATGACTGCATTGTAACATCCCAAAAATTATAAGGTAAAAATGTATTTTTTTTAATTTAACCATAAACACCATTTATCCTTTCAACCATTCAAAAAGTATATCATAGTAAAAATAGTTATAAGAGTACAATCCCAAAATCATAAAGTGCGGAAACATAGGTGGATGCGATGCGATCAAGTCGGGCTCATCCCTTTCAAAATGGAGTACCTAAAAGCATAACCATAAAACTGTAAGCACAAAGCTTATTGAGTTTCCCAAAACACCACATATCATACATACATACATACATCAGGCCCCGCCTTGAATCAATGTAACATTCCGATGACGAGGTATTTTCAATTTTAACAGTATGTACAATTATTGCATTTTAGCCCTTGTGCGTGAGAAAGCTTGCAAAATAGCCCATAGTAGCATTTTTGTAATATTTGAAGCGGGCTCACATATGCGGGGCGTACGTGTGTGAGCCACAAACCCTAATTTTTAGGGTTTGGACCCTATTTAATCAATGTATGGCCTCCAAACCTCATCTCTCATCAGCCTTCAACACCTCCATACGACCTTAGCAAACCCTAGCCACTTGTTTGAGCATTCTTGACCCTTGTGTGTGTTTTTGGTGGTTTTGAAGGAGAAAGAAGGAAGTAGAACCACCTTGGAAGCTTAAAGGAACTTTGAATCTGGGATCTTCACCTATCTAGCAACCTCCAAGAGGTATAAAGCTTTAAACTTGGCTTGGATTTTCTTAGATCTTGCTAAGTTCTTGATTCATGAGCATTTTGGTCCCAAGTATTGACCTTTTGGTGTATGGCATGCTCCAACCCATTTAAACTGTCCTTTTAGACATTTTGAGTAGTTTAGAAGCATAAAAATAGGGTCTTGTGTAACATCGTAAATTCCAAAACAATTATTCACTTTTAAAAATATAATTTCATTCATAAATATTATCAATCTCCATGTATCACATATCAAATCCATAAAATTCATCCCAAGATCACAATACATAGAAACTCCACAAGTGTGTACTGATCATGCCGGCGTCTTCCCGCGATCCTCACTGGTACCTGAAACACATAACACAAAACACTGTAAGCATAAATGCTTAGTGAGTTCCCCAATATACCACATATAACACATATTAGCCACTCGAGGCTATAACTCTGTGGGCCCATTGGCCCTAACTCTGTGGACCCTCTGGTCCTAACTCTGTGGACCTTCCGGTCCAAACTCTGTAAACTCTGGAATACACACAGCATAAATCACATAGAAATAATGCAGTGCAACACATCACATACATAGCATACAAGATACTCTGTCACATAACTCTAATTACCACTCAAGGTAAAGTATAGTGAGAAGACTCACCTCGGATAGCTCAGTAAACCTCGAACTCGGAAATACTGATCTATCCTTCGCCTAATCACATAAGATAATTACTCTAATTAATATGATTTTCAAAGACTAGGCTAATCCCTCTCTAAGTTCTCTAAGAAGGGTAAAAGACCATTCTACCCCTCCAATGGCTCACAAGTCCAAACATTGACTCAACCCTAAAAGTCAACGAAGTCAACTCTAGTCAACGGTCAAACTTTAACCAGACTCGTCGAGTGCATCCGGGCGACTCGGCGAGTCCACGCGGGTCCTCTGAATCCTTCTAAGCCTCACTTGGCACGTCGAGTCCCTCCTCCACTCGCCGGGTTTCTCTGCAACGAATCGCGGGGCAACCCCGACTCGGCTCGTCGAGTCCACTTATGAACTCGGCGAGTTGCTCCCATGACAACACTCAAATGACCTTCTGAGGTCAGATCTGCTTCTCTAAACTATAGATCTGACTTCCCCACGACCAATAACCACGTAAAGGTCGAATCTTGACTCACATGCAACGCACCCAAGGCTTCTTTTGGTGAAATAACTACTAAAATGGCCACCTAGGCTCATAACTTCAAAGGAATGGCATAAAGCAGAGTGATAGGGCTCTCTGGACCTCTTAAGGTCCAGATCTAAGAATCATTTCACCTTGGGACCTCACACACTCCAGATTCAAGCTAAATAATGCATAAAGAAACCCTAGATTCAACTAAATCATCAAAAATACGAGAATAAGCACAGATTGATACCTCCAACAGCTTCCCCTGATCAAATAGAAGTAGATCCAAGCTCCCGAACCCGCCTAGCTTGTCCTTACTCCTTCCTTCTTGCTAAAACACACAAGAAATGGTGAATAATGGCCTCCTTTCTCACTCACAAGACTCACATATGCTCTGGTACTCTAAAAGACGAAGGTAGCCGCAAATAAGGGCCATAAGGTCCTTTAAATAGGGTGCAGGCCCGGGGATTTAGGGTTTCCACGTACAGCGCCTACTCGGCGAGTCTACTCTTGGACTCGTCGAGTAGTTCATTAAACTCACGTGGCTACCCCACTTCTACTCGACGAGTTATAGCACCAACTCGTCGAGTAGATCAATGATCCTCAAAATAAATAATTCAAAATAACATACCCGAAAATCCGGATGTTACAATTCTCCCCCACTAGAATCAGACTTCGCCCTCGAAGTCTCGCTCTGCAAACAACTCTGGATGCTGCTCCCGCATCTCCGACTCCGGCTCCCAAGTCAGCTCGGACCCTCTCCGATGTTGCCACTGGACCTGAACCAGGGGCAACTTCTTGTTTCTCAGGACCTTGAACTTTCGATCCATAATCGTAACTGGCCTCTCAACATAATTCAGGCTCGCATTCACCTGAATATCCTCCAATGACACCACCGCCGACTCGTCGGCTATACACTTCCTCAGCTGAGACACGTGGAAGGTATCATGAATCTGACCCAACTCCGCAGGTAGCTCCAAACGATATGCTACCCTGCCCACCCTGGCGGTCACCCTGAACGGACCAATGTACCGGGGCCCCAGATTGCCCCTCTTCCTGAATCGGATCACTCCTTTCCAAGGAGATACCTTCAGGAGTACGAAATCTCCGACCTGGAACGTGAGCTCGGATCGCCGCCTATCCGCATAACTCTTCTGACGGATCTGGGTTGTCAGTAACCTCTGTCTGACCTGTTGTATCTGCTCAGTCGTCTTAAGCACTATCTCAGTGCTACCCATCACTCGCTGCCCTACCTCTCCCCAACATATGGGAGTCCGACACCTCCTCCCATATAAAAGCTCAAAGGGAGGCATACCGATACTCGAATGGTGGCTGTTGTTATAAGAAAACTCAACCAAAGGCAAATACGTGTCCCAACTTCCTCCAAAGTCCAATACACATGCTCGAAGCATGTCCTCGAGCATCTGAATCGTCCGTTCACTCTGTCCGTCCGTCTGTGGGTGGTATGCGGTACTGAAATGCAGCCTCGTACCCAACTCCTCATGGAATTTTTTCCAGAACCTGGAAGTGAATCGCACATCTCGATCTGACACAATCGAGATCGGTAATCCATGCCGCGATACTACCTCTCTCACATACAATTCTGCCAGTATCTTTGCGGAAGAGCTCTCACTGATGGCAAGGAAATGAGCGCTCTTCGTCATCCGGTCAACGATCACCCAAATTGCATCGACACCCCTTGCAGTCCTCGGCAATTTGGTGATAAAATCCATGGAAATCTGTTCCCACTTCCACTGGGGAACCTCAAGTGGCTGCAACTTGCCATACGGACGCTGGTGCTCGGCCTTAACCCTGCGACAGGTCAAGCACCTCTCCACGAACCACGCAACATCCCTCTTCATACAGGGCCACCAATAGTCTCTCTTCAGGTCCAAATACATCTTAGTGGCCCCGGGATGGATCGAGAACCTCGATCCGTGAGCCTCCTCCATCAGAATGGTACGTCCCCGCCCTCAAATGGCACCCAAATCCGACCCTGAAAGGTCATAAGCCCTCGGCTATCGGCAACGAACTCAGACACCTGCCCGATCACCCGCTCTCTCTTGCGGTTCTCCGGCCTCATGGCCTCAACCTGAGCCTCCTGAATGGTGTCCAACACCGGGGTCATCACCGTTAACCTCAAACAAACATCACGTATCGGGGCACTCTCCGCCCTACGACTCAGGGCATCAGCTACAATGTTAGCCTTGCCCGGGTGGTACAGGATCTCACACTCATAATCCTTTACCACATACAACCATCTCCTCTGGCGCATATTCAGGTTGGGCTGATCCATCAAATACTTCAAGCTCTTGTGATCCGTGTATATGGTATACCGGACCGCATACAGATAGTGACGCCAGATCTTGAGGGCGAACACCACAGCCCCCAACTCCAGATCGTGAGTAGGATACCTTGCCTCATGAGGCTTCAGCTGCCTCGATGCATATGCTATCACATGCCCTCTCTGCATTAGCACCGCACCCAATCCCGATATCGACGCGTCACAATACACTACAAAATCCTCCATCCCCTCCGGAAGGGCTAACACCGGGGCTTCGCATAATCTCTAGCGAAGTGTCTCAAAGGAGGCCCGCTGCTCTGGGCCCCAACTAAAAGCCACGCCCTTCCGGGTCAACCTGATGAGAGGAACAACAATCTTGGAGAAATCTTTAATAAATCTACTATAATAGCCGGCCAACCCCAGAAAACTCCTGATCTCGGTGGGGGATCTCGGCACCTCCCAACCCATCACCGCCGTAATCTTGGCCAGATCGACCAATATCACATTCTGGTTACCGAGATGTCCCAGGAACTGGACCTCTCGTAACCAGCAATCACACTTGGAGAATTTGGTGTAAAGCCTCTCTGATCTCAGAACTCCAAGGATCTCTCTCAAATGCTCCTCATGCTGCTCCCTGGATCTCGAATACACCAATATATCATCAATGAACACTATCACTGAACGATCCAACATCGGTCTGCACACCCTGTTCATGAGGTCCATGAACGCCGCCGGTGCATTGGTGAGCCCGAAAGGCATCACCACGAACTCGTAATGCCCATAACGAGTCCTAAACGCCGTTTTCTGGATATCCTCATCACGCACTCTCATCTGATGATATCCAGACCTCAGATCGATCTTGGAGAACCAAGACGCTCCCTGCAACTGATCGAACAAATCATCAATCCTCTGTAAGGGGTAACGGTTCTTGACCGTTAACTTGTTCAACTCCCGGTAATCTATGCACATCCGGTGTGAACCATCCTTTTTCTTTACAAAAAGGATCGGCGCTCCCCATGGCGAGCTACTCGGCCGAATAAACCCCTTCCTCAACAGCTCCTGAAGCTATGAGGATAACTCCTGCATCTCTGGTGGTGCAAGGCGATAGGGCGCCTTAGCGATAGGCGCTGCCCCTGGAACCAAATCGATACGGAACTCTACTTGCCTCTCGGGAGGCACACCCGGTAACTCCTCGGGGAAAACATCCGGGAACTCACTCACTATCGGAACCTCATCGACCGATCTCGGCCTCTCCGCATCAAACCTCGTATCCATCACATAAGCCACAAACCCACTACAGCCCTGCTGTAGGCTCTACCTCGCTCTAGCGGCCGAACAAAACGCTGACCCAGAACGGGTACCCTCGTCGTACACCGTAAGAACCCCCCCACTAGGGTCTCGTATGGTCACCAGCTGTCGCTCGCAGTCGATAACCGCTCCAAATCTGCTCAACCAGTCCATGCCCACGATGACACAGACATCTCCCATCGCAATCGGGACCAAATAAATCGGAAACTCAACGCCGAAGATCTCGAGTACACATCCTCGAATCACATCAGTGGCATACCGCTCTCTCGTCAGCTATGGAAACTCGCTGAGGTCGACTCAACGCCTCTTGGCGGATACTGATGTGCTGACTAAAGGCTAATGATACAAAAGATCGACTCGCACCCGAGTCAAGTAACACCAAGGCAGGTACAGAACTCACAAGAAAAGTACCTACGCATATCATAATATAAGCACAATATCTCAAACTCAAAATAAATACATGAAGGAATACATACCAGCCACGACATCGGGCGCTGCGCGGACCTCCTCCGCTGTCAACTGGAAGGCTCTCCATCGTGCCTTCGGTGCCTTAGCCTTCACCCGCTGACTCTCGGTAGCTCGTACAGTAGCAGGGGTAGATCCCTAAGATGCGCCCTGTGCTGACCCCCGCAGCTGCGGACACTCGTCCTTCCGGTGTCCGGTCTGGTTGCAGTGGAAACAGACTGCAAACCCCTTGGGGAAATCCTTGGCCATGTGCCCCTCCTTGCCACACTTGTAGCAAGACCCTGCTCTACAAATCCCATCATGACCCTTGCCGCACTTGCCACAAGTGCGGCCCTTCTGGTTCCCTGATCTCGAATCGGCGGGCTTGGCCCGCTTGGCTACCGGCTGGGACTGTGTCGGTCGCCGATCCCTCCCCTGACACTCCGCCTCCTCCCTAGCCTGAGTCTCAAGCTCTATCTCCCTCTTCCGAGCATTCGCCTGAAGCTCGGCAAATGTCCAGTACGACGAGTTCGCCACGAACTCGCGGATGTCTCTCCTCAAAATGCTTAAATACCGACTCATGCGTGCCTGCTCGGAAGACACGTGCTCAGGGCAGAACATCGCCCTCTCATGGAACATCCTGGTGATCACAGTAACAGACTCAGTACCCTGTTTGAGGGTCAAGAACTCCTGGGCCAACCGTTCCCTTTCCACCGGGGGAACGTACTCATCACGGAACATAGCGGTGAACCTCTCCCAGGTCACTGCGGCAAGCTCTGCAGAAGAATAGTGCGTTGTCACAAACTTCCACCAGTCCTTCGCTCCGAAGCGAAGCTGGTTCAGCGCGAACCGAACTCTCAGATGGTTCGAACAAGAACACGAATAGAAGCATCCCTCGATGTCAAAAACCCATCTCATCGCAGCAATCGGATCCTGCGTCCCATCAAACTCTGGTGGCTTCGTGTTGCTGAATTCCCGGAACAGCAACGCATCACCACCCTGAGGTCTAGCAGCAGCAACAGCTGCAGTAGCTGCAGTGGCTGCAGCCTCAGTAACCGCTGCGTATCTCTCATCAAAGGTCTCAATCAATGTGGTCTTAATAGACCCAAACATATCCGGAATCTCTGCGCGGATAGCCGCAGCCACCTCCTCGTGGATCATCTGACAAAGCTCCTTGTCACTCACACCGCTAGTCTCTGGTCTGTGGCGTGTCCCAACCATGATGTCTCTGAAATACAACATAAGAAATATCAGAGACTCGCTCGAGCATACTCACACTCGGCAACTCAGCCCTACTTGTTCCTTAGTACCCTAAGGATTCTTACTTGGACTGCGCAATGATCCGATGTCTTCAGTAGTACGGGCCCAATACTACCGTCCACACCGCATCAGTATTCACCCCAAGTCCTCCTCCTAGGATCCCAAATCCCAAGTACTCTACTCTCACTATGCATAGGCTACTCTCTAGCAGACCTCTCATAAGCTCCTCGCTGCTATCTACTCACTCTCAAGCATCTACCAGCAGCAAAACCCTTAGGCTAAGGCATCACGAATCAGGCCACTCTAGTCCTAATAAGAATACCTAGCCTACTCTAGCATGCATAACATATCATATCATATCTCATAACACATAATATAAGGGTATTTTGGGAAATCACCGTTCGGGCGCTGGCTGATCGTACACACTGCTCTGCTCTGCTCTTTTCAAAACCTTTTATTCCTTTAGAAAAATTTTGTTTTATTTCGAAAAGTTTCTCAAATCCTCAGTTTGAGTTCAAATGCGCCCGAAGGTACATCCGAATCCCTCAAACCAAGGCTCTGATACCAACTTGTAACATCGTAAATTCCAAAACAATTTTTCACTTTTAAAAATATAATTTCATTCATAAATATTATCAATCTCCATGTATCACATATCAAATCCATAAAATTCATCCCAAGATCACAATACATAGAAACTCCACAAGTGTGTACTGATCATGCCGACGCCTTCACGCGATCCTCACTGGTACCTGAAACATATAACACAAAACACTGTAAGCATAAATGCTTAGTGAGTTCCCCAATATACCACATATAACACATATTAGCCTTTCGAGGCTATAACTCTGTGGGCCCACTGGCCCTAACTCTGTGGACCCTCTGGTCCTAACTCTATAAACTCTGGAATACACACAACATAAATCACATAGAAATAATGCAGTGCAACACATCACATACATAGCATACAAGATACTCTATCACATAACTCTAATTACCACTCAAGGTAAAGTATAGTGAGAAGACTCACCTCGGATAGCTCGGTAAACCTCGAACTCGGAAATACTCATCTAGCCTTCGCCTAATCACATAAGATAATTACTCTAATTAATATGATTTTCAAAGACTAGGCTAATCCCTCTCTAAGTTCACTAAGAAGGGTAAAAGACCATTCTACCCCTCCAATGGCTCACAAGTCCAAACATTGACTCAACCCTAAAAGTCAACGAAGTCAACTCTAGTCAACGGTCAAACTTTGACCAGACTCGTCGAGTGCATCCGGGCGACTCGGCGAGTCCACGCGGGTCCTCTGAATCCTTCTAAGCCTCACTTGGCACGTCGAGTCCCTCCTCCACTCGCCGGGTTTCTCTATAACGAATCGCGGGGCAACCCCGACTCGACTCGTCGAGTCCACTTATGAACTCGGCGAGTTGCTCCCATGACAACACTAAAATGACCTTCCGAGGTCAGATCTGCTTCTCTAAACTATAGATCTGACTTCCCCACGACCAATAACCACGTAAAGGTAGAATCTTGACTCACATGCAACGCACCCAAGGCTTCTTTTGGTGAAATAACTACTAAAATGGCCACCTAGGCTCATAACTTCAAAGGAATGGCATAAAGTAGAGTGATAGGGCTCTCTGGACCTCTTAAGGTCCAGATCTAAGAATCATTTCACCTTGGGACCTCACACACTCTAGATTCAAGCTAAATAATGCATAAAGAAACCCTATATTCAACTAAATCATCAAAAATACGAGAATAAGCATAGTTTGATACCTCAAACAGCTTCCCCTGATCAAATGGAAGTAGATCCAAGCTCTCCAACCCGCCTAGCTTGTCCTTCCTCCTTCCTTCTTGCTAAAACACACAAGAAATGGTGAACAATGGCCTCCTTTCTCACTCACAAGACTCACAGATGCTCTGGTACTCTCGAAGACGAAGGTAGCCGCAAATAAGGGCCATAAGGTCCTTTAAATAGGGCGCATGCCCGGGGATTTAAGGTTTCCACTTACAACGCCTACTCGGCGAGTCTACTCTTGGACTCGTCGAGTAGTTCATTAAACTCACGTGGCTACCCTGCTTCTACTCGACGAGTTATAGCACCAACTCGTCGAGTAGATCAATGATCCTCAAAATAAATAATTCAAAATAACATACCCGAAAATCTGGATGTTATATCTTGGCTCTTAATCTTCCCCATTCATGTGCTTGGTGGTCTTAATGGGCTAAGAGGTTGGGGTTTCTAGCATTTAGCACTTTTTCGCCATACAAGACCATAAAGTTGGAAACTTTATGGTAAAAAACGATATTTGGGACTTGGGTCTGTAAATTGGACGAAAAAGGCTTAAGTATTAAGCACTTAATAGGTTGAGAGTCTTCAACTGCGTACACTGGGCGTACCAAATGGTATGCTTGGCTTACGCGGTTAGGTCCCCGTTTCTTTTGGCCGCGATCGAGTACGCCCCGCGTACAAATGTGTATACCCAACGTACTTGGCTAGGTTGACTCGGCTGAGTTGACTTAACTAGTTTGTGGAGTTTGGCCTATTTTTGACCCAAAGGATATTTTGGGTAATCTGGTATTAATTTAAGTTGCGCAATATTTTGGGATAATGGGTGTCGAGTAGAGCCGGTTTTCGGGGCAGAGAATATTCAACTTGTGTTCAGACTGAGAGGTGAGTTTTCTTCACTATACTCGTGGGTCGAAGGCACCGATGTCGGCCCATTAGGTTATATCCTGATTATAGGATAATGTTATGCTAGTATGTGATTGAGTAGTAGGTCTGCATGGTTATCTGTATTTGTTGGTTCTGTGTTTATGTTTGGTTGTTACATATTTCGACATATTGTGGTTGGGTTGAGGTGGTCCTGCTTTATGCTGAAGGCCAAGACACCAGGGGTCATCCGGATAGACTGTAGGCCTTGTGAGGCGGTCCAGTCAGGCCGAAGGCCCGTATAGCGGTCTAGATAGGATTTAGGCCCTGCGAGGCGGTCCAGTCAGGTTGAAGGCTCATATTTGCAAGCTTTGTTTGTTTTGTAATGTGTTGGTACTTTGGGAGAACCCACTAAGATTTTTCTTACAATTTTATTTTATGGTTTCCGGTACTTATGAGGATCGTGGGAAAGCGAAGGCGTGATCATGCACATCTTCCTATTTTATGTTACTGGGTCTTGGGAAAACTCTGATTTAGATTAATACTTTTGAAACAATGAATCTTTTTGTAAACAATGTTGGTTAATGGTTGGTTTTAAAATTTTAAGATTTATATGATTTTTAGGGTGTTACAAGTTGGTATCAGAGCCTTGGGTTGAAAGAATTGGATGAACATTTGTGTAAATCCAGACTCAAACTAGGAAACTGTAAAAGTTTTAAAACTGGTTTTCAATTTTTTTTTCAAAAGTAACCAAGGAAGGATGTGATGTCTATGATTGACCTTAAGTCCTTTCCCCCAGACACCCTTGCCACTTTTCACGTCCATGAGAAAACGCTAAGTGAACTTAACCCTATTTGAGTGTGTGTGAGGCTAAAAGAGTGTGTTTGGTGCATTTCTTGAAAGAGGTTTGAAGATTTGGAGGCTTGGAACGGGAAGAAGCTTGTAGATCCAGCATCTACATCGTGTTGGCACTCATTTGGAGGTAAAAAGTCTTTACATTGGCTTTCCATCTCTTAGATCTCTTCTTATGCAAGTTTATGGGCATTTTGGTGCAAAATGGGGGTCATTCTCGGGTTGGAGCTTGTCACAAGGATATGGCTTCAGATCTAGACTCCTCAAGCCCCTCTTTGACATAAAGCCTCAAGCTTTATGAAGCTTTGGCCTTCCTCATGCCCCAAAAAGTCTTCTTAATATTAGTATGGACGATTTTAGCCTCATGAGACCTTGCATGCACGTAAACTTAGCAACTTTACGTGGTAACTTCACCCTAGGAAGCCAGATCTGGAGTTTGAAGCCATGAACTCGACTGGAAGGAGATGAATGTGAAATGGCTGAAGGACCTCGACGAGTTGCTTAGTCAACTCGACGAGTTGTATGATGGTTTCCCGTTTTTTGGATTTTGCACGGACTCGGCTAGTTAGCAAGGTGACTCGACGAGTCGGTTAGGGTTTTCCCGACATTTTGGACACTGCATGGACTCGACGAGTTGTCTGGAAACTCGGCGAGTCAACTGGGTTTTTCACGATTCTATAAGTTTTTAAGGGACTCGACGAGTCAGTAAGCTACACTCGACGAGTTAGGTTTTTCACTGTTGACTCTGACTTTGACTAAGGGTTGACCAGTGGGACTTTTGAGGGTATCTTGGTAATTTGGGATTTTGATGGACTTGGTCCTATGGTGGTTATAGGTGGAGGAGTTTGTGATTGTGGTTCAGGAGTTTGATTCTATCACTACAGATCGACATTGTGAGATGAGTTGTCCTTACTATACTAACACGGTCGAAGGCACCAATGTCGGCCCTTCTTTTTGGATGCGTATCCAGGTTTATTGCATGACGATATGCTTAGTGACTTGTTAGGTCGGTATCCTGGTATATAGGATGATGCTATGTTAGTGACCGGTTAGGTCGGTATCCTGGTATATAGGATGATGCTATGATTAGTGATCTGTTAGATCAGTTTGACTGTTTGTATATGCTAGCATTGTTATTTATGTATTGATTATATGTATGGGGGTGGGTTGAGGCGGGCCTGCTTTGTGTTGAAGGCCAACATACCCAGGGCGGCCCGGATAGACTACAGGCCATGAGGGCATATCAGTCAGGCCGAAGGCACGGAGAATGGTCCAGACAGGCTGAAGGCCCGGTAGGGCGGACCAGACATGATATGATTATGTTGTATGGCGTTGGTATTTTGGGGGAACTCACTAAGCTTCGGGCTTACAGTTTTGGATTTTGTTTCAGGTACTTCAGATGATCGCGGGAAGGCGAAGGCGTGATCGTGCACCTCTTCACATTTTATGATTTTGATTTATGGGATACTCTGATATGAAACTATCTTGAAAACATTTTGTAATAAATAATGATATTTGGATGTTTGAAAAGTTTTAAATTGGCTTGAATTTTATGGATGTTACACACTGTAAGGTCTGACCTTATGATCTGATGAGTCAAACACATAACATGCTGATTTATCAGCTTCAGCATCTACGAGTCGACAACGCCAACGTCTACAAGTCCAACAACGTCGGCATATAGAATAGTTGTTCGATTGTAATCTTTTGTATATCAGGCAGTTATTATATATATATATATATATATATATATATATATATATATATATATATATATATATAATAGATCAGATCCCGTATCTTTATGATAAGATCGGTTCTTAGTATAAATTAGATTCAATCCCTTCAATCAAGGGATATACATGTATAGATTAGTATATATACTACATTAGGGCTAACCCTAATGTAGTACTAGTATGTGTGGCTTTGTGACAATTGTCTTTGTGACAAACCCCATCTTCTTGGTGAAGACAAAACCTCTTTTCTTGGTGAAAGGAACATTTAGAGAACTTCTGTGTTATTTACTTTCTGTTGATTATTACGTTCAGATTACTTTTGCTTTTCTTGTTCATAATTGAAGTATATCCGATCATAATACAAACCTTCACTCACTGTTATTGATATTATGTTTATGTTAGAACAACATGCTAGTGGTAGGCTTGGGATCTTTAGGAATTTCATTATAGAATTGCCCGATATGTACGCCTGATAGCCTAGGATTATTTCTTGTATGGAATTGACATCATTATTGTAGTTGGTTAGTGTATGCATCATAGTTGTACATAACTAAGATTCTATAGCATGAGAATGTTTGGTTTGGCCTTATTTCCTTTTCTTGTTTGATGAAGGGCTTAGGGTAGAATCAAGTATTCGGTTGTCTATAGGATCCAATGTTATGTATGATTAGCATACGTGAGTGTTGCAGGGTTGGTGGAAGTTTCATGGATGGGTTATGTGTGAGCATCCGACCATTTGAGGAATGTCTAGCCTTTTTCTAGGGAGTGAGAATAGGATGTATGTGTATTCTATTGTGTGCTAGTAGGGTTGTTGTGATGATCTTATGAGACGCATAGGGGTAGGTGTAGAAGGTAGTATGGGCCCATACTACCAGAAGCATATGACCCATATGTGTAGCAGGGAAGTCACAATCCCTAGGGCTTCATTATTTAGAATAGCTCTTATAGTATGAAATGTGCCTTGTTTCATATTATCTGGTTTATTTTCAGTATGGTGCTCACGAGGGGATCAGGTTAGGGAGTTGGAGCAGGCGGGCAGGACAGGCCAGGGCTGACTGAGGATCATATTATGGAGTTAATTTTTGCTAAGGTTGTTACTTATGTTCGGGGATTGATACCGGAGTTGTTTGGGTCTATCAAGACCGCCATGATTGAGCTTTTCGACGATCCTTATGCGGCGCTTTCTGAGGGTGTTGTTGCTGCAGCTACCACGACTGTTGCAGCCACTGGGGTTTGTGGAGAGAGAGCCTTCCAGTACCGGGACTTCAATAATATGAAGCCCTCGGTGTTTAACGGAGTTCAGTATTCGATCATTATGATGAGGTGGTTATCCGATGTTGAGGGTGTTTCTTTACATGCTCCTGTCCTGCTGACCAAAAGGTCAAATATGCCCTGAACCTTCTTTGGTCAGGAGTGAAGTACTGGTGGAGATTGGTGACTGGTTCGTACACCCCTTAGCAGAGGGCTGCTGTGACATGGGAGCAATTTTATGAGATGTTTCACATGAGATATGTTCCATTGGTGGAGAGGGAGAGGCTGGCCCATGAGTATTTGGATCTGAGGCAGGGGACTGAGTTGGTGACTGTGATCACCAAGATGTTTACTGAGAGGGATATGTTTTGTCCTGAGTTTACTGCTTCTGAGCAAGCTCGGATGACCCAGTACATAAGCATGCTCAAGACGAAAATCCGCCAGTTTGTGTCCACTCAGCGTTATGGTTCACTTGTGGAGATTCAGAAGGCCGCGAGGAGGTGGTAGATTGAGATGGTACTCTAGGCTAGGGAGAGGAGGTAGGTTTCGGTGCAGGCGCAGCCTGCGGCGAAGCGATTCAAGGTCGCTGGTGTAAGATCTGGGGATCAAAGGGGTCGCACTTGTGGCAAGTGTGACAAGGTTCATAATGGTTCTTGTCGATCTTCTTATGGGCGCCACAAATGTGGCAATGAGGGGCATTATGCCAAGGATCATCACCATCAGGTCCTAGTACCAAGCACCAGGATCTATTATCTTTATGAGCAGGTTTGCCATATTAAGGCCAATTGTCCTTTGCTCACTACGGGATCGACGTAGACTCCAGCAGTAGCTACATTGAGGATCACCTATGGGTGTCTGGGTAGGTCAGAGACCCGAGGCCTCGAGGTCACGCTTTTCAGCTCAAAGCAGAGGAGGCCAGGGAGGCGTCAGACATCGTTACCGGTATGTTTCCATTTATCATTTTGTCAATTATTTTATGGTATGCTTATGTTTATGCTTATGATAGGTACCTTCTTAGTGAATTATTTGTTTGTTCTTGTGTTATTCGACTCGGGTGCGAGTCGGTCCTTTATATCTCAGTCCTTTAGTAGGAGTTTCGATGTGACCATTGGAGAGCTAGAGTGCCTGTTGTGGAATTATATCGCCAGCGAACACGAGAGTTTTGTATCGAGTGTTTTCTGGGATTGTGTTTTGGATATTTTTGGGGTGCCTTACTCGATTGATCTGATCCCTATCCCCAAGTGGGGGAGAACAGGTTATTTATGCAGAGGATACTAGATTAGGATCAACCTTTTATTCTGATGCCAGAGCTCGATAGTATATTCAGAACGGGTGTATGTGTTATCTTGCTTATGTGATTGATGCCCGAGTAAGGAAGCAGGTTTCGATTTCCGAGGTGCTAGTGGTTAGAGACTTTGTTGATGTGTTCCCAGAGGAGTTTCCTGGTGTGCCTCCGGAGAGACAGGTCGAGTTCAGGATTGATTTGGTCCCAAGTGCGACCCCTATTGCTAAGGTGCCATACCGTTTGACACCACCTGAGATGCAAGAGTTGTCCTCTCAGCTTCAGGAGCTGTTGGGCAAGTAGTTTATTAGACCGAGCAGTTCGCTGTGGGGAGCACCAATTTTTTTGTCAAGAAGAAGGATGGTTCACACTAGATGTGCCTTGATTACTGGGAGTTGAACAAGTTGACGGTGAAGAACTGTTATCCCCTTCCGTAGAGTAATGACCTCTTTGATCAGTTGCAAGGTGCGTCTTGGTTCTCTAATATCGACTTGAGGTTAGGGTATCATCAGATGAGGGTTAGAGAGGAGTATGTGGAGAAGACCACATTTCAGACTCGGTATGGTCATTACGAGTTCGTGGTGATCCCATTTGTGTTCACCAATGCGCCTACGACATTTATAGATTTGATGAATCGGGTATGCAGGCCGATGCTCGATCGATCAATCATTGTTTTTATTGATGATATCTTGGTGTATTCCAAGACTAGGGAGCAACATGAGGATCACCTTCGAGAGCATCTGGGAGTGTTGAGGTGAGAACGGTTGTATGCCAAGTTCTCGAAGTGTGAGTTTTGGTTATGAAAGGTCCAGTTCCTGGGACATCTCGTTAACCAAAATGGGATTTTGGTCGATCCGGCCAAGATTGAGGCCACGATACAATGGGAGGTTCTGAAGTCTCCCTAATAGATTAGGAGTTTCATGGGTTTAGCAAGATATTATCAAAATTTTATTCAAGATTTCTTCAAGATTGCGATACCCCTCACTCATCTGACTAGGAAGGGCGTGGATTTTCGGTGGGGCCCTGAGCAGCAGGTGGCATTTGAGAGTCTGAGACAGATATTGTTGAGTCCCCAGTGTTGACCCTCCCCAATGGTGTTGATGATTTTGTGGTGTTTTGTGATGCATCCATCATAGGTTTGGGCACAGTGGTTGTGCAGCGTGGGAGAGTTATTGCTTATGCTTCATGGCAACTGAATCCCCATGAGGTCCGTTATCTGACTCATGAACTGGAGTTGGGGGCAGTAGTGTTTGCTCTCAAGATTTGTTGGCACTACTTGTATGGGGTTTGGTGTACTATTTACACGGATCATAAGAGTTTGCGATATCTTATGGACCAGACAAATCTGAACATGAGAAAGCATAGGTGGCTTGATGTGTTCAAGGATGATGACTGTGAGATCATGTATCATCCCGGGAAAGCCAATGTGGTGGCTTTTGAGCCGCAAAGCGGCTAGTTCTGCGAATGGAGGTCTGTGTATGAGGATTTCGATTGATTCGCCATTGTTGGATTTGATGAGTGAGGCTCAGGCCGAGGGAGTCAAGGAGGCAAATTGGAAGTAGGAGAGAGTCAGGGGCGAGATTAACAAGTTTGCTACTGACAGTCGCAGATTATTGACCCGGTATTGACGGGTTTGGGTGCCAGACTTAGGAGGGGTCAGACAGATTATGCTGGAGGAGGCCCATAAGTCCAAGTTTTCGATACACCCCGGAGCTACCAAGTTGTACCAAAATTTGAGACTTAGCTACTGGTGGTTGTGCATGAAGAGGGAGATAGCATGGTATGTTGAGAGATGCTTGACCTGTCGGACGGTCAAGGCCGAACACCAGAGATCGAATGGCAAGTTGCAGCCACTGGAGGTTCCCATATGGAAATGGGAACATATTACTACTGATTTCATTAGCAAGCTACCTCAGATGGTTAAGTGGCATGATTCAATTTGGGTGATAGTGGATTGGTTGACCAAGAGTTCCCATTTCTTAGCTATCTGCAAGAGCTCATCGGTCGAGAAATTAGCCGAATTGTATGTGCGTGAGATCGTTGCTCGGCATAATATTACAGTCTCCATTGTATCTGATGTGACAACCCATAATTTCTATCTTGTAAGTCAATCATATCAATCAAAAGTCAGAATTGTCTTCTCTTATTACCTTATTATCTTAATATAGTAAGGGTAACGAGTTTATAGGTTCTAAACCTAGTATATTTAAGGGTTGAGTGATAGGAAGTGAACCACGTAAGAAACGAGAACTACATTCGAGCCATAGACCTCAACAAGTGAGGTTCACGGCCACAAACTAGGTCCACGGCCGTGAACCCTCCTTTGGCCGTGAACTCTACCTTATAAATATTAGTTTGCTTCATTTTTCCCTCACTTCTTCATTTCTTAGCCGAAAACCCTCCCTTCTCTCTCAAGTATCATTTGCCAAGAACACCATTTTTCACTCTTAAACATCCCTTTTCCTTTTAATCTCCTTAGTATACCACTTAGGATCTTCAAACACTCACCAATCATCAAAGATCTTCAAGTGTTCTTCCCTTCATTTGGGCCATGAACCATTCTTAAGTCGTGAACCACTCTTGGTCCGTGAACCCATCAACCTAGCCGTGAACCCTCCTTCAACCTTCAAATTTCGATTCTAACACTTCTTTGTAAGTGTTCCGTACTTCATAGGCTATTTCTGTAAGTCCCAAATTTGCTTGACGTATCAATCAGATCCAATTGATGGTGCGGAATCCCAATCAATTGGATGATGCAAGATCAAAATAAGAAGAAGGAGAAGAAGAAAAAGATGAATCTATGATGTATTCAAGATTGGAATGATGAACAATACACAAGATTCACACACACTTAGCCCCTTCTCTACTTTTTCTCTCTAGAAAACCTTAGAGTACACACACTTAAGCTCCTTTCTAACCATATAAACTTATGAATCCACTAACACTATTTATATGAAACATGGGCCGTGAACAGGTTCACGGCCGTGAACTAGTTCACGGCCGTAAACACCCACCTGGGTCGTGAACCCTCCTAACCGCACACACCACATGGACCAAAAACTCAATTGCCTAGAAAAGCAAAGTATAAACCATATTTTAGACCCAACGATATCCCCCTTGGTTTATAGCTTTCTTTTCTAATTGACCCAACAAACTCCCCCTAAAAATTAGCTGGCTTTTCTTGTCAATCTTCAGTTGGAGCTTGGCTTCAGCGTTTGATGCGAAGACTCCTATTAAGACTGGTATATGTCTCAATATGGAAGAGTCTATCACTCACATTTGAATTTTCCGTCAAATCCTTGTGAAAGTAGTGTGAAGTGTAATGGTCGTGAATTCCTTTTCACTTTCAGGTTTCTTCTCCTTGCTCAGAATATTTCGATACATACTCCTTGAGTCTCGTCTTCTCCTGAATTCACTTTTCAAGACAAATGAAAATTTTGAGATAAACATAAAAAATAAAAGTAAACTTAGCACACTAAGAAATAAAAATAAAAGTAAAATACGCACAAGAACACTATTTCTGGATTTTTTATTTTTCTTAAAAAGAAATAAAAACATAAATGAAAATATTTTTGTATTTTTGAAATTTTATAATTTTTTTTGTTTTTTTTTTAATTCTCACCCTAAATTTGTGCATATAAGAAAATATGAATAAATTTAACCAAAAACAAAAAGTAAAATACAAAATGTAATTTTTTTTTAATTTTTTATTTTTCTAATTTTTTTTGTATTTTGATTTCTCCCCCTTAAATTGAGCATGGGGAAGAAATAAAATAAATGCGCAAAACTAAAAGAAATTTGTCTTTGAAACGAATCATTTTAAGAAAAAATCAGGAGCATCGAAAGAATTCAAATCGAAAGTCAGCAATTGAGGACGCAAGCAGTAACGAATTCAGCCTTAGCTATGTTTCAATCTCGGAACAGATCCAAAAATTCTTCACATCATTAAGCACAGACCCCATTTGTGATCCTTTCCTTTCTTCCTTTCCCGCAAGGGATACATACTCTTACTTGAAGTTATTAATGTTGTATAGTTGAGAGATGTCCCCTACCATGTGCTTGGAACAACTACTATCAACAAACCGAAGTCTGATGATATTCCTCCATAGCCGCTCCAGCACAGTGCGGGAGTAGTTGGTCTTTGGAACCCAGTCCATTTTGAAACTGGGTTGACCTTTGTCATCAACCCACGGTACTCTCTCCCATGACATATCATGTTTATTATAGACAGAAGATGAACAAATATTAGAGTCATTAGAAGATTTGGGAGAGTGAACCTTCGGAACCCATCTGTAGTTGGGTTTAACTCATTTCTTGTTCGATCCGATGGGTGCCTCGGTACTTGCTTTTGAACTTGAAGTCGGCTACCGAGATGACTTTGACCTAACCGGTCTTTGTTTCACTGGAGCATCTCTTGGATTGGACTTCTTGGCCGACATTCCCTTCTTGACCTTGGGGTTTTGATTTTTTGCCTTCTGCGCGTTCAAGTCACCATTGTTTGAAGGTGGCCTCGAAGGGTTTCTTTTGAAGCGTCTCCCTCTTGGTGCGTTTTTCCACCCTTGTGCATAGTAGGGATCGTATGCGTGATTTGGACAATTTCTGACAATGTGTCCAGGTGTTCCACAGTGAAAACATATCTTTTTCTTCACGTAGGAATTGTTTCTTCCTGCCCCTGGTGGCGTGCCCTTGCCTTGTCTTTGATTATTACTACATGCACACTTGCAGCAGACACTTTGTTTATCTTAAATTGGTGGCCTGTATTTACCGACATCAGGTTGATTAGAAGCAACAAATTCAGAGTTCAAGGAGTCGTTTGTTTGTTCAGAGGTGTTCTCCTTGTTCTCATCCTCTACTACTTTACCTGCACATGAAGTAGAAGCATCAGAAACGTTCACCTGAATAACCTCAGTCGGCCCAGAAGGTTCAGTCTTAACTGAAGCTGGGATAGGGGTTTGGCCATATTGAGCAGGTATTTCTTCCTCATTGGTCTCAAGGGGTGGGTTATAATTGTCATTAAAAGGAGGTGGAACATTGTGGTACCCTAGACCCTTATTTTGATTATCTTTAAATTTTAGTTGTTTTTCAATCATGGATGCAACTACCTCACTTGACACATCAAATTTCTTAAAGTTAAATTCAGCATCATTATATTTAGCTTTCAATGCATCAAGTTCGGCAATTAATTCGGCAAGTTGTCTCTTAACATAGTTATAGTTTTCACATTTTTTACTATATTCCTCTTAAAGTTTTCGGAAGTCCTTGATTTTGGCGTCTAGTTGTTCTTTTTAGGTTTTTTGACCTTTCCTAAGAGTATATCCTTCATATTTAAGGTCCTCATTTACCCTTTTTAGTAAATCATTTTGTTCACGAAGAAATTTAATCGTAGCTTCACAAGATGGAGGACATGAAACTTCATTGATCGGGATGCTTGAAGAACTCATTGTTTACCAAAAATGCCCTTTGACTAAAAACTCAAAAGTCAAATTTAAAAAGTCAAACTTAAAAGTCAAACTTAAAAAGTCAAACTTAAAAGACAAATCGAAAAGCTAATTTTGAAAATTTGAAAGTTAAACGAGAAAGTCAAAGGTCAATCTTGGAAGTCAAAGTCAATTTTTAAGGTCAAAAGACAAAAATAAAAGTGAAAAATTAAAAACTAAAAGTTTTGGTTGAAAATGAAATTTTAAAATTTGTAAAATTGAATTTTGGGCTAAAAGTGTTAAAATTGCGAAATTTGAACCGAAACATGAAGTCTTTTTGAATTAAATTGGGAAGGAGAATAACATCTAGCAAGCTAGATGAGTTGGAAGGGGTGTTGGTTGATGAGGCAAAGGACCCTGGTTTGATCCTTGCAACCCCCAAAATCCTTTTAATTATTTGCTGCTGCTGCGAACTAAACCACACGCAAGGACTTTACGCACGAGGAACGCACACGTTGCTGGGCCGAGAACGAGGTTGACCGGGAACGCGAGCCGAACACGCGAGGTTGCTGACCGCAAACCCTTCTCCGTTGAAAATGAACTTCGGGCCATGAAAGCTTCTTCGGACCGGCCGAGAACCCTTCTGATCGGCCGTGAATTATTCTTCGGAGGCCGTAAACCCTACTTCGGAGGCCGTGAACCCTTCGGAAATTTCGAAAAAAACAACGTTTTTCACTCCTTTTTGCTCCAAAACTCGATCAAAAACTCGTTTTATGAAAAACTCAAAGAACAAACCCCCACTATTTTTCAAAAAGCTATCCAAAAACAAAAAATCCCTTAAGAAAAAGTGCAAAAACGCTCCAGATCTTGCCAATTTTATTGATATAATCCAAGCTCTGATACCAACTCTAAGTCCCAAATTTGCTTGACGTATCAATCAAATCCAATTGATGGTGCGGAATCCCAATCAATTGGATAATGCAAGATCAAAATAAGAAGAAGGAGAAGAAGAATAAGACAAATCTATGATGTATTCAAGATTGGAATGATGAACAATACACAAGATTCACACACACTTAGCCCCTTCTCTACGTTTTCTCTCTAGAACACCTTAGAGTACACACACTTAAGCTCCTTTCTAACTGTATACACTTATGAATCCACTAACACTATTTATATGAAACATGGGCCATGAACAGGTTCACGGCCGTGAACCAGTTCACGGCCGTAAACACCCACCTGGGCCGTGAACCCTCCTAACCGCACACACCACATTGACCAAAAACCCAATTGCCTAGAAAAGCAAAGTATAAACCATATTTTAGACGCAACAGTTTCCTTTATACCTTAGATGTTAAATACACTAACTGTATACACATATATGTTATTATATGCTAAATAGGATCCGTTTGTGCTCGGGACTTCACTAGTGAAATCAAACATCCTATATCGATCTTTCATTCGAATCATTCACGACGGGTGAGTTCATACCCCTATAATTTACCTTTTTAAATGGTTTTAAATGCTTTTTAGGGGGGAATACAAGTTGAACACAATTAAATTTTGTTAATAACTACATGTGATATCAAATCATATAAAAGGTTTTCTTATGCTTTTAAATATTTTTTTTACAATAAAGGATTACCAAATACTTCCAAAATGACTTAAAGTCATGTAAACTCTTTTAAACACTGTTAAACTTTTTGAAAAAGTGTTCAACTCTTTTAAATATTTTATAAACTCTTTAGAACTTATATTTGTCAAAATCATATTTATATATGTATACGTATATAAATAAGGTTTAAAGGACTTACGACTAATGATCTGCCTTACTTCATTTTCCTTGTTTGGATGTGCGCTTAAGGTGGGATTATTTGTCCGAAGGTCGTTTCTTTCTTAATTATGTATTGAATATATGTATATATATATATATATATATATATATATATATATATATATATATATATATATATGAATATAAAAGGTCACTTGAGTCGGTATCATTACCTTTGTATCACACTGAGCAAAGGGATACATTCATGAGAGATCATGCCAAACAGATAGAACATATAAATTATAATAGGTATAATTTATGAAACAAACGAGAAATCTATTTTTACCAGATAGGTATACGAGGTTTAAACTACTTTGTTAAGAGAAGGATACAATTCAATCTTTACTTAAACTAGATAAATTAAAATGTGAAATATTACTTCACGGCATAGCAATATACTTGTTATGTCGCGTTTTGTAACCAGAGTCTCCTGGAGAGAGAGCTGGCATGGTGTGTATAGATCTATACGGGATCGACTATCCCACATCCCGACTGTTAGCTACAGTTTGGCCGGCAGGCCAAGAGGTGACAAATGTCACACTGTTCGACGCCAGAAGGTCGTCGTGTCCATCCTAGTCAGTTAGCATGGTTACAACCTTATCGCATTTTAACCCTAATTAACCAGCTTAATTATAGGGTAGTTATTACACCAGTAGTGTATTTTTAAGAAATACTACTACATCAATCGTTTTCCGCAAACAAAACCGAAAACATTCTTCTAATAATTTTATGGTGAGTTAAAATTTTGTCATACTATGTCATAAGTACAATAACACTTAAACGGAACGGTTTTATGGGATTAAAACTACTTTTCAGTTGTGAAACAAAAAATATAGGATTTTCTGGATCGAAATCAATCACTTTCTTAAAACTATTGCAACCATAAATGAAACTAATACTTATGAAATCACTAGCTTAAATGTTGATCCTCTCTTTCAAAATAACTTGTATTCTCAGGAATCCAGTAGACAGGTACACTCCCGGAGCTTTTGAGAAGACAGCCTAGTACCGTGCTGCGTCTTTTGTCTTTTACTATAACTACTTTTGATGTTGAATATTAAATGTTTGAACACTTATGTAAAAACTTATATATTATTAATGCAATGGTTTTTGTACTTTGATTACTATAAATGCATGTGTTGTGATACTTGACATCACATCCTCCGCCTCCGAACGTTTCCGTCGTTCCGGTTTAGGGGTGTGACAGATTGGTATCAGAGCATTGTTTATAGTGAACTCAGTATATCAATTCATAAAAGATATACAACTATAAACACATTGGGATAAAAGCACTCTGACCAAGAATTATACTTTAAAAAAATATAACAATATTTTATAGAAGTATAAGTACATACAAAATATATATACTAGAACAAGTATCACAAGAAGAACAAAACCAAAGTATTTGGAAGTTGGACATTACCGTCAAACCTGGACAGTTATGTAATCATATATGGATAAATATAGCCTGATCAACTATATTTATTTTAGATATGACCAACATGTGTTTGGGAGTGATAATGGTGTTGCAACGAGTCTAAAACTTACCAACCATATACACAAAGGAATACTAGAACCAAACACAAAATTTAAAATACTATAGGAGTATTTTATGATTCTATATAATAGCAACAAACTAAAAACTTATCAATTTCTTATACCAAGAAGCCCTGGAATCAAACATGTAATTAAAATCCTATACGAGTATTTTAGGTATTATAAATAACGTAAGTGAAAACTAAAAGACCCCTAATGGTAGGTCTATAATTACTAAGTGTATACGTTAAAATTATATATAGTTGAGATTTTATGGACTAAGAATAGGTGATTTTCACTCTACTTCCTGTTCCTTGTTTGGTTGTGGTTTTAGAGTAGGATCACTTATTCGAAGGTCTATTTGATCTGGACTATATATAATCTGTACACACTATGTGATTATAGAAAGACCGGAAAGGATCATCTTCGTAAAAATATTTTTACAAAAATGTTTTATTAATTTCATAGATTCTTTAGACATTCCCGTTCTCGTATAAATCACTTAGATAGATGTAGTTGTTGGATTAGGTATCTAAGCCTATAACTATTATTGGTATGTACTTGACCCGAGAGTAGCATGGTCCATTTGGGTTACATGGCATCAGAACAATTTGGATAGACTTTTGTGAGAAGAGGATATTTATGATTTATTAATATATTATAAGTTCTAATATATTAATATTATTTAATTAGTATTGATCAAGAATTAGTTTGGAATTACTTTTGTGATCAAAAGAGACTAATTAAATAAATGGGGATTAATTTGGTAAATCATTCATTCTTATGAAGTGGGCTTATGATCCATAGTTCTTCATGATTGGGCTAAACCCTTGTGGTGACCCATGGGTACTCCATGGAGGTTAAAATCCATGGATCATGAAGAATATGGAAAGTCATGAGTTACATGGTGTAACCCTAATGTGCACACTATATAAGAAGCCTCATAGCTCATGAAATTGGACTAAGTGCTTACTAGTGATAGACAGATGAGGGCAAACCAATTTTGAGTGTATATAATCTTCTCTCAAGTTATTCCAATTGTTGGTGGTGTTGTGTGAACCATTTGAGGAGCAACACTTGGGGCACTAAGCTCTTTAAAGGTACAAGGAATCAAGCTACACCAAAAGGTATGTCATTCAACTATATTTCATATTGTAGATACTCCTTAATATACTAGTTAGGATGATACCTTAAAAAATTGATATTTGCATGTATAATATATAAAACATAGATCCAAGGTATATATGGTTGCATGTACACCATAGGAGTGTTAGAATACTCAAAACCCAACAGTAGCCACTACAGCGACCAACAAAGGAGTCAACGAGGATCCAGCAGAGTTCACTAGGAAGATTCCGAGAAGGAAACCGATGAACAGTGAAGAAACTATAGAAATCACCAAGTGGCTTTACCTTATTAATGGCACCGGTGAGAATTTCTCATGAACTTCCGGGATTCAAATTTTCTATTACGAAATAATGGGGATCAGTGCCAAAACCTGAAGTATGACAGTACTGGAATTCAATATACCTACGAAGGAGAAGGACACCATATAAATACCAAACGAGAATAAAAATCATTACCGCCAAGAATAGAACGAAGAACAGAGGAAAACCACGCATGAAACATGCGAAGTGTTTGAGGGCCATATGCGTCACATTAATAACTAATAAATTGATACAACCTAGTGAGTTAGTGACTACAGTACTCACGTTAGGTGTTAAGCTTATTGCCTTTTCCTATCACGACTAATAACAGTAAATCGGATCACAAAATCTCAATTGAGAGTGATTATTTCTCAAATTCATAAGTCTATTTTATGTAGACTCTATTATGAATTGTTTTCAAATCTTTTTGAAAGTTGGAACATGATATCCACCAGTCAAAGATAACTTAGTTCGGATGACACTCGGTTTATAACCATTTCTAAAAACTTACCTCTTCCCTTTTACCAGGAATGCATCATAGGGATGTAGTTCGAAACATTGAGAACCATATAACAAAACGAAAAATTTATATGTATAGAATACATCTAGAAACAACCATCGTCGCTCACGATCTTGTTTTCCCATTATGTAACAAATCATGTCTTCATCTGGAAATAATCGGCCAACCGATGAAACTCCGATCCTACATATAGACTCTTCTACTTTTCAAGCTGCAGTCACAGCAGCCGTAGCAGCTGTCATGGCTCACCTTAATGCTAACACCGCGAATGTTAGTGTAAATATTATCGGCAATCCCGATCGTGGTGATAACCAAGTACAGTAATGAGTGCCAGCCTATAAAAACACTCCGAACCTAAAACCTGAAAGCAAGAAACGAAAATTCTGGAACAAAAAGGAGCGCAAGTTATCTCAAAAACTTGCCAAAAGACAACAACCTGTGGCAGCCTCTGCGGCCACGACATCTGTTGCTCCTGCTATCGTTCCTACTGCTGTCCCAGTTACCCTTATCCCAGCAAAGCAGTATGCTGGAAGTCTACCCAAATGCAAAAAGTGCAACTTCCATCACCGGGGAGTCTGCCGAGTGCCGCATTGCATTATATGCAACATAAAGGGGCACACCGCCCGCTTCTGTAGTATTTCGGCTGAGTACCTTACTTCAACCACCAATGTTGGAACCAGTCCAATATGTCATCTCTGTGGTGAAATAGGACATTTTAAGAGGGATTGTCCAACAAAGAAGAATGACGGGGGAGCGGGAAGAGTTTGACCCCAGAGAATGGGGAAGCATCAAAGAACCCTGCTATAATTTTGGGTACGCTTCCAAACCCCAATAATTAATTATAATTATGATTACTCTATCGTTCGAACCAAATCACAACACTCATATAAAAACTGAGAACCATAGCAGGTAAGCTATGATGCCTTAGTGTATACATTTGGATCATTTATAATTAAGATTTGTAGACTTAGAGTGAGTGATCCCGCCTCATTTCCTGTTCCTTGTTTGGTTGTGGATTTAGGGCAGGGTCACTCAATCAACTGTCTCTCCAATCTTAATTATACATGACTTGTATACACCAAGCAGTTATAGAGAGACCTAGTAGGTATCATTTTATGAAAGTTCATTATTTCAAATTATCAGAATCCTCGTATTGTTAGTGCTCGCTAATTTCAGATCAAAAAGGGGTTCGCAGCAATAATAACAGGATAAAACTGAAAGCGCTGAAAACATATGTACATAGGATAGTTCATCGTCCTAGTAATCGCTTCTTCCAGATCGACTTAATATCTATTTCGTTGAGAAGTTCCGACATCGTCATCCGACATGGTTTGGACTTAGTCCTCACCATATCCATTTCCTATATTGCGTAAAAGAACTTTCACCTTAGACAACCGTCAAATGATATTCTTTCAATCCATAATACGAACCCTTCTATCTTCTCTCGTTTCAAAACCTCAGGAGTTCCCAGGCAAGGAGCACCACACCTTTCTAGCCTACTTAGTAGTCAATATCCTTGAAGCGAAAAACACCAAAGGTGTTCCAGAAGCCCGTAACAACCCGAACTATACCCAATAGATCTCCTAGGAAGACCACTCGTACCGCCAGTCAAATTCGAGAATAGAGATTAGAACTCATGAGATTAACCTATCACTGCTAAGTGTATACGCAAGAGTGGTATATAATTTAGACTCAACAAGATTTAGGATGTGTGATTCCGCCCTATTTCCTGTTCCTTGTCTGGTTGTGGACTTGGGGCAGAGTCACCCATCCGAACGTCTTTTCAGTCTTAATTACATATGACTTGTATACACGAGGTGATGATGGATGAGCCAAGTATGAGTCTTACCATGACCTTTAAAGCAAAAGCCTTCATCATATATACGACCAGAAGGAGTTCAACATGAGACAACGACAGTGGGTCGAGCTATTAAATGACTACGAATATGAAATTCGTTATCATTCTGTTAGAGCCAAAGTAGTAGTTGACACCCTTAGTGGGAAAGAGTACTCAAGTCATAGAGTCAAATCATTGATTATGACAATCCATTCACATTTTTCCACACAAAGTAAGGAGGCTCAATAGGAAGCCTTGAAACCTGAAAATGTGACAGGTGAAACCCTGATAGGAATGGATAAGAACTTAGTCAAATAAGTCAAACCCGCACACTACTTACCATTAAAGGAAATAGGTAAGATAGAGAAACTAACTAGAACACGTATCCGAGAGATCAGTTAGATTGCATGGTGTTCCAATATCTGTTATCTGATTTCAAGATAGTAGAATCACCTCTCAGTTCAGGCAGTCACTTCAGAAATCTCTGGGAACTAGGCTAGTCATGAAATAGCCTACCGTCCACAAACCGGCAATCAGAGAAAGAGAACGATTCAAACATTAGAAGGCATGCTGAATGCATATGTGATCGACTTTGGTAAAGCGTGGGATACCCATTTACCAACTAGTAGAGTTCTTTACCATGGTAGCATTTAAAGTTACTCCATTCGAAACCCTCTATGGTCACAAGTGCAGATCCTCTCTGCGCTGGACTAAAGTAGGTGACACGCAACCAACTAGAGTTCAAATTCCAAACAACACATTCGATGGTCCGGAAATCATCCGAGAGACTACAGAGAAGATTGTACAAATTCGCGAACGATTGAAAGCCTCGCGAGATCGACAGAACAACTACGCAGATAAATGACGAAAACCTTTGGAATTCCAGGTTGGTGACCACGTCATGTGAAGGTCTCACCCTGGAAGCGCATGATACACTTTCAAAAGAGTGGAAGACTAAATCCAAAGTACATAGGACCATTCGAGATTCTTACTAGAATTTGGTCCAGTATCTTACAGACCCCGACTACCTCGAGAATTCCATAATATATGCCCTACCTGCCACGTCTTTAACTTGAAAAATCGTTTTTACGACGAGACTCTTGTTATCCCACTCGATTTGACCGAGGTAAACAAGAACCTCAACTTTGTGGAAGAATCCGTAGAAATCCTAGACAGTGAAGTCCAGAGAACAAAATAAAATCGTACCCCGATAGTGAAGGTCCGCTGGAATACATATCGAGGACCCGAATCCACTTAAAAGCGGGAGGATCAAATGTAACATAAGTATCCGTATTTTTCACATTCGTCCATGTGTATTTCTTAGACTTAAGTTCGGGACGAAATTCCCTTTCACGGGGGATGATGAGACAACCCGTAATATCTATCTTGTAAGTAAATCATATCAATCAAAAGTCAGACTTGTCTTCTCTTATTACCTTATTATCTTAATATAGTAAGGGTAACGATTTTATAGGTTCTAAACCTAGTATATTTAAGGGTTGAGTGATAGGAAGTGAAACACGTAAGAAACGAGAACTGCATTCGAGCCATAAACCTCAACAAGTGAGGTTCACGGCCACAAACTAGGTTCACCGCCGTGAACCCTCCTTTCACCGTGAACTCTACCTTATAAATATGAGTTTGATTCATTTTTCCCTCACTTCTTCATTTCTTAGCTTAAAACCCTCCCTTCTCTCTCAAGTATCATATGCCAAGAACACCATTTTTCACTCTTAAACATTCGTTTTCCTTTTAATCTCCTTAGTATACCACTTGGGATCTTCAAACACTCACCAATCATCAAAGATCTTCAAGTGTTCTTCCCTTCATTTGGGCCGTGAACCATTCTTAGGGTCGTGAATCACTCTTTGACCATGAACCATTCCTAGGGTCGTGAACCCATCAAGCTAGCCGTGAACCCTCCTTCAACCTTCAAATTTCGATTCTAACACTTCTTTGTAAGTGTTCCCTACTTCATAGGCTGTTTCCTTTACACCTTAGATGTTAAAAACACTAACTGTATACACATATATGTTATTATATGCTAAATAGGATCCGTTTGTGCTCGGGACTTCACTAGTGAAATCAAGCATCCTATATCGATCTTTCATTCGAATCATTCACGTCGGGTGAGTTCATACCCCTATAATCTACCTTTTTAAATGGTTTTAAATGCTTTTTAGGGGGGGGGGGAATACAAGTTGAACACAATTAAATTCTGTTAATAACTACATGTGATATCAAATCATATAAAAGGTTTTCTTATGCTTTTAAATATTGTTTTTACAATAAAGGATTACCAAATACTTCCAAAATGACTTAAAGTCATGTAAACTCTTTTAAACACTGTTAAACTTTGAAAAACTGTTAAACTCTTTTAAATATTTTATAAACTCTTTAGAACTTATATTTGTCAAAATCATATTTATATATGTATATGTATATAAATAAGGTTTAAAGGACTTAGGACTAATGATCTGCCTTATTTCCTTTTCCTTGTTTGGATGTGGGCTTAAGGTGAGATTATTTGTCCGAAGGTCATTTCTTTCTTAAGTATGTATTGAATATATATATATATATATATATATATATATATATATATATATATATATATATATATATATATAGGATATAGATCCGGTAAGAAATTTTTTTTGGTAGGAAGGTAAGAAGTTTTTTTTCTACATATTTTTTTGACGAACAAAATAAATGAATCACTAGATGATTCATTTGTAAGATGATTCACAAAAAAAAATTCCCAAAAAAACATCTTTTTGATTCATTTTTAAGTAAATTAAGAAAAAATTCATTTTTATGACAATTTTAGTGAATAACAACAAAATCATTGTATAAATGAATCATCGAGATGTTTTTTTCAGAATTTTTTCTTGTGAATCATCTTACAAATGAATCATCTAATGATTCATTTTGTTTGTTCGCGAAAAAAATATGTAGAAAAAAAACTTCTTACCTTCCTACCAAAAATTTCCTTCTTATTTGATCTTGACTCTCTCTCTCTCTCTCTCTCTCTCTCTATATATATATATATATATATATATATATATATATATATATATATATATATATATATATATATATGAATATAAAAGGTCACTTCAGTCGGTATCATTACCTTTGTATCACGCTGAGGAAAGGGGTACATTCATGAGAGATCATGCCAAACAGATAGAACATATAAATTATAATAGGTATAATTTATGAAACAAATGAGAAATATATTCTTACCAGATAGGTATACGAGGTTTAAACTACTTTGTTAAGAGAAGGATACAATTCAATCTTTACTTAAACTAGATAAACCAAAATGTGAAATACTACTTCACGGCATAGCAATATATTTGTTATGTCGCGTTTTGTAACCAGAGTCTCCTGGAGAGAGAGCGGGCATGGTGTGTATAGATCTATACGGGATCGACTATCCCACATCCCGACTGTTAGCTACAGTTTGGCCGGCAGGCCAAGGGGTGACAAATGTCACACTGTTCAACGCCAGAAGGTCGTCGTGTTCGTCCTAGTCAATTAGCATGGTTACAACCTTATCACATTTTAACCGTAATTAAACAGCCTAATTATAGGGCAGTTATTACACCAGTAGTGTATTTTAAAGAAATACTACTGCATCAATCGTTTTCCGCAAACAAAACAGAAAACATTCTTCTTATAATTTTATGGTGAGTTAAAATTTTGTCGTACTATGTCATAAGTACAATAACACTTAAATGGAACGGTTTTATGGGATTAAAACTACTTTTCAGTTGTGAAACAGAAAATATAGGATTTTCTGGATCGAAATCAATCACTTTCTTAAAACTATTGCAGCCATAAATGAAATTAATACTTATGAACTCTCCAGCTTAAATGTTGATCCTCGCTTTCAAAATAACTTGTATTCTCAGGAATCTAGTAGACAGGTACACTCCCGGAGCTTTTGAGAAGACAGCCTAGTACCGTGTTGCGTCTTTTGTCTTTTACTATAAATCCATGTGTTTGTATACTTGACATGACGTCCTCCGCCCCTGAACGTTTCCGCCGTTCCAGTTTCGGGATCTGACATCTGATTGAGGTGTTATGTTCACATCTCATTTTTGGAAAAAGTTCGATGAGGAACTGGGTACGAGATTGTATCTCAGCACTGCTTATCATCCGCATATGGACAGTCAGAGTGAGCGGACCTTTCAGACACTTGAGGACATTTTGAAAGCATGTGTCATTGATTTTGGTGGGAGTTGGGACTCGTACCTTCCTTTAGTTGAGTTCTCGTACAACAATAGATACCACTCTAGTATCGGTGCACCGTCTTTCGAGCTCATCTATGGAAGGAAGTGCCGCATCCCAGTGTATTGGAGAGAGGTTGGTCATAGGGTCACGGGATGGAGTGAGGTAGTCCTTTAGATGACAGAGCTCATCCAGTAGACCAGACAGAGACTTCAGACAGCTCAGAGTCGGAAGAAGAATTATTCTGACAAGAGGCGATCCGATTTGGCATTCCAGGTCAGAGACATGGTTTTACTAAATGTATCACCCTCGAAGGGTGTAATACGCTTCAGGAAGAGGGTCATGTTGGGGCCCCGATATATTGGGTCATTTCGGATGGTAGCCAGGGTTGGCAAGGTAGCATACAGATTGGATTTGCATGAGGAGCTCAGCTAGATCCACAAACTTCCCTTGTTTTGCAGCTTTAGAAGTGTGTGACGGATGATTCGTAAGTTGTTCCCTTAGGGGATATTCAGGTTGATGACCGCCTGAATTATGCGGAGAGACTAGTGCCAATCCTAGACCGGAAGATGAAGACTTTGCGCAGCAAGGTGGTATCGCTAGTCATAGTTCAGTGGCAGCATTAGAAGGGTTCCAAATGGACTTGGGAACCCAATTCAGAGATGCGTGAGCATTTTCCGTAGTTATTCACACCAACAGACTTCGAGGAAAAATTCTAGTTCAAATGGGGGAGAATTGAAACAATCTGATGATGAGATGTTTTCAATTTTAACCCTAAGTATGTATAATTATAGCATTTTAGCCCTTATGCATGAGAAAGCTTGCAAAATGGCCCATAGTGGCATTTTTATAATATTTGAAGCGGGCTCACGTACGCGGGGCGTACGCATGTGAGCGACAAACCCTAATTCTCAGACTTTAGACCCTATTTAATTAACTTATGGCCTCCAAACTTCATCACTCATCACCCTCCAACACCTCCATACGACCTTAGCAAACCCTAGCCACTTGTTTGAGCATTCTTGACCCTTGTGTGTGTGTTTTGGTGATCTTGAAGGAGAAAGAAGGAAGTAGAACTACCTTGGAAGCTTGAAGGAGCTTTGGATCTAGGATCTTCACATATCTAGCAACCTCCACGAGGTATAAAGCTTTAAAATTGGCTTGTAATTTATTAGATCTTCCTAAGTTCTTGATTCATAAGCATTTTGGTCCCAAGTGTTGAACTTTTTGTGTATGGCATGCTCCAGCCTATCTAAACTGTCCTTTTAGACGTTTTGAGTAGTTTAGAAGCATAAAAATAGGATCTTGGCTCTTAAATCTTCCCAATGAATGTGCTTGGTGGTCTTAATGGGTTAAGAGGTTGGGATTTCTAGCATTTACCACTTTTTGTCAATGCAAGAGCATAAAGTTGGAAACTTTATGGTCAAAAACAATATTTGGGACTTGGATCTGTAAATGGGACGAAAAAGGCTTAAGTATTAAGCACTTAATAGGTTGAGAGTCTTTAGTTGCGTACGTTGGGCGTACCAGACGGTACGCTGCGCGTACACGGTTAGGTCTCTGTTTCTTTTGGTCACGATCGAGTACGCCCCACGTACAGATGTGTACGCCCACCGTACTCGGATGGGTTGAATTGACTGGGTTGACTCGGCTAGGTTGACTCGACTGAGTTGACTCGACTAGTTTGTGGAGTTTGACCTATGTTGACCAAAAGGATATTTTGGTTAGTTAGGTATTAATTTAAGTTGGCCAATATTTTGGCATAATAGGTGTCGAGTAGAGCCGATTGTCGAGGCAGAGATTATTCATCTTCTGTTCAGACTAAGAGGTGAGTTCTGTTTACTGTACTCGTGGGTCGAAGGCACCAATGTCGTCTCACTAGATTATTTATCCTGATTATAGGATATTGTTATGATAGTATGTGATTGAGTAGTAGATGTGCATAGTTATTTGTATTGTTGGTTATGTGTTTATGTTTGATTGTTACATATGTCGACATATTGTGGTTGGGTTGAGGCGGTCCTGCTTTATGATGAAGGCCAAGACATCCGGGGCGGTCCGGATAGGATGTAGGCCCTGTGAGGCGGTCCAGATAGGTTGTAGGCCCTGTGAGGTGGTCCAGTCAGGATGAAGGCTCATATTTGCATGCTTTGTTTGTTTTGTAGTATGTTCGTACTTTGGGGGAACTCGCTAAGCTTTGGCTTACAGTTTTAGTTTATGGTTTCAGGTACTTCTAAGGATCGTGGGAAAGGAAAGGAGTAATCGTGCATATCTTCCTGTTTTATGTTATTGGGTCTTTGGAAAACTCTGATTTTGAATAATACTTTGACCTCTTTTTGTATCCAATGTTGGTTAATGGTTGATTTTAAAATTTTAAATTTTCTATGACTTTTGGGTTGTTACAATCAATCAGGCCCTCGCCCGGCATCGGGCCTCGCCTGGCATCGGGCCTCGCCTGTTACTCATCATGCCTCACCACATCTCCATCAGGCCCCACCCGGTAAAGATCTGTCAGTAACATGCGATGAGCCCCGCCCAACACACTCATCCGGCCCTTCCTGGCATCGGGCCCCGCCCGACATACATATAAAAACATACAATAGATGCAAGATTCGCATAGAGAGCTATCATTCTAGTAACAATAATCTATGGGCCATCATTGGTGCCTTCCTCACACTAAACACATCCAAATTATCCTTAATAATTAGGACAATTTCCCAAAATCCAAGGTCCAGTACATATCTTCTTATACCAATGGGTAAAAGAATATTTTACCCTTCCTCTACATGGCCCAGCAAAGCAAGGCCCAAACCCAATATGACTCAAGGCCCAAAAATGGCCCAAAAGCCTTTCAGGTGCGTACGCCCCGCATACCAACCTGGTACGCCCAACGTACGACGTTGAAGCCCACTTTCCACTTCAAACATCTTAATGCCTTAAGACAACATGCATAACTTCCAGATCTAATTCTTATGGGATGTCATAAGTCATAAAGTTCCTAACTTTATGACTTTGCATAACATAATGGTGTTGAAACCAAAGCCCTAAATCTCTAACTTCATCAAAAGACCACCAACTCATGCATGGAAGGATTATACTCAACAATATCCAACTTTTATGACTTAATGACCTCAACAAAGACCACAAATGAGGCTCAAAGCTTCTGGACTAAGGGGCTGTTTGGTAGGATCTGAATTTTTAAGATCTGAATTTTTAAGAGATCTGAATTTCTAAGAGGGTCAGAATTTTTAAGATCTGAATTTTTAAAATGTTGTTTGGTTGGAACCTCTGAATTGCTGTGCTGAATTATCAAAATGACCATTTTACCCTTTTGTATTATTTTTTGCTGAAAAATTAAAAAAAAAAATACATAACACCATATAATATCCAAATTAACATAAATTAAAATTTATCTTCAATAATTTATAATGATCTTTTTGAGATATATTTACAAAAATAACATCATTTTTTACATCCCAAGGATTTCAAAGTTAAAAAACAAAATATTTGACATTGAATGTTAAGATATAAATGACAACAAACTTGCAACCGAACAGTTGATGATCGATTTGTACTCCTTGTCCATCATTACATCAAACACGATACTCCCTCAATTTTTTCTTTCAAACATTTCAATCTACAAATCCAAATTCAGCAAGGAAACAAATAAACACTTTAAACATATATATAGAAACTGCATATCAAATCCATTACCAACTTTTCAAAGTATGTTGCTAGAATCGATAATTTATCAAAATCTCCAATTGTTATAACTTGTATAAGCTACTTTAAATTCTAATAAAGTTCATTCATAACTTGTATAAACTACTTTCAATTCATATAAAGTTTATTCATAACCTGTATAAACTACTTTCAATTCATATAAAGTTCATTCATAATTGATAGATAATGATGCACCATCATTTATGTACCAAACTCCATATGATATGAATCATTCACCAAACGTATGTTATCTTTGTGTTCTATTTCCAATTCACCAACGAATTTGTTGTTTTCTTTGATAAAATCTACATTATTAACCAACCATATTATTATCTTCTATCTTAAGATTTCAAACAAGATTCATATTTTCTTTATGGAACCTTGATACTTGTAATAACAGGTTCTATCAAAATTTATCATCTCGATCCTCTACATGACCGGACATGAAATACAAATAAAATTAAAATCGAGGACTGATAATCGAGTTCTAGGGCAAAAAAAGAAGAAAAAATCGATGTATCTATAAGAATCGGTTTTCAGGGGGAAAAGAAAGAACAATCGATCTATATTTACAGAGACATTAATGTCGGAAGAAAAAAAAAACTTACCTGCAATGATGGTGTCGCTAGCGGAGGCGGTGGCGAAATCAATGTCGGAGGTAGCATATGATTGTAGATCGGAGAGGTAGGAGAAGGGTGGAAGGGAGGAGAAGGGGCGATGATGTCGGAGCTTGGCATCGGAAATCGTGGTGTGAGTCGATTTCAGGGAGGTCGACGGCGTGAGGAGGTGATCGGTGCTGGAGATGGTCGGGGCCTCGGAGGTAGGAAGAGACGAAAGAGCGATATAAAGGGGGTGTGTGGTTTTGGAGGCGTGTATCAGCGTATGAGGGTAAAAAGGGGAAGGAAGCGTGCGTTTTTTTTTTCAGATGAAGTTTAAAGTCTGAAAGTTTAAGAGGCTTATAAAAAATTAAGAGGCTTTTATTCATATGCTACCAAACACTCTTAATCTGAAAAATTAAGAGTTTGCCTCTTAATTTGTCAACTAAGAGGCTACCAAACAGCCCCTAACTTCTACTCACAAGAACCACAACGAAGGGACCAAAACATGGCAAATCATGAACCAAACTAGATCTACTTGAGATAACCATCAAGATTAAAACTTTATACCTCCAGAAGCTAGATCTAGGTGAACTAGGCCTGGATCTACAAGCTCCAAGACAACCAACACTTCGCCAAGGAATTCTTCTTCTTCCAAATGCACCAAAAATCCACCAAAATCACTCAAATGCTCAATATACATCAAAATGGGACTAGGGTTTCGAATTTTGAGTTAGAGAGGATGGAGGTTGAAGATAAGAAGGGTTCGAAATGAGTTAAGGGCTTTAAATAGGGTCCAAGATCGTAAATTAAGTTTTGCATCTGACTGGCGTACACCTAGTGTACTCCAGGTATGCCCAACGTATTGGGGTAAGGTCCCGCGATCATAAGGCTAAGTACGCCCAACATACATTCCTTGTACGCCCATCATATTGGGCAAACCCTTACCATTCTAACTTCTGAATGCCATAACTTCTGCATCCCAAATCCGTTTTCGGCGTTCTTTAGGTAATGAGAAACCCAACATTCCTATCAACTCTCCTTTGCATTAAAACTTTCCGAACTTAAATCCTTAATTCATGAAAGGCCCGAACCATCACTTTTACCATTATTCCCTTGGCTCCGAAGCACAAACCGGACTCTTGGATTACATAATCTACATTACACATATCTAAATGGGTCTAAACCTCTCTTTCCCCAAAGCCTGAAACCTTATGACAGTTGATCTTCGTGTCACGGCCCCTATTTGTAAAACGACCAGAAACAGGGTGTTACAACTCTCCCCCACTTAAATTAGATTTCGCCATCAAAATCACTCCTTACTACCTTCCACGCAATCAGACGATCTGACCATTTCCTATCGAACTCTGCTTAAGTGAAAAGTTGACTCATACTCATAGCGACCTTGCAATGCTACCATCGAAACGCATCCTTAGCAGGAGTCATACGCCTTGATGGAGAACGAATTATTGGTCCACTAACTGGAAAACCATCACTCCTCTGCTATAAGTCTGGAACCCCAAAACTTTACCCGACCTCCACGTAAGTAGGTCCATTCTAACGTACAATCAGTAGGACCTCTCTCTATACAGTCTAAACTGCATGAAATCCTTTGGGTCCTAAATCATCTAGCTGACACCCTGGCAGACAGAATCCTTAACCATACTTCGCTACCTAAAAGATCTTCTTATAAAGAATGACGACTCCCAAGGTGAGTCTCATCGATTCGTGCCAACCCAAAATAACTTGCATCCCGAACTCCAAGACTCGCACTTGCATGCTATCCATAATATTTTGATTCCATGGTGACCTTCTACTAATTGACATATACAATCCCCAATCGATCCCTGAGACTGTCAGTCTCACACCTGGTCCCACCACAAGGCTCCGTCTAAGAGTCTAACTGATAAAGGCTACCCTAGCCTAATCACCAAACGGATGCAAACTACGAACATGCCTCGCCCACAGGTCTCACCCAATCGAGTGATGTACAGGGCCAACATCGCCTCAGATCCAATGATCCTCATACTAAACAAAGAGTAGTCCTCCGAAAACACTGTCTGCCTCGACCCAGGCATGCGTTAATCCTCTGTCAGCCCAACGACCATTCCTACAATGGCCAACCTCATTCTGTTGAATACTAATTAAAACATATGATTTCATATTAATATATTATAACTTATAATATATTAATAAACCATAAATAACCTTCTCTCAAAAATCCATCCTAACAAATTGTCATGATGATATGCAACCCAAATGGACCATGCTACTCTCTGGTCGAATACATACCAATAATAGTTATGGGCTTAGACACCTAATCCAACAGGCTCCCACTTGGATAAGTCTAAAACTATTATTCAAGTATGACTCCAAGATCCCGACTAGCAATCGTAGCTCTTAAAAGCCGCTGTCGAACTCTGAACAAATCAATGACATGTCCATTAGATAAGGGATCATATATTCCTCCATTCTAGATATCATATGGATTGAGACATGGATTATAATCATTATCTCTGTCCATTTGTTGTTTCCCGATTTCTGATTTATGACGACTGACTAATTGAACAAATCAAATCAGTCCAGGCCCGGCCGAGCACTTACGTTTGTCATCACCAAATCATCGAGGGGCCCACATATATCGCTTTTATCCCTCCAAGGGTAAAAGGAATGGATAAACTTCGACTCATATGCTTGTTCTACTACTTGTTGAATCATACACAAAGGCACGTTTTATAACATCGAGTTACCAAATGTGTTTACGTGCAATCAATGTATAACCAACTCACAGGAAACAAGTCATATCTCTAGGTTTGAAGAATATAAGATATTATCGTCTCATGATCACTTGTTATAAAATCCATGAAGTGATTCAAATGAGCGTGGGTTGAATCCAATACTCGAATCCCTATTCCAGGAGTACTCATGAATGTTGTAGTAACTCTTACTATGTCCACTACCTTGGACATCTACAAACCCGATTCATGACAGTCTTGCCTTAATACCTACTTCCAACATATTATCGACTGTGGATGGTTTGAATAACTTAATCATTCGGAAAGAATAACCTAGTTATTCTGGAAGTCAAAACATGCAAAGTGAAACACAAGAATAATACTAATCCTCTATGGTCCCAAGCACCTTTGAGAGTAAATAAAACACCTTTTATTTAAACACCATATTGATTACTAATTATTCATTGTATAATGTTTCAAATAATCAACTTTATACTTGAATCAAAAAAATAGTCATGCCATGCTCCAAGCATGCACACTATGTTTGTCTATGGTCCGTACTCTGTGAAACAGACCAATTGCACCTGATTCCAATGATGCTCATTTCACAATCCCACATTCTTATCGTAAATGTAAGAACTCCAAATTCCTACCATTTACTGAAATCTGTTAGATTCTAAAATTACATGCATCGATCTTCTTGTAATGATTATGCACAAAGTCACAAAGACTTGCCAACAGTCATTACAGAGTATTCCAATGGAGAGCATTCCATGGAAACGAAGTCTCAAATTCAAGGTACATTGCTTTGAACAACCTTCTTGCATTAAGTTTCCTAATCTTACACAGATTTAATGAACAACTTCTACCTTTGGGAATATTTTCATATTCTCATTTTGTCTATCACTTCTAAACAAGAGTTGCCTCTTTTCAGAAAATGTCAATATGGTCCTCTCCAAAAATTAACACTATACTTCCAACTGTCCCTGAGCAACAAATCTTTGGTAAACCTCAGATTGTCCTCGACAATTGCTTAATCATTTTAGTCATATCCAATTCTAGACTTTTCCCCTCTTAATGCCCTGAGCATTTAGAAAATTTAGAAAGGATGAATATTATAACACATGCAATCGATCCTATATCCGAAGCATATATGACACGATTCATGATGTCTCACATAAAGACATGATACTAGACCAGTATTTTGCTACAATATTTTTTATTTGTCATGTTTTCAAAATTTGACTATGAAGAGGGATGCCGTAATCGTAATCGAATTTTGAAAACGCAATATATATAGAATTTCCTTAAGTCGAACCATTCCAACATAAAATTCATATATATATATATATATATATATATATATATATATATATATATATATATATATATATATATATTTGACTAAAGATGATTAAAATCTCAATCTAAGCTTTTAGAATTGAAATGAAGCATAATTTCCTCTCCCTTAATTATAGCAAAACAACTTTTCAACCCCTGCAACTTCACGAATTGAAACTTTTGTTTTCTATAATTAACATTGCTAACTTGCAATACTTAACATAATAATCACGCTCCCACTAACATGATAATTATCAGCACAACACTTATGCTCCCACTAGCTTTGACATGTACTCAGAAATCAGCTGGACTTCTAGAAATCAATACTTTATTGACTTTCTTAACAAAGTTCAGTTTTCTGATACGAGATGCTTTGATAAGAATTTATCAAATTCATACACCTTTCCTTAGATAGCTCATATGTGTGTCTAAACAATTTTAGAACTATGAAAAGGGATGTCGTAATCATAGTCTCAATTGTTTAGACCTTTGCCACTTCTCACAAGTCCATGTTAGTGTGCCGGTTAACCATACACGCTCCACTAACGACTTTGAGAATGCAAATAACACAATTGCTATCTACTTAAATTCTACTTAGTGAAAGCGTTTCCTCACCATCATTTTCATGAATCGGAGAGAAACCTTATGACACTTAGATTTTATGGTGAATGAGTTCCTATCCATGTGAATTTATCAAAACCATAATCACAAGACAAGGTTAGTGACAAATCCAAACTCATATGGATTGAACTTGTGCAATCTTAACTTCTTGCCAACTGGCAGCACAAGGGTCTCCCATTGCTTCCAAGTTGTTATGCAACCAATTGAGAACTCTCAGAACTCCTATGCAAAGCCAACTTTAACTGGAATAGGCACAGAAATGTCAACACGATAGGTTATAAACCTCAAGTCGTGTGCTAGTGAAGAACTTCAGGTTTTTATTCTTGATTAGTTCTTGGAACTTTCAAGAGCTTTAAGACTCCCAATGTCCTCTTGACATATAAGACTCTCTTGTCAAGAACCATTTCTTATCAAGGGTCAGTGCAGATTCTTATCAAGACTAACACTTCACATAATTGGCCTTAGTTGGTCTCTGTTTAACCCAAAATATCACAACTTACCAATTTCAAATGTACAAGAGTAGAGACATATTTTACTCTTACACTTGACAAGTGTTACAAACCTTCCTTAAGATATGTCACTCGAGTTACAATCTTGGAGTATGACTCTAAGACTTGTTATGGAACGAAGTATGATTCATCTTTTGATTTTAACCATTTCAACAATCCACGATTTCTCTTCTTAGCCAAACAAATGCACTAAGATGTCTTTAGAGAATCAATTGTGATATGGTTTCATAATCACTAAGATAATAATAAAACAAGATACTCAAGTACTCTCCCATCTTTTCAGATTGGATAAACTTTTATCTTCCTGCCTTATTTGATTCTTCTTATTCGTTCTGCCTAACATTAATACTTTTCCAATGTTTCAGAATTATACTTAAACTTGTAACTATAACCATATTTACTAAACCTTAGTAAATCATGACGAATAGTCTTATCGATCTTTGTGGTGGAGTTGACCAGTGCGCAACAATGTGTACTCGATCCCTTAGTCCTTCACTTGACTCACATATACATGTAAACAAGGGATTAGTCTTAACTTTCCAAAGATGAAAATTCTCATTCATCATAAAACTTGCATGATTCCAAGTTTCTATCCAACTGAAACTTGGGTGATGAGAATCTTTCCTTATTTGGTAAATTATGACACTTCCACAAACGAAAGAATCAAATCCATTTTTTCAATATTGCTATCAATGGAACCATATAAACAATAATTTTTTACAGATGCCATTGTAAGGATATTTAAAATAAATAAAATTAAAATTTTTTTCTTTTATTTTAAAACTTTGTGGAAAACTTATCCTTACAATCCATATGAAAACATTGTTGTTATCTATTCCTAAGCAATATTTAATAACTCTCAAGCAACAGCTCAAAATTTTGATCACCGAACCATGCGATCGAAATCCATCTTCGCGATCAGAATCAGCATATACTTCCTTTAAGCTTCCTCTCTTTTCTTTGATTCTTTTCAACATCAACATGTGACCTAGTCACATCATGTAATAAGAATCTCCAAATAGGAACTTAATAGAGTTAGATAATGGACTTTTCCAGATGTAGAGTCAAACTTATTGACTTTACCATCCTAATGACCTTTCAGGTAAATTTGGCAGCTTCGCAACCAATGCCCCTTCCTTTGGCAATAGAAGGTTTGGGAAGTCGATCTTCTAATCAAATTTGCTTTTACCAGTGCTCAAAATCATTGCTGACTCAGCAGCACCAAGCAAATAGGTAAGATCATTAAGGGTCAAGTCATGGTCTGTCACATAGTAGTCCCAAAGGAACTTACTATGTGACTTAGAAAGTAATTGAACATCCAACTTTCTCAAAACTTTGACACCCAACTCTCCCGGGTTGTCAATACATGACTTCATCTCCAAGATGTGATCACACATAGACCTTGCTTGCCAATAGGGCTTGAGTGACCTTGAACTTGTGGGTTAGGGAGAATAATTGGAGGGGGTGAAGGATGATTTGGGAAGATCATAGTTGTCTGAACCAGACATCTACAATGGGAGATATTCAAGTTAGTTGATTTAAGTCCTTAATATAACACCCAATATGAAATATTAAGGCTAGGACCCAACACAATATTTTATAACTTGGAAGAGGGATGCCATAATCCAAGCTATAAAATATTTGAAGGTAGGCGAATGATGATTCACCAATTTCCACCATGGAAAAACGAAATAATTTATTAGGTTTTAATTGGATTTGAAACTCCTAGATCTTTTGAGATTCATTGAACTGTTCAATGGCATGTTTTAATCTCGAGTGTGCCCTCTCAAATTTTGTGACTGGGATGCCGAGGATCACAAAACAAGGTGTGAATAACCATGCAAATTCACTTGGTACCCTTAATATTATCACCTAATCAATGTGTCGGTTAACCACACGCGCTCCACCGATCTATGATAATCATTAAGTCACCCTTTGCCATCCTTACTAGTCCAAGTTAGTGTGCCGGTTAACCACACACGCTCCACCAACGACTAGGTAAGGTACAAAGTGTGAATTTCATGGGTTAGCACCAAATTCACATTTTCCTAAGTAACTAAGATTGGAAATTTATAAGTGTTTAGTTACTTAGTATTTATCATTAATACTTTTAATGAAGGGATAATTATAGTCCTTGTCCTACCCGTTCGGCCAACGACCCTCCACCAGTCTAGGAAGCGGTGGGTGAGAGTGGACACCCATTAAACTGCCATTTTATAGGCAGTAACCTTATACTCCCCTTATAGATCGGCTTCGTGAATGAGGCCTACTAACGGTAAGACTGACTTTATTCTTATACATATATATAACTATTAACTATTAATATTATAATAGTATAAGGGTTGAATTTTAACTTTTAAAATTCTAAGGTTCAATTTGGAATTAAAGTTTACATTGATGGGTTTGAGCCATAAGAACTTTCCTATGTGCACATGCAAACCCTAATTGCTTGGATCTAGGTTTCTCTAATTGAACATGCATTGAATCCAAGACTTGCAACACTAGATCTAATGTAATATATATTGAATCTAATCATATGAAATCAGATCTGAAAGAATACCTTGAATTACTTGCTTGATACTTCTTCCTCTTGGAGCTTAGAGTCACAATTGTCACTCCTCTAATGGCTTACAAACACCAACTAGCAAGAAGATGATCTTGAGAGAGAGGGAGGAGGGATAGAAATCGGCCCTAGGGTTCCTTGGCTTGCAAGAGTGTCGATTTCTCCACCCCCAGGGTCCTATTTATACTATGAGCTATTAGGGTTTCTTCTTTAACCCTAATTGAATGACTTAGGCCCTAAGCAATCCAAGATCCTTCTAGATACAAGGCTTGGACGAATTTAAGGTTCCCAAACCCTAAATTTCGTCTACCCCAATATCCATAAGGATACATAGCCCAAAATACAACTATCACACATTTGACAGTTTATGCCCTTTATTCAATTAACCTCTTTATGTCACCAAATTAATTCTCAATTAATATATGACTTATATTAATCAAATAATATTATTATTCCTTAAATATATATTATTCTCATAATATATTAATAATATATCTTCTCTCTTAACAAATCATCCTGTCAAGTTGCTATGGTGAAGGCAACCCAAAAGGACCATGCATAACCGGGTCAAGTACTTACCAAATATAGTTATAGCCTTAGACACTAATCCAACAGTCTCCCACTTGGATAAGTCTAGTAACTATATATGCAAACACAATCCGATTAGCAATCGTAGCTCTCAAAGACGCTGTCAACTCTGATCTTATCAGTATCCTGTCCTTTAGATAAGGGATCGTATAATCCTCTGTTCTAGATATTGTGCGGACAATTACATGGAACATGGTCATACTTATTGTCCTGCAATTTGTTTCTCGATCTCAGATTCATTTGACATAGAACTTAATCGAACACATCAATTTAGTTCTGACCGGGCCCGGCACATAAGTCAAATCAAATCATCGAGGGGCCCTGATATCGCTTTTATCCTCTTAGGATAAAAGGAACAGATAAACTTCGACTTATATGCATTTATTATCCACTAATCAAATTACACACAACAATACATTTTATAACATCAAGTTACTGATGCGTTTGCGCATTATCAATGCATAACCAATTAACAAACAATAAACCATATAGCTAGGTTTTAAGACTATATGATATTACCATCTTGTGATCACTCGTGATAAATTCCATGAAGTGATTCCAACAAGTGCGGGTTTATTCCAATGCTCGAATCAAGTTCATAAGCACTCATGAACGTTGTAGCAAACATTTGCAATGTCTAATACACTTTAGACAATCTACACACCAATTCATGACAGTCTTCATTCATACCTACTTCCAACATATGAACGACTGTGGACTATTCGAATAATTCGATTATTATCAAATAATTAATTACTCAGGAAGTCAAAACATGCAAAATGAAACAATAGTTAAACAATTAACATAAGACAGTAGCTTTACTTATAAATAATACTCCTTTATTTAATCATCAAATGTCAATTACATTTATCTATTACACGTTTCCAAACTATCTAATCTAAACTAATATCGTCCTTTAGCCCAATGCTCCTAGCGTGATGCAAATGCTTAACCCTGCTAAGTTCCTTCGTAAGCGGATCTGATGGGTTATCCTCTGACGATACCCTCTTTACCACGAGCTGTCCTTCTTCTACTCGATGTCTAATAAAATGATATTTTCTGTCGATATGTCGAGATCTACCATGATCCCTTGGTTCCTTGGTCAAGGCAACCACTCCTTCATTATCACAGAAAATTTCCATAGGCTCCTTTATGGTAGGCACAACTCCAAGATCACCAATGAAGTTCTTCAACCACATAGCCTCCTTTGACGCTTCGCTCGCTGCAATGTACTCTGATTCGCACGTTGAATCAGCTACTGTATCTTGCTTGGAACTTTTCCAAGTCACCGCTCCCCCATTAAGGGTAAAGACCCAGCCCGACTGTGAACGGTAGTTGTCCCTGTCGGTCTGAAAGCTGGCGTCACTATACCCTCGTACCTTTAAGTCATCACTCCCTCCGAGGACTAAAAACCATTCCTTGGTCCTCCGAAGGTACTTAAGTATATTCTTGACTGCAATCCAATGAGCTCCACCTGGGTTCCCCTGATATCTACTGACCATGCTCAAAGCAAAGGCCACATCAGGGGGAGTACAAGTCATAGCGTACATGATTGAGCCAACTGCGGAAGCATAGGGTATTCGGCTCATCTCAGCTATCTCGGCTTCTGTACTCGGGCTTTGAGTCTTACTCAATTTGGCATTACTCTGTATCGGTAGTTCTCCCTTTTTTCGAGTTATCCATACTAAAACGTTTTAGTACCTTATCCAAGTAAGTATTCTGACTAAGTCCTATTAGTCTCTTACTTCGTTCTCTCACTATCCTTATTCCTAAAATATAGGAAGCCTCTCCGAGGTCCTTCATAGCGAAACACTTCCCGAGCCAGGACTTAACCTCCTTCAGAGTCGGGACGTTGTTTCCTATGAGCAGTATGTCATCGACATACAAAACGAGAAAGCTAACTATAATCCCACTGGCCTTGACATATACACATGATTCATCTTCACTTCGTACGAATCCAAACTCTTTGACTTTCTCATCGAAGCAAAGATTCCATCTGCGAGACGCTTGCTTAAGCCCAAAAATGGACTTCTCAAGCTTACACACTCTATTGGGATGCTTTGCATTGACAAAACCCTCTGGCTGAGCCATGTAAACATACTCAGCCAACTTCCCATTAAGGAAAGCGGTTTTGACATCCATTTGCCATATTTCATAGTCATGAAATGCAGCAATGGCCAGCATCACCCTGATAGACTTTATCTTCGCAACTGGCGAGAAGGTTTCGTCGTAGTCAATTCCAGGAGTTTGAGTGAAACCCTTCGCAACCAATCGCGCCTTATAAGTGTGCACGTTTCCATCCACGTCGGTCTTCTTCTTGAAGATCCACTTGCACCCGACCGTCTTACGACCTGGTACATTGTCAACCAAATTCCAAACTTGGTTGTCATACATGGACTGGATCTCGCTGTCCATCGCCTCTTTACATTTCACAGACTCTAGGCCTGCCATGGCTTCCTCATAGCTATTAGGTTCATCTAGATTTATTAGTGTACCATCACTAATATACGTGTCCCCTTCGGTAGTAATATGAAAACCATAAAACTGGGGTTGAACTCTAACTCTTTCGGAACGTATAAGAGGTAAGGACTCGTCAATTGGTTCAACTGGAGTTTCCTCCTCGGGTTGAGCGCCAGTGTTAGAGGTTCCTTCATCGCTAGATTCTTGAATCTCTTCAAGATCGACTTGCCTCCTACTGTCTCCTTGGCTTATGAGCTCTCGCTCTCGGAAAACCCCTCTCCTTGCAACGAAGACAACATTGTCACTCGGCCTATAGAAGAGATATCCAAAGGATTTCTGTGGGTAGCCGATGAATATATATCGCTCACTACGAGGTTCGAGCTTGTCGTGAGTTTCTCGTCTTACGAAAACTTCACAGCCCCAAACCTTGATATGTGCCAACGAGGGAGCTTTCCCTGTCCACATCTCGTGAGGTGTTTTGGCAACCTTCTTTGTGGGTACTAAATTAAGGATATGGGCGGCAGTCTCTAAGGCATACCCCCAGAATGAGATAGGTAATGAAGCACGACTCATCATGGAACGAGCCATGTCTAGCAAGGTTCGATTACGCCTCTCAGCTACACCATTCAATTGTGGTGTCCTAGGTGGCGTCAATTGTGAAACTATTCCACATTCCTTGAGGTAGTCATGGAATTCAAGACTTAGGTACTCTCCACCTCGATCAGATCGAAGCATCTTGATTTTCCTGCCCAGTTGATTCTCCACTTCTTGTTTAAACTCTTTGAACTTTTCAAAAGTTTCTGACTTGTGCTTGATTAAGTAGATATACCCATATCTGCTATAATCATCTGTGAAAGTCACATAGAAGCGATTTGCATCCCTTGTGGTGGATCTAAAGGGTCCACATACATCTGTATGTATGAGATCCAATAAACCCTCACCCCTCGCACAAGTGCCAGTGAAGGGTGACTTGGTCATTTTTCCAAGTAAACAAGATTCGCACGTGTCATCTTCCCTAAGGTCGAACGACTCCAACACTCCATCCTTTTGGAGTTGGGCTATGCGCTTCTTGTTGACATGTCCAAGACGACAATGCCACAAGGATGCTTTATCCATACCATTGGAAGAATCCATACACAACACATCATTTCCTAGGTTATCTACAACCATAACAGTTTCATAAATTCCATTACAAGGCATTGCTTCAAAATATAAAACACCATTTAGATAAGCATAAATCGAACCATTCTCATTATTAAACGAATATCTAAATCCTTGTCTAAATAAACCATGAAAAGAAATGATGTTTCTTGCCATATCTGGCGAGTAGCAACAATTATTTAATTCTAAATTCAAACCATTCCTAAGCTCTAAAGAATACACTCCAATCTTGGTGACAGGCGACGTTCTTCTGTTCCCATGATCAGATTTATTCTTCCAAGCTCCACATCCCTATTTCTTCCTAGTCCCTGCAAATCAGAACAAATGTGGTAACCACACCCTGTATCAAGAACCCAAGAAATAGCACGAGATGAATCATTAGATTTAATTGTGTAAATACCTGCGAAAGATGGCTTGATCTTCCCATCCTTGATGGCTTGCAGATATTCCGGGCAGCTTCTCTTCCAATGCCCTATTTTGTGGCAGTGGTGGCACTCTGCCTCCTTTGGGTTTGGGTTGGGCTTAGCAGGATCAACCTTGGTCCCACTAAAAGAGGAACCATTTTGGGACTTTCCTTTGTGGTGGTTCTTTGAAAAAGCCTTCCTCTTCTTGCCCCTACCCTGTCCAATAGCCAAAACAGGAGCAACGGGTGGATTGGGAGTTGGTGCAACAGACTTGTCCTTGAGGTTGCTCTCAGCAGTCCTCAGGAGCCCTTGGAGTTTGCTTAGGGTGACCTCTTCCTTGTTCATGTGGTAGGTCATCCTAAATTGGTTGTAGCATGAGGGCAAGGAGTGAAGAACAATGTCGATAGCCAAATCCTCCCCAAAGTTGACATTCAACTTGCGAAGACGATCAACATACCTTTGCATCTTTTGCAAGTGCACAGTAAGAGACTCTCCACTTCCCATTTTAGCAGTAATCATATTCGTTATGATTTCATAGCGCTCTTGCCTCGCGCTTTGGTGATACCTCTCCATCAAGTCTAGATGCATCTCATAAGGATACATGTCCTCATAGGACTTTTGGAATTCTGAGTTCATTGTGGCTATCATGATGCAATGGACCTTCGTTGCATCACGCTCATGGTTCTCAAAGACAGCCATTTCTTCAGGAGTAGCAGTTTCTGGATTGATCTTTTCGAGCTTCTCATCGAGAACATACTCTTTGTTCTCGTAACGTGCGATTGTGCGAAAGTATCTTATCCATTCGCTAAAGTTCGTTCCATCGAATGTCACTTTTTGACAAAGGCTCATTAGAGGAAATGAGCTAGCAGCTGCGTTGTTTGCGTTAGACAAAATAGAAAGAACAAAGTTTGATTAGATTAAGTCCCTAATTAACACCCAAAATGAAAAATTAGGGCTAGGACCCAACAACGTTATTTACACATTAGAAAAGGGATGCCGTAATCCAATATGCAAATAATTTGGAGGTAAGTGAATGACGATTCACTAATTCTTCACCATAAAAACATAAGCTTTAAGTTTTAAATGTATTGAGAATTCCTAGATTTCTTTGAGATTAATTGAACATTTCAATGGCATGTTTAAATCTCGATATGCCCCTCTCGTTTGTGACTGGGATGCCGAGAATCACAAAGTGGGTGTGAATAACCATGCAAATGTACATGGTGCCCTCACTGTTACAGTTACCTATTCAATGTGCTGGTTAACCACACACGCTCCACTGAACTATAACGAACGATGAGTCATCCTTTGTCACCTTTGCTTAGAACCCAATTAATGTGTCGGTTAACCACACGCGCTCCATTAATGTCTTAGCGAGGGTACAAAGTGTAATTTCATGGGATTGCATCAATTCACTTTTTCTAAAGTAACTAACATTGGGAATTTTATAAAACATGTTTAGTTACTTTATATTGATTCATTATACTTATTAATGAGAGGAGGTTTGCCCTATCCTACCCGTTCGACTAACGACCCTCCACCAGTCAAGCAAGCGGTGGGTGTGAATGTACACCCATTAAGCGCCATTTTATAGGCAACAACCTTATACCCACCTTATAGACCGGCTTCGTGAATGAGGCCTACTAACGGTAAGACTAACATTGTAAATCATACATATATATATATATATATATATATATATATATATATATATATATATATATATATTAAGCTTGTAATAATATAATAGTATAGGATTGAATTTTAAACTTGTAAAATTCTAGGGATTGAAATTTAAAATTATCCAAATTAAACTTTTAATCACAAAATTTAAAATTTCAAAGCTTGAGGACAAGTCTTGAACTTTTTCAAAGCATAAGGATCAAATAGCAAATAATATAAATCATCTAATTAGATTATCTCAATTTGATCTTATTTAATGTTACTTGCAAAACAATTTACCAATTCAATTCAAATAATCAACAATTATCATATAAGGAAATTATTATTCAACTAATTGGTAATTATCTTTTGTTAGGTCAAGAATATACTCATATATATGATTAAAATCGGATTTTAATGACCCAAAACAGTTAAGGCAAGTATCCTCAAGTAAAACAGCAAGAAATCCCGAAACTTCCTCCTTCTGACGCTCGAACTCGCCGAGTACCTCTATGGACTCGCCGAGTTGGAGCTACTCGCCGAGTCCACAGTGGAACTCGCCGAGTACAGCAGTCAGAATCACAAAATCGAATTTTTCAAGCAACAAGCAATCAACCAATGCATCAATTCAATAGAAATCAATCAAAGCTCTGATACCACTAATGGGTTTGAGCCATAAGAACTTTCCTATGTGCACATGCAAACCCTAATTGCTTGGATCTAGGTTTCTCTAATTGAACATGCATTGAATCCAAGACTTGCAACACTAGATAATGTAATATATATTGAATCTAATCATATGAAATCAGATCTGAAAGAATACCTTGAATTACTTGCTTGATACTTCTTCTTCTTGGAGCTTAGAGTCACAATTGTCACTCCTCTAATGGCTTACAAACACCAACTAGCAAGAAGATGATCTTGAGAGAGAGGGAGGAGGGATAGAAATCGGCCCTAGGGTTCCTTGGCTTGCAAGAGTGCCGATTTCTCCACCCCCAGGGTCCTATTTATACTATGAGCTATTAGGGTTTCTTCTTTAACCCTAATTGAATGACTTAGGCCCTAAGCAATCCAAGATCCTTCTAGATACAAGGCTTGGACGAATTTAAGGTTCCCAAACCCTAAATTTCGTCCACCCCAATATCCATAAGGATACATAGCCCAAAATACAACTATCACACATTTAACAGTTTATGCCCTTTATTCAATTAACCTCTTTAAGTCACCAAATTAATTCTCAATTAATATATGACTTATATTAATCAAATAATATTATTATTCCTTAAATATATATTATTCTCATAATATATTAATAATATCTCTTATCTCTTAACAAATCATCCTGTCAAGTTGCTATGGTGAAGGCAACCCAAAAGGACCATGCATAACAATGTCAAGTACTTACCAAATATAGTTACAACCTTAGACACTAATCCAACATACATGGGGGGGGGGTAACTTTACAAATTCCAAAACTTGAGGGCAAGTTTTGAAAATATTCAAAACCATTTAATTCCATAACTTATGTATTTAAAGTAGTTTTAATTAAAACTCTTCAAGTTCCATAACTTGAGGACAAGTTATGGAAGACTTTAAACTATTAAAGAATGTAACTTTTCTTCTTTTGTAACTTATGGAACTAATTAAGGTTACACATTTTTATTATTTAATGAAGTGACTCTTGAACCTCCATAACTTGAGGACAAGTTATGGAGTCATAAAACCATTTAATGAGGACAAGACTCTTCATTTTGTAACCTTTGCCAACTTTATGAGTTTTAAGAAACTTAAATGTGACCTTTCATGTAACTTGAGGACAAGTTACACAAACACATTTTAGAATCAACTCTTAGATTAAAATGGATTAAAGACACATAATCAATTAATTTTTTTCTATTAATCTAAGCAACTCATATGAACAAAGATAATTCACATCAAACTTTTTCATGTAACTAGCATAACTTTTAAACTAACACAAAACATGAATCTATTGACAATTATCTTTGAAATTGGATTAGCATGAACATTCATAATCAACATTTTTCAAGAATTACATAAACATATATAAAATTGAAACTTCGATTATAGCATTGAAATTGGTTTAACACAATCATTACCACATTAAAAACAGGTTTTATAAGACCAAAACAATCAAAGGTAATGATTCTAGACCAATTCCAGCACCAAAACTCGAAGATATGCTGTTTGGGGGTCCAAATCGTCGACTGCATGAACCAACTCGGTGAGTTGGATGAGCTTTGCCTTGGACTCGTTGAGTCCATCAGTGAACTCGGCGAGTCCACTGTCCCAGCAGCAAAAAAAACTTCGATTTTAAGCAGTTTGCATCAAGTATAAGTGAAAACAAGCCTAGGCTCTGATACCACTGTTGAGTTTTAGTATACTACAACATCCTATGGTGCACATACAACCCTCAAATACCTTGGATCTATGTTTTCACTAATTATACATGCAAATGGTTTCCAAGGTATTAATCTCACAACTAGCATGCATTTAACATAAACCATATAAGATACTAGTTAGCATAACATACCTTTTGATGGAACTTAAAGTCTTGGTGTATTTGGCCTCAAAGAGCTTAGCCCCAATAGTGTGGAAGCCTCAAGTGGAATCACAACACATCATGGACAAAGGATGAACTTGAGAGAGAATTCCATGCACACAAAAACCACCATGAACTCCAAGAAGATACCGGTTGCGATTTTGGGCAATGAAGTATTCATTTATATGTGGGATTTCTAGGGTCATGGATATAACCCAAATCCATACCCATGGGTTTTATGATCCATGGTTCATGTGGCCCAACTCTTTATGTATTCATACATAAACTTGGTCCAACATGGATCATAAGCCCAACACATATAAATATAACTAATTATCATAATTAGTCCCCATAGATTTAATTAGTCTCTTTTGACCACTAAATTAATTCCAAATTAATTCTTGATCAATACTAATTAAAACATATGATTTCATATTAATATATTATAACTTATAATATATTAATAAACCATAAATAACCTTCTCTGAAAAATCCATCCTAACAAATTGTCCTGATGATATGCAACCCAAATGGACCATGCTACTCGCGGGTCGAATACATACCAATAATAGTTATGGGCTTAGACACCTAATCCAACACTGGCTTCCCCCTCGACTAGGATATGGAACTCCTCCTGGCTCCGCACATGATTCTATCCTGGAATCCAAACGGTTCTCCCCCACTTGGATTTAACTACACCCTGCCAACCTTGCTAAATACAACGAATAAAGAACCCTTTTACCGAAATTGACGGATCACCAACCCAACATCCGACTTACCGAAGGATTTATGCATTCTAAACATCTTCAACCAATACAATTCTAAATTCTCTTGACAATTCTAGCGTCTGAACAAACCCACGCGAGCATCATCATTATCATCATCCACTCGCTACCGCTCCTTCCCTAATATCGGTAGCTATTGAATCCAAAGAGTCTTCAATAAACAACTGTCATCCGTACTGAGCGATGCAAGCACTTCTGAACGCTGACTCTGTTATCCCAAGAGGGGACAACCAACTTCCATGGGATATTCTCCCTAAAGCTCCTGATGCGAGGACTACCCTCACGTCCTGAGAATATTGACCCGGCGGCAACTCGCTTACACTAAAATCCCAATCAATCACTTACACTCCACATCTATCTTGAATTCCAAAAGTCAACAAACTTGCACTGTAACTTCCTCTGCCCCAATGTTGAACTAACACGTTGATCTGACTAATGATCTTCCAAGCGGTACGCCTAATTCGCTACCACCGATGGCCCACAACAAAATACCTAACAATCTAAATCCAGCTCAACAAGATGTGCCCCACTCATAACTTTCAGAATGTAGAATGACATATAACGAACCTTGATACTACTAACTTGGAAATTATAGAGAAACTAAAACGAAGATAACGTCTTACACATACAATCATATGATTCAAAAGCACATAAATACAAACAATAAGGCACGAGGAAAATAAAAGATAACATACCCGTGATAGCATCTGATGAAACTCTGGCCTCCCCTGCCTGAAGTTGCAATGCTTGGCTCCTCACTGTTGGGGCTTCCGCACTGCCCTCACGATTTTCAGTGGTCCTCAAAGTAACCAGAACTGGTGCACTTACTGCTCCACCCATCAACCTCAGACATTCGGCCTTCTTGTGGCCTACCTGGTTGCAGTGAAAACCTATCAGAACCAAGCCACGATGGCAGTCCTTACTAAAATGACCCATCTGGCCATAACTGGAACATCCCATTCTTGTCTCCCGACATCCTCCCTCATGGGTCCTCCCACACTTAGCACAACGTCCTCGGCCCGGATGGCCTCCCAGATGCAAATCCTGAGTCTTGGGCCTCTTCGCATAGCCCACTACAATCTAGATCTGTCCCGACTTCCTTTTTCCGAGGTGCTCCAAGTCAATATCCCGCTCTCGGGCGCTACCAATCATATCATTCAGGGTCTTGCACCCTGGCAAGCTTATAAAATCTCTGATATCATCCCTCAACATATCATGATACATCGCCTTCTTCAGGGTCTTGCACCTTGACAAGCTCACAAACTTGAACACCCGATGAGAGAGAGTTCGAGCTCTCAACTATCCCTCTGCAATCTCGGCCCGAAAATCCCCGAGATGCTGATCCATAATCTCCATGATCCCCCATTGATCGTACCAAAGATCACAAGAGTTTGCTCTAAAATACCACAGGTGATCTTCGACAAGATGAACTCCCACATCCGCTTATCCATCGGCTCGGTGCCAGCACTAGAGCCTGAACCAGATCCTCCGCTATTAGTGCTCATCACCATAATGAAAGGCAACCATACAATAATCAGAACATACTCAAAGAATCCTCATCCTACATGCTTCCTAGATTCTCCGTGACTCCCCTCGATTCGAGTATGAATCATGTGCTCTCAGTAGTATGGGCCCAATACTACCTTCCACACCTATCCATACTTTCCATAAGAGTTATCATGAATCCTCTAAGTTACCTTCTCAAACTGGTATTCCAAGTACCTGTTGAACAACGAATCCATACCAACTAAAACACTTCCTAGGCTCTCCTAGGTTCCCAACCTCACCCTGCTCTCAGCTGCTGAATAACTCCCACTGATGTCAACTAACTACTTCATGAACAAAATCACACGCCACAAGCTTAGATAATCCTTCGACTAAAAGAATCATCCCTACAACGGTTGGACTCAGACGAGAGTTGTGGACTAGGGTCAAATTAATCACTCTCAGATTATTTAACCTATGCATCATATGACTTAACATATTCACTTAATAGTTAATTCACACCATTAAGAGTCCCACAAAGCACAAAGCAAGAAGCATTCGTGCGGTAACACTCCAAGCCATAAACCAAACAGAGGACATCCCACGCTCACTTGGTACCAATAAATATTTCAAATCTAATATAACATCCAATTCCTCTTAGGCTCGAAGGCATCACATATCATGCCAATCTATTTAACATTAGAAATACATTCTAGAATGCGCTTCTAAAAGCTCAACTAACAGGCATATAAAGGCATCTCTCCTAGAATTCTATCATGCAATCCAGAGTAGATCATTAGACCTAATCTAGCATGCAATTCTCATAACATATAACATAACATCATGTATGGGTATTCTGTGAATCACTTACTTGAGCTCGGCTGATTGCACTCATCGTACCCCCTTTTTCTTTATAAATTATTTTTAGAAATTTGGTTTCTTTCAAAAAAATTATCAATTCCTCAGTTTGAGTTCAGTCACACCCGAGAGTTTGTCTGAATCCCTCAAACCAAGGCTCTGATACCAACTTGTAACATCCCAAAAATTATAAGGTAAAAATTTTATTTTTTAATTCAACCATAAAAACCACTTATCCTTTTCAATCATTCAAAAAGTATATTAGAGTAAAAATAGTTATCGGTGTACAATCCCAAAATCATAAAGTGTGGAAACATAGGTGAATGCGCTGCGATCAAGTCGTGCCCTTCCCTTTCGAACTGGAAGTACCTGAAACCATAACCATAAAACTGTAAGCACAAGGCTTAGTGAGTTACCCAAAATACCACATACCATACATACAAACATACATCGGGCCCCGCCTGGAATCCATCCAGCCCCCGCCCCACCTCCAACGGGTGCCGCCCATTACAGATTTGTCAGTAATATGCGATGGGCCCTGCCCAACACACCCATCAGGCCCCCTGGCATTGGGCCCCACCCGACATACATACAAAACATACAATAAATGCAAGAGTCACACAGACAACTAGTATTTCAGTAAAAATAATCTATGGTCTGACATTGGTGCCTTCGACCCTCCAAACACAGTGAGGAGACTCACCCCAATCTGAGATAAACGAAACACACACACGCCGCTGCTACCAGGTTCCTCAAATTGAACACATCTAAATTATCCTTAGATAATAGTTAGGACAATTTCCTAAAATCCAAGGTCCAATACATATCTTCATATACCAATGGGTAAAAGACTATTTTACCCTTCCTATACTTGGCACAACAAAAGTAAGGCCTAACCCCGAAATGACTCAAGGCCCAAAAGCCTTTCAGCTGCGTACGCCCCACGTACTAACCTAGTATGCTCAGCGTACGACGGTGAAGCCCATTTTCCACTTCAAACCTCTTAATGCCTTAAGACAATATGCATAGCTTCCAGATCTGATTCTTATGGGACGTTATAAGTCAAAAAGTTCCTGACTTTATGACTTCGCATGTATTAATGGTGTCCAAACCAAAGCTATAAATCTGTAACTTCATCAAAAGACCACAAAATCATGCATGGAAGGATTATACTCAACAAGATCCAAGTTTTATGATTAATGACCTCAACAAAGACCATAAATGAGGCCCAAAGCTTCTAGAGTAACTTTTACTCACAAGAACCACAACCAAGGGACCAAAACATGCAAAATCATGAACCAAACTAGATCTACTTTAGAGAACCATCATGATTAAAACTTTATACCTCTAAAAGCTAGATCAAGGTGAACAAGGTTTGGATCTACAAGCTCCAAGACAACCAACACTTATCCAATGAGTTCTTCTTCTTCTTCCAAATGAACCAAAAATCTACCAAAATCAATCAAAGGCTCAATCTCCTTCCAAATGGGGTTGGGGTTTCGAATTTTAGGTTAGAGAGGATGGAGGCTGAAGATAAGAAGGGTTGGAAATGAGTTCAGATTTTAAATAGGGTCCAAGACCCTAAATTAGGGTTTGCATATGACTGGCGTACACCCATCATACTACAGGTATGCCCAGTGTACTGGGGTAAGGTCTCGCGATCATAAGGCTAAGTACGCCCAACGTACATTATTTGTACGCCCAACGTACTAGGCAAACCCTTACCATTCTAACTTCCGAAGGCCATAACGTCCGCATCCCAAATCCGTTTTCGGCGTTCTTTATATGATCAGAAATGTAATGAGAAGCCCAACACTCCTATAATCTCTCTTTTGCCTTAAAACTTTCCGAACTGAAATCCTTAGTTCATGAAAGGCTTGAACCATCAATTTTACCATTATACCCTTGGGCTCCAAAGCACAAACCGGATTCTTAGATCACATAATCTACATTACCCACATCCAAATGGGTCTAAAACTCTCTTTCCACTAGTACAAAAATGACCTACAGACACACCATAAAAGTGTGACCAAATGCGTATAGTGACATTTTATTTTTTCACTGAAAGTGTGACGGAAGGTGATGCCATCGTATGGGTCTTATGGTCACTTTAAAATGTAGTGTCCGTATGATATGAAAACATGTGGTCGTATTATAAAAGTGTGGCAATTGGGTATGGAATTTTGTTGGTAAAATCAATCATTTTATCCAATATTGTGGCGTTAAAGCTTTAGTAGACACATTTTTTAGTAATTGTAGTGACTGTATATCAACAACTGGCGACATACATGTTGTTTCAACTGGCGATTTTCTAACAAATTGTCACACAATTCGAAGTTTATTAAGACTATTTGGTATCTATTGCAGACATACAATTACGGTAAACATGACCATGTTCACTAAATGGCCACATGTAATTAATTTCTTAAGTGGCGATATCCTAATAATTAGTCACAAAAATAGTCTTTTATTGTGATTATTTCATATCGTATAGATCCACACGATTAAGTGAAACATGACCATGTTCACCATTTTACAATTATAGAGACATTGGAAAACATTAAAACATGGCCAAATTTATATTACACACACTTGAAAATTTTGAAATAAAATTAATGTTTAACATTCAGTGACATTAATTCAATTTTTATTGTTACTTTTGTTATATTTCAGACACATCAAAAACAATAGAAATTAAATTAACCATAGATCGACAATATGAAACAATAAAAGGAAATCAATATTATTAACAATTGAAATGCAAATTTGCACATAAGTTTCCTAATTAAAATATCAAAAAAATGTACTAGTAACAAGTCTAAAAATATGGCAAAGAAAGCAAAAACATTGTAAACCAAAAACTAGATATAACTACGCTTTCATCTTCTTGGTATTGTTGCTTATCTTCTTGAGAAGTCTATTGCTCAATATAAAAGTTGATTTGCACTTCTTTGAGTTTTGAAGTTCATTGTCTTGAGGTGATGTCATATTTGGTACCTATACCAACAACATTGAAAAAAATTGAGTAAATAAAGAACTTAGTAGAGTATTTTATGAAGGAAAAGTTTTATATGCTTGCTCAACTATTTTGATTTCTCTAATTTCATGGGGGTATAAATGAGTCTTTTTAACCATTTCATCAATGAACGCTTTATAGCAGTCATCTTGCAGAGGAACTTCATGAATGAATCGACTTTCTGATGATAAGCGAATGGCACCACGAGCAACGATGTTCCTTTTATCCGGATATGATAGACTGCACTTGAGTGGGTACAATGATTTGTGATATTAGCATTAGAAAAACATAAATTTATATTTAGCATGTCAACAAAACTGACCTGCGGAAGTGGATTTTTTTAGTGAAAGTGTTGTTGGATTAGTTGTCTAAGCGCATAACTATAATTGGTATGTACTTGACCCGAGAGTAGCATGGTCCATTTAGGTTGCATATCATTAGGACAATTTGTTAGGATGGGCTTTTGAGAAGAGGTTATTTATGGTTTATTAAGATATTATAAGTTCTAATATATTAATATGAAATCATATGATTTAATTAGTATTGATCATGAATTAGTTTGGAATTAATTTAGTGATCAAAAGAGATTAATTAAATCAATAGGGACTAATTGTGTAAATTAGTTATATTTATGTGTTGGGCTTATGATCCATGTTGGACTAAGTTTATGTATGGATACATAAAGAGTTGGGCCACATGAACCATGGATCATAAACCCATGGGTATGGATTAGGGTTAACCCATGACCCTTGGAATCCTACATATAAATATGTTACTCCATGACCAAAATCGGGTGCATCTATTCTTAGAGAACTATGTGCCGATTTTGTCTGAAAGGAAAACTCTTTCAAGTTATCCTTTGTCCTAGATGTGTTTTGATTCCATTTGAGGCATTCATACTATTGGTGCTAAGCTCTTAAAGGTTCAAGGCTTCCAACTACACTAAAAGATATGTCATCTAACTTGTATTTCATGTTGTTTATGCTTCATTGTATGCTAGTTAGGATGATTCTTTGGAATATTTAATGTATGCATGTATAATTGAGAAAAAATAGATCCAAAGCATTTAGGGTTGCATGTACACCATAAGAGTGTTAGAATGCTCAAAAACCCTTCAGTGGTATCAGAGCCTAGGGTTGTTTCAATTATACTTGATGCTGCTTGTTATTTAAGCTTGAATAATCAATTTTCTGCTGTTTTGGAAAGTGTTGGAACCTGAAAGTGAACCTCTAGCAATCCTAAGTCCTTATTCCGAAGCGTGTACATTCCGAAGTGAAGAGTGGTCCGGAAGCTGTCCGGACCAAGTAAGAAGATAAGAAGAATGAAGACATTCCGGAGCTGACCCTCATGTCCGGAATAGATGTTGATCCGGAACTACTATGTTTTGTCTTTTGTGTATTTATTACATTTGTCTTGTTATTGATGTAACGTTTCATAGGACTTAGTCTATAGTTGTATTTGGACAATCAGAATGTCAGAATCATCTCTTTTGTCCGGTCCTATGTAAACACTTGAGTTAATTCGCTGTAACATTCACTCCTATTTATAGGAGCATTCAATATAAGTCAACTACGGATCTTTCACTCACTTTTGTTATTCTCCTTAAAGTTTACTTTAAAAATTCTTCTTGTTCTCCATTTATTATCTTTACTTTGATCAGTTATTCTCAGTGCTTATTAAATGACTTGATCATTTGTTGAAAACATTATCTAAGACTTGACTGGTCTTTCCAGACTTGACTTGAACATTCATTAGCAAGCAGACATTGATCTTAAGCATTCACTCAAGGTTTGAGTTCTCAAACCTTGTCCCTACGCATAAGTAAGATCTTGTTCTCACAGAAAGTGGACTCGCCGAGTCCACTGGGGGACTCGCCGAGTCCAAGCACAATTCTGACCAACTCGCCGAGTTTGTTGTTGCACTCGACGAGTTGGTGCTCCAGAATGCAGATTTTCGATGTTTTTGGCTAGAATTGGACTAGGATCATTACCCTAAGCTGTTTTTGAACTTATAAACCTGTTTTTGATGTGGTAATGATCATGCTTATCCAATTTATAAGATAATTTCAAAGTTTCATGTTTTGTATTAGTTTGTATGATTATGCTAATTACATGAAATTTGTTTGATATGAATTATCTTGTTCATATGAGTTTAATCTAGATCATGGACATTATTTGACATGCTTGTTAGTTTATTTGATAATCTTTATGGCCTTTAATGTACTCCATAACTTGTCCTCAAGTTATGGAAAATGAAAAGTTTCCCTTTTAAAAGACTTCATTAAACTCATAGGTTATAGTGTTGAAGAGTTTTTTCCATAAATGTTTTTATGAACTCCATAACTTGTCCTCAAGTTACGGATTTCAAAGAGTCTTTTCATTAAGTCCTATATTAAACTCATATGTTATGGATTCCAAAGTTTTTTGAATAGTTCAAAACTTGCCCTCAAGTTTTGGAATTTGTAAATGTAGAGTCTTCTTTTGACACATTTAGTTCCAAACCCTAGAATTTTAAAAGTTTAAAATTCAACCCTTATACTATTATAATCTTATAGGTTTAATATTTATATATGTATAAGAGTAAAGTCAGTCTTACCGTTAGTAGGCCTCATTCATGAAGCCGATCTAAAAGGGGGGGTATAAGGTTACTGCCTATAAAATGGTAGTTTAATGGGTGTCCACTCTCACCCACCGCTTCCTTCACTGGTGGAGGGTCGTTAGCCGAACGGGTAGGACAGGACACTAATTATCCCTTCATTAAAAGTATAATGATAAATATAATGTAACTAAACTTTTATTAAATTCTCAATCTTAGTTACTTTAGGAAAAATGTGAATGTGGTGCTAACCCATGAAATTGCACTTTGCACCTTGTTAAGTCGTTAGTGGAGCGTGTGTGGTTAACCGGCACACTAATCTGGGACTGACAATGCGTGGCAAAGGGTAGCTTGATGTTAATCATAGATCAATGGAGCGTGTGTGGTTAACCGGCACATTGATTAGGTGGTTGTAACATTGGGTGTACCAAGCTAATTTGCATGGTTATTCACACCTTGTTTGTGATCCTCGACATCCCAGTCACAAACTTGAAGGGCACAATTGAGATTAAACATTCATTGAAAAGTTCAATGAATCTCAAAAGATCTAGGAGTTTCAATTCACTTAAAACCTAAAATTCTTTTTCGGTTTCCGTGGTGGAAATTGGTAAATCGTCATTTACCTACCTTCAAATATTTTGCAAATTGGATTACGGCATCCCTCTTCCAATTTGTTAAATATTTTGTTGGGTCCTAGCCTTAATATTTCAAATTGGGTGTTATATTAAGGACTTAAATCAACTAAACTTGAATTTCTCCTTCAGAGATGGCTAGTTATGACAACTATGGTCTTCCTTATCCTTTTTGGATAAAAGCTTTCCTAATGAAGATGATATCCCACATGACAATCAAGGTGAAAGATTAACCCCTTTGTCGTACATTAATGGGACTCGAAATCATAATTCACTTCCTCTACCTCCTCCAATTATTCTCCCTAACCCACAAGTTCAAAGACTTGAAAAAGTTCAAGGTCACTCAAGCCCTTTTGGCAAGCAAACACAAAGATGGATAGTCTGTGTGCACTTACGTCTTGGAGATGAAGTCACATATTGACAGGCTGGGAGAGTTGGGTGTCGAAGTCTCAAGGAAGTTGACTGTTGACTGGGGTCTTCAATCACTTTCTGAGTCATATAGTGAGTTCATTAAGGACTACTATGTGACAGACCGCGACATGGCCCTTAATGATCTTACCTATTTGCTTGTTGCTGCTGAATCAACATTGATTTGGAGCACTGGTAAAGCAAATTTGATTAGAAGATCTACTTTCCAAACTTACATGGACATTGACAATGGAAACATTGGAAGTCCAGAAAAGTCTTCTCTTCCCAATGGAAAGGGATCGGTCATAGTCAACCTGGTTGACCAAATGGTAAAGAGAAATGCTAATTCTGAGATAGTCTCGTATGCCATTACTAAAGAGTCCATATGTTTCTATCGCCAAAAGAAGGGGCATTGGTTGCGAAGCTGCCCTATTTACCTGAAAGTTCACTAGGATGGTAAAAGTCAAAAATTTGACTATGCTTCAGGTAAAGTCCACTATCTAACTCTATTAAGTTCCTATTTGGAGATTCTTAATACATGATGTAATGTAATTACATTTTGATGTTTAGTAGAATCAAAGGAAGCTTAAAGGAAGAGTGAGCTGATTCTGATCATGAAGAGATGGATTTCGATCGCGTGGTTCGATGATCAGAATTTTGAGCTGCTGCTTAAGAGTTATGATAGATTGCTTAGGAATAGATAACAACATAGTTTTCATATGTATTTGCATTGTAAGGATAAGTTTTTCCGCAATTTTTTAAATAAAAGAAAATTTTTTGATTTTATTTATTTTAAGTATCCTCACAATGGCATTTGTGAAAAATGTTGTTTACATGTTTCCAATGATAGCAATATTGGAAAATAGATTTGATTCTTTCGGTTGTGGTAGTGTCATAATTTACCAAATAAGGAAAGATTTTCATCAACCAAGTTTCAGTTGGATAGAAACTTGGATTCATGCAACTTGTATTGTATGATGAATGAGAACTTCATCTTTGGAAAAATAAGACTAATTTCTTGTTCACATGTATATGTGAGTCAAGTGAAGGACTAGGGGATCGAGTACACTTGGTTGTGCATTGGTCAGGTCCACCACAAAGAACAATAAGACTATTCGTTATGGTTTACTAAAGTTTAGTAAATATGGTTATACTTACAAGATTAAGTATAATTCTGAATCGTTGGAAAAGTTTGAGTATGTAGCAGAACGAATAAGAAGAATCAAATTAGGCAGAAAGATAAAAGTTTCTCCAATCTGAAGAGATGGGAGAGTACTTGAGTATTTTGTTTTATGATTATCTTAAAGATTGTGGAAAGCCATATCACAATTGATCCTCTAAGGACATCTTGGTGCATTTGTTTGGGTAAGAATAGGAATCGTGAATTGTTGAAAAGGTTAAATCAAGAAGATGAGTCATACTTCATTCCAAAACAAGTCTTAGAGTCATACTCCAAGATTGTAACTCGAGTGATAATCTTAAGAAAGGTTTATAACACTTGTCAAATATAGAGTAAAATGCTTTCTACTCTTGTACATTTGAAATTGGTAAGTTGTGATGTTTTGGATAAAACAAAGACCAACTAAGACCAATAATGTGAAGTGTTTTTCTTGATAAGAATCCACACTAACTCTTGAATATTTGTTTTTTCAAGGAATGGTTCTTTACAAGAGAATCTCATATGTCATGGAGTCGGTGGGAGTCTTAATGATCTTGAAAAGGGTCTCAAGAACTAATCAAGAATAAAACCTGTTGTTTATCACTAGCACACGACTTGAGGTTTGTAACCTATCGTGTTGACATATTCTTATTTCTGTGCTCATTCCAGTTAAAAGTTGACTATGCTTGGGAGTTCTATGAGTTCTCAATTGGTAACATAACAACCTGGAAGCAATGGTAGGCCCTTGTGCTGCCAGGTGGCAAGAAATTAAGATTGAACAAGTTCAGTCCATATGAGTTTGGATTTGTCACTAACCTTGTCTTGTGATTATGGTTTTGACAAATTCACATGGATAGGAACACATGCACCATAAAAATCTAAGTGTCATAAGGTTTCTCTCCGCTTCATGAAAATGATTGTGAGGAAACGCTTTCACTAAGTAGATTGTGAATAGTTAGCAATTGTGATATTTGCATTTCTCAAATTCGATTATGATTACGGCATCCCTTTTCATAATTCGAATTGTGAGCAATGGCAAAGGTCTAAACATTTGAGACTATGATTACAGCATCCCTTTTTCATAGTTCTAAAATTGTTTAGACACACATGTGTGCTATTTAAGGAAAGGTGTATGATTTTGGGAAGCTTAGATAAAGTCTTATCGAAGCAGCTTGTATTAGAAATCTGAACTTCGGTAAGAAAGTCAATAAGTATTGATTTCTAGAAGTCCAATTGATTTCTGGATACATGTCAAAGCTAGTGGGAGCATAAGTGTTATGATAATAAGGATATATTTATCATGTTAGTGGGAGCATGATTATTATGTAAAGTATTGCTAGTTAGCAATGTTAATTATGGAAAACAAAAGTTTCAATTTGCAAAGTTGCAGGGTTTGAAAAGTTGTTTTGCTATAATTAAGGGAGAGGAATTCATACTTCATTTCAATTCTAAAAGCTTAGATTGAGATTTTAATCAAATTTACTCAAGTATATATATATATATATATATATATATATATATATATATATATATATATATATATATGAATGTTATGTTGGAATGGTTCAACATAAGGAAATTCTATTTATGGAAATATTATTTGCATTCTAAAATTCAATTATGATTACGGCATCCCTTTTCATAATTCGAATTATGAGAACATGGCAAATAGAAATAGAAATATTATAGCAAAAGACTGGTCTAGTATCATGTCCTTATGTGAGACATCATGAATCGTGTCCCATATGCTTCAAATATAGGATCGATTATATGTGCTGTAATATTCATCCTTTCTAAATTTTCTAAATGCCTAGGGCATTAAGAGGGAAAAGGACTAGAACTGGATATGACTAAAATGGTTAAGCAATTGTCGAGGACAATCTGAGGTTTACCAAAGATTGGTTGCTCATGGACACTTGGGAGTATGGTGTAAATTTTGGAAAGGACCATATTGACATATTCTTAAAAGAGGCAACTCTTGTTTAGAAGTGATAGTCAAAATGGGAATATGGAAATGTTTCCATAAGTGGAAGTCATTCTTTAAATCTGTGTAAGATTAGAAATTTAATGCAAGAAGGATGTTCAAAGAAATGTACTTTGAATGTGAGACTTCGTTTCCATGGAATTGCTCTCCATTGGAATACTTTGTAATGTCTGTTGCCAAGTCTCTGTGACTTTTGTGCATAGTCATTACAAATGGATCATTGCATATAAGTTTAGAATCTAACAGATTACAGTAAATGGCAAGAATTTGATATTCTTACGTTTATGGTAAGGATTTGGGATTGTGAAATGAGCATCACTAAAGTGTTGTCAATTGATCTATTTCACGAAGTAAGGGCCATAGACAAACATAGTGTGCATGCTTGGAGCATGGGACAACTATTGTTTTAATTCAAGTATTAAGTTGATTATTCGAAACATTATACAATGAATAATGAGTAATCAATATGGCACTCAAATTTTTGGGGCCATATAGGATTACTATTGTTCTTGTGTTTCACTTTGCGTGTTTTGACTTCCCGAATAACTAGGTTATTCAAATCATCCACAGTCAATCATACTTTGTAAGTAGGTACTGAGGCAAGACTGTCATGAATGGGTCTGTAGTTTGTCTAGGTGTTTTAGACATAGTTGTAGTGTTCATGAGTGCTCCTGGAATAAGATTCGAGTACTGGATTCAACCCACGCTCATTTGAATCACTTCATGGATTTTATCACGAGTGATCATGAGACGATCATATCTTATATTCTTGAAACGAAGACATGTGAGTTGTAGTTACAAGTCGGTTTCACATTGACATATGTAAACGCACCAGTAACTTGGATCTTATAAAACATATTGTTGTGTGTAATTTGATGAGTAAGTACAAGCAAGCATTTGGGTCGAAGTTTATCCGTTCCTTTTACCCCATGAGGATAAAAGCGATATCTGTGGGCCCCTCGATGATTTAGTAATGATAACCCTAAGTGCTCGGTCGGGCCTGGTCTGATTTGATTTGTTCAATTAGTTGGTCATCATAAATAGGAAATCGGGAAACAACAAATGGACAGAGAGAATTATTATAATCCATGTCTCAATCCATATGATATCTAGAATGGAGTAATATATGATCCCTTATCAAATGGACGTGTCATTGATTAGGTCAGAGTTCGACAACAGCTTTTAAGAGCTACGATTGCTAGTCAGGATTTTGGAGTCGTACTTGCAATAATATTTATTAGACTTATCCAAGTGGGAGACTGTTGGATTAGGCGTCTAAGCCCATAACTATAATTGGTATGTACTTGATCCGAGAGTAACATGGTCCATTTGGGTTGCATATCATCAGGACAATTTGTTAGGATGGGCTTTTGAGAAGAGGTTATTTATGGTTTATTAAGATATTATAAGTTCTAATATATTAATATGAAATCATATGATTTAATTAGTAATGATCATGAATTAGTTTCGATTTAATTTAGTGATCAAAAGAGACTAATTAAATCAATGGGGACTAATTGTGTAAATTAGTTATATTTATATGTTGGGCTTATAATCCATGTTGGACTAAGTCTATGTATGGATACATAAAGAGTTGGGCCACATGAACCATGGATCATAAACTCATGGGTATGGATTAGGGTTAACCCATGACCCTTGGAATCCTATATATAAATATGTTACTCCATGACCAAAATCGGGTGCATCTATTCTTAGAGAACTATGTGCCGATTTTGTCTGAAAGGAATACTCTTTCAAGTTATCCTTTGTCCTAGATGTGTTGTGGTTCCATTTGAGGCATTCATACTATTGGTGCTAAGCTCTTAAAGGTTCAAGGCTTCCAACTACACTAAAAGATATGTCATCTAACTTGTATTTCATGTTGTTTATGCTTCATTGTATGCTAGTTAGGATGATGCTTTGGAATATTGAATGTATGCATGTATAATTGAGAAAACATAGATCCAAAGCATTTAGGGTTGCATGTACACCGTAGGAGTGTTAGAATGATCAAAAACCCTTCAAGTGTTGGTATCTCATGAATAGTAGTTGAAGTCTTAGATTAAACAATTTTTTGGTGGTTTTTGCAATCACCTGAAAATAGATTTAAGTCATATATAGAAAATTAGGATTTAATGCAAAAGATAAATTAAAAGTAATGGAAATTGTTAAGTAAATATGTACTGGTGTTCTATAGCCTATTTCCGTAATTAGACAATATGGTATAAGTGTTTCATGAACAAAGTAAAAAAAATATTAAAAAGTAACAAAGAACTCATGTAAGGATAGGCCTACAATTAAGGTTATTTAGAATGAATTGAGAAAGAGAAAATGCATTGTGACAACCCAAAAATTTTTTCCTTGTAAAGTCCAGCCATTCAATTCAACCGGGTGTCAGACCCGTTTCTGCTATCAGTTAGCATTGTTTAGAGTCTGTTTAAGGGTTCTAAGCTCAGTACAATCAAGCTTTGGGTTTAGGGAAGGGTCAGCTAAGTTCTTCGCGTTCAAATCGAGCCGAACACTCCATCAAAGGGAGTGTACGGCCGTACACATGGGTGTACGGCCGTGCTGTGACATCCCCATTTTCACGTCTAGAAAAGACCGATTTTGTTTATGCTTTATAAAAATCTGAGTACCTTTTTTAATAAAAATGTTGCAGAATTTGTTCCCAGAAAAACATGATAAATACGTTATCAAAGCATTTCCGAAGAAATGTATTTTTATTCATTTTAAAACATTGGGATGTCATCGTCAATACAGAAACATAAGCATAAACAGAACTTACATTCATTATCACTAGTGATCTACACCTCTTTAATCTCTCAGTGTAATGTAACTTCGTATCGGCACCTGTGATTCAAATAAGCTTGAGTGGGTCACGTTGGGAAACCCGGTGATTACATAGGGATTTCAATCCCACAATGTCACATCATATATACAATTTAGAACTCACCAAAATATACAATTTTACCATATATATAATAGCAACTCTTACCCCACCCCGTTAATCCTCACAACGAGACTATCCATACTCTCGGACCTTAAATTTTACCTCTTACTTAATCCATACTCTCAGATCTAATCCATGCTCTCGGATCAATAATTGTGCCCATTCCATACTCTCGGATTAGGGACAAGTGTCTATGTGTAAATCCATTCTCCCGGATTAACGATGAATGACTTATGTCCTATCCATACTCCCGGACTGAGGACAACTGACTAGGTCTTAATCCATACTCCCGGACTAAGGACGATTGACTATGTCCAATCGATACTCTCGGACAAGGGACAGTGACTATGTCTAATCCATGCTCCCGGATCAATGACATATACTAAAGTTCTATTCTCTGAGTATAACTCACTCGTACTCGTAAGAAAATACTACCAAATATTCCTCATAATTAATTTAGGTTTACTCTTTATCCTAAATCATCATATATAATCAGGTACGTTCTTTAACACATATTTCAGGCAACATCAATTAACTTGCACGTAAACATATAATTAATACTTCAATCAATACTTGTATTAAAATCATGTTCATGAAAGGGACTATGCACTCACTTGATTAGGTGGTGCCTCGGTACTCGGACAACACTTCGTTATCTCAAAATAATTTTCCCTTGACAAAACCTAGTATCAATACCACTAGGGTTTAGTCTAACGTTAACCGCGACTAATTAATAGTCTAGCTATTATTATTATTATATAAACGTTTAAACAACACTCTATATAACTCATAATAATAGCCCAAATAATTATTTCAAGGTCCTAATAATGTTACTATATTAAAACATAAGCTATACTAAAGATACGGTAGGCATAGCTCACTTACAGCGGGTCTTTCGCAAGACCGGGCTTCGCTAGAGCAGCGTTCCCGAGCCGAAAAGCTCTTTTCTCGGGACTCCAGGAGCCTCGGGGCTTCCTTCGGGTGCTAGGGGGTTTACCTAGCCTTAGGGGGGTTAGGAACCCTTAGAGAGAGAGTGTAGAGAGAGAAAGTTGAAGGGGAGAGGTGTGGGAAATGAAGGAACCCGACACCTCTATTTATAGGCTGATTTCCTGATGGACTCGCCGAGTCGGTTCACTGACTCGCCGAGTCAGTTCCATGTGTCATCACCTGATGGCTTTTCTTGGGGAGAAAGCCTTGGCCCATATTCAGCCACGTCACCCCTTTTGCAGCAGCACCCTGCCGACTTCTAAACCCCGTAACTTTCACATACGAGCTCCGTTTTTGACGTTCTTTTTTTCCACGCGTAGGTAAAAACAAGATCTAGAACTTTCATTTAGACTCCATCGGCTAATTCTCGACCGATCTTAAATTTAACTGTAGGAGGAGATTAGACTGTTAAATGACCGCGAAAAATTCGTATCTCCTTCATACGGACTCCGTTTTCGTCTGTCTTTTTACCGTTGAGTTCCTATTAATGAGATCTTCAACTATCATTTAGGTTGCATAGGCCAAAAACCGCTCGAACTAAAATTCGAGTTTCGGGTCGTGCACTGCTATGCCAAATCTCAGAAAATTCATAACTTCCTCATACGAAGTCAGATTTGGGCGTTCTTTTTTTTGTATGTTCTCGGTTTAATGTATGCTACAACTTTTGTTTAGATCACTAAGGCTAAAAAGTCCTCTATCGTAAATTCACTATTTACGTCTGCCGGTGCCGTGCGGTTTTGCCGAAAAACTTCGACGGGCCATAACTTCTTCGTTATAACTCGGATTTCGGCGTTCTTTATATGTACGGAACCCTTGAGACATATTCTACAACTCGGTTAAGATTATTTATTCTAAATAATCTTTTGTCGAAAAGTCGTTTTCGACCCCTATTATCTCTAAATTGACTAGCCCGGAACTACGGGCATTACAATTATCTCCCCCTTAGGATGAATACGTCGCGGAATCATCAACGAAACAGGGCAGTATAGTGACTCCATACGTTATCTCTTCATCCTAGGTAATAATCGTAACTTCCTTGTTTCTTCGAATGAGTATCTAACTCTTGGATTCCTTGACTGCAGGCGGTACTCGATCTTGCACTTGCTCCCTATCTCACGTTAGACTCCAAATTATGACCTTCATGTCACGATCTCGATATTTATTGGAGACTCTTTCTTTAACAAACTTGAGATAAGTTTCTTCTTTCGATTATCATAATAGACCGACGGGTCATGTTCTTATTGTTGGATAAGGTATCTAAGTCCATAACTATTTCTGGTATGTACTTAACCCGACCCGGCATGGTCCATTTGGGTTGCATGGCACCATGAAATTGGATAAACTAAAATGAGAGAAATAACACTTATGGTTTATTAATATATTATAAGTTCTAATATATTAATAATATTATTTAATTAGTTTGATCAAGAATTAATTTAGAATTAATTAAGTGATCAAAAGATAACTAATTAAATATATGGGTAGGTTATGTAAATCTTCCATATCTTATATAGTGGGCTAAGAGGCTCCATGGATTATCAAGTTGGGTTCCACCCATAGGATGCTCCATGGATGCTCCATGGGAGTTACAAACCCATGGGTCATGGAAATGAAGAGTCATGACACATTAGGGTTTACATGGTATAACCCTAGATGTGTCAACACTAAATAAGAAACCCATTCTCCACCAAAATAGGCGACACTAAGAAACAAGAGGGCTAGAGCCGATTTTGCAAGTGTAAGATTCTCTCAAAGTTTACTCCTTTGCATTTGGTGTTGTGTGAAGCATTTGAGGCATCACACTTGGGGTGCTAGGCTCACAAGGTTTCAAGGATCATAATCAACAACAAGGTAAGTTATTCTATCTTTCATTCAAGTTAAAAATGTTCCGCATGTATGCTAGATAGGAATATAACCTTGGAATTCAACTTTCCATGATTATTAGACAAACATAGATCCAAGGTTATTAGGGTTGCATGTACACTTAGGAAGTGTTAGAATGCTCAAAACCCATCAGTGGTATCAGAGCCTAGGTTTGTTTGTTGTTTTTTTTTTAGTGCAAACAGCTTGAAAAAAAAATCGTTTTTCTGTTTTCTGCTCGTATGAAAGTTTGCACATTTGTTGCTGGAAATGGACTAGAAACATTACCCTAAACTGTTTTGATGTTTTAAAGCTTGTTTTAGATGGTGTAATGTTTATGCTAATCCATTTACAATGGCAATTATTAAAATTACAAGTTTTTTTAAGTGTAATTTTTTATTCTTGAAAGTGTTCATATTCATGTTCTTGAACTTATGAAGATTAGATGATCATAGGAATTGTTTGTAACCTTCATGGTAGTTTAATTCATGATCATAATGTGTTTTAATGGAGTCCATAACTTGTCCTCAAGTTATGGAAAACCAAAAGTCTCACTTTTATTAAAGTCATTAAAAGAACACAAGAGTTATAAAAATGAAGAGTCTTCATTTTTATTACTCAATTAATTCATAAGTTATAAGAAATGAAAAGTTTTGGAAGTTTACAAAACTTGCCCTCAAGTTTTGGAACATGTAAAGTCTTGATTAAAACTTTAGTTCCAATCCTTAGAATTTTAAAAGTTAAAATTCAACCCTTATACTTTATAATATTATAAGTTACTAATATATATATGTATAACGTCAAGTCGTCTTACCGCTAGTACGCCTCATTCACGAAGCCGGTCTATAAGGGGGGTATAAGGTTGTTGCCTATAAAATGGCAACTTAATGGGTGTCCACTCTCACCCACCGCTTCCTTGATCGGTGGAGGGTCGTTAGCCGAACGGGTAAGACAAGGACTTATAAATTCTCATTAAAAGTATGATGAATATTATAAAGTAACTAAATGCTTTTATTAAATTCTCAATCTTAGTTACTTTAGGAAAATGTGAATAAGGTGCTAATCCATGAAATTACACTTTACACTTTGTTTAAGTCGTTGGTGGAGCGTGTGTGGTTAACCGGCACACTAACTTGGACTTAACAAGGTAGGTAAAGGGTGACTTAAGGTTTACCATAGCATCGGTGGAGCGTGTGTGGTTTACCGGCACATCGATTGAGTGATAAACCTTGAGGGTACCAAGTGATATGCATGGTTACTTCACACCTCGTTTTGTGATCCTCGGTATCCCAGTCACAAAACTTGGAGGGCACACTCGAGATTGAAACATGCCTTTGAAAAGTTCATTGAATCTCAAAAGAATCTAGGAATTTCTAAGAACCAATTAAAACCTAATATTTATATTTCGTTTTTCATGGTGGAAATTGGTGAATCGTCATTCACCTACCTTTCAAATATGTTATAGCTTGGATTACGGCATACCTCTTCTAAGTTATAATATATTGTGATTGGACCCTAGCCTTAATATTACATTTGGGTGTTTTATTAAGGACTCTCTTAATATCTAAACTAATCTTGTTCTCTTCTTTCAGATGTCTTCAAACAATGCTGCTTCTGGCTCTAATCCTAATGGCTCCTTTACCCTTATGAACTTGTGTGGGAAAGTCACTTTTGATGGATCCAACTTCAATGAATGGATCAAAAACATCAGGATGATTACCCACTACGAGGACAAAGAATATGTCCTTGACAAGGAGCTTAAGGAGATTGATGAGACCACTGCAACTCCCCAGGAGATCGCTGACTTCCGGGCACATGAAAGGGATGCTACAAAAGTGGCATGCATCATGTTGGCCACCATGACAACGGAACTCCAAAAAGTCCTATGAGGACTTCTACCCTTTTGATATGCACCAAGATCTGATGGAAAGATACCATCAAAGTGCACGACAAGAGAGGTATGAAATCATATGCTCTATCAGAACAACCATGATGAAGGACGGGGAATCCGTCACGAGCCACATGCAGAAAATGCAAAGGTATGTGGATCGGTTGCTGAAGCTTAATGTGAACTTCCCTGAGGAGCTTGCAATAGATATCATTTTGCACTCCTTACCATCGTGCTATGATCAATTCCGCATGACATATCACATGAATAAGGAAGAGGTCACACTCAGCAAACTTCAGGGACTCCTCAAGACCATAGAAACAGGTCTTAAGGGTAAGTCGGTTGTTAACACTCCTACTCCAAACTCCTCCCCGGTTTTGGCAATCGGGAAAGGTAGAGGGAAGAAGAGGAAGAGCTCTTCGAAGGGTACCAAGGCTAGGACCCTTGATGGCTCTTCTTCAAGTGGAACCAAGAAAGGTTTTGTCACTCCTTCTTCTGACCCTAAAGAGGCTGAATGCTTCTATTGCCATGAAAAGTCAGATTGGAAGCGGAACTGCCCAAAGTACCAGCAAGATGTGAAGGATGGGAAAGTTAAACCTAACCATGCAGGTATTTACACTATCTTATCTAATAACTCACCCAATTCTAACTCTTGGGTCCTTGATACCGGTTGTGGTATTCATATCTGTTCTGATTTGCAGGGACTAAGAAGAAGTGAGAATGTGGAGCATGGAAGAATAAACTTAATCATGGGGAATAGGAAAGCTTTACCTGTCACCAAGATTGGAGTTTATACTTTATCGCTAAGTAGTGGGTTTAGTTTAGATTTGAATAAATGTTGTTATTCGCCAGAAATGGCAAGAAATATTATTTCCTTTCATGCATTGTATAAACAAGGTTTCACCTTTTCATTTGATAATGAAGTTGGTTCGATTAATGCTTTCTTTAATAATGTTCTTTATTTTAAAGCATTACCTTGTGATGGTGTGTATGAAACTGTATCTGTGGTTGATAACTTAGGAAATAATGTATTGTGTATTGATTCTGTTAATGATAATAACTTGGATAAAACATCATTATGGCATTGTCGTCTTGGACATATAAGCAAGAAACGCATAGGCCAACTCCAAAAAGATGGAGTATTGGAGTCATTTGACCTAAAGTCAGATGATAGTTGCGAATCATGCTTACTTGGAAAAATAACAAAGTCACCCTTCACAGGTTCTTGTGAGAGGGGTGAAGGTTTGTTGGATCTTATACACACGGATGTGTGTGGGCCCTTCAAACATGCCACAAGGGATGCTAATCGTTATTATTTGACTTTTACTGATGATTACAGTAGATATGGATATGTCTACTTAATCAAGCATAAGTCAGAGACTTTTGAGAGGTTTAAAGAGTTTAAACAGGAAGTCGAGAATCAATTGGGCAGGAACATTAAGATGCTTCGATCCGATCGAGGTGGTGAGTATCTTAGTTCAGAGTTCCTCGACTATCTTAGGGAATGTGGGATTGTCTCACAATTGACACCTCCCAGGACACCGCAGTTGAATGGTGTAGCTGAGAGGCGTAATCGAACCTTGTTGGATATGGTTCGTTCCATGATGAGTCGAGCTTCGCTACCAATCTCATTTTGGGGGTATGCCTTAGAGACTGCCGCCCATATCCTTAATCTAGTTCCCACAAAGAAAGTTGCCAAAACTCCTCATGAGATGTGGACTGGTAAAGTAACCAAACTAGACCACATTAAGATTTGGGGTTGCGAGGCTTTCGTGAGACGCGAGACTCATGATAAGCTCGAACATCGAAGTGAGAGGTGTATTTTCATCGACTACCCACAGAAATCCTTTGGTTACCTCTTCTACAGACCTAGTGAGAATGTGGTCTTTGTAGCTAGGAGGGAATTCTTTCGAGAGAGAGAGTTCATAAGCCAAGGAGACAGTGGGAGGCAAGTTGACCTTGAAGAAATTCAAGAGTCAAGTGGTGAAGGAACTTCAAACCCTAGCACTCAACTTGAGGAGGAAACTTCTGTTGAGCCAATTGACAAGTCTGTACCTCTGAGGCGTTCCACAAGGGTTAGGAATGCACCTGAGCATTACTATGGATTCCATATTACTGCGGAAGGTGATACACTTATCAGTGATGAGATGCTGATAGGTCTGGATGAACCTAACAGTTACGCGGAAGCCATGGCAGGCCCTGAGTCAGCCAAGTGGAAAAGAGGCAATGGACAGTGAGATACAGCCCATGTATGACAATCAAGTTTGGGACTTGGTTGAGAATGTACCAGGTCGTAAGACTGTAGGGTGCAAATGGATCTTCAAGAAGAAGACCGACATGGATGGTAATGTACACACTTATAAGGCACGACTAGTTGCAAAGGGTTTCTCACAAACTCCGGGAGTTGATTATGATGAGACCTTTTCTCCAGTGGCCAAGATTAAGTCTATTAGGGTTCTGTTAGCCATAGCCGCATTTCATGACTATGAAATATGGCAAATGGATGTCAAAACCGCTTTCCTTAATGGAAAGTTGGCTGAGGATGTTTACATGAGTCAGCCAGAGGGTTTTGTTAACACAGAGTACCCTAATAGAGTGTGTAAGCTTGAGAAATCCATTTATGGGTTAAAGCAAGCACCTCGCAGATGGAATCTTTGCTTTGATGAGAAAGTCAAGGAATTTGGCTTTTCTAGGAGTGAAGATGAATCTTGTGTATATGTCAAGGCTAATGGGAGTATAGTTAGCTTTTTGGTATTGTATGTGGATGACATACTACTCATAGGAAATGACATCCCAACTCTGCAGGAAGTTAAGTCCTGGCTTGGGAAGTGTTTCTCTATGAAGGACCTAGGAGAAGCTGCCTATATTCTAGGGATAAGGATCTTGAGAGACCGGAGTAAAAGACTAATTGGACTTAGTCAGAGTACTTACTTGGATAAGGTGTTGAAGAGATTCGGCATGCAGGACTCCAAGAAAGGAGAGTTACCCATCCAGAGTAACGCCAGATTGAGTAAGACACAAAGCCCTAGTACTGAGGCTGAGATAGCAGAAATGAGTCGAATACCTTATGCTTCGGCTGTAGGATCGAGCATGTATGCTATGACGTGTACTCGACCTGATGTAGCCTTTTCTTTGAGCATGGTTAGCAGGTATCAGGGGAACCCTGGCAAGGCACACTGGACTGCGGTAAAGAATATCCTCAAGTACCTACGGAGGACTAAGGACTGGGTCCTTACCCTCGGTGGGAGTGAAGACTTGAGAGTTGTAGGGTATAGTAATGCTAGCTTTCAGACTGATAGGGATAATTTCCGCTCTCAGTCAGGCTGGGTCTTTACCTTAAATGGAGGAGCAATTTCTTGGAAGAGTTCCAAGCAAGAGACAGTGGCTGATTCAACTTGCGAATCAGAGTATATAGCAGCTAGCGAGGCAGCAAAGGAGGCGATATGGCTGAAGAACTTCATTGGAGACCTTGGAGTTGTACCAGCTATTAAAGAGCCAATGGAAATTTTCTGTGATAGTGAAAGCGCAGTTGCCTTAGCCAAGGAACCAAAGGATCACGGGAGATCCAGACACATCGACAGAAAATACCATTTCATCAGACATCGAATAGAAGAAGGACTCCTCGTGGCAAAGAGGGTATCATCGGATGAGAATCCAGCAGATCCCCTCACGAAGGGACTGACTCGGGTTAAGCATCTCCAGCATGCTCGGAGCATAGGGCTGAAGGATAATATTAGATTTAGTAGTTAGATAACCTTGAAATTTGTAAAGTGTAATTGACATTAGATGATGAATAAAAGGTGTTTTATTTATGAGTAAAGTGTTGCTATCTCTTGTCGATCATTTACTATATTTCTTTTGCATGTTTTGACTTCCAGAATAATTATGTTTGGTATATCATATTATTCGAACCTCCACAGTCGGTCATATGTCGGAAGTAGGTATGAATCAAGACTGTCATGATTGGTTGCAGAGGTCTAAGTTGTTGGACATGGCTACAACACTCATGAGTGCTCATAAGTTCTGAGCATTGGACTCAACCCACGCTCACTGGAATCACTTGATGGAATTTATCTCGAGTGATCGTGAGACGGTAATATCATATAAGTCTTCAAACCTAGAGATATGATTTGTTACTTATGAGTTAGTTATGCATTGATTGTACGTTAACGCATTGGTAACTCGATGTTATAAAACGTGCTTTTGTGTATAATTCAATGAGTGGTAGAACAAACATATGAGTCGAAGTTTATCTGTTCCTTCTTGGATTAGAAGCTGATATCTGGGCCCCTCGATGATTTTGTTTTGACCTATGTACCGGGCCAGGTCAGAACTAAGTTGATGTGTTCAATTAAGTTCTTTGTCAAACAAATCGGAAATCGGGAAACAAACTGCTGGACACAAAGTAAGACACTGTTCCATGTATTTGTCCGGCTGATATCTAGAACAGAGGATTATATGATCACTTATCTTAAATGGCGTATCATCATCTTCTCAGTTCCGAGAGACCTTGAAAGAGCTACGATTGCCGATCGGTTCCTGAAGTATTGCAGTTATAGTTATTAGACTTATCCAAGTGGGAGACTGTTGGATAAGGTGTCTAAGTCCATAACTATTTCTGGTATGTACTTGACCCGACCCGGCATGGTCCATTTGGGTTGCATGGCACCATGCAATTGGATAAACTAAAATGAGAGAAATAACACTTATGGTTTATTAATATATTATAAGTTCTAATATATTAATAATATTATTTAATTAGTTTGATCAAGAATTAATTTAGAATTAATTAAGTGATCAAAAGATAACTAATTAAATATATGGGTATATTATGTAAATCTTCCATATCTTATATAGTGGGCTAAGAGGCTCCATGGATTATCAAGTTGGGTTCCACCCATAGGATGCTCCATGGATGCTCCATGGGAGTTACAAACCCATGGGTCATGGAAATGAAGAGTCATGACACATTAGGGTTTACATGGTGTAACCCTAGATGTGTCAACACTATATAAGAAACCCATTCTCCACCAAAATAGGCGACACTAAGAAACAAGAGGGCTAGAGCCGATTTTGCAAGTGTAAGATTCTCTCAAAGTTTACTCCTTTGCATTTGGTGTTGTATGAAGCATTTGAGGCATCACACTTGGGGTGCTAGGCTCACAAGGTTTCAAGGATCATAATCAACAACAAGCTAAGTTATTCTATCTTTCATTCAAGTTAAAAATGTTCCCCATGTATGCTAGATAGGAATATAACCTTGGAATTCAACTTTCCATGATTATTAGGCAAACATAGATCCAAGGTTATTAGGGTTGCATGTACACTTAGGAAGTGTTAGAATGCTCAAAACCCATCACTTATGACCTCTCATCGTATGATGCATTGCTTGGACTCAGGTCTTTTAGAGTCAAATTCCAGAACAGACTATACCTTCCTTCATGTTCTAATCATATCTTAAATGGTAGCATTTCTAGATACAAGCAACTATCGCGATACCTCTACCAATCGCTTTGATTTATCTTTTATTTCAATCTTCCGGCTTAAGTCGGATGTTACATCAAACTTGGTTCTCCGAACCACGTAACATACTCCTCGTAGTCGGACTCAATTCGATATGACCACTAGGGTCGGAATAACAACAATCTTCTTAGTCATTACCGAAACGATGGTAACGACATACTTGAATAAAACGGTATCAATTACTAGCTTCTTGGTAACCTTGTGACATTCTCTGATCCAAGTGCGAGTCCGGTGCTTCCGGTAGTATAGGCCTCTACTACCATTCACACCTACTCATACTCGTCCCAAGTATTGTCTCGCAGTTTCCCCAAGTCACATACAAGAAAATCACATAACAGTTTAACACATCACATAACAAAACGAAAGTTTTATATTATTTCTTGAAACGATTACATGGGTGTTCAAGTTCACCCTAGACTATGCCTCTACTAGGCTACATCATATGATACTATCCACATGGCTACTATATTACTCAATCTTCGGATATCAAGTCCTCACTCTTGATTCCTTGCATCATCGTCAAGGATCATCTGGAATGCTCTTGCCTTTGGTTTTGGCGGTACATTTGGTTTTGCAGCTTCTTCTCTCCTTGGGCAGTCTTGCTTGAAGTGTCCTTCTTCACCACACTTACAACAGACTTCTTTCTTGGTTGTGCATTCGCTGGCGTAATGACCAGTCTTCCCGCATTTGAAGCAGGTCATCTCTTTAGAGCATCTGCCAATGTGCTTCCTTCTACACTTGTCACACCATTGTGTTCCTTCTCCAGACCTTGAGAATTTTCTCTTCTCGTCTGACCTTGTGGATCCTTCAAACTTTCTCTTATCGCCAACTTCAACCTTGCTGGCGGTTCTTCCCTTGATCATATCTTCCACAGACTTGGCAGTCCAGATAGATGCCTCTAGAGTAGGTGTCTGACGTACCGGCACCGCATACTCCCAGGGAAGTCCCTTCGCGTACTTGTCGACTTTTATCAGCTCGTCTGGGACAAGGCGCAAAGCAAACTCCATTTTGTCCGTGAAGTTGTTGGTGTATTCGTCGATGGACATGCTTCCTTTCTTCAAAGTTAGGAATTGGTTCTCCAGCTCGAGCAGGTTTTGGGCTGAGCAATACTTGCGCTTGAAATGCACAAAAAACTTTTCCCATGTCAGCTGCAGGGGCTCATTGGGGCTTAAGGTCTTCCCCAGGGTGTTCCACCAACGAACAGCCCCTCCCCGGAACTGGCACACTGTGAATGTGGTCTGTAGTTTGCCTCTGCAACCACACGTCATGAAAGCCAACTCCATCTCCGAGATGCAATCCATAACTCCGATCGGATCTTCCTTCCCGGTGAAAGTCGATGGCTTGCAAGTTAGAAAGTCCTTGTACTTGCATCCATTCCTCTCGACTCCGTCGTCCTGGTTGTTCCTCCTAATTACCAGTGTATCATCTTGACCAACGGTCCTGCTGTAGTTTCCCTCCTCAGACTGCCCGTCACTCAGCTCGGGCTGTTCAACAGGCATCGTGGGCTCATCCCGATTCTGTTGAAGTAATCGCCTTGTTTCCTCCATTTGACGATCCAACATTGTCTGGATCATCGCTTGCACTCCGGCCATTGTGATTGGTTCAGGAGCGGCTACCACCACGGGTATTTGCTCAACCACTGGTGGTTGATTCCTGTTCCCATTCGTGTTCCCGACTCCACTGCGGGTTCTTGCCATTTCGATCTATACACCCATTTAAAAGTTCGATGTGTAATGACGAGAATTAAGATAGGAAAGATTTTATTGACGTTTGACGTATAAATCTCCCTATTACTCCGAAAAGTTATATGCCAGTTCTAATATCGTATTTAAACGTTTAGAAACCGGAACACATAAAGTTTCCAGATCCGGTCGGCAACAGACCATAGATCCGATCATATAATGTATATCATAAAGCATCATAAATAATTTAGCACATAAAAGCATGTTAGGCATTTTCCCTAAGTAAGCTAGTGCTTGTGTCTATTCAGGTGTATTACCTAAGACACACTCCTCACAATCATTGCTTAGCATTCTAAGTTTAAGTCTAGAAATAAATCCATATTCCTAGTTCGCTTAAACTAATTCTCTGATACCAACTGTGACATCCCCATTTTCACGGCCAGAAAAGACCGATTTTGTTTATGCTTTATAAAAATCAGAGTACCTCTTTTAATACAAATGTTGCGGAATTTGTTCCCAGAAAAACATGATAAATACGTTATCAAAGCATTTCCGAAGAAATATATTTTTATTCATTTTAAAACATTGGGATGTCATCGTCAATACAGAAACATAAGAATAAACAGAACTTACATTCATTATCACTAGTGATCTACACCTCTTTAATCTCTTAGTGTAATGTAACTTCGTATCGGCACCTGTGATTCAAATAAGCTTGAGTGGGTCAGGTTGGGAAACCTGGTGAGTACATAGGGATTTCAATCCCACAATATCATATCATATATACAATTTAGAACTCACCAAAATATACAATTTTACCATATATATATATATATATATATATATATATATATATATATATATATATATATAGCAACTCTTACCCCACCCCGTTAATCCTCACAACGAGACTATCCATACTCCCGGACCTTAAATTTTACCTCTTACTTAATCCATACTCTCGGATCTAATCCATGCTCTCGGATCAATAATTGTGCCCATCCCATACTCTCGGATTAGGGACAAGTGTCTATGTGTAAATCCATTCTCCCGGATTAACGACGAATGACTATGTCTTATCCATACTCCCAGACTAAGGACGAGTAACTAGGTCTTAATCCATACTCCCGGACTAAGGACGATTGACTATGTCCAATCGATACTCTCGGACTAGGGACAATGACTATGTCTAATCCATGCTCCCGGATCAATGACATATACTAAAGTTCTATTCTCTGAGTATAACTCACGCGTACTTGTAAGAAAATACTACCCAATATTCCTCATAATTAATTTAGGTTTACTCTTTATCCTAAATCATCATATATAATCAGGTACGTTCTTTAACACGTATTTCAAGCAACATCAATTAACTCGCACGTAAACATATAATTAATACTTCAATCAATACTTGTATTAAAATCATGTTCATGAAAGGGACTATGCACTCACTTGATTAAGTGGTGCCTCGGTACTCGGATAACACTTCGTTATCTCAAAACAATTTTCCCTTGACAAAACCTAGTATCAATACCACTAGGGTTTAGTCTAACGTTAACCGCGACTAATTAATAGTCTAGCTATTATTATTATTATATAAGCGTTTAAACAACACTCTATATAACTCATAATAATAGCCCAAATAATTATTTCAAGGTCCTAATAATGTTACTATATTAAAACATAAGCTATACTAAAGATAGGGTAGGCATAACTCACTTACAGCGGGTTTTTCGCAAAACCGGGCTTCGTTGGAGCATCGTTCCCGAGCCAAAAGGCTCTTTTCTCGGGACTCTGGGAGCCTTGGGGCTTCCTTCGGGTGCTAGGGGGTTTACCTAGGCTTAGGGGGTTAGGAACCCTTAGAGAGAGAGTGTAGAGAGAGAAAGTTGAATTGGAGAGGTGTGGGAAATGAAGGAACCCGACACCTCTATTTATAGGCTGATTTCCTGATGGACTCGTCGAGTCAGTTCACTGACTCGCCGATTCAGTGCCATGTGTCATCACCTGATGGCTTTTCTTGGGGAGAAAGCCTTGGCCCATATTCAGCCATGCCACCCCTTTTGCAGCAGCACCCTGCCGACTTCTCAACCCCGTAACTTTCGCATATGAGCTCCGTTTTTGACGTTCTTTTTTTCCACGCGTAGGTAAAAACAAGATCTACAACTTTTATTTATACTCCATCGTCTAATTCTCGATCGATCTTAAATTTAACAGTAGGAGGAGATTAGATTGTTAAATGACCGCGAAAAATTCGTATCTCCTTCATACGGACTTCGTTTTCGTCTGTCTTTTTACCGTTTAGTTCCTATTAATGAGATATTCAACTCTCATTTAGGTTGCGTAGGCCAAAAACCGCTCTAACTAAAATTCGAGTTTCGGGTCGTGCACTGCTATGCCAAATCTCAGAAAATTCATAACTTCCTCATACGAAGTCAGATTTGGGCGTTTTTTTTTTTTTTTGTATGTTCTCGGTTTAACGTATACTGCAACTTTTTTTTAGATCACTAAGGCTAAAAAGTCCTCTAGCGTAAATTCACTATTTACGTCTCCCGGTGTCGTGCCGGTTTTGCCGAAAAACTTCGACGGGCCATAACTTCTTCGTTATAACTCGGATTTCGGCGTTCTTTACATGTATGGAACCCTTGAGACGTATTCTACAACTCGGTGAAGATTATTTATTCTAAATAATCTTTTGTCGAAAATTCATTTTTGACCCCTATTATCTCTAAATTGACTAGCCCGGATCTACGGGCGTTACACGTACACCCATCTTGGCCATACACTCTCCCCCATATGAAGGGTATCCCTTCAATTCTAGTCATTTCTCACATTCCCAAGTCCAAAAAATCGATTCTCTCTCAAGCATCATCGAGTTATTCATCCTAGATCTTCAAAAACGTAAGTGTTTCTTCCATCTTTGAGTTGTTATCCTTCTTAATCATGTATCGCCCTTTGATTTCATCCATGGAAATCATCTTTTTGGGTAGATCTTCAAGATCTTCATCTTTCACCAAGAACACCAAGAGCACACACTTGTTCTTGGTGGCTGTGAACCCTCTTCAAGCCTCCATAACGTAAGTATCCTTTCCTTATGCTTAGTATACGTTAGGAAACCTTGTTAAACACCCTAGAATCGACCATAACTCAAGAACAATAGGAGTGTACGGCCGTACACCCTTGCATGGCCGTATACCCCTCAAAACACCCCAAAAAGGGCCTCCAAAATGCCAACTTAGTTCATATTCTTGTTGAGCATGAGACCCACTAGTTTCCCCATTGTTGAAACACCCTATTGTGTATATTTTACCATGAGTGTACGGCCGTACACTCCATGGCTGTACACCCATGGCCGTACACACCATTTTGTGGTCGTATACACCCCTTTGATGAATCACATGTGATTTTAACACTTAGGCCAAGTGTTTCCTAGTCCCTAAGGGTGTTTCCTTGCACGTAGTTGCTTCTAAACACTATATTCATGCCAATATATGCCATTATATGTCATTTAGGATTCGTTTGTGTCTCGGGACTTCATTCGTGGAACTTCTCATCCTTACGCGCTTATTCGATTGAATCACCAACATAAGGTGAGTTCATACCCGTATAATCAATCTTTTAACTGTTTTAAATGCTTTTAAGGGGGGGATACAAGTTAGACACAATGATAATTGTGTAAATTTTTTGTTATAAACATCTTTTAAAGGATTGCTTATGTATTTATAAGTGATCAAAACATTTGAAAAACTCTTTTAAAGTTATGTTACTTTATAGTTTACAAACCTCCATTTTTAAAGTACAATCATAACTTAGTAGATAAAATGAATCTTTTCTTCAAGTCAGTATCAGTTCAAGTAAACATACTAGTCAGCTATAATAGGTATAGTTTAGGGGTTCAGTTTACACTAGAATATAGAGAACATACTAGACACTAGAACATAGATAACATACTATAAAGAGAAACATGGAGGTAGATACAATACACGATAACATAGAGAACATACTATAAAGAGAAACAGGGAGGAAGATACAATACACGATAACATAGAAAACATACTATATACTATAACAAAAGAACATACTAAATTATACCAATGATCACTAACGCATTGTTCTAAACAAAAGGTGATAATAAATTGGGTATACAAGATCAAGATATACCAATGATCACTAACGCATTGTTCTAAACAAAAGGTGATAATAAATTGGGTATACAAGATCAAAATAACTTTAATGTGAGATTATTACACGACTTAGCAATTCGTTTGCTGAAGTTGCGTTTTGTAACCAGAATCTCTTGCAGGGAGAGCATATAGTATAGGTACAACCACATCACATTATGACCTTAATAAAACAAACTAGTTTTAAGGTAGTCAGTACATTCAGTAGAAAGGGGCCCATAATGCTAACTTTATGATTCCTTAGTTTATACATCAGGGATATATATTAATCGGATCCGACAGGTAGTAGGATGTGTGCTTTCCGCTTCATTTCCTGTTCCTTGTTTGGTTGTGCGCTTAAGCAGATTCACCCAGCCTACTATCTATTCGATCTTAGCTATATATATATATATATATATATATATATATATATATATATATATATATATATATATATATATATTTCGTATACATCAAGTAATCATAAGGAGTACCAGGTATGGGTCAGGTCATAGTACACTAATTCAATACACCGTTTTCTAGTACAAAACATACTTTTCAAGTAGAACATTTGGTAGATAAAACTAGAAACTTACCAGTAAAAGGGTTTAATCCATTTTATTAAACCAGTATAACTTAAAGGACCTTAGGTGGTTAATTCTATAATACCTTAGTTCATACATCAGGGTTATATATAATTAATACCCGATAGGTAGTTGGATGTGTGCTTTCCACCTTACTTCCTGTTCCTTGTTTGGTTGTGGGCTTAGGTCAGATTCACACAATCAACTATCCGTTCGATATTAGATTATATATAGCTTGTATAAACTAAGTGATTATAGAAGGAACTATTGTGGTTACTATTTTTACTAAAAGAAATAAGGGTTTAATCCATTTATTTAAACCAGTATAACTTAAAGGACCTTAGGTGGTTAATTCTATAATACCTTAGTTTATACATCAGGGTTATATATAATTAATATCCGATAGGTAGTTGCATGTGTGCCTCCCGCTTTACTTCCTGTTCCTTGTTTGGTTGTGGGCTTAGGTCAGATTCACACAACTATCTGTTCGATATTATATTATATATACCTAGTATAAACTAAGTGATTATAGAAGGAACTATTGTGGTTACCATTTTTACTAAAAGAAATAAGGTTTTCTTAAACAATGTTTTCATCAAATATAAAGGAACTATTACAGTTAACTCTGTGAGTACCAAGTGAATACGCCAGGGTTATATACAACGATGATCTAACAACCAATGGGTTGTGTGCCTTCCGCCTCATTCCTTGTTCCTTGTTTGGTTATGGGCTTAGGGCTGATACACACAATCGATTGTTTGTTTACTCTGGGTTTTATATAACTTGTATCCATTTAGTACTCATAGAAAGGATTGTAGAGTCATTTTTACTTATCTTTCATCAAAGCAGCAAATATAGGATTTTCTGGAGGAACAGGCGAGCTTTTCGAAAAGAACTTACAACTTACATACAACTTACTTACATCACTAAAATCTTATGAACTCACTAGCTTAAATGCTGATCTACGCTTTCAAAATAACTTGTATTCTCAGGAGACTAGTAGACAGGTACGCGCACTGGGATTCAGAAGATGGAGCATAATAGCTTCATGTCTTGTTTTGTTATTTACTTATGTATTCTATGTTATGTGAACCACATACATTGTAAACACTTTTTTCTAATGAAATGGTTGTTTATTACTTTAATTATTATGATACATGTCTTGTGATACTAAACATGACGTCCTCCGCCCCCGAACGTTTCCGCCGTTCCGGTTTTGGGGTGTGACAGATTGGTATCAGAGCATTGTTTATAGTGAACTAAGTATATCAACCGATAAAAGATATACAACTATAAATACAATGGGGCCGAAGTGCTCTGGATAATATTATATTTTAAAAATATAACAATACCTTATAAAATTATATATACGTGCTTATACATATATACATACTAGAACAAGTATCACAAGAAGAACAGAACAGAAGTATTTAAAGGTTGAACACTGCGGTCAAACCTGGACAGTTATGTAATCATAGCTAGGATCAATATAGCCTGATCAACTATATTCATTCGAGATGTGACCGACATGTGTTTGGGAGTGATGTGGTGTTGCAACAGTCTTAAAACTTACCTAACTCTATTCAAGGGAATTATATATCAGAACATAAGGTTAAGATACTATAGGAGTATTTTATGAGACTATAACACAACAACAAGTTTAAAACATACCAAGTACATTACATTAAAATACAATAAGAGTATTTTAGGCACTATATAAATAACCTATGTGATAATTTAAAAGACCCTTACGGATAGGTCTATAATTTTGGAGAGTATACTTCCAAGGTTTTAAATAATTGAGATTTTATAGACTTAGAATTTGTGATCTATGCTTCACTACCTGTTCCTTGTCTGGTTGTGGTTTTGAAGTAGGATCACTTATTCGAAGGTCTATTTAATCTTAAATTATATACAACTTGTATACATTGTGCAATTATAGGAGGACTCTGTAAGGATCACCCCATAATGTTTCACTTAATCTCATAGATTCTTTAGACACTTCCATTCTCGCACGACAAACCCAGATAGATGTAACCACTTCCTCGTAGCAGTCAACAGAAGAGTCAAGGAGGAACAAGAGCAGGTTCATGAGAAGTTTTCAAAGAAGGACCAGCCGACGTAACCAACGCGTCTTATGCGTCACACTAATAAATAATAATCTTGTTTAACTTAATGAGCTAGTGGAGACACTGCTCACATTATGTGTTAGGATTATTTTTGCCACACCCCCAAACCGAAACGGCGGAAACGTTCGGGGGTGGAGGACGTCATGTAAGTATCACAACACATGCATTATAGTAATCAAAGTACAGCCAACCATTGCATTAATAAGTATAAGTTTTACATAAGTATTTTAAACATTTCAAATTCTAACATCAAAGTAGATACAGAAGATGACAGGAGTCGAAGTACGGTACTAGGCAGTCTTCTCAAAAGCTTCGGAGGTGTACCTGTCTACTAGAGCCCTTAGAATACAAGTAAGTTTTGAAAGAGTATCAGCATAAAGCTGGTGAGTTCATAAGCATTTTGTTTTAGAAATACAGTTCTCAGTTCTTTTGAAAAGTGCGATATCTTTCTCCAGAAAACCTTATATTATCTGGTGTAATAAATGTATAAACCTTAAGTAAAATGATCCTTTGATATCTGTTGAAAGTGTTCCTCAAGAAAATCCCATATTTTCTTATGAAAAGCATGATTAAGCCCATTTCTTCTATGACTTCTTGGTTCATACTAGTCACGCATAAACCAAGGAGTTATGGAAGAAATATAAATATTCGTTAGTTGATTAATAAACCATCTGTTTATAAAATACTAATGTTTACCCTGGGAAATCCTGCATTTCCCCTATGTGAAAGTTATTGAATTACCCGTTCTAAATCGGAAAGTACAAGTATCTACCATACTTATATTGTTTAAGCATTGTTCCTTTCGAAAACCATGGCTACTCCCAGTAATGTATATTAGTCTTATTACATAAATAAAACTAATTGAAAAAGTGGTGATCTGAATCCTGAAGGTGTTGTTAATACCCTTCTGTGATCACTTAGTTATTAACTCTAAAGTTAGTTCGTTCGATCTATTATTACATAAATACATCGTTGTTATCTACATTGCGAGCTTTATGACCATACATTAACTTGATATGGCGCGAATCGGGCACCAGTATCCTTTATGACTTTGTCACCCGTAGACCTGTCGGTCCTACTGTAGCTAGCATCAAGGTACGGGATAGTCAGTCCTGTATAGATCTATACACAAAAATCACGCTCTCCTTCGAGGAGACTCTGGTTCATAAGGGGTAGTCCTCCACTTAGTTTAGTTTGTAAGCGCCCAAGGACGTGTCTCCAATTAGATTAACGACTTTACAAGTAATAATACAGGAAAAACCCTTTTTGTTATTAACATGAATCCTTATAAAATAATATCTTTTGTTTCATGATTCATAAGTTCATTTCCTTAGTTTTGAAAACCACTTTTGCAAGGTTTGTATCCTAACACGTTTTGTAAAACTGATTTCTATATTCGATGTATATTAATACTGGAAATATATTAAACAAAATAATATATTTGAACACAAGATTACTTGTGCTTTTACTTGTATTCCCCCCTGAAAACATTAAAAACTCAGAAAAAATGTAGGGGTATGAACTCACCTCGAGTGAGTGGTTTGTATGAAAGATCGGTATGAGATGTTGAGTGTCAAGTGAAGCCTCGAACACAACTGGATCCTATTTAACATGTAATAACACATACATGATTCAAATTAGGGTATTTCACGACTAGACATGATAGGAAACCACTCTAGGGACTTGGAAACACTTGAACTAAGTGTCAAAACCACATGTGATTGAGTGAAGGGAGGTGTACAGCCACCTTAAGGGTGTGTACGGCCATGGGTGTGCGGCCCATGAGTGTACGGTCGTACACTCATGATGAGATGTGCTTTTGAGGTGTTTCCAAGGTTCTAACTAGCATCCAATGAGTGTTCTAGGTCCCATGCTTAGTTGTAATGCAAGTTTGAGGCCAATAAAGATCATCAAAGTGGGTTTACGGCCCTAAGAGGTGTGTGTGCGGCCGTACAAGGGGTGTGCGCCCGTACACCCTTCATGTTCATGCCAAATTTGTCGACTTTAAGGTGAATCAAGGCTAGGATCATGTCCAACTAGAAGATAGGGGTCAAACTCTCACTTTGGAGGGCCTTTAAGGTGTGTACGGCCAACCCTATGAAGGTGTGCGGCCGTACTCCTTCAAAGGATGAAGAACATGATGAAACTTGATGAACCAAGGCTTGAATCAAGAGGTCTTTCAAGTATAACAAGCTAAAGGATGGAATACTTACGTTTTTGAAGCCTTGGAGGGTTCACGGTTGAGTAAACTTGAGAGAGAATGGAGTAGTGTGCAGCCAAGGGAAGAAAGGAATGAAGGAAGTGGGTCTACTCATATATATAGGGGTGGATGTGCAGCCATAAGGGGGTGTACGGCCGTACACCCATGTGTACGGCCGTACACTCCTCCTAAAGGAGTGTATGGCCCGATTTGCTACTTTATGACTTTGATAACTCACTCCTAATCTCAACCTTGGTTGTACTCAAGCTTAGAACACTTAAACGAACCCTTAAACAGTGCTAAAAGATAATAGAAACGAGTTTAATATTGATTGAATTGACTAGATGTACAAGATAGAAGTTCCGGGTTGTCACATCATCCCCCCGTTAGAGGGAATTTCGTCCCGAAATTCAAGAATAGAGATATAAATCATGGACTTGGAAAAAGATGAGGGTACTTCTGTTACATAGAATCTTCACGCTCTCAAGTGAATTCAGGTCCCCGCTTGGCATTCCAGCGAACCTTCACTATCGGGATGCGACTTTGTTTTGTTCGTTTAACTTCCCGGTCCATGATTTCAACTGGTTCCTCTACGAAGTGTAAACTCTCGTCTAGTTCGATCTCATCGAGGGGAATCACAAGTGTCTCATCGGACAGACACTTCTTTAGGTTCGATACGTGGAATACGGGATGTACGTTGCTAAGTTCTCGGGGTAATCGGAGTTTGTATGCTACGGGACCGATCCTAGCGAGGAACTCGAATGGTCCAATGTATCTTGGATTTAGCTTTCCACGCTTTCCGAAGCGTATCATGCCTTTCCAGGGTGAGACCTTCAAAAGGACACGGTCACCAACCTGGAATTCCAAGGGTTTTCGTCTCTTATCGGCGTAGCTCTTTTGTCTATCTCTTGATGCCTTTAGTCGTTCTCGGATTTGTACGATCTTTTCAGTCGTCTCTCGGATGATTTCAGGACCCGTGAGAGTGATGTCGGGGACTTGACCCTTGACTAGCTGCGTGTCACCCACCTCAGCCCAGCACATAGGGGATCTGCACTTACGGCCATAGAGGGCTTCAAACGGCGCAACCTTGATGCTGGTATGGTAGTTGTTGTTGTAAGAAAATTCGACCAAGGGTAGACGAGTGTCCCACGACATGACAAAGTCGATGACGCAGGCTCTCAACATATCTTCCAATGTCTAGATTGTTCTCTCGCTCTGTCCATCTGTCTGTCTATGATAAGTCGTGCTCATATCCAGCTTAGTTCCAAGAGCCTTCTGTAGTGATTGCCAGAACCTCGAGGTAAACCTGCTATCTCGATCGGAGATAATGGATACAGGTACCCCATGAAGGCGAACTATTTCCTGAAGATATATTCGTGTGAGTCTCCATTTTGAAGTTTTCTTTGATTGGTAGGAAGTGGGCGGATTTAGTCAGTCGATCGACAACTACCCAGATGGCGTCGTGCCCACTCAGAGATCTGGGTAACTTAGTGATAAAATCCATTGTAATAATTTCCCACTTCCACTCAGCTATCTCTGGCTGCTGAAGTAAACCTGTGGGCTTTTGATATTCTACCTTCACTTTGGCGCAAGTCAGGCACTTGCCCACGAAAGTAGTGATCTCTGCTTTCATGTTCGGCCACCAATATAGTCGTTTGATATCCAGATACATTTTATCTGAACCTAGGTGAACGGAGTATCTAGTCTTGTGAGCTACGTTCATGACAACTTCTTTGTAACCGCCGTACTTTGGGGTCCAGATCCGGTTCATGAAATAGTAAACTCTGTCTCCCTTGACCTCTAAGTTCTTTTCCATTCCCCGCAATGCTTCATCCAACATGTTCTCTGGTTTTAAGGCTTCCAGCTGAGCCTCTCGGATTTGGGTGGATAATTGGGAATGGATGGTCATTGTCAATGCCTTCACCCTACGACCTGAATACTCTTTCCGGATAAGGGCATCCGCTACCACATTGGCCTTGCTGGGATGGTAGCGTATCTCGCACTCGTAATCACTGAGTATCTCTACCCATCGTCGTTGTCTCATGTTCAGCTCTTTATGATCGAGGATATATTGTAGGCTCTTATGGTCGGTGAACATTGTGCACTTGGTTCCGTAGAGATAATGTCTCCAGATCTTTAATGCGAAGACCATTGCTCCTAACTCTAGATTGTGAGTTGTGTAATTGACTTCGTGTGTTTTCAGCTGCCTCGAGGCATATACAATAACCTTTCCTCGTTGCATGAGTACACATCCTAGGCCCTGATTGGATGCATCACAGTAGACAACGAAGTCTTCCGTCCCTTCAGGCAGGGACAAGATAGGTGCGCTGCATAGGGCCTGCTTCAATGTTTGAAATGCAGTGTCTTGCTTTTCTCCCCAACTAAAGGTTACACATTTCTGTGTCAGGGTGGTTAAAGGGTTAGCGATTTTGGAGAAGTTTTGGATAAACCTGCGATAATTGCCGGCGAGACCCAAGAATTGGCGGATTTTTGTGGGTGTATTTGGTGCTGACCAATTCTCAATCGCTTTGATTTTGGAAGGGTCCACGTGTATGCCTTCCTCGCTAACCACGTGACCAAGGAAAGTTACCTTCCTGATCAAGAACTCACACTTTGAGAACTTTGCATATAGTTTCTCCGCCCTTAATGTTTCTAGCACTAGTCTCAAGTGTTGTTTGTGATCATTCTCGCTCAGAGAATAGACAAGTATATCGTCAATGAACACGATCACGAACTTGTCTAGGAAAGGGCGGCACACCCGATTCATCAGGTCCATGAATACTGCCGGTGCATTGGTTAAACTGAAGGGCATTACTACAAACTTGTAGTGTCCGTAACGAGTTCAGAATGTTGTTTTGGGAACATCATTCTCGTGAACTCGTAACTGATGGTACCCTGATCTAAGGTCTATCTTTGAGAAATAACTGGCTCCCTGAAGTTGGTCGAAGAGGTTGTCGATTCTGGGTAGGGGATAACGGTTCTTGATGGTAAGCTTGTTCAGTTCTCGGTAATCAATGCACATCCGAAAGGATCCATCTTTCTTCTTCACGAATAAGATCAGGGCTCCCCAGGGTGAGGAACTCGGCCTTATGAATCCTTTGCTGATCAGCTCATTGAACTGGCTGGATAACTCTTGCATTTCTGTCGGCGCTAGACGATAGGGAGATTTAGCTACAGGAGTAGCTCCGGGGATTAAGTCGATACGAAACTCGACTTGGTGCTCAGGAGGAATTCCTGGAAGATCTTCGGGGAAGACATCAGGAAAGTTGCAGACTTCGGGGATGCTCTCGAGGTCTTTAACTTTTTGCGTTTCATCAACATGAGCTAGGAATGCATGGCATTCCTTCCGCAGATACTTCTGGGCTTTGACGCATGAAATGATACAAAGATTCGAACTGAGTTTATCACCATAAATAGTGAGGGCTTCGCCAGAGCGAAGATTGAGACAAATAGCTTTCTCGTAGCAAAGGATATCAGCACGATTGGGGCTCAACCAATCCATGCCGATTATGACATCGAAGCTCTTTATGGAAACTGGAATAAGATCGATGGGAAAGGAATGATCGTCTAGGGTAAGAGTACAGCCTATGAATATGTCGTTAGTGCTCTCTTTCTTTCCATTAGCCATCTCGACGGTAAATGTTTCAGTTAAAGGTTGGGATTTACATTTGAGTAGATGCTTGAATGCATGACTAACAAAACTCCTCTCCGCACCAGAATCGAAAAGAATGCATGCATAAGATTTGTAAAGGAGGACCGTACCCGTAACAATGGTAGGATCAGCGACTACTCCCTCCTGGCCCATAGCTAGCACCCTCCCTGTGTTGCCAGCTGTCGTCGCCTTGGGGCAGTTTGTTTTGAAGTGCCCAACCTCTCCACATCCATAGCAGGCTTGACTAGCGCCCGCCCCAAGAGTCTGATTGGTTGGTTGGACTGGTGCCTTGCAGAATCGAATTGTGTGCCCCTTTTTACCACAGCTGGTGCACAACATCTCCAGGCACTGCCCATGATGATGGTAGTTACATTTGCTGCATAGAGGTAGGTTTCCAACATAGCGGCTGGGGGTTGTTGGAGTAACGGGAACTGCAGCACGAGTAGTAGCAGTGTGGACTGCCACTGTTTGTTGTTTCTTGGAGGACTCCTGCGAAGACTGCCCCTTTCGTTTGTTCCAAAACTTTTTTTTCTTCCCACTACTCTCCTTTTGTGGCTCGGGAATGGCTGTCACCTCATCAAGATCGACCCCATAATCTATCAGAGTCTGCGCCAGACACTTGGCGCTGTCAAAAGTAGTGGGCTTAGCAGCCAAAACATTCCCTTGAGTTGGGGGCGTCAGTCCCCAGATGTACCTCTCAATCTTCTTGCTTTCCGGGGTGACCATTCCCGGACAGAGAAGAGCCAGATCGCAGAATCTAACCGTGTAGGCAGCAATGTCGGAACCCTTCATCTTTAGGTTCCAGAGTTCGTGCTCTAACTTTTTCACCTCGCCTCTTGGGCAGTATTCGGCGAGCATCAGTTCCTTCAGATATTCCCAACCCATGACATTAGCCACTGGAAGGGTTAGGGATTTGACTTGACCATTTCACCAGATCAGTGCTCTGTCGGTGAAAGTGCAGGCGGCAAACTTCACCTTGTTTGCTTCGGAACAGACGCAAATTTCGAAGATGGATTCGATCTTCTCGAACCATCGAGTCAGAGCAATAACACCTCCATTGCCGTCGGAGGATTTGGGTTTTGCGTTCATGAAGTCTTTGTAGGAACACTCCTTTTGATGTCCCTGATCACCGAGGTTCTGAGGATGAGTACCACTTTCGGATCCACCAGAGTTTACTTGCGACATTGTTGCAGTCACGACAGCTGTAACCTGGAACATAACAGGATCGAACTGAGGAGGTGGCGGTGGCGGAGTGTCGCTGTTCCTTCTGGTGGGTCTTCTTTGGGGAGGCATCTTGTTCTAGAACAATCAGGAAGAAGAGGATGATAAGTCCCCTGAATTTAAATCAAGATATATGAAACAAGATATATTTCATTCTGAAAGTTAAAGTGTTCTACGAAGCGATATGTAAAGGAGGGTTACTATTGCAAGTAACTATCACTAAGAAGGAATATGTAGCAACACTTGGAATGAATCTCTATACGGTATTCGACTCTAGCTAAAATACTCTTATAGTATTTTAAGTTGTATGTTTTGTTCTATCGATATCTGATGTATATATATACTTGGTAAGTTTTAGGCTTGCTGCAACACCACAGTCACTCCCAAGCACATGTTGGTCATGTCTCAAGTAAATATAGTTGATCAGGCTATAATGACCCTAGAAATGATTACATAACTGTCCAGGTTTAACCATAGTGTCCAACATCCAAATACTTTTATTTTGTTCTACCTATGACTCTAATTCTGTTATGTATGTATATTTGTATACATCTTATAAAATACTTATATTTCATAAGTATACTTTTAGTTCAGAGTACTTCAACCCCTTAGTGTTTATAGTTGTATACCATATAAGGTTCGGTATACTTAGTTCACTATAAACAAGAGCTCTGATACCAATCTGTCACACCCCCAAACCGAAACGGCGAAAATGTTCGGGGTGGAGGACGTCATGTAAGTATCACAACACATGCATTATAGTAATCAAATTACAGCCAACCATTGCATTAATAAGTATAAGTTTTACATAAGTATTTTAAACATTTCAAATTCTAACATCAAAGTAGATACAGAAGACGACAGGAGTCGCAATACGGTACTAGGCAGTCTTCTCAAAAGCTTCGGGGGTGTACATGTCTACTAGAGCCCTGAGAATACAAGTTTTGAAAGAGTATCAGCATAAAGCTGGTGAGTTCATAAGCATTTTGTTTTAGAAAGACGGTTCTCGGTTCTTTTGAAAAGTGCGATATCTTTCTCCAGAAAACCTTATATTATCTGGTGTAATAAATGTATAAACCTTAAGTAAAATGATCCTTTGATATCTGTTGAAAGTGCTCCTCAAGAAAATCCCATATTTTCTTATGAAAAGCATGATTAAACCCATTTCTTCTATGACTTCTTGGTTCATAATAGTCACTCATAAACCAAGGAGTTATGGAAGAAATATGAATATTCGTTAGTTGATTAATAAACCATCTGTTTATAAAATACTGATGTTTACCCTGGGAAATCCTGCATTTCCCCTATGTGAAAGTAATTGAATTACCCGTTCTAAATCGGAAAGTACAAGTATCTACCATACTTATATTGTTTAAGCATTGTTCCTTTCGAAAACCCTGGCTACTCCCAGTAATGTATATTAGTCTTATTACATAAATAAAACTAATTGAAAACGTGGTGATCTGAATCCTGAAGGTGTTGTTAATACCCTTCTATGATCACTTAGTTATTAACTCTAAAGTTAGTTCGTTCGATCTATTATTACGTAAATACATCCTTGTTATCTACATTGCGAGCTTTATGACCATACATTAACTTGATATGGCGTGAATCGGGCACCAGTATCCTTTATGACTTTGTCACACGTAGACCTGCCGGTCCTACTGTAGCTAGCAGCAAGGTGCGGGAGAGTCAGTCCCGTATAGATCTATACACAAAAATCACGCTCTCCTTTGAGGAGACTCTGGTTCATAAGGGGTAGTCCTCCGCTTAGTTAAGTTTGTAAGCGCCCAAGGACGTGTCTCCAATTAGATTAATGACTTTACAAGTAACAATACAGGAAAAACTCTTTTTGTTATTAACATGAATCCTTATAAAATAATATCTTTTGTTTCATGATTCATAAGTTCATTTCCTTAGTTTTGAAAACTGCTTTTGCAAGGTTTGTATCCTAACACGTTTTGTAAAACTGATTTCTATATTCGTTGTATATTAATATTGGAAATATATTAAACAAAATAATATATTTGAACATAAGATTACTTGTGCTTTTACTTGTATTCCCCCCTGAAAACATTAAAAATCGGAAAAAATGTAGGGGTATGAACTCACCTCGAGTGAGTGGTTTGTATGACATATCGGTATGAGATGCTGAGTGTCAAGTGAAGCCTCGAACACAACTGGATCCTATTTAACATGTAATAACACATACATGATTCAAATTAGGGTATTTCACGACTAGACATGATAGGAAACCACTCTAGGGACTTGGAAACACTTGACCTAAGTGTCAAAACCACATGTGATTGAGTGGAGGGAGGTGTACGGCCACCTTAAAGGTGTGTACGGCCATGGGTGTGCGGCCCATGAGTGTACGGCCGTACACTCGTGATGAGATGTGCTTTTAAGGTGTTTCCAAGGTTCTATCTAGCATCCAATGAGTGTTCTAGGTCCCATGCTTAGTTGTAATGCAAGTTTGAGGCCAATAAAGATCATCAAAGTGGGTTTACGGCCCCAAGAGGTGTGTGTGCGGCCGTACAAGGGGTGTGCGGTCGTACACCCTTCATGTTCATGCCAAATTTATCGACTTTAAGGTGAATCAAGGCTAGGATCATGTCCAACTACAAATAAAGGGGTCAAACTCTCACTTTGGAGGGCCTTTAAGGTGTGTACGGCCAACCCTATGAAGGTGTGCGGCCGTACTCCTTCAAAGGATGAAGAACATGATGAAACTTGATGAACCAAGGCTTGAATCAAGAGGTCTTTCAAGTAAACTTGAGAGAGAATGGAGTAGTGTGCAGCCAAGGGAAGAAAGGAATGAAGGAAGGGGGTCTACTCATATATATATAGGGGTGGATGTGCGGCCATAAGGGGGTGTACGGCCATACACCCATGTGTACGGTCGTACACTCCTCCTAAAGGAGTTTATGGCCCGATTTGCTACTTTACGACTTTGATAACTCACCCCTAATCTCAACCTTGGTTGTACTAGAACACTTAAACGAACCCTTAAACAGTGCTAAAAGATAATAGAAACGAGTTTAATATTGATTGAATTAACTAGATGTACAAAATAGAAGTTCCAGGTTGTCACAATTTTCTTTCGTGCAACTGGTAACAGTTATTCAATTCACAGATATTCATTCGAGGATAGCCATTTCTGATTCATAAAGTTTATTTTATATACTCTGTTATTAATTGTTTCCAGAACCCTATGAACGTCAGAACCAGATACACTCAGACCAGGGATAACTTAGTTTAAATATCACTAGTACAATACCTACTTCCACTCACCACCATGGGCACATCTCAGGAATGTTGTCAGAAACATTGAGAATAGTCCAGCAAAGCGTGAAACTATTAAGTGTAATTAATATGTTGGAATGCATCTAGTGATGACCATCATTACTCACGAGATCATTCTTCGCCATGCAACAGATTCATGTCTTCACAAGGAGGGAACCAACCAACAGGCGAAGCACCAATTCTGCAAATAGACCCCGCTACTTTTCAGACTGCGGTCACAGCTGCTGTGATAGCCGTTCTGGCACAGTTTAATACTAATAACGCCAGCAAAAGAGGAAGCGGTGCCGGTTATGCTAATCACAATAGTAATCAAGGGAACCCACGAGTGTTTGCTGACAAGGACACCTCAGACCAAAAGCCTAAGAGCAATAAGCGAAAGTTCTGGGACAAACAGAAGAACAAGTCGGCTCAAGGTTTTACCCAGAGGCGACAGCCCGTGACTACCCCTGCGGTCACAACAGCAGTCACAACATCTGGCACTTCATCTGCCACTACCACCTCCGTCAAACGATATGCTGGAAACCTTCTGAGGGGCGACAAATGCACCTTTCACCACAACGGAGCTTGCCGAGATATGCAGTGTAGCAATTGCAGCAGGAAAGGGCACACTGCCCGTTTCTGCAAGGCGCCGACACGGCCAATCCCCCAAGTAAACCTGGCCTGTTTCAAGTGCGGCAAATCTGGACACTTTAAGAGGAATTGTCCAACAGAGAGGAAATAAGAAGGAGCTCGTTTCTGTGGAACTCAGACTCATAACATCACTTCAACCACCGATGCTGGTATAGTTCAGGTATGCCATGCATGTGGTGAAATGGGGCATGGCAAGAGAGACTGCCCAACAGAAGGAGGTAACGGAGGAAATGGAGGAATCTAACGAAAAGACATAAAGGAGCAACGAGGAACCCCGCTTTTGAAGTTTTTGGTACGTCTTCGAGCTAAGAATTACTTTAAAAATTAATTTATATTTATATAAGATTAAAACTTGGGGAAAACACTTAAAAGTAATTATAATAACTCACTTATCGGAACAAGTCACAGTATTCAAGAGAACTAAAAGATCTGTTCAGAGAAGCTATGATGGCTTAGTATGTACATCAGGGTTGTGCATAGCTAAGATTTTGCAGACTTAGAGTGAGTGATTCCGCCTTAATTCCTGTTCCTTGTTTGGTTGTGGATTTGAGGCAGAGTTACTCAGTCGACTGTCTAATTCATCTTAATTATTCATAACTTGTATATTTCAGGCGATCGTAGTGGTACCGAGGAGGATCGTAGTATAAAGTATCGACACTAGTTATCAAAGCACTTTCACAGTATGTACTCGCTCATTGCGGTACGATACGTAGAAGTGTTAACATCAAGGAGAAAACAGAAAGCACTAGAAAGTATACACAGAGTACATTGTCGAGCACACTAGGGATACATCATCGTATAACAGTCGTTTCTTTCAAATCGGGCAAACTTTTGTTCAGTGAAGAGTCCGTTTCTATCATTCGTCATGAATTGGCGTGGTCCTCACCATACTAAGTTCATATGTTTCTATCGCCTTGACCGTCAAATTCACAAAACCTTCGTCATTCGTAAAGACAGTCCGACCTAGACCTCAGTTTTGTCCCTCGTATTCTAAAACCCCGAAGTACTCATGCGAAGAGTACTTTGCCCTCCGAAGCCTTTCCGCCATACGTTCAGCAGACCTTCCCGAAATACCACTCGTTCAACAGACCAAGTTGAAGCACAGAGGCTAAGGACGAATACAGCCCACCTATCACTATTAAGTGTATACGCGAGGGTGGTATATAATTATGATTACGCAGATTTAGTATGTGTGCTTCCGCCCTATCTCATGTTCCTTGTTTGGTTGTTGACCTGGGGCAGAATCGCACATCCGAACGTCTTACTAATCTTAATTATATACGACTTGTATACACGAGGTAATGATAGAGGGACCAGGTATGAATCCTATCATGAATAGTAGAGCAAAGTTGCCATCAATTCAATTCAACCGAGTGTCAGACCCATTTCTACTATCAGTTAGCATTGTTTAGAGTTTGTTTAAGGGTTCTAAGCTCAGTACAATCAACCTTTGGGTTTTGGGAAGGGTCAGCTAAATTCTTCGCGTTGAAATCGAGTCGAACACTCCATCAAAGGGAGTGTACGGCCGTACACATGGGTGTACGGCCGTACACCCATCTTGGTCGTACACTCTCCCCCATATGAAGGGTATCCCTTCAATTCTAGTCATTTCTCACATTCCCAAGTCCAGAAAATCGATTCTCTCTCAAGTATCATCGAGTTCTTCATCATAGATCTTCAAAAACGTAAGTGTTTCTTCCATCTTTGAGTTGTTATCCTTCTTAATCATGTATCCCCCTTTGATTTCAACCATGGAAATCATCTTTTTGGGTAGATCTTCAAGATCTTCATCTTTCACCAAGAACACCAAGAACACACACTTGTTCTTGGTGGCTGTGAACCCTCTTCAAGCCTCCATAACGTAAGTATCCTTTCCTTATGCTTAGTATACGTTAGGAAACCTTGTTAAACACCCTAGAATCGACCATAACTCAAGAACAAAAGGAGTGTACGGCCGTACACCCTTGCATGGCCGTACACCCCTCAAAACACCCCAAAAAGGGCCTCCAAAATGCCAACTTAGTTCATATTCTTGTTGAGCATGAGACCCACTAGTTTCCCCATTGTTGAAACACCCTTTTGTGCATATTTTACCATGCGTGTATGGTTATACACTCCATGGCCGTACGCCCATGGCCGTACGCCCATGGCCGTACGCCCATGGCCGTACACACCATTTTGTGGTCGTATACACCCCTTTGATGAATCACATGTGATTCTAACACTTAGTCCAAGTGTTTCCTAGTCCCTAACGGTGTTTCCTTGCATGTAGTTGCTTTTAAACACTATATTAATGCCAATATATGCCATTATATGTCATTTAGGATTCGTTTGTGTCTCGGGACTTCATTCGTGGAACTTCTCATCCTTACGCGCTTATTCGATTGAATCACCCACATAAGGTGAGTTCATACCCGTATAATCAATCTTTTAACTGTTTTAAATGCTTTTAGGGGGGGGGGGATACAAGTTGGACACAATGATAATTGTGTAAATTTTTTGTTATAAACATCTTTTAAAGGATTGCTTATGTATTTATAAGTGATCAAAACATTTCAAAAACTCTTTTAAAGTTATGTTACTTTATAGTTTACAAAACTCCGTTTTTAAAGTACAATCATAACTTAGTAGATAAAATGAGTCTTTTCTTCAAGTCAGTATCAGTTCAAGTAAACATAATAGTCAACTATAATAGGTATAGTTTAGGGGTTGAGTTTACACTAGAACAGAGAGAACATACTAGACACTAGAACATAGAGAACATATTATAAAGAGAAACATGGAGGTAGATACAATACACGATAACATAGAGAACATACTATAAAGAGAAACAGGGAGGAAGATACAATACACGATAACACTGAGAACATACTATATACTATAACAGAAGAACATACTAAATTATACCAACGATCACTAACGCATTGTTCTAAACAAAAGGTGATAATAAATTGGGTATACAAGATCAAGATATACAAATGATAACTAACGCATTGTTCTAAACAAAAGGTGATAATAAATTGGGTATACAAGATCAAAATAACTTGAATGTGAGATTATTACACGACTTAGCAATTCGTTTGCTGAAGTTGCGTTTTGTAACCAGAATCACTTGCAGGGAGAGCATATAGTACGGGTACAACCACATCACATTATGACCCTAATAAAACAAACTAGTTTTAAGGTAGTCAGTACATTCAGTAGAAAGGGGCCCATAATGCTAACTTTATGATTCCTTAGTTTATACATCAGGGATATATATTAATCGGATCCGACAGGTAGTAGGATGTGTGCTTTCTGATTCATTTCTTGTTCCTTGTTTGGTTGTGGGCTTAGAGCAGATTCACCCAGCCTACTATCTATTCGATCTTAGCTATATATATATATATATATATATATATATATATATATATATATATATATATATATATATATATATATATATATTTCGTATACATCAAGTAATCATAAGGAGTACCAGGTATGGGTCAGGTCATAGTACACTAATTCAATACACCGTTTTCTAGTACAAAACATACTTTTCAAGTAGAACATTTGGTAGATAAAACTAGAAACTTACCAGTAAAAGGGTTTAATCCATTTTATTAAACCAGTATAACTTAAAGGACCTTAGGTGGTTAATTCTATAATACCTTAGTTCATACATCAGGGTTATATATAATTAATACCCGATAGGTAGTTGGATGTGTGCTTTCCACCTTACTTCCTGTTCCTTGTTTGGTTGTGGGCTTAGGTCAGATTCACACAATCAACTATCCGTTCGATATTAGATTATATATAGCTTGTATAAACTAAGTGATTATAGAAGGAACTATTGTGGTTACTATTTTTACTAAAAGAAATAAAGGTTTAATCCATTTATTTAAACCAGTATAACTTAAAGGACCTTAGGTGGTTAATTCTATAATACCTTAGTTTATACATCAGGGTTATATATAATTAATATCCGATAGGTAGTTGCATGTGTGCCTCCCGCTTACTTCCTGTTCCTTGTTTGGTTGTGGGCTTAGGTCAGATTCACACAACTATCTGTTCGATATTATATTATATATACCTAGTATAAACTAAGTGATTATAGAAGGAACTATTGTGGTTACCATTTTTACTAAAAGAAATAAGGGTTTTCTTAAACAATTTTTTCATCAAATATAAAGGAACTATTACAGGTATGGGTCAGGTCATAGTACACTAATTCAATACATCGTTTTCTAGTACAAAACATACTTTTCAAGTAGAACATTTGGTAGATAAAACTAGAAACTTACCAGTAAAAGGGTTTAATCCATTTTATTAAACCAGTATAACTTAAAGGACCTTAGGTTGTTAATTCTATAATATTGTAGTTCATACATCAGAGTTATATATAATTAATACCCGATAGGTAGTTGGATGTGTGCTTTCCGCCTTACTTCCTGTTCCTTGTTTGGTTGTGGGCTTAGGGCAGATTCACACAATCAACTATCCGTTCGATATTAGATTATATATAGCTTGTATAAACTAAGTGATTATAGAAGGAACTATTGTGGTTACTATTTTTACTAAAGGAAACAAGGGTATAATCCATTTATTTAAACCAGTATAAGTTAAAGGACCTTAGGTGGTTAATTCTATAATACCTTAGTTTATACATCAGGGTTATATATAATTAATATCCGATAGGTAGTTGGATGTGTGCCTTCCGCCTTACTTCTTGTTCCTTGTTTGGTTGTGGGCTTAGGGCAGATTCACACGACTAACTATCTGTTCGATATTAGATTATATATACCTAGTATAAACTAAGTGATTATAGAATGAACTATTGTGGTTACCATTTTTACTAAAAGAAATAAGGGTTTTCTTAAACAATTTTTTCATCAAATATAAAGGAACTATTACAGTTAACTCCGTGAGTACCAAGTGAATACGCCAGGGTTATATACAACGATCATCTAACAACCAATGGGATGTGTGCCTTCCGCCTCATTCCATGTTCCTTGTTTGGTTATGGGCTTAGGGCAGATACACACAATCGATTGTTTGTTTACTCTGGGTTTTGTATAACTTGTATCCATTTAGCACTCGTAGAAAGGATTGTAGAGTCATTTTTACTTATCTTTCATCAAAGCAGCAAATATAGGATTTTCTGGAGGAACAGACGAGCTTTTCGAAAAGAACTTACAACTTACTTACATCACTAAAATCTTATGAACTCACCAGCTTAAATGTTGATCTACACTTTCAAAATAACTTGTATTCTCAGGAGACCAGTAGACAAGTACGCGCACTGGGATTCAGAAGATGGAGCATAATAGCTTCATGTCTTGTTTTGTTATTTACTTATGTAGTATATGTTATGTGAACCACATACTTTGTAAACACTTTCTTTCTAATGAAATGGTTGTTTATTACTTTGATTACTATGATGCATGTCTTGTGATACTAGACGTGACGTCTTCCGCCCCCGAACGTTTCTGCCGTTTCGGTTTTGGGGTGTGACATGCATGAACTATGAGGTTGTTGCAACTGTTTTGGATCATGATTATCATTCTTTGAAGAAAAAAATATTAAGTACAAACAAAACATAACTTGGGTCAAATAATGATCAAGGACTTCCTGACCAAGGTTGCGCAACTAGGGTCTGCAACATAGACCTTTTAATAAATCCATAATGAAATAGAAAACCAATTTAGAGTGTAATTAAAAAAAATGAACTAATTAATAATACCTTAAGTGCATTGGCTTTCCTTTCGCAATCACACACTAGTAATTTCATGATCTTACTTGGGTTGAACACATTACTCATTTGAGAAGCCACTGTAAGTGAGTACGATTGTTAAATGAGCATCTAATAAATGTATAAAAAAATTAAATAGTTTCCAAATTTAAACATATGAGAATAGGAAGATACATACCACTATACCACTGCTTCCATTTGAACCAAATTGATGTGTATCCAGTCTCCTTCTTGAGTGATCCTTCTACATTTGTATGAACATGTTTAATCTTACAATATGACTACAATAAAGCACTATTTTAAAAAAATGTCAGAATTTTACCTGGTCACTTTGAAAAATAGAATCAAGTTGCCATCGGTGGTCAAACACGAATCCCTGAAACACCATAAAAAATAAGATTAAAAGTCAAAGGGAAATTCAGGAAGACAAAAAAAAGGCTCAAGTAAATGTCAACATACCCGGCGTTTACTTTCTTTTTTGTTTTACCTTCTTTTTCTTTTTAGGTCTATGTGAAACTTCCATGGAGTCAAACTGTAATTGCTTTTCATAGTCTCCCACTAAAAGGGTGTTTGGCCAAGCTTATTAAAAATGCTTTTAACTTTTTAACTTATAGTTTATTAGCTTATGGTGGTGTCAAAACGTTATAAGCTGATAAGCCATTTTTATTGTTTGGAAGAAAAAAAAACTGCTTATATGTGTAAAATTACCAAAAAATAATTTCCTTTTATATTACGAAGTTTAGGCTTAAGGTTTTTTTTTATGTTTCAGAATCAACAAGATTAACATTGTTGGGGTCCATAACCTAAATTACATTCCAGTTTTCATATAAGCATCTTAAGAACTTCATTCAAAAAAATCATGCACTTTCAAACTATTACAGAATTGAATAAACATATACACCTTCAAATTGTTCTAGTTATCATATAAGCATCTTAAGAATAACATCTAGGTTCAACTGATAAGCACAAGCACATAGGTAAGCAAACTATTACAGTACATAAAAATTGGAGTTTGTAATTCTTGAAACTCACATAATGAGCAATTGAATAGAAAAACTGTTACAGAATATAACTCCTCGTTATTTCATTCAAAATCAATTCATATTTCACATTCAAAGGTAAACAAATTTCTATTTTACAACTCTTTTATGAGTGTGTTATGCATCAATTGATAAAACCAACAAAATAATATAACAAAAACTAGGGAAAAAGAAGAATAATGAAAGCTACGAAAAAAATTGACATCAAGGGAGGGCTCGACAGCAGGATAAAAAATCGACAGCAGAAAAAATTTAACAAAAACGAACCTTAGATGGGTGCGACTGTCTCAAATGTTATTCGGTGCGACAATCTTCGTGTTCTTTCCTCAAACTGTAGCAAATTGGATTCAATTTCTTTCCTGTATGCCTGAACAAGAGTATCACCTAATCCGTAATATCAAATAAAACATGTTTAGGGCTTCCTTTACACAGTCTTCGTGTTCTAAACTCTTGTACCGTCGAGATGAAGACCAAAATCGAAAACAGAGAAAACACCAATGGGAAAAACGACGACGATATGGGCTAAGGGGGATTGTAGAGAAACCAGGGTGGAGGGACAACGAGGCAATGGTGACCCATGAGACAACAACGAACGCATGAACCCTAGCGGTTCAGATTATGTCGAGGGTAATGGGAATTAGGGGCGATATGAGTGATGTTTTCAATATGCAGTATTAACAAATATTCAATTTTAAATTTTAGGAATATATTAAATTTGAATGTTTTGACAAATCTTCAAATTTAAATTTTCTGAATATATTCAATTTGAAAATTTTGACAAATCTTCAATTTTGAATTTTCCCAATATATTGATTTTGAAAATTTTGATATATATATATATATATATATATATATATATATATATATATATATATATATAATCTCAATAATCTAATTATTGTTAAAAAAATATATTAATTTGTATATGTATATGTGTATATATTGTATATACATATGCATTATAGTTTGTAAATAAAATGAAGTTTGTTTTGTAGTTATATGTATGTATATATTTGTATACATGTGTGCATATGTATGTATGTATGTATGTATGTATGTATGTATGTTACAAAAATATGCATACGCCATATTAATATGATTATTTAAATTACAGGTTGTGGAGGTGATGGTTGCAATGGAGGTGGTGGTAGTGGTGGTGCTAGAAGACCTAATCCCTATAAACCATAAGTTATATGCCATAAACCATAAGTCATAAGCTATAAACCATAAGTTTTACCTCACAAACCCTAAGCCCTAATCCATACGACATAATCCCTAAGACCTAATACCAAAGCGCTAAGACATAAGGCATAATCCCTAACTTATATTACCTAATCATAATCCCCATGCCATAAGTGTTTAATCCTTAAGTCGTACGCAATAAGCCATAAGCCATAATATCTAAGCTATAAGCCACAAGTTATAAGTCATAAGCCTTAATCCTTAAGCAATAAGCCATAAATCGTAAACCCTAATACATAATCCATACACCATAAGCATAATCCCTAAACTACAAGCCTTGAGCCTTAAGTCATAAGTCGTAACTCATTAGCTATTAGGCCTAAGCCCTAGGCTAACCATAAATCACAAGTAATAATACATAATCCCTAAACCCTAACTCCTAATTATTCGTAAGCCTTATGCATTAAGCTATACATCATAAGTTATAATACATTTGTAATGGTGATGGGGTAATGGTGGATGGTGGTGGAGGTGGGTGATGGTGGTGGTGCTGGTGGTGGAGGTGGTGATGGTTGGTGATGGGTGGTGGTTGGTGGTAGTTGCGGGTGATGGGGATGGTGGTGGGTAGAGTGGTGGTGGCGGGTGATGTTGATGTTGGTGGGTATGGTGGTGGTAGTGGTGGTGATGGTGATGGTATCGGTAGGTGGTGGTATGTATTGGTTAGTAGTAGTGGCGTATGGTGGTGGAGGTGGTTGTTGGTGATGGTGATGGGTGGTGGTGACGGTGGTGAGGGTGGTAGTGGTAAGTGGTGGAGGTGGTTGGTGGCGATAGGTGGGTGGTGGTGACAGGCGATGCTGATGGGGGTGGGTGGTGGTGGTGGCGGGTGGTGGTGATGGATGGTAAGTATGGTGGTTGGTGGGGTAGGGTGGTTGTAGCGGGTGGTGGAGATGAGTGGGTGGTGATGGTGGTGAGTGGTGATGGGTGGTTGTGGTAATGGGTGGTGGCGGGTAATGATGATGGTGGTGGGTAGGGTGGTGGTGACGGGTGATGGTGATGGTGGTGGGTAGGATGGTGGTAGTGGCGGGTGATGGTGGTGGTGATGGGTAATGGTGATAGTGGTGATGGTGATGGTGATGGTGGCAGTGGGGATGGTGGTGGGTAGTAGTGGTGGCGTTGGTGGTGATGAGAGGTGGAGGTGGGTGGTGGTGATAGGTGTTGGTGGTGGTAGTGGGTTGTAGGTTGTGGTGATGGGTGGTGGCGGGTGGTTGTTGTTGGTGGTGACGATGTGTGATAGTGGTGGGTAGTTATAGTGGGTTGTTGGTTGTAGTGATGGTGGTAGGTAGTGGTGATGGGTGGTGGTTGGTGGCTAGTGAGTTATAGGTGGCGATGATGGGTGATTGGTGGGTGATAGGTGGTGCCACCTTGCAAATTAAAGAATGATTTTTGTTCTCAAATATTTTCGCAATAAGTAGCGTTCTCGATTGAACGTCATATATATATATATATATATATATATATATATATATATATATATATATATATATATATATATATATATATATATATATATATTCACGTAGAGAATTTTCAATTTTATCATAGATAAAAATTTGAATTGAGAGTTTAGTAAATAACTAATGTATTAAATATATTTTTTATCGAAAGTATAATACTAACCAATTAATATGTACATAATTAAGATGTTAGATATTTTCATTTTGGTTTTCCCTTAAAAAAAATTCCCCAATCCCGCCTGTTAGGGATAATAAATTTTAATCAGTTACAATTTTAGAGCTTACTCCCACCGCCATAAGAAATCGATTATTCCCCTATGATCTTCTTCACCTGTTAGGTACATCGTTGCTCAACGTCTCCTTATTAGTTGATTCCGAGAACCCGATCAATAGTCTTCTCCCCAGCTTGCCATCTTTCATCGTTACCGACAATGTATGGCAGTTAGAGTCATCCTTCCTCCCAAAATTGTTGAAGTACTCACATCTCGCTTTCTAATCGCCCCCTCTGTTATTGACGGTAATTTCTTATCTTTGCCACCATACCTGACCTCCATCAGAACCACCACGCACTTCAAGGCACCTTCACCAATTTCAATCACCTTTTTCCCTTACTATCTACAATTAACTTGAACTAGTAGATGTACCCTTAAACGGTCAGCGCGGGCCATGTCCCCTGGAAGCAACGACTATGGAGGCAATAACTAGGCAGCCAAGTCTTTGAAGGGTTTCTGTAAAAGTAATATCTATTTCTAGGCTCTATCTTACTTATTAACTTCCCTTATTTGTTCTCTTTAATCTATAAAAGTAGGAAATGGATGCTTCTTTTAGCTACTTTATGTGTTGGGTCTACAATTATCCCTTCTTGTTATGTTGCTAGTGCTTGTACAATTACAAAAAATTTCAGAATTTATTTTTGAAACCACAAACTTGGAGTCAAACAACAGAAGCATTAAAAGCCACCAAAAGAAGTTATTTATTTTTAATAAATCCACACTTGTTGTTCCAAATGTACCTAATGTACCCAATGTTCAGTATGCATGATCTATCATAACCAAGCCCTCAAACTTTGTCACAACCTCAAAGGGAAAAAACGTCTGGAATTGAAGCAAAAGTTTTCAGAAGATATGCGTGTTAATGGTGTCCAAAAAGGACTTGAAATTGGAGAAACCTAAGTTGGAGCAAACCTTGTCGCCACCTTAAGGGCAAAAATGTCCAGAGTTGAAGCAAAAGTTTTCAGAAGATACACATGTTAATGGTGTCCAGAAAAAAGGGATTGAAATTGGAGAAACCTATATCATACCATTAGATTTTAAGGACTTTTCTCACTTTGTCGATATGAACAAAATGAACCAGTTTGCTCATATTGACTGTTTACGTCTATACTTAGCATGTTGATCAAAAATGAACCGGTTTGCATCTTACAGTCATAATGTTTGTTTTTTTTCAAAGTCAATTCATCATTTTTCGACACACATCATTTTTTGACACACATAATAAAAGGCAAATGACCATAAACCACTAAAAGTAACTTGTTTTCTTTCCTTTACTAAGTCACTAGTAAACACCACCCTATGGACACACACAAATATTTAATGTGGTCATATGTATCAGATATTAGCTACATTGGATATGATGTGTCTGAAAATGCACCATGATGCAGAAACATGTACAATTGTTTCATGTCACCATATATTTATTTATTATCTCATATAAAAAAATCATAATGTTAATCAGTAAATTATCTCATATAAAAAAAGCATCATAATGTTAATCAGTAATCGTGGCAGATTGTGACATAAGGCCACAGTGTTCGAGTGTGGCTAATAATTGTCACATTTGACATAATTAAGTGTGATTAAAGTTTTGATTATCTATACAATGGACACACGAACTAATTTAAATATATCCAAAAACAGTCTCTAATTTTTTTTAGTGACCTTTGGCCACACTTTTAATAAAAAATGTAAGAGGTTGTTTTTCGAAAAGTATGATCGTAGGTCATTTTTGTACTAGTGTTCCCCAAAGTCTGAAGCCTTATAATACTTGATGTTCGTGTCACGGCCCCAATTTGAGAAACAGCCTGAAACAGTGTGTTACATGCATAGTGTTGGTTAAAGTGGCAAAGCTTTGGATATGTATATATTATCATAGCAGTTTTGTAATTCATGAGATACAATATTATTAAACATTACTTTATGTTTTATTATTTTGAAATTTTTACAACATGAAAATAAAAGTTTAGTGATTACAATGATATTATGGCATTATCGATCAAATTTCATAATATTTTAGAATAAGAAATTTGGAATTAGAAAAATATAAAAAAAACAATAGTTGTCGGTTTTCTAAAAATATTTCAAGTTCTTTGTGATTTTGAAAAACAATTTCTTTTTCATTTTCCATTACATAATTAGAAATAAATGTTGAACTAAACACCCTTTTAAAATTTTCATTTTTTTTAAAAAAAAAAATTGAAAACAACTCATTTTTTGTAACTAAACTTGCCCTTAGAGTTTCATATTTTTTTGAGTAAATTACATGAATGGTCCCTATGGTTTAGGATAATTTGCGTGTTTGATCTCTAACTTGTTTTTTTAACTCGGAAGGTCTCTACGGTTTGTTTTTGTTACGCGTTTGGTCCCTATCTTACCTAAAAAAATTATTTTGCCCTTGATTTTTTAATTTATTTAAATAAACACACCCCCAACCCCACCTCATTCACCTTACCTTACCTATCCTATCATTTTTCCCTATTTAAATAATAGTCTTTTTAGGTAAGACATGGGTCAAGCGTGTAACAAAAACAAACAGTAGTGACCAAGTGCGTAACAAAAACAAACAGTAGGGACTTTCCGAGTTAAAAAAATAAGTTAGGGACCAAACACGCAAATTACCCCAAACCATAGAGACCATTCGTGTAATTTACTCTATTTTTTTACTTAACCACCCGAAAAAAACTCCAAATTAAACATCGGACAACATTTCTTCATAAAAAATTTTACAATATTCTTACGTCTTACAGTTTTAAAAACTCATTGTAACTTACTATCAGCGATGTTTTGTTAGAAAAAAAAAACTTAATGTTATACCATTGAAAAGTATTTGAATATGTACTATTGAATGTGACTTGATTTTTAATAATTCTTATATTTTAAAATGATTTTCCATATCACAAGTGTAATCGGAAAAAAAAAAAAACTTTATATCATTTTAATTTTTACAAAGCTTAAAATATAATAATAAATAAATTTTATGTGATTAAATTAGGAATTTTGTTAAAGTTTTGTAGTTAAATAAAATAAGTGATATTTGTCTTGTTTTAATGTTTTAGAAAATGATAGTTTTCTTATTAAAAAAAATAGTTTAACGTATATTAAAAAAACAAAAAAAAAAAAACTAAAATAAAAGAGGAAAGAAATACTGATATTTAAAATAAAAACAGTAAGAAAAACTGAAAATAGAGGAAAAATGAAAGAAAAAAAATACTAATCTAGTAAATATTTTTGAAACTACCACTCCTATTTTGATGATAAACTCCCCATAATGTCTAAGTATATTAATTTGTTTAATTTTTTACACAGTTTCCAACAAACTCTCATTTATCTAAGAAATAAAACAATCGAGTGTATAGGCAGTGCCTAATTACCAAGATAACCCTTATCTTTTATGGTTATTAGGAATGTGCCAGTATTAACGGGTTTTGTTTCATGCAAATGTTAAAACCATAATTTTGTTATCTTATAAAATATGCCCATATTTAGCCATCTGTTAAAACCATATGACAAAATATGTTAATCTCTATTCTCTATTCTTAATAAAAGACTCCTAGATCAACCACGTGTCAGCTTTTAACCACTACCTTCTGCCACGTGTCATCTCACCATCATTCTGCTTTCTCATTTTCCCGCCCACTGATTTCCTTCTTCCATCGACAAATCAATTCCTACATTTTAGCATTCCAGTTAAATCATCAATTGACTTAGAGACTCATTATTCAGAAATCATTCATATCATTTCATTATTATCTAATATTATCTAACATCTAATATCTTTATTTAGCTGCATTCATTCCATTCGAATCCCTATAAAAAAGGACTCATAATCTACAAAAATTAATACTAATTAATACTAATATTATCATATAACCAATCATATAATCATCTTATATAAAACGCATATAACTGGCAAAAATAACTCGATACAATTATCCTTTTCTGTTTGACATTTAAATTTAAATTTTGAATAAATTTGAAATTTTGAAATTTAGGCTAACGATCATACGTTTCAAATCATCGATTTCTTTATTTCCTTATTCCTGTTTATTCCTTATTTGCAGTTATAAAAACCTTTTCCAAAGTACCTATTTTTTACGTTTGCATTGCAAATACCTGTTGTGTCTTTGTATGTTGAAACACCCTTTTGTGCATATTTTACCATGAGTGTATGGTTATACACTCCATGGCCGTACACACCATTTTGTGGCCGTATACACCCATTTGATGAATCACATGTGATTCTAACACTTAGTCCAAGTGTTTCCTAGTCCCTAAGGGTGTTTCCTTGCATGTAGTTGCTTTTAAACACTATATTCATGCCAATATATGCCATTATATGTCATTTAGGATTCGTTTGTGTCTCGGGACTTCATTCGTGGAACTTCTCATCCTTACGCGCTTATTCGATTGAATCACCCACATAAGGTGAGTTCATACCCGTATAATCAATCTTTTAACTGTTTTAAATGCTTTTAGGGGGGGATACAAGTTGGACACAATGATAATTGTGTAAATTTTTTGTTATAAACATCTTTTAAAAGATTGCTTATGTATTTATAAGTGATCAAAACATTTCAAAAACTCTTTTAAAGTTATGTTACTTTATAGTTTACAAAACTCCGTTTTTAAAGTACAATCATAACTTAGTAGATAAAATGAGTCTTTTCTTCAAGTCAGTATCAGTTCAAGTAAACATAATAGTCAACTATAATAGGTATAGTTTAGGGGTTGAGTTTACACTAGAACAGAGAGAACATACTAGACACTAGAACATAGAGAACATATTATAAAGAGAAACATGGAGGTAGATACAATACACGATAACATAGAGAACATACTATAAAGAGAAACAGGGAGGAAGATACAATACACGATAACACTGAGAACATACTATATACTATAACAGAAGAACATACTAAATTATACCAACGATCACTAACGCATTGTTCTAAACAAAATGTGATAATAAATTGGGTATACAAGATCAAGATATACAAATGATAACTAACGCATTGTTATAAACAAAATGTGATAATAAATTGGGTATACAAGATCAAAATAACTTGAATGTGAGATTATTACACGACTTAGCAATTCGTTTGCTGAAGTTGTTTATGTTTGTTTATTTTCCATTATGTTTCTTTTGTGTTCTTCTATTCATGTATATACTATCATATGGGGGTTGTTTTCATGAAATGGCATTCTACTTTCATGAAATAGAATTGTGATTTAGTTTTGGATTGCTAAGTAGCCTGTATGTTTTTATCCGAAGGTCATAAATTACAATTACAATTATGCCCTTTGTGGTTTGTAAACAATTTCGGATTTACCAAGATCACACTTTTTGTAAATAAATATGCTATAGGGACCATTTATGTGACACTTCCTTATAGGTTCCTTTTTTTCATACATTTCAGAAAAAATGGGACATACCTATTGTCCAAAGGAGATGTAAGCATTTCCATCACAAGTGCATATAGCAGAATCTCTAAAAGGGTTTGTTTTATCGTGACATAAAGTTGCAATTAGAACAAGTTGCACATTCCTCATATTTTCTGTGTTCCAATACTAATATTATGATAATGTTTTATTATTGGTGTAATTAGAAATTAAAGAGAAAGAGAGAAAGTTTTAAGTTTTTACCTATTCCAAAGTGAATAATGGTAATTTTGAAGTACGGATATGGTGTACGAACAATGCATGCAATAATTAACCCGATAAGCGAACCAGATATGGTAGCCAAAATCACATTAAAAGGAATAAACCACCTATAAAACATAAATTTACAATTGTTATAATCTTATATTTGTTTGACATATAATTAAACAAATTATAAATGATAATTTTACCATTCGTGAATATTTTCAAAGGTCATGGCTTGTCCAAGTTGAGAGAATATCAAACATGGTAGCAGAAGTGAGAACACCAACTACATCAAACACAGATTACCAAACTTTTATTTGGGTTTGGATTTGATGAGGTTTAGGGTTTTAACAGAAACCAAGATTACCCATATAATTATGATAGCATCATACTTATTTTTAATGATTTTCCTAGATTACCCTTATCTCAAATAGGTGTTTAAGGTTGATTTCTAGATGTTAGCAAAAATAGTAAAATAGTCTATTTCAGGATATCCGACCGACAATAGAGTCTATAAATTTAAATTAGAAAATAAAAAACCTCTTTTTTACATATAAAAGTTCTGAATTCCAATGTCATTTAAATAAATAAGTAAAAACACTTTTAAAATGCTACACCTGAATGATACAAAATGACCCTCAAATAACACTTCAAATTAACACAAACAACCACAAACACCCCTAAAATTTTATAATTATTTTGGTTGATATCCGCTCAGGTAAGAACAAATCAATTTTTTGGTGTTTGGGTGTGTTTTTAACTTTAATATTGGACTTATTTCTCAGATTTAACAAAAGGTCTATAAATTGCTGGAGTTAAAAAGAACTTATGTGGAGATATGCCCACTTTAAGTGATTATTGTGTGTGTGATGTAATGCATCAGATATAGATCATATGTATTATACCTAATTGAAGCCCTTAATGTACAAATATACAAATGTGATATAATTTGGAAGGTATGTCAAATAAACTAAATGTTTTATTTATTCATATTATTCAGTGAATAATTTTGCACGGAATTATGTCTAAATTTTAGCAAATTTGAAATTCAAATGTATAAACAAATACTCGAATTTCAAAATTCGAACCAAAAGCATATCTACCTGATTCTGTTTCCACTCTTAAGAATTTCAGGGTATTCTTTTGAACAACTTCAATTTTCGCTAATATCTTCAGATACAACATTTCTGCGAAAAAAAACCATGTAAAGTTTCTTCAAAATAATGTATTTTATGTTGAAAAAAACTAATATTAACAATCACTTGATCATCTCTTACCTTCAATCTTGCTTTCTCAACCCCCAAATTTGCGTTTATTCGGTCTCTAAGTTCGACATCGGCTATTAATCAATGTAAGTTTCTCTTCACTTCACATTTCTAATGCTTGTGTATTAGTATCTTCCTTCATCGATAGAGATGGAGAAATTTTAACACCCTTTCAGAAATCGATACGGTATAGATATTATCGGTGGTTGCGGAAATATGTATGTAATTGTAATTCTAGGTATGGGTTTGAGTTACGACATTTGTGTTACAAACAAAGGGGGTAGGGGGAAGTTTTGGGATTACCGATAAATGTTAGGTGGGGTTTTTAAGCATTAAAATGATTAAAATGATGTTTTTTATTTGTTTCTCATTGTTTCTAATAAAAATATTTACATAAATTTCATTACGATATTTCCCCAATTAATATTAAAAGAAATATAAATTAACTAATAACCTATAAATAAAAAATTATATGTCGTATTTATTAATTTATTTATATTTATATATTATTATACAATATTAAGTGTTTTTATTAATTTATACATATTAATTTATAAAAGGTCTTAAATATCAATAAAACATCTTAAATATTAATTAAAATCACATTTTATAAAATTAAAGACAAATTATATTAATATATATATATATATATATATATATATATATATATATATATATATATATATATATATATATATATATATATATATATATATCTTAAATATTAATTAAAATCACATTTTATAAAATTAAAGACAAATTAGATATATATATATATATATATATGATTTTAATAATTGTTTCAAAATTAATTGATTACTCATTATGATTTAGAACTATCATTTGTTTGCTATTTTATTATTATTCAATTCGTTAATTGAAGTTTATACGGATTACATAAGTTACCAATCGTCTGTAACAATTATTTCAATTTATTAATTTTCTTTTTAACTTTACTTTATTATTTTTATTATATATCAAACAAGAACATTGATATCATGGACGTTAGAGAGAGAAGAAGAAAACATTTATATATGCATAACATGACCAATTGTATGTTGCTATTTTCAGAGTTCAAAATAGATAAGGATAAAAATTGTTGATTTTGGATAAGGATGATATATTAACAAATACAACATCCACTGTTGTGTATAAAGAATTTTTTAGAAATTTATAAAAACTTTGTATAATTTTATTATTTATATAAATTTCAATATATGTTTTATTTAAATTTATATTGCATTTTACAAAATTATAATTTGCTAACATATCTACACAAACAAAATGCCAGTTAGATATTCAAACAACTATCATTTCGTAATTTCAACCAATAATTATATAATTATCATATTACTCACAAAAATGAAAAAGAAAATACAAAGGGCATTATAGTCTTTTTATGTTTAAGAGGGACAAAAAACACAACAAAATCAAACAGTAAGGACGGTCTGAGTGCAAAAGAAATGTTAGAGATCAAATGTGAAATTTTTGCAAACCATAGGGACCATTTCAATAATTTGTTCAAGTTTTTGTTATCAATTCTCAATAATTAAGTTATAATTTAATTAAAATTATTTTTAAATTTCTCATCCATGGTGCCCACGGGTTATAACCTAGTCTCGTAATATATGAATAAGTCGTTTATTATAAGATATTACATTTGTAAAAGAAAGATGGAATGGCATAAAATTTAACAAAATTAGTCATCTATTATTTCTTTTATAATTTATCCCAATTAACACAACAAAAAAAGTTACCTTTATCCCAATCGCCCGCTATTAACTCATAGCTAATACTAAAAAATCAACGCAATTAGTGTCATCTAGTTGGCGTCGCAAAAAGCCCACGTTGTCGCTATTAGTAGATGACACTATCTATTAGCCACACTTTAATTGGCTATGGAGTAACTTTGTAGTTCATCCGTCGCAAACATTCTTTAGCGACGGAATAGCAACGGATTCGTCTGTCGCTAAAACCCATGTTTCTAGTAGTGTAATAGATGACAAATGGTTTATAGCTTTGGGAAGAAGTCAGAGAATGTAAATAAAACGGCGCATGAAAAAAAAGGGGAATAAAAATAAAACGAGGAAACGGAAAAAGAAGGAAAAGCGGAAAATAAAAAAAATAGACGACAATTTTTTTGCAAGCGATTGGCGAGGGCCAAGAGGAAAAAGACATGTGATATTAGTAATCCGTCGTTGTTACATGGCTAAGGGGTTTTAGTTTGCGACAGATTAGTGAGGGAACATTTTTTTGTCGATAAATTCTTACCAATCCATCGTTGATCCCTTGTTAATACCTCTCTAAAATTTTATAATTATTTTGGTTGAAATATTTGCGCGTTTCGTTGCTAATCCCTCGCTAAATCGTCACTGATTAGCTATGAATAGAATTTGTCGCTGATTTCGTAGCTAAAGGTCAGATTTCTAGTAGTGAGTGTCGTCTCTATTAATGTTTCGGCCACCGGCCAGAGTTTTTTTCGGCCAAGCTTCCCGAAGGCACGCATCGTCGCAATTGGTGTAGGTCATCGGAAAAGTTGTCGCCACTAATTCTTTTGTTTTTTTTAATGCAATTCATATATGATATTAGTTTATATCAAGAGCGGAACACATGCATTAAAACCAGAGGCGCCGAAATAATACTTCAAACCAAATTCAAAAGAACATATTTTCCATAATTGTTATAAAAAAAACTCATTAGCACTTTATAATAGCTAGTTATAAAGCAGTAGTGGTTAATAATCGATATGTATAGGAAAAAATAAAAGATGTGAATATTTCTATTAATAAAACAACTAAACAAGTAGTAAATTTGATCATATTGGGTTAGAGAAACGAATTGGAAAGATTACTAAAATGAAGCCACAATATAAAGTAATAGAGTAACTTACACGAATGGTCCCTATGATTTCCTTCTTTCATCCACAAATCAATTCCTACATTTTAGCATTTCAGTTAAATCATCAATTGACTTAGAGACTTATTATTCAGATTTCATTAATATCATTTCATTATTATCTAATATTATCTAACATCTAATATCCTTATTTAGCTGCATTCATTCCATTCGAATCCCTATAAAAAAGGACTCATAATCTACAAAAATTAATACTAATTAATACTAATATTATCATATAATCATCTTATATAAAACGCATATAACTGGCAAAAATAACTCGATACAATTATCCTTTTCTGTTTGACATTTAAATTTAAATTTTGAATAAATTTGAAATTTCAGAATTTTAGGCTAACGATCATTCGTTTCAAATCATCGATTTCTTTATTTCCTTATTCCTGTTTATTCCTTATTTGCAGTTATAAAATCCTTTTCCAAAGTACCTCTTTTTTATGTTTGCATTGCAAATACTTGTTGCGTCTTTGTATGTTGATTCCTGCTTTCTATAAAGCACCTCCTTATTCACAGCCTTTTAGTCACAGAATACCAAATCATCAGGTTAGTGTATAAGCATCTTAAAATTCATCCTTTATTTGTTGATTATTATACGTTTTCTTTCTCAGTTATGTTACATTTGCATTTGTTTCTTTTTCATTATGTTTCTTTTGTGTTATTCTATTTCGTGTATATATTGTAAAAATCTAACTAATTTTATGAAAATGTATTATATTGTAATGATATCTTTCATATATTATGTTAAACATATAATAGAAGAACAAATGCAAACTAATTCATACTTTATCTGTTGACTATTTTTGTTTTCTTTGTTTCTGTTGTTTATGTTTGTTTATTTTCCATTATGTTTCTTTTGTGTTCTTCTATTCATGTATATACTATCATATGGGGGTTGTTTTCATGAAATGGCATTCTACTTTCATGAAATAGAATTGTGATTTAGTTTTGGATTGCTAAGTAGCCTATATGTTTTTATCCGAATGTCATAAATTACAATTACAATTATGCCCTTTGTGGTTTGTAAACAATTTCGGATTTACCAAGATCACACTTTTTGTAAATAAATATGCTATAGGGACCATTTATGTGACACTTCCTTATAGGTTCCTTTTTTTCATACATTTCAGAAAAAATGGGACATACCTATTGTCCAAAGGAGATGTAAGCATTTCCATCACAAGTGCATATAGCAGAATCTCTAAAAGGGTTTGTTTTATCGTGACATAAAGTTGCAATTAGAACAAGTTGCACATTCCTCATATTTTCTGTGTTCCAATACTAATATTATGATAATGTTTTATTATTGGTGTAATTAGAAATTAAAGAGAAAGAGAGAAAGCTTTAAGTTTTTACCTATTCCAAAGTGAATAATGGTAATTTTGAAGTACGGATATGGTGTACGAACAATGCATGCAATAATTAACCCGATAAGCGAACCAGATATGGTAGCCAAAATCACATTAAAATGAATAAACCACCTATAAAACATAAATTTACAATTGTTATAATCTTATATTTGTTTGACATATAATTAAACAAATTATAAATGATAATTTTACCATTCGTGAATATTTTCAAAGGTCATGGCTTGTCCAAGTTGAGAGAATATCAAACATGGTAGCAGAAGTGAGAACACCAACTACATCAAACACAGATTACCAAACTTTTATTTGGGTTTGGATTTGATGAGGTTTAGGGTTTTAACAGAAACCAAGATTACCCATATAATTATGATAGCATCATACTTATTTTTAATGATTTTCCTAGATTACCCTTATCTCAAATAGGTGTTTAAGGTTGATTTCTAGATGTTAGAAAAAATAGTAAAATAGTCTATTTTAGGATATCCGACCGACAATAGAGTCTATAAATTTAAATTAGAAAATAAAAAACCTCTTTTTTACATATAAAAGTTTTGAATTCCAATGTCATTTAAATAAATAAGTAAAAACATTTTTAAAATGCTACACCTGAATGATACAGAATAACCCTCAAATAACACTTCAAATTAACATAAACTACCACAAACACCCCTAAAATTTTATAATTATTTTGGTTGAAATATTTGCGCGTTTCGTTGCTAATCCCTCGCTAAACCGTCACTGATTAGCTATGAATAGAATCCGTCGCTGATTCCGTAGCTAAAGGTCAGATTTCTAGTAGTGAGTGTCGTCTCTATTAATGTTTCGGCCACCGACACCACTTTTTTCTGGCCAAGCTTCCCGAAGGCACGCGTCGTCGCAATTGGTGTAGGTCATCGGAAAAGTTGTCGCCACTAAGTCTTTTGTTTTTTTAATGCAATTCATATATGATATTAGTTTATATCAAGAGCGGAACACATGCATTAAAACCAGAGGGGCCAAAATAATACTTCAAACCAAATTCAAACGAACATATTTTCCATAATTGTTATAAAAAAACTCATTAGCACTTTATAATAGCTAGTTATAAAGCAGTAGTGGTTAATAATCGATATGTATAGGAAAAAATAATAGATGTGAATATTTCTTTTAATAAAACAACAAAGCAAGTAGTAAATTTGATCATATTGGGTTACAGAAACGAATTGGAAAGATTACTAAAATGAAGCCATTGATATAAAGTAATAGAGTAAATTACACGAATGGTCCCTATGGTTTGGGGTAATTTGCGTGTTTGGTCCCTAACATATTTTTTTAACTCGAAAAGTACCTACTGTTTTTTTTGTTACGCGCTTGGTCCCTATTGTTTGTTTTTGTTACACGCTTGGCCCCTGTCTTACCTAAAAAGACTATTATTTAAATAGGGAAAAATGATAGGATAGGTAAGGTAGGGTGAATGGGGTGAGGTTGGGGGTGTGTTTATTTAAATAAATTAAAAAATCAAGGGCAAAATAATTTTTTTAGGTAAGATAGGGACCAAACGCGTAACAAAATCAAACAGTAGGGACATTCCGAGTTAAAAAACAAGTTAGGGACCAAACGCGCAAATTACGCTAAACCATAGGACCATTCGTGTAATTTACTCAAAGTAATAAAATAATTAGATCACAAATATATTATAAATATTATTTATTTTTAACAATTAAAAAAATATATATAACACACCACTTGTTTTAAATCAAAATTATCTAAGACATTGTTATCTTTATTATCTACTCTAATAAATGAAAGTTTTTTTTTTTTCATTTGTCACACTCCCATTCAATTTGCCAAATGTTATTTTTTGGTTATTTTGAATTAATTTTTTTTTCACATGTCATTTTATGAGTTTTCCTATTTTGTGGTTGTTTTATTTATTTATTTAAATTTAAAAGATAAAAAAAAACATTTCCATTATAATAATTCATTATTTTCTTATTTACTTGTAAATTCAAAGTTCTCAAATATTTTGACCTTTTAAATTTAACTTTTTTTTAATTAACCCATGTAATACATGGGTTTGACCTTTATATTTAACTTTTTTTGTTTAAAATTAACTCATGTAATACATGGGTCTCACAACTAGTATAAATGAAATACACATATTTCAACTTCAAGAAATGGATTTTTAAAGACAAATAATGTACTTTATTTTATATATGTGAATCTTATTTATATACAAAGGATTCCTAATCATATTTTCACTAATCTGTATAGGAATTAATTATTAAGGACCTATACACTATAATATATGACTTTCTTTCTAACGAATGTCTAAGATTTAATGCAAGATATCAAACGACTTTATTGACAACTATAGTAGTTATAAATATATTTTACAGGGTAAAGCATAATTGTGAAATCTCGGTTGAAACTTTTAAGTATGAAGTTGAGATACAATCCAGTAACACCATCTAAAGCTTTAAGTGATAATAAATGATGAATTAGATCTTACCGGATAAAGTTTAATTTCTAATCAGTAGAAATTATCTTCCTTTATGCTCTTGAGATTATACCTTAATCGTTATTAGTTGTATCTTGAATACAAACATCAACAAATTACATGTCTATAGAATATTCTAAAAGGGGCATTTAGATTATACAACCCCACCACGAATAAGTTCTTATTCTTCTGAATGTTGAGTTAGTAGAAAGAAAGCTTCTAATGACAAAGCAAGTGGGCAGCACATGGAACTTGAAGCAGCTCAAGAACCATAGACTGATGTAGCAATTGTTGGCAGTAGTTTCAACAAGGAATTATTGAACTTGAGTAATAGTTATTCACAAACACAAACGGTTTGCATTATTGGTGTAAATCATCTTTGACTTGAGAAATGTGGAATCTCTCATTGATGAGTTTACTTAATGGTTTCTTGCAAATCCATTAACCACCAAAATGCTATATCAGACCCCGAATCTAATTAATGACTTAGAGTCATGAACATTGAGATGTAATTCATGCATAATAATCAAGTATGAGCTTGATTAATCTTCTTCTCCGTAGCAAAGCTAGAAGGAGTAAGAGATTCTTTTAGAAAGAATACATACATGGATAAGATACACATTTAGCAAGGCTTGTTACAAAAGGATTTTATCATACTCGTTTCATTGAGTATGATCAAACCTTTTCACAAGTAGCTTTGATTATATCAAAATGGATATTATTTATTGTAACTTCATATTCTTAATATGAGATATAGCAAATAGATTTTAAGAAAGGCCGCTTTTCTTAAAAGACATCTACTAGAAGACATCTATATAGCTTAGCCTGGAGGTTTTCTTAATCCATGTTATCCTAAACAAAATGTGTAATGCTTAAGATCCACTTGTAGATATAAAGAAAACATCTCAAGGTTGGAATAGTCATTTTCAATATGAAGATACAAGGTATGTGTGTTTACTAAGAACTAGTGGGAGGATAGTGATATTCCTAAGCTTGTATGAGTGAGACATAATTAATTATTTGAAATCATATTCCGAGTATGCAAGGTCATTTCACCATGACTTCGAAGGTGATTCTAAAATAAAAGACACAGGAATAAGAAGATACATGCTTGGAATGTAAAATCTATAGATATAGGTAAAGATAAATGTTAAAAGTTTTAATTCTTTTGCATAAATTAACAATATCTTGAAAGAGGTTAAGATACAAGATTCTTTTGGAGGATTCTTGGCCTTGTCACATGACACCATTTTGAGTCTGTCTCAAAAGGACATAACACATAGTTTTAAGCTAGATGAAATAATTTATATTCTATTTTCTTAGAAAATTGATCCATCATTTATGTCATATTATACACAAGACTAGGTATACGATTATGTTATGAACATATCATGAGATACCTATTGTAACATCCTAAAATTTAAGACTATGTTCTTAAAATAATAAATTAATAAATGAAAAATGAAATAATTAAATAAATCATCAAGGATTAATTATATCATTAGTGATATGAAGTTTGGAAAGCTAAAAGTGAAAATAATAACATTTTAAAAGTTCAAGGGCCGCCAAAATGGAAAAGTGTGTTGACCAAAAGGTTGAGTTAGTGAAAATGGATACCAAAGTTATATAATGGATAAAGGAGAACTTGTTATGTTAATATTTTAGACAAATGTGAAATGAAATGAAGAAATGGTAAAATTGACAAAAGTTGTAAACTAGAGGGACCAAATGTGTAAAATCCAAAAATAAGAATGGACTTTCTTAATTTTCAGCCAAATGAGATCAATGAGAGGAAGTAGAAGGCTATGAAATGGCGATTCGTCAATCCTTGGAAACTAGGGTTCGATTCAAGTGGAGTTTTGAAGTAGCATCTAAGCAAGAAGGGAAGCAATCAAAGGCTAAGAAGGTATAAATCCTTCTCCACAAGCTCTATCTTTCGAGTTCATCATTGGGGATTGAACCCCAATGTCAGTTTTTGCTTCAATATATGATGAGGTTTTGGTTTTCTTACCTCATTTGAGCGGTTTCCATGGTTCTAGTCTCAATCAAATCATCTTATTGATGAATTTCATAAATTAGGAAAAATCTCCATGAACCCTAGAAAATCCCAAATTGGGGATATTGCAATTGATTATGAAATGAGATTTAATTTTATTACCTAGACGATATTTGATAGAAAAAAATCCAATTAGAATGCTCAAATTCATCCATGATGGTAGAATCATGTATAATCTAGAATTAGAATAAAATTGAGTGAAACGTGATGAAGAGAATCATCATCTTCTTGAAGGGAAGAACCTCTAATGATGCATTTGATGAGTATGTTATACCCATAAAAATGAGTTGAGAATTTGATGTTAATAACATGATTAGAATGCAAAAACAAGAAGACTTGAATGATATCTAGTTGAACTCATGAAACATTTGGCCATATGGGTATTTTGGGAAATCTAAGGATAACTACAAGATGCTTGACATATTACTAGTGAATGACATTCATGAATATGAATTGACAATCTAGAGATAATATTGTAACATAAACATGAAGGGATGCTAGTAAAGTTCTAACCCTAGTGATTGTTTTGGCCCAAAGGGAAATTTGGGAATATAGAATTGAATTGATCATTCCAAGGTTAGATTAGGTATTTTACAATGATTTTAGTTATTTGTTCAAGTAATTAACAATATTCAGTTGAATTTACAATGATTTTGGATGAGAACATTGGTCATTAAGAGCTTAATTTCTCACTAGCATGCTTAGATGTCATTTTATGCTTTCATATTACTTTAATGACATTTAAATGTCTTAATGATTAAGTCATCATAATGATAGGGACTAATTGAGTATTTGAGAAGTTGACAACCTTCATTTAGTTCTTAATAACCACTTGGTAAAGTTTGGTGGCCATTGGAAATCTAAGGAACAACTTACAAAGATTTTAACAAAAGTCTACACAAAATAGTGACATGCAGTTGTGACACCGGGCATGTCAAAATGACAAGGGGGCGTGTCAGTCATGACATGGGGTGCGTGTCCTTTTTGACACGGTTCATGTCAAACTTCCTATTAAATGTATTATTTTTTGTGGAAAACCTAGTAAACGACCTCCAATTGCTCTCAAACTTTATATATAAGCTAATAGGAAGTAAATAAGCTTATAGGGGATATCTAAATGTTAAAAATATATGAGGGGTATTTTGGTAATTTCAATAGCTTATGTCCATCCATGCTATATAAGTGGTGATTGAGAGTGTTGTTATAAGGAAAGGAACTTGAAGAGGACTAGCTAGCCTTCTTGTGATTGAGGTGAGTACGTGTTAGTATTTTCCCACTTTGGGCTATATGGCAAAATGATTTTATGATAATGAAATACTAATGTTTGATATTTGAAATGTTTTGAAATGAAAATGTCAAATGTTTATGGAAAGGATAAATTGAAAGAATGCCTTAAAGGGAATAATGTTTTTGAAAGCAAAAAACATTTTGGACGATCGGGTGTTCTGAAAATGTGTTTGAAATGTTTTGAAATATAGATGTTTCAAATGAGTATTTTGATACTAACATATGAAATGTGTAAAGCTTGGAAAGTAATGACAAGAAATGGAAAGTAATGAAAGGAAATGAAAAGTAATGAAAAGAATTGGAAAGTAATGAATAGAATATTGCCCAGGCCATGATGCCTCATAAGAGGTCGAGAGAATCTATTGAGGTGGTACCTTCCATGTCGTAATGTACATGTCCTATGCATGATGCCTTGGTGGATAGATTTTGTTCTTTCCACCTTGGTCTTGGAAATGATGCCTTGTTGGAATGATTTGTTCTTTCCACTTATGATAAGATACGTTATGCTATGTATGGAAATGCTTTATGGTATGAATGAAAAGAATTTTCTTGAAAATGATTGAAAATGCTTTATGGTATGAAGGAAAGGAATTTTCTTGAAAATGACTGAAAATGCTTTATGGTATGAATGAAAGGGAATTTTCTTGAAAATGATTGATAATGCTTTATGATATGAATGAAAGGGGGTTTTCATGAAAATGAATGCAAATGCTTTATGGTATGAATGGAAGGAAATTTTCTTTAAAATGATTGAAATATTTTATGGTCTAAAACCCATGCGGCTCACGAGACATTTTTGTCTGACGTATCTCTTTTTAATGTCATGTATCTCAAGTTACCTATAAGGGTAGAGGATGATAAAGGGAAGTTAGAAGTCATGTGATAGTGAATGGAGTGTAACTTGTCAAGTTCTTTATTAATGTATTGATGTAATTCGTATCGACTTTCTATGGTTGTATGATGCTTAATGGTAACACCTATGGTTTTAATTGTAAATGTTTTGTGGGACCAATTTATGTTAAAAGCGGGTTAATACCTGAATGTTTTAAAACCATAACAATTGAAAAAAAATTGAAAAAAAATTGAAGAAAAATTTGGGGTGTTACACTTTGGTATCAGAGTCATAGTTTAAGCGAATTAGGATTGGATCATTCCACTTCTAGGCTCAGACTTTGGTTATGAAAGTATGAATGTGTCATAGGATTGTTAAGCCTTAGTTAGATAGAATCTTTTGCAATCTGTAACATAATGGAATTGTCATGCTTGATGTTTTATGAGGGTCTAGATAAGTTAGATGAACTAGTAGAATGCTATAGTGATGCTTTTAAAGTGAGTAGTGGACAGTTAGACCAATGGATCAATTTTTTAAGTGGTGAAGTCTACGTCGGTTGTGTACGATGTGCGTATAATAGTATAGGGCCCTGACTATTACAAACACATGGTACATACCCGAACTTAGTGGAACCATGAAAGGGTTTCGTGAAATGTGGTAAAGAATCAAGTGAGTTAGGGACTCAATGAACACATATCATGTGTCAAATAAGAGTCATGAAGGATCTTAATGCATGTTTATGGATAAAGGAAAATTTTGACAGCTTTGATTTTTCGGTCAAAGTCAAACAACTAGTATAAAATCAAAATTACTTTGTGTATATATGATACATTTTGGAAATTTAGCTTGTATCCACTAAGTACTATTGGTAGTGAGTTAGAAACACCAAGGAACAATACAAATTGTGCTGTTAAAGTTGTTAACAAACAATTAGCTAAAAAGGGACATAGTTGAATTTTGGTAAAAGTGTAAAATGGTACAAGAACTTTTTGGGGTCGAAAGTGATTGTGAGATGTCGAAAATGTCTAGGGCATTCAGTGTGTCGAAAGTCAGTTTGTAAATTTTATTATAAGGGCATTTTTAGTTTCGAAGCTATAGTGTCGAGTCGCTTATATTTTTTGTTTGCTTTCTTTATCCCTATAAATATAGTATGGATACATGTCTTAGATGTTAAGAACTTTTGTACACTCATTGTACTCGTTGTATAACCTCTTGTATTCTCTGAAAGCAATATATCGAGCCAACCAGATTATATTTAGATTTTGTGTTGTAAATCATTTCTTAACTCTGATTTCATATTCAAACTCGATTAAATCTACACTACACTTGGTATCAGAGCAGGAATCTGTTGGGTTTAAAGGGTTGCGCCATTGGGCCTTAGTAGTTTGGTCCATTATGTACTCTCGGTTTGGGCCTGTCCAACCGTGCTTATCTTTCTAGGGTTTAGTATATAAGGTGCATGCATGCATCCTTGTCATTAACGCTTTGATAATTATCTCATTGATTGTACTGTAAACCCTAGCACACCTCTACAGAGGAAGTTCTTAGTCGAGCTCTTCTGAGGTGTGACTATATTTAATCATTCGACATACGAATTGATTCATTGAGTGTTCCAGTATTTGTCATTCTTATTGATTTACCTGTTAAGGATCTAATCGATATAAAGGGTTATAATCCCATCAATTGGTATCAGAGCATGAGAGTGTGTAATCCATACGCATCTCTTCTGTTGAAGAAGGTTTTAGGGTTTTCCGCTATTATCATTTTCTGCAAGAACCGTCATTCTTCATTGACGCAGTTCCTGGACTTCGATCATACCCTAACTTTGTTTACTAGTCTTATCTTGAACATGTTTCAAAACAAAATCATCATGTCTCTTGACGATTCACAAACGAACCCAGTCAACATCTCCAACAGTATCAGATCAACCACCAGGATTCCTATCCTATATACTCAAGATTATGAAGTATGGACGCATCACTTTGAAGACTATGTGATTGGTTTAGAAGATAATGGATACTTAATCTGGGAAGCGATATATGTAGGTCCGTTTGTTCACTCTGGCACAAACAGAACAATCAAGACGCAAAAGGAGTACAACCAACTCGTGGTTGATGTAAAGGAAGTTCCTAATGATGAGAAGGAAAAGCTTGTGAGCAATATTAAAGCACTGAGAATGATCAGATTCGCCCTATAATCTGACACATTCCGGTTGGTCAGTTCATGCTCGACAGCACACGTAATATGGGTTAGACTGAAGGAGTTATATTCCACCGATGAGGATCTTGAGCATTCTATCCAAACTTTACTGCTTTCAGAGTTTGGAGACTTCAAACAAAAACCAGAAGAGAAGCTCATTCAAGCCTTTGATCGTTTCAATCATCTTCTCAGCAAAATGATAAAGCATGGCATAGAAAGGAAGGTAATTGAGCAAAAGGTCACATTCATGAATGGCCTAAGAACCGAATGGATGGCGGTGGTGTCTACAGTAAAAGCTCATGAACAATTCAAAAATTACTCCTTGGCGAAGTTAGTGGGGATTTTAAAATCACACGAAAGTGCAGTGACCAAAGAAACGAATGTGGTTTCAAGCATGGGATCTTTAGCTCTCATATCAAAAGGAAAGAACGTGGCTGAAGAAGAAGAAGATTTAGATCTGTTAGAATTTGATCTAACCAATGAAGAATATGCTTTGATGGTCTCTAATCCAAAGAAGTTTGTGCGTAGAAAGTTTCCTATCTCAAAGAACCGAAACTGGCAAGGAAGCTACAGTTCGGATAAAGCAAAGGAGGAACCGAAGATCTCTCCTCAGCATGAAGAACCGAAGAAGGATAGTAAGCTTGTTGGTGACTCTGGGTTTGATTGTCACTTCTACAAGGGAAAAATCACTTTGCCAAAGATTGTGTCTTGAGACAGATGTCAGAAAAGAACGAGAATGAAGATGATGAAGCCTACTACCTGCGAAAGCTTGAAGAAATAAAGAAGAAGAAAATTGCTGCTAACAACACTATGAATGCTTTAATTGTGCAGGAAAATCTCGTGGGCGATGAGTTTGGTGGTATGGAAGTCTGGTCTACAGACTCTGAGGACGAAGAAGTCCGTAAACCCACACATGGCACGACTTTCGTTGCGAAAGAAGCTGAAACCGAAAGTGCAGGGAAGTGCTTAATGGTGACTACTGGAGTGTCACAGATGAGAGGCTATACTACTGACGGAGGCTGTGATGAAGCAAGGGAACGAGAAGACAGATGCTTCGTTGCCAAACCTGTTGGCGAGCAGATCAACAAATGCGACCAGTTGATCAAGAAGGTACAATCAATTCTTGAATCGTTAAAAATCCCTGTTACAAACTATGAAAAAGAACTGAACGAATTAAAATCTAAATTTTCAAGTTTAAATGGTAGTTTAATACAGAATCGCTTAACAAACTCTAACCTAATTGATCAACTCAGCAGGGTGTCTTCGAAGAGTGAGGAGAGACGGATGTGGCTAGAGCAAAAGGAGATCGAGTTAGTTAGGTTTAAGGATGAGACAATTTATTTGCAAAGGGATAATTTAAAGCTTTTAAAACAGAGAAATGTTTTTTGTTTAATTGCTAAACGTCTATATACGAATATTACTTAATTGCATCTGAATTGTGAAATAGGCAAGAAAATTCACAGAATGATTCTGTCCTTCCTTGAATTTAAGGAGGGTGAAATTGATGCAGATGTATATAACTGTAAAGCCGTTGTTTCTTCAGATGAAATTTCTCTAGCATATAAAATTGGTCTTTATAAAATTGAGTCCTTCATTAAGTCCAAAGTGATGGGTTTTGAGCATTCTAACACTCCTAAGTGTACATGCAACCCTAGAAAACCTTGGATCTATGTTTGTCTAAAATACATGCAAAATACTTTTTCCAAGGTTCATAATCCTATCTAGCATACATCGGGAACTTTAAACATAAAAGATGGCTAGAATTACATACCTTGTTGTTGTTTTGATTCCTTGAAAACCTTGAGAGCCTAGCACCCCAAGTGTGATGCCTCAAATGTTTCACACAACACCAAATGCTCTTGGAATAAACTTTGAGATAATTGTCTAACACTTGAAATCGGCCTTGCCCTCTTGTCTCACTAGTGTAGCCGATTTTGGTTGCTATAGGTATGCTTATATAGTATGTTGCATTAGGGTTACACCATGTAAACCCTAATGTAACATGGCTCTTCATTTCCATGACCCATGGGTTTGTAACTCCCATGGAGCATCCATGGAGCATCCTATGGACCTTAGCCCAACTAGATAATCCATGAGCATCTAGCCCACTATACAAGTATGGATGATTTACACAATCAACCCATATATTTAATTAGTCTCCTTTTTGATCACTTAATTAATTCTAGATTAATTCTTGATCAATACTAATTAAATAATATTATTAATATATTAGAACTTATAATATATTAATAAACCATAAGTGTTATTTCTCTCATTTTAGTCTATCCAATTGCATGATGCCATGCAACCCAAATGGACCATGCCGGGTCGGGTCAAGTACATACCAGAAATAGTTATGGACTTAGACACATTATCCAACACAAAGACCATAAGGACATGCTTAAGAACCTTCTGGACGAAAATGACATATTGAAAATTAAAACTGAAACCATGCAGAAGTTTGACTCGTTGAATGCCAAGTTAAGTTCGGAAAACAAAATTGATGTTGAAAATACTTCTGAATTTAATGAGGATGATGATATGAGTGAAATATCTGTAGAGGATGAGGTGGACTGTTCTGAATTTGTCAAAAGCGAACCTGAACCTATCAAAAATCTCATATCTGAAAATTTTGTTGAGTTCGCTCGTTTGTCCCAAAATAATTCCAAAATTCTGAAAGAAAAGGCAATGGTATATCAAAAGGTTCAAACAACTCCAAATCAGGTTTATGCAGTTATAGGTGTCACACAACAACAAACAGCCGAACTGACAGCAATTGTAAACAAGGACAATGATGAAGGCTGCGAGGAGCATTTCTGGTCAGCTCCAATCAACAATGTTGATGAAATGATTGGTATGTCTGAGAAAACATCATGGAGAGTCAAAGGAAGATATGTGCCAGAACCTGTGACATCCCCATTTTCACGGCCAGAAAAGACCGATTTTGTTTATGCTTTATAAAAATCAGAGTACCTCTTTTAATAAAAATGTTGCGGAATTTCTTTCCAGTAAAACATGATAAATACGTTATCAAAGCATTTCCGAAGAAAAATATTTTTATTCATTTTAAAACATTTGGGATGTCATCGTCAATGCAGAAACATAAGCATAAACAGAACTTACATTCATTTTCACTAGTGATTTATATCTCCTTAATCTCTCAGTGTAATCTAACTTCATATCAACACCTGTGATATAAATAAACTGAGTGGGTCAGGTTGGGAAACCTGGTGAGTACATAGGGTTTTCAACCCACAATAAATAAGTTTATTAACTTTATCAAACCAAACAAACCCGATTACCCGTTCCCGTTATCCTCACTTTACGTCCCTAAAACATCTAACACAAGGGACCTAGTCTAAGGGACTTTCATCGGGGTGACAACACATGCTTCGGGGGTTCCTCAGCAATTCATGTCAAATAAGGCAACCATGTGGGGGATGAAGTACTGCTGGTGAGCACACAGTTCAAATAAACACCTACAGGTTGCGAGGGTGCTAGCGTTCCACTGGACTGTCTAGAATAGTCTGTGGTCGTCATCTATACTCCGCTAGATGACTGGATCATCAATAACATCTATATCGAGGACTCTCATTATTTTATTTTGTCACACAGCAACTATTGCATCTACCCATGTTTTACCCAACACATTTTGTAGATATAAAATACATATACAGTTTAAATCATTTAAAACATGTATAAAATCGTTCATCCAGCATAGATAGCAAGTATACAGATAATATGCACACGTAGCACGTAATTTATATAAAATACTTCATATCTATGTGTAAGATGAAAGTGACTATGCACTCACTTGAAAAGGTGGTGATTCCGAACTCAGACAGCGCTTCGCTTCTTAAAAATAATTTCCTTCGACGAAACCTAGTATTATTACCACTAGAGTTTAGTCTATTATTCGCCGAGACTAATTAATAGTCTAGCTATTATTACTATTATATAAGTGTTAAACAATACTTATATAACCCATAATAAAAGCCCAAGTACTTATTTTAAGTTCCTAATAACGTTACTATAATTAAATAAAAGCTATATTAAAAATAGCGTAGGCGTAGCTCACTTACGGCGGGTTTTATAGAAAACCGGGCTTTGCTTGGAGCAGCGTTCCCGAGCCGAAAATCTCTTCTTCTCGGAGCCGTCGAGCATTCCGGGGCTTCCGCCTCGTGCTAGGGAGGTTCCCTAGGCTTTTCGGGGGGTTTGGGGGGTTAGAGAGAGAAACTTGTGAGAGAAAGAAAGAATGGGAAATGTGTGAAGAAAATGAGGGTGGGAGAAGTTATATTTATAGGGTGAAAAATGGCTGAACTTGGTGCCACATGTCACCATCTAGTGGCAAGACTTGGGGAGAAAGCAATGGCCAAGATTATGCCACATCACCCATTTTCGCACAGCACACTTCCGACTTCTAAAATCCGTAACTTTCACATACGACCTCCGTTTTTGACGTTCTTTATATCCACGCGTAGGTAAAAATAAGATCTACAACTTTCATTTTGACTCCGTCGGCTAATTCGTGACCGATCTTAAATTTAACAGTACGAGGAGATTATACTGTTAAATGTCCGCGTAAAATTCATAACTTCTACATACGGACTCTGTTTTCGTCTGTCTTTTTACCGTTAAGTTCCTATTAATGAGATCTTCAATTCTCATTTAGGTCGCGTAGGCCAAAAACCGCTCGATCTAAAATTCGAGTTTCGGGCTGTGCACTGTTAAGCCAAATCTTAGAAAATTCATAACTTCCTCATACGAAGTCAGATTTGGGCGTTCGTTTTTTGTATGTTCTCGGTTTAACGTATACTACAACTTTTGTTTAGATTTCTAAGGCTAAAAAGTCTTCCATCGTCAATTCACTATTTACGTCTCCCGGTGTCGTGCCGGTTTTGCCGTAAAACTTCGACGGACCATAACTTCTTTGTTATAACTCGGATTTCAACGTTCTTTATATGTACGGAACCCTTGAGACGTATTCTACAAATTGGTTACGATTATTTATTCTAAATAATTTTTTGTCAAAAAGTCGTTTTCGACCCCTATTATCTCTAAATTAACTAGCCCGGATCTACGGGCGTTACAGAACCGCTCAACAAGCCTACAAATTTTGATGTACCAAGAACAAGTATTACCTAAAGGATTCCATGAGAACCAGTTAAGGCAACAAGCGAAACCTCCTCTCTAAAGAGTGAAACTAGTGTTGAAAGACCGAAACCCAAGGCTAATATCCATAAAACTCCAAAGCAGTGGGCAGAGAAGAAACATCAACGTAATAGGAGATTTAAGAAGAATCTCTTTGAAAGGAAGCAGTTTTCGAAGTCCCAAAACCCTAATTATGTTTACTCAGACAAATCTTCACTCTTTACTAAAGAAGCAAAATCAAAGCGAAACTCTTCTCCTGGTACTCACTGCCACTCCTGCAGTCAAGCGAACCGAAAGAGTAGTTTCGGTTCCCAAAATGGAAGCAATCGAAACCAAAAGAGTGGTTTCGGTTCTTCATATTCAGACAGAATGAACCAAAAGCTAGGTTTCGCTCCTAAAACTCATCCCTCTCACTCAAAGCAAAATCCAAAAGTGGATATAAAGGGAAAAGGGAAGCTTGTCTCGGAAGATGAAAAGAAGACAAAGAAAATGTCTGCTAACTTTAGAAAAGAGAACCAAATGTTTGTGAACAAAAAGAACACAATTCCAAAGTCTGAAGTTAATGAAACAAAAGCTACCAAAATCAAATTTTTCACAATTAAAAGAAAAGATGAAACCACCTTAATTAAACGAAGCTTTTTTGTTGATTCTTCTCTTACTATTCCCTGTTCAGTAAAAGGCTCACAAGGACCCAAGAAACTTTGGATTCCTAAATCTGCTTAATTTTTGCAGGTTATTCGTGACGAGCAGTTCGATGATGAATGGTATATTGACAGTGGCTGCTCACGTCACATGACAGGGAGAAGGGAAGAGCTACGGGAGTTTCAGGCTCTGAAGGATGGCGGATGTGTCAAGTATGGAAACAATTCTTTTGGCACAATAAAAGGCTATGGAATGATCACAAATGGAGATTTCTCGATCAGAAAAGTGGCGTATGTAGAAGGCTTACAACATAATCTCATCAGTGTCTCACAACTGGTGGTAGGAACAGGACTGAAGGTTTCGTTTGATGATGAAGGGTCTGAAATAATAGACAAGAAGACCAAGAATGTTCTGCTGAAATCTCAAAAAAAAGGCGAGATGTATCCACTGAACCTTAATCCAATACGAGGGAAGCCATCAATATTCCTACTAATGACAGCACATTCTAACGAAAGTTGGCTATGGCACCGAAGGCTCTCGCACCTCAACTTCAAAGACATCAACAAGCTTGTTCTTGGTGATCATGTGTGAGGACTTCAACTTCTCAAGTTTGACAAAGAACATTTGTGTGTTGCATGTGAAATGAGAAAGAAAAGCAGGAAAAGTTATCCAACTCGTGTTAACACATAGATCATCGAACCGCTTGAGCTCCTACATATTGATCTGTGTGGTCCTTCGGCTATTGAAAGCATCGGTGTAAAAAATATATACTTGTCATCGTTGATGATTTTTCTCGGTTCACCTGGGTTTTCTTTCTTAAACATAAATCAGAAGCAACGCCTAAGCTCAAAACCTTCATAAAGCAAGTAGAGCTTCAGCTGCGAAAGGTGGTTAGAAACATTCGCAGCGACAATGGGGTGGAATTCAAAAACCAAGTGTTTGAAGAATTCCTTGCTAAAAAGGGAGTGTCTCACAATTTCTCTGCTCCCTATACTCCAAAACAAAATGGGGTCGTTGAAATGCGAAACCGATCATTATGTGAAGCAGTCCGAACCATGCTCAGCTTCGCTTCGTTGCCCCTGTATTTCTGGGCTGATGCTATTGCCGCTGCTTGCTACACCCAGAACCGATCTCTACTCAACAAGCGATTCACAATAATTCCTTATGAAATCCTGAACAACCGCAAGCCTAACGTCAAGTTTTTCCATGTGTTCGGTTCGAGATGCTTTATATTCAATTCTAAAGAGAACCGAAACAAGTTTGATGTGAAGGCAGACGAAGGAATTTTTCTTGGGTATTCACTTACTTCAAAAGCATACAGAGTTCTGAATAAACGATCAAAGAAAATCGAAGAAACATATTACGTGTCGTTTGATGATAACTACGTGAAGAAACTCACATCGAGCAAAGAACCAATGTATGAAATCTTTCCTCAAACCGGTCAAGTCTCGATTCCCATTTCCAACTTATTTGAAGAATATGTGAAGCTCTTTGATGAACCAGAGACTGCTATTCTCTCTGAAGCGAAAGCGACTGACAACAAAGTAGATAATCTGAAGAAGGTAATTGACGAAGCTGCTAAAATCATGGAAAGCAAACCTTCCAGTTCCAGTGGATCTCAAGAATCTGAAAAATCTCAAAAGCCAAGTGAATCTTCCCATTCTACTATCCAGGGGGAGAGCGAGAATCCATCAACCACCATACACACTGAACGTCCAATCGAGGGGGAGGATTCTGTACCTGAAGTCGAAACTGTTTCATCATTCGAGGGGGAGAATGTCAATAATGAAAATGATGATACACAGTCATAATTTGAAGAAGACGTAAATGCTGAACTGGATCCCTCCTATGATAAAAATTATCCTCCCCTCACCAAATGGACAAAAGATCATCCAAAAACCCAAATCATTGGTGAATCATCGGAAAGAGTTCTCACACGTTCTCAACTGAAAGCGAAACAAACTGCATTGTTCTCTCAAGTGGAATTTTGCATGTTTAATTCGTTTGTCTCCAAAGTTGAACCAAAGACTATTAACACTGCACTCGATCATTCTGATTGGGTACAGGCAATGCAAGACGAATTCAATGAATTTGAGCGAAACAAAGTATGGAGACTGATTCCTACACCAAAGGATGCATCTGTGGTTGGATTGAAGTGGGTTTTCAGAAACAAGATGGATAAAGAGGGAAATGTAATTCGCAACAAGGCAAGGCTGGTGGTCAAGGGATATTGTCAATAGAAGGGATAGATTACGAAGAAACCTTCGCTCCTGTAGCAAGGCTAGAATCCGTTCGGATCTTTCTGGCATACGCTGCTCACAAAAACTTTGAAGTTTTCCAAATGGATTTCAAGTGTGCATTCTTAAATGGAGAATTAGAATAGACAGTGTACGTAGAGCAACCACCGGGTTTTGTGAACGAAAAGTATCCAGATCACTGCTACATTCTGGACAAGACGGTTTACGGTCTGAAGTAAACTCCTAGAGCATGGTATGAAACACTTACTCGATTTCTAAAAATGTCTAAGTTTAAACAAGGTTCGGTTGACCCAACCTTCTTTCGTAAGAAAGAAGGTGACCACCTTATGATCGTCCAAATTTATGTCGATGATATCATCTTCGGTTCCACGAATCCCAGCCTCACAGCTGAATTCAGGAAGTTGATAGAGACTAAGTTTGAGATGATCTCAATGGGTCCAATTAACTTTTTCCTTGGCTTGAATATTAGACAGGGACCCGAAGGCATTTTTATTAATGAAGAGGCTTACACCAAGACCTTACTAGTCTAGTTTGGAATGATGGGAGAGTCAAAAGTGAAGGTTCCTATGACGTTTGGCACGAAGTTAACACCTTCTCTGGAAAAACCAGCTGTTGACATGACCCTCTATCGCCAAATGATAGGTGGGTTTAATGTATCTAACAGCTAGTCGACCAGACATAATGTTTTCTTTCTGTTATTGTGCCAGGTTTCAAGCTAATCCACGCGAACCTCACATGATAGCTGTGAAAAATATTTTTCGATATCTGAAGCGAACCTTATCTCTCGGTCTGTGGTACCCGACGAAATCAGTATTCTTCATACAAGCATTCTCTGATGTCGATCTAGGTGGATGTGGACTGGACCGAAAGAGCACAACTAGCGGGTGTCAGTTTCTTGATGGCAAACTCGTCAGTTGGCAATCGAAGAACCAAACATGTGTGTCTCTTTCCACGGCCGAAGCCGAATACATAGTCGCAGCGTCTTGTACCTCACAGGTCATATGGATACAAAGTCAACTTATAGACTATGGCCTGAACATGAAGAAAATCCCTTTGTATTGTGACTCTGAAAGCACAATAAGGATATGTCACAATCCAGTGCAACACTCAAAAACGAAACATATAGCACTGAGGTATCATTTCATCAAGGATCACATGGAGGATGGTAATGTGGAAATCCATTTTGTTCGAACCACTGATCAACTAGATGATATCTTTACAATAGCCTTACCGGAAGCAAACTTTAACAAAATTTTACAAGGCTTAGGAATGATGGAAGCTGAGTCAGTTCCGAAACCGCTTCCGCCTCATTAGATTTTATCAAGCGAAATAGAGCGAACGCTCAGTCTATTTCGGCTCCAGAATTTTCAGGAACCGAAATGAACCGAACGCGAAATAGAGCGAACGCTCGGTCTATTTCGGCTCTAGATTTTTCGGGAACCGAAATGGACCGAACGCGAAATAGAGCGAACGCTCGGTCTATTTCGGCTCCTGATTTTTTGGGAACCGAAATGAACCGAACGCTCGGTCTATTTCACTTCACTGCTTTTTGGTGAAGTTTCGATTGTATCTTTTGTATACTTTCTTATCTAATGTTCTTCTTTTCTATTCACAAAAATCCAAAAACATTTTATTTTTCTGTTTTTATTATTTTTCAGAAATTACAAAAATCCAAAAACATTTTATTTTTCTGTTTTTATTATTTTTCAGAAATTACAAAAAATCCAAAAATATTTTATTTTTTGTTTTTATTATTTTTCACAAAAATCCAAAACTAAAAAAATATTTCTATTTGTTTTTAGTTTTAACTCTCCATTCTTACCTAGTTTCAAGAAGTGACACAAAATGATGTTGGGGAAGGTATAACTTTCTTATCTTTGTACTAGCTAGGTGTCCCTAGAAGCATGTTGCTACATGTAGACCGAAGCCTCCAAGACTCTGAGTGAAGCCTTAATGATTCGATAAACACCAATCGTTTCTTCCCAATGAGGCCCCAAAATCACTCCAGTCATGAGCTACCTTACTCTTCTCATATTGAGTCAAAGAGTTGTCTGCTTTGTCATTTTTATATAGCAGAGGTACTTTCGGTTCTTTAACCACCTACTCTCTTCTCCATCTACTTTCGTTTCATAATCGTAACCCTTGAGACTCTCAGCACTTACCACTGAGGTTTATGGTTACACAGCTTCTGTGTTAATGATCTTAGTTTCATTCACCACGTGCTAAGTGCAACCCAATATCCAATACCTTAAATGAATTGATGGTGAACGCTCTAATGTTCAAGCTATTACTTGCTACCTCTAGAAATCTCTTCTTATTTTTGCGTGATCTTTATGAAATTGTGTAACACCAAGACGTTTCTTCCCATAGGATCCAGCTTTGTTTTATTCTTTTTGAGATTTCTGTTATTCACCAAATCACTGCAAAATGAACAAACCTACTTGTTTAATAGGCTACATCGGTCTCACAAGTACTTCATCCACTTTCGGTCTTATGTCGAGCACCAAAGCATGGATTGAAGCTTAACCACCATCACTAGCCTTATAATAATAAGATGCCTTTCAATGCTTCTGAATAAGTATTTGATCGTATTTTCACGGGGAACCACACAAGCACTTTGAAGTCTCTCTTGACTTTGAAGGAAGAGATTCGTGCCCGTAATCCACTGTTTCATGTCTTGTTTGACATCACTGATATCCCACATAAAATTTGCTTTATTTCTTTATCTTTCACACTGACTTGCACGAAAATCTTTATGATTTTTCAAAACACTTGTTCGGTTGCTAATAAGCTATTTTCGGACATATAGCTTCGCTTCTTTATGGTGGAGTCGATTTATTTAAAAGGAAATGGATGAGTCAGCATGAATTCGAAACGATTCAAAATTTGAAAGGAGATAAGGATGGAAAGGCGCGTGAATTTGAAATGGTTCCTAATATCACGCCTGATGACGTCTTCATAGGGAAGCCCAGCTGTCAAATCACGCTTTTTCAGGCGTTGATTCGGGAAAAATCGTGGAATCATTACTCAATATTTTTTCTCTCTCCTGGCGATGGTATATAAAGTTTTCTCACACCTTTTGGGCTACTTTACCAAATCTCCATTCTCTCAAGAAAACACTGGCAAACATCTCCTGTTCATCTTCTTCCTCAAACCTATAACAATGGCTGAATCATCCTCTGTTTACGAACAAACTGCTCAGTCATCTCTTCTGACCATCAAACCTAATCAGAATCTTATCATCGAACTGAATCCATTCGTCTATGATTCATACATGCTTCATGTGGTCGAATGTCTCAAGTATTCCCCGCTGGTGATTGCTCTCACGCAGGTTGAATGTGTTCCACTGTTGATGCTTTCACAGGTCTACTCAACCGCTGACTACGATAAAGCTAAGGAGCGTATTTTCTTTGAGATCGTGAATTAAAAGACGTCGATTTCAAAAGCTAGGTTTGTTTCCTGCTACGGCTTGCTGTCGACGACTCCATGATTAACCTTGATTCCATTACCACCACTCAACTCTTCGCAATGTTCTATGATATGGGGTACACTGAGATTCTCACCATGGTCACAAAGTTCAAGAAATCATGTCTTCCTCCTCAGTGGAACGGTCTATTTACCCTCCTCTCCAAGGGTTTATCGGAGAGGGTTGCAGGTTCTGATGGCGTGAGCAGGGTGTTCATGACCCTTCTTTACGGTATGTACCATGGGGTTAACATGGATTTTGGATCAATCTTATGGTCTCATCTGGTTCAGAGTATAAGCTCTTCTTCAAGGTACTCTGAAATTTCTTGTGCTAGGTTTTGGACTCTCGTTACTCGATGGGCAATGGAAAAGTTTCATGTTCCAACAATGGCGGATTCACTGATGTCATCAATTGCTACGTTCCACACGACGAGGATTCTTGTCTCAGATCCCTCCAAATTTCTCTTCATTGGTTCGATTCCGGAATCTATGTACAGGTGTGTGTCCAATGAAAGCAAGGTTATAACTGAGTACAAGAAGTCCCCCCCCCCCCATAGGGCCAAGGCAGCTTACTCCAGAAATGCAAAGTTCACTAGAAGCAGCCGATAAACCAACGAAAAGAGGGAAGAAGCCTGAAAGAAAAGGGGAAAAGGAAGGTCAATCCTCAAAAGCTTCTACTCCCAAGAAGCGCAAGTCTGAACAAGCAGCCCCTATTGCTCCAAAGAAACGAAAGACCAAGAAGAAAGCTCACAAACCGAAGTCTCCTTCCCCTTCTTCAAGTGACATAGAATATGTTCCATCTGACCCACAGCCAGACCCCGAGTCAACTGAAGACGATGTTTCTCACACCGAAAGTCCGCCTCGAGGTAATTCGCCTCCACGCTCCCTAACTAATGAAGGTAATTGATACTCACCTCCTCCTTCTCCTACACATTCGGTTCCAATTACTATTGCTCCCTTTCCTCTACCCATCTCATCTTCCACTACCACCTCGATTCCAATTCCAACCCCTTTATTCACCGAAGTTACTACCACTACTACTTCTCCAACCGAACCTACTATTCGTGTCCACGTATCTGATACGGGGGCATCTACTTTCGGTTCTGAACCCCCAATTACCTCACAACCTTTATCACCTACTCCTTCCCACGAATCTGAACCTGTCCTTGGTGGAGAAGACATGGAATTCGACTCTGTTTACTTTAGTCCTTATCGAGTACAGAGTGATGATGATGATGATGATGCTCCTGTCACGAAGAAGCATTTAAAGTCTATGAATGACAAGCTCGACCGGATGCTCTCTTCCTCTTCTGGCAGTGCATACTCCGAAGCAGCAATCAAGGTGTTGTTGGCAACCTTTGTCAAAGAGCATGACACTTCCATCTCTAATGCTGTTAAAGCAATTGAAGCCTCCACTTCCACCTGTTAGAAAGCTTCCATTGCAGTCGAAGCCTCCACCAAGGATTGCAAGCAAGCGACCACAAATGTCGAAAAACTAGTTTCTGATGCTCAACTCTTTCTTGATTCTATCCAAGTTGCCACTCAGAAGAATGCTCAAACAGTGAATGCTTCTATTGATAATCTTACGCGTTCACCGGAGGCTGAAAAGAAGCATTTTGAGGAAGCACGCCAAGCAATTCAGACCGCCAACACTGAGCTTCACACTTCAGTTGATGCACGTCTCACTCAACTTGAAGCTGAACTTGATGTCGAAAACAGGATTATGGATGAGCTGGATAAGCGAACTTCTCAGCTTAAAATTCAGAATCTGAAGCTCAAGGCTGCGACCAAGGAAATTGACAAATTAAAGTTTGAGTGTGCAGTGGTTAAAAGCTCTGTTGGTGATGTACACTCCATTCTTTTACATCTTTTGGAAGCTCATGATTCGGTCCTTACCATCTCCATTAGACGCCACTTAGCTGAGAAATTGAGACCTGCTCTCAATATTCAAAGCAGGATTGAGGGTGTTCCGGAGCCCGTTGTTCCTCCGAAACAAGGGGAGAAAATGTTACTCAGGGCCAGGGTCAATATCAGCCACCTCCAAAAAGTAAACCTATCACCCAACCGAAAGTCACTGCTGAGTTGAAGGGTAATGAAGCTTCGGGCAGTATGAAGGACAAACGAAAGAAAAAGATTGGTGATGATGATGAGGTTGAAATCGATGACGAGACAGATACAGGAAAAAAAGCTTCTAAAACCGAAAGCCTCAAAGTTAAGCCTGATGATCGAGAGATTCAGGCAAAGGTTCGAAAAGCGAAGGAAATGTTTGATAAACAGAGGAAAGCGAACGAAGTCTTAGAATAGAGGAAATCTGTGTTTCCTCTGTGGACAATGGAAAGACTTTTGAAAGAGGCGATTGACTCTCCAAGCACACACTGGCTTGAACCAGTCCTTTCCTTCGGTCTTGAAAATTCCAAGGATGATCAGTTTGATATGACCATCACTCGAAAAGCATTCGTATTTCATTGTTTTGATTCGACTGTACCTATCCCTTCTCCAGATCCAAAGGTTGATCGAGACTTGCTCGAATTTTATCTTTCTTTCTCTCAACCGCAATAACTCACTTGGAGTAATCATAAAATCACAACTGTGAAGGTATTGAAACCAACTTCGGCAGGGAAGTTTGTGAATGTCAAATTCAAGGTAACACGAGGATCAAGCGGTTCGGTTAATGAGATCTCTCTTGCTGATCTGTCGAACTTAAATCCCCATGATTGGATTCTTTTGAACAACATTTTCCTGACCAATCAACAAGAATACGAGCCTATTATTGATCATATCAAGCGGATGCTAGTCTGCTATATTTTTGAAGTGGCAAAAATGGATCAGGAGATCGCTTATGCAATCAGGAAGAAGCCGATTATAAAGCCAATCGGGAAAGCAAGTGATATGTCGGTGATGATTAAAGGCAAAATTGATCCACAATTTTACACCGTTATGTTCACAAGGGGCGAAGGTCAAAGATGTTTGTTCGATCTAGCTGATAAGCACTTGTTCTCCACTGCATTCTTAGAGCACATTCTTGAAATTATAAATAGGTGTGACCAGAACAGTGTTGCAGATAAAAAGTTGTTTACAGACATGCTTCGGTGGTATATTCACTTTCGTCAAACTCTTCTTGCTATTATACTGAATCTGTTGAAGACCGTGAGATCATCTGCTCCTACTCAACCGAAGTAGTTTCTCGCCTCAACTGGCGTAAAGGGGGAGATTGATGGGTTTAAAAGGTTGTGCCATTGGGCCTTAGTAGTTCGGTACATTATGTACTCTCGGTTTGGGCCTGTCCAACCGTGCTTATCTTTCTAGGATTTAGTATATAAGGTGCATGCATGCATCCTTGTCATTAACGCTTTGATAATTATCTCATTGATTGTACTATAAACCCTACCACACCTCTACAGAGGAAGTTCTTAGTCGAGATCTTCTGAGGTGTGACTATATTTAATCATTCGACATAAGGATTGATTCATTGAGTGTTTCAGTATTTGTCATTCTTATTGATTTACCTGTTAAAGATCTAATCGATCTAAAGGGTTATAATCCCCTCAGAATCATTCTGCATTGATCTGATTTTCTCAAGTTTCAAAAGTATTTTGAATCTCGTTGTAGATTCAAAAGTTTCCGCACTTTTGATTCTGACTTATTAGATCTTCAGTAGTGATTCGATTATGCGATTAGATTGTTTAATCGAGTGTTCGATTTCTGTTTTCTGGTTGATTCATCCATTAATTTTCAAAATTCTTGAAGCTTTTCTCAAAAACCTTCTGTACAATAATGGCGAACTTTAACATGAACACCATGACATCTTATTCTCATCTCCTTGGATCATCAACGAAGATTCCTATGTTGATTCCTGAGTTCTACGATCAATGGGTTGATCGTATGGAGGACTACTTAAATGGAATCGATGAGGAACTCTGGAAATGCATCACTGATGATGTTCATCCTCCTTCTATTCGAAGTGTTGGAACTTCTGCTACAAATCCAAAGGTTAATGATCAAACTGAAAGGTTGCTGAAAAATGAAAAGAGATGTACGTGAGAACTCCGTGGTGCTCTTCCACCAGTCGTATACAATAATGTTCGTAGTTGCAAAACCTCAAAGGAGATCTGGACTACTTTGAAGGAGAAGTATCAGGGCAATGAGAAAACAAAAATCAGTTCAGTCAAGCATTGTCTGTTGGAGTTACGAGAGTTTAAGCAGAAAGAAGGAGAATCCATTGAATTGTACTATGATCATCTGTATGAACTCATATACAAGTGCAATAGATATGGGATCACAAGGTCAACAATGGAGTTCAATCTCACATTTATTATGGGGATACGCAAAGAGTGGCGAAATGTTAGTCTGATGGTGAAGACACAACAAATTTTTGACTATTTTTCACTAAATGATCTCTACAACGTGTTGAAAGCACATGAATCAAAAGTGAATGAAATAGCTGAAGAAACAAGGATCAGTCTGGGTGGTCCGCTTGCACTTGTGTCGAAGGTTTCTGGAAGAGAGAATGAGAAAGAAGTGGTTGAGAAGGAGAAATTTGATGACGAAGGTCTGATCGTCAACTCTGATGACGAAGCTGTAGCTTTTTATTCAAATAATCGAGTGAAGAAGTTTTACAAAAAGCCTTTTAATGCAAATTCAAGAGCAGGTGAAGCTAAAGGAAGTTTTTCTGGGAAGGTTAATGAGGAAAAGAAGATTGAAAAGAAAGAAGTACACAATGAAGAGTCGAAGGTGGAGGAAAAGCTCAAATGGGACTTTGGATTTGACTGTCACTATTGCAACGGAGCAAATCACATGGCAAATGATTGCATGTTGCGAAAGAAGGACGAAAAGAAAAATAGGGTTAAGGTTGAAGCTTATTATTCTGAGAGGTTAGAGGGAGTGATAGCAAGGACAAAAGAAGTATCTCTTGTTGCGAAAGGGGAAGATGATGAAGAGGGAACATATCAGATATGGTCATCAGGCTCCGATGATGAAGAAATGTGAAATCCTTCGCATGGGGCCATGTTCGCAAGATATGAGGAAAAGGAGGAAGGGAAAGTTACTGGAAAGTGTTTCGTTTTGACATTTACTCATAAATCCCCAATGACATCTCAGGTACGTTCTCTTTTACAATCCTTTAACATTCCTTTCAATGCATATAATTCGATTTTATCTAAGTTTGATGATGCAATTACTTTTGTTAATGATCTGCTTAACTCTGCTAGTAATGATGCTAAAAAGTCTAGTACTCAACTGCTAGATACACAAAGGATCTTGGAGTCAAAGAAAGCAAAAATAGATCATTTAGAATTACAAATTATAAACATAATGTGTGATAGGGATAGCTTGAGTTCAGACAATAAGATTTTGTTGAAACAAAGAAACATTTATTGTAACTCAGCAAAAAGATTATATGGTAAATTGACTGAATTGCATCATTCATCTGACATTAGCAAAGAACAACATAGGAAGCTTCTACCCTTTTTAGCTTTCGAAAGGGAGAAAATAAATTCAACTTCTTATGACTGTGAGATGACAATTTATGAGTTTGATAAGGTTCCTGATAATAGATATCCATATGGAATTGTGAAAATTTATGAATATCTAAATGCAAATGATCTTGTTGATATTGTTAATCAGACCTTAAACAAAGATGAACAAATCAAAATTTTGAAAAGAACTGAGAATTCGACATCTGACTCTCAAAACAATTTTGTTGATATTAAAGATTATTCTGATAATATCAGTGAAATTGAAGAAGAGGAAGTTGTTGACTGTTCTCAATTGGTTGTCATTAATGTCAAATCTTTAGCTAAGGGTAAAGAAAAATATTGTGATTCTTCGGTTAAAGTTGACAAAGACCAACCCTCTACTTCGAAAGTTCATGATCCTGACTATGTGACTGTCGAAGATAGTCAAACAGATAGTGATGATGATGAAGAAGTTTCGAATGAAACAACCATTTCCCGAGTTGTTGTTGATCAGGTTTTCGAAGAAACAGATAAATTTGACAAATTCTTGAAAGAAAAGGGTTCTCATTATCTTGAACCAAATTATGTTTTATATCCAAATTTCAAGTGCACTAATGATGTCAATTTTCCAAATCAAGTATTTGTCACAACTTGAAATGGAGAAAAGGTTAAACCTGAAGTTAACAAAATTGTTGAAGAGGATAATAAGAAAGCTTCGAAGGAAGGATTTTTCTCAAATTAAAGCACTGTTGCAAATAATCTCAATAAAAATTCGTCAACTTTTCAACGATAAAAACCAAGTAGAACATGGTTCATTAAAACTGAAAAATCAAAAGTTGAACAACTATCAAATATCAATGTTTTTGAAAAATCAAATCAAAAAGCTCAAAGTTTCAAAGAAGATATTCTAAAATTGTCTAAAGAAAATGGAATTTCGATGAACAAAGCTCGAAAGAAAGCTTATTGGCAGAATTTTGAAACTAAAAAGAAACAACGAAATTCAACAAAAATGTTTGAAAAGAAAAAGACTGAAGATGTTAAGACAAAATCTCAAAGTTCATTTGACGTTCAAAACAAACCGATTTCCAAACCCGCTCAATCTCAAAAAGATTTTTCAAAAACCAGAGCAAAAGTTTCGAATGAAAATAAAAAATCATATGTTAAAACTTCTTATCGTGAGAATTATGTAAAACACCAACAATCAAAGAATTTTGATCGTAATTTTCAAAACAAAAGGTTTTCACAAAACAATTTTCAAAGAAGTGGTTTTCAATCAGATTTACAAAACAATTATCATTATGTTCCGAATCAATATCAATTTTTGAATACACAAAAATATTTTACAAGAACAAATGTGGATTATCAAAATCGTTTTCAAAATCGATATCAACTTCATGATTTCACAAGATTACCAACAAGAAATTTTGTTATGATGAACGTTCAAGGGAGACGAAATGAACCTTTTAAGCCAAAACAACCTCATTTTCCAAACCCACCTTCTAAACAACCAGTCAAAGCTTCATTTGTCAAAGGAAAAACAAATGTGAAGAATATCAATCATTGGCTGGAAGGAAAGGGAAAAAATTTCAATCAGCAAAATTATCTCAAGAACAAATCAAGGTTCCTTATGAGAAGTATCTAAATGAATCATCAAATGAAAGTTCATCAGCAAAAGAGTCGAATCCTCCTATTCAAAAGTGGCGAGCAATTCCAATAGAAAAGTTCAGTGAGAAACGAACTCAGAAGAAAGAGGCGAAAGTTAATGTGGACTCTAAACCTTCGAATGACTACATTTCTGTACCCTTATCTATCGAAGTGGACTTAATTAATAGCTTAAAGTCAAAAGTTCGAAATTGGATTTTAGGGTCTTCATTTCATCATGCAGTTTGTTCTAATAATCAAGGACCCAAACAGTCTTGGGGACCTAAATTCTTTCACTGATTGCAGGTTTTAAGTGACAAGCAATATGATGACAAATGGTACATAGATAGTGGTTGCTCTCGTCACATGACTGGAAGGAAGAAAAACTTGCGCGACTATCGAAGTTTAGAGAATGTTGGAGTGGTGAAATTTGGAAATAATCACAAATGTTATGTCAAAGGTTATGGTAAAGTTACAAATGGCAAGTTTATTGTGAACAGGGTTGCATATGTCGAAGGTCTTCAACACAACTTGATAAGTGTTTCGCAATTAGTTGTGGGCACTGGGAATCAGGTTGTTTTCAATGAAGAAGGAAGTATGATTTCGAACGTTGACACAAAAGAAGTATTGTTGAAATCAAAACGAAAAGGCGATATGTTCACTCTCCACATTAAACCCATTATTGGTGTTCCCTCGGCGTGTCTCCTTTCGAAAGCTTCATCTGACATAAGTTCGTTATGGCATCGAAGACTCTCTCACTTGAATTTCAAGAATTTGAATAAATTGGTGGTAAAAGATCTTGTTCGTGGTTTGCCAATATTAAAATTTGATAATGATACTTTATGTGCAGCTTGTGAACAAGGGAAACAACATAGACAACATCATCAGATTGTGATTGATTCGAAGATTGTTGAACCCTTGGAACTTCTTCATATTGATCTTTGTGGACCTTCGATTGTTGAAACACTCAACAAGAAGGGGTACATTTTGGTTATAGTTGATGATTTTTCCAGGTTTACATGGGTGTATTTTCTTCGATTAAATTCAGAAATAACTCAAATAATGATTGATTTCATCAAGCACATAGAAGTGAGTTTGAAGAAAAAGGTTCGCAGAATTAAGAGTGACAATGGCTCAGAGTTCAAGAACAATGTTCTGGATTCATTCTTAACTGACAAAGGAATTTCGCATAATTTTTCTTGTCCTTACACACCACAGTAAAATGGTGTTGTCGAAAGGAGAAATCGCTCTCTTTGTGAAGCAACGAGGACAATGCTCACATATATGAATCTTCCACAATATTTTGGGCTGAAGCAGTCTCGACAGCTTGTTTCAATAAAAATCGATCTTTCATTCATCGACATTTTAACATCACTCCTTATGAAATCATTAACAATAGGAAACCAAATGTTAAATTTTTCCATGTTTTGGTTGCAGGTGCTTCATTATGAATCTTAAGGATAACCTTTCGAAATTCCAGTCAATGGCTGATGAAGGAATATTCTTGGGTTATTCTCATAATTCAGTGGCATACAGGGTGTTAAACAAGTGAACCATAAAAATCGAAGAAACATTTAATCTTACATTTGATGATTACTATGTCAAAAGAGTCGAAAAATGTTTTGAACAAAAACCAATCATTAATGAATCAAATGATGAAACTGAAAGTTTAAATTCATTAGATTTTAATTATGATTTAATTTTTGGTGTTCTTGATAGAGCTATTGATGCAGATTTTCATGCTATTGACAATCGCATATCTGAAGCATCAAAACATTCAGCATCAAAACATTCCAATGTTTCGAATGTTACACAAGATTTTGTTGATTTAAATTCGTCAACAAATTATCCAATTCATATCGAAAGTATGCATGTATTACCCAATGATCAAGTGGAGGGGGAGCACTTGAGTTCGTCAAATGAAGTTGAGGGGGAGCAAACTTTCAAAGAAGTGAAAAATCAAGAAATTGCAAATGTTGAGGGGGAGCAACATATTATTGATCCAATGGTTGAGGGGGAGCAACATGGATCTTTGCCAAATATTTCAAATGATTCACATGAAAATTTTCATGATATGACTGATAATTTGCCGAACGCAGGTGAAGGATCAGAAAATTACGAAATGTTCGAAGATGCACCATTGGATTTTGATCCTGCATATCCTCCGATGGATGGATGGACTCGAAGTCATCCAAGAGAACAAATTCTTGGTGATCCACATGCCGGGGTATTGACTAGAGCTCAAATTCGTGCAAAGAATGAGGTACTCAATGCTCATCAAGAATTTTGTATGTTCAATGTGTTTATTTCAAAAATTAAACCAAAATTAGTAAAGATTACTATGGAAGATCATGATTGGATTGTTTCGATGCAATCTGAATTGGCTTAATTTGAACGAAACAAGGTTTGGAGGCTTGTTCCGAAACCACAAGACAATTCAATCATAGGTCTTAAATGGATTTTCAAAAATAAAATTGATAAAGAAGGTAATATTGTGAGAAATAAGGCTAGGCTAGTTGTTAAAGGATATTCACAACAAGAAGGTATAGATTATGAAGAAACCATCGCCCCTGTCGCAAGACTCGAGGTTGTCCGAATCTTTTTAGCCGATGCAACACATAAGGATTTTGATGTATATTAAATGGATGTTAAGTGTGCATTTCTCAATGGTGAGCTCGAAGATACGGTTTATATTGAGCAACCCCTAGGTTTTGTAAGTACTCAAAATCATGATCATTGCTATGTTTTAGAAAAATTTGTTTATAGACTTAAACAAGCACCACGTGCCTGGTATGCTACTCTTAGAAATTTCTTAAATAATCAAAATTTAAACAAGGATCTATTGATCCCACTCTCTTTCGAATGAAAGTTGGGAATCATCTTATGCTTGTTTAAATTTATGTTGATGATATTATTTTTGGTCTACTGACCCAAATTTGTCAAAAGAGTTTGAAAATATGATGAAGATTCAATTTGAGAAGAGCATGATAGGAAAGATCAAAATTTTCTTGGGATTAAATATCCGTCAAAGTGGAGAAGGTATTTTCATTAATCAGGAAAAATACATTCGCAATCTACTTGAAAAGTTTGGAATGACGAATAGCTCAACGTTGCGAGTATCGATGGCAGTCGGCACATGACTTGGTCCTTCGATGGATAAGCCAATTGTTGACCTCACATTGTATCGAAGCATGATAGGTTCGTTACTTTTACCTAACGGCAAGTCGACCTGATATTATGTTTGTTGTATGCAAATGTGCTAGGTACCAATCGAATCCCGAAGAATCTCATCTTACAGCTGTCAAGATTATTTTTCGTTATCTCAAAGGCACAGTTTCGTTGGGCTTGTGGTATCCTTCGCAAACAGGATTTTTCATTCAAGCGTTTTCGGATGCTGAATTGGGTGGTTGTCAACTTGATCGAATAAGCACGAGTGGCGGATGTCAACTGTTGGATGGGAAGCTTGTGAGATGGAAATCTAAGAAACAAACTTGTGTTTCGATTTCCATAGCAGAAGCAGAATATGTTGCTGCTGCAGCTTTCACTTCTCAAATCATTTGGATTCAAAGTCAACTGCGTGATTATGCAATGTAGATGAAGAAAATTATGTTGTATTGTGACTCACAAAGTGCTATTCATATATGCCATAATCATGTGCAACATTCGAAGACCAAACACATAGCACTTCGTTATCATTTTATCAAAGACCATGTTGAAGATGGCAACATTGAAGTTCATTTTGTAAAAACCACTTATCAGCTTGCTGATATTTTTACAAAACCATTGGATGAAAAGAGTTTTCTACGAAAATTTTCAGGCTTAGGCATGTTAGATGCAATTGTTGTTCCAGGTCTGAATTCGCTATAAAGTCTAGTTTTGTCGAAACCTCGCTGATCCATTCAGAGGTTACTATTCATAGTCAATGCTTCGACATGCTTCGTTTTCGACATTAGAAAAATCTTCGCTATTTCATAATCATTGTAATATCGATACTTTTTTTCGATTCTTTATTTTTGCTAGTCTAATATCTTTTTCGCTATGGAAGATCCTGATTGGATTGTTTCGATGCAATCTAAATTGGCTGAATTTGAACGAAAAAAGGTTTGGAGGCTTGTTCCGAAACCACAAGATACTTCAATCATAGGTCTTAAATGGATTTTCAAAAATAAAACTGATAAAGAAGGTAATATTGTGAGAAATAAGGCTAGGCTAGTTGTTAAAGGATATTCACAACAAGAAGGTATAGATTATGAAGAAACCATCGCCCCTCTCGCAAGACTCGAGGCTGTTCGAATCTTTTTATCTTATGCAGCACATAAGGATTTTGATGTATATCAAATGGATGTTAAGTGTGCATTTCTCAATGGTGTGCTCGAAGAAATGATGTATGTTGAGCAACCCCCAGGTTTTGTAAGTACTCAATATCCTGATCATTGCTATGTTTTAGACAAAGCTGTTTATGGACTTAAACAAACACCACGTGCCTGGTACGCTACTCTTACAAATTTCTTAAAATCATCAAAATTTAAACAAGGATCTGTTGATCCCACTCTCTTTCGAAAGAAAGTTGAGAATCATCTTATGCTTGTTCAAATTTATGTTGATGATATTATTTTTGGTTCTACTGGCCCAAATTTGTCAAAAGAGTTTGAAAATATGATGAAGATTCAATTTGAGATGAGCATGATGGGAGAGATCAACAATTTCTTGGGATTAAATATTCGTCAAAGTACAGAAGGTATTTTCATTAATCTGGAAAAATACACTCGTAATCTACTTGAAAAGTTTGGAATGACGAATAGCTCAAAGTTACGAGTACTGATGGTAGTCGGAACAAGACTTGGTCCTTCGATGGATAAGCCAGTTGTTGACCTCACATTGTATCGAAGTATGATAGGTTCGTTACTTTACCTAATGGCAAGTCGACCTGATATTATGTTTGATGTATGTAATTGTGATAGGTACCAATCGAATCCCAGAGAACCTCATCTTACAGCTGTCAAGAATATTTTTCGCTATCTCAAAGGCACAGTTTCATTGGGCTTGTGGTATCCTTCGTGTAAGGGTCGAAGTTTTGTTGTAATATGTCGAAGTCTGTTATATTATTTTACAAGGCATTTTGTATCGAAGCTTAGTGTTTTAGTCCTTGTAATTTTTTGTATGCTTTCACGTCTCCTATAAATAGGGACTTTACTTAGAGTTAGATAAGAGTCTGAGAACAACTTGTCTACTTTCTCTTTGTAAGAACTGAAAGCATAATACGAGCTGAAAACCAGATTATATTTACTCTTTTTGTTCATTTGATCATTTCTCTGTTACATTCTCGATTCATCACTTCATCAATTGGTATCAGAGCAGGAATCATAATCTGCGATCTGATTTTACTCTGATTCAAAAGGTTTTTGAATCAATTTATGGTTCAAAAAGTTTCCGTGCCTTTTGAAGTGAAAAGTGTTCTTGATCTTCAGTTGTGATTCGATTCTGCAACTGATTTGTTGAATCGAGTGTTCTAATTGATTTTTCTGTTCAATTCAGAAATTTGCTTTCAAATTCTTTTTGATTTCTCATAAAATTTCATCCGTACATCAATGGCAAACTTCAACTTAAAATCAATGACTTCATACTCTAATCTGCTAGGATCTTCAACTAAGATTCCTATGCTCATTCTGGAATACTATGATCAGTGGTCTGATCGTATGCAAGACTACTTGAATGGACTCGATGAAGAGCTTTGGTCATGTATCTCTGGGAATGTTACTCTTCCGACAAATCTTCAACCGATTAGATCTTCATCTGGTACTACGAGTGTTGATGCTCAAACTGATCGAATGAAGAAACTTGAAAAACGATGTATAAGGGAGTTACGCAGTGCATTGCATCCAGTTGTGTATAACTATGTCAGAAGTTGTACAACTGCAAAAGAAATCTGGAATAATCTCAAAGAAAAGTTTCAAGGAAGCGAGAAGACGAAAATTAATTCGGTTAAGCACTGTTTGATTGAATTAAAAGATTTTAAGCAAAAAGATGGTGAGTCAATTGAATGTTACTATGATAGGCTGAATGAGTTGATCTATAAATGTTATCGTCATGGCATTACAAGGACGACAATGGAATTCAATTTGACGTTCATCATGGGTCTACGAAAAGAATGGAGGAATGTTACTTTAATGGTGAAGACACAACAGAGTTTCGACACATCATCATTGAATGATTTGTATAATCTGCTAAAGACTCACGAAGGCGAGGTAAATGAGATGGCTGAAGAATCGAAATTAAGCTTAGGTGGACCATTAGCTTTAGTTTCGAAAGTTTCAGAAAAGGAACAGGTTGAAGCAGAGAATTCTGATGAAGAAGGGTTTATTGTTAATTCGGATGATGAGGCTGTTGCTTTTTATTCAAATAACAAAGTCAAGAAATTTTTCAAGAAACCATTCAATTCAAAGTCAAAAAATGTTGATGTGAAAGGAAGATTTATGTCGAAGGCTGGAGGAGAAGAGAAGAAGAAGAGTGAGAAAAAGGAAGTAGAGAAAGAAGAGACAAAATTTGAGAAGAAGATTAAAGGTGATTCAGGAATTGATTGTCATTATTGCCAAGGAGCCAATCATATGGCAAGTGATTGTCAACTTCGTAAAAAGGATGAGAAGAAAAACAAGGTGAAGGACGAAGCCTATTACGTTGAGAGGTTGGAAGAAGTAAGGGCAAAGGCGAAAGGAATGTCACTGGTAGCAAAGGGAGAGGTTGATGATGAGAATGAAGGAACTTATCAGATATGGTCTTCGGGATCGGATGACGAAGAAATGCGTAATCCTACGCATGGAGCCATGTTTGCAAAATTTGAGGATGAATCTGACGAAGCCGTGATAGGTCGTTGCTTCATGACTAAAAGTTATGACAAATCACCAATGACCACCAAGGTACGTTCTATTCTTCAATCTTTTAATATTCCTTTGAGTGCATATGATTCTGAATTAATTGCTTTTGATGATACTATTGCTTATTTCGATGCTTTGGTTATCTCTGCTAGCAACGAGGCTAAGAAAGTTAGATGCCAAGAAAATAAGAATTGAGAGTTTAGAATTGCAGATTACAAATATCATGTGTGATAGGGATTCGTTAAGTAGTGATGTTAAAATATTGTTAGCTCAAAGAAATATATATTGTAATTCTGCAAAGTGTTATATGCAAAATTGACTGTTTTGCATCATTCGTCTGATATTAGAAAAGAACAACATAGGAAGTTATTGCCTTTTCTAGCATTCGAAAGAGAGAAAATTGATAGCTTGTCTTATGATTGTGATAAAACCATAGCAGAATTCGATAAAGTGCCTGATAATCGATTTGCTTATGGTATTGTTAAGATAGATGAATATTTGAATGCTGATGAACTTGTTGACATTGTGAATGATACCTTAACCAAAAATGAACAAATCAAAATTTTGAAAAGAACTGAGAATTCGAAACTTGACTCTCAATCTAATTCCGGTGATGTCGATGATAATTCTGATAGTTTTAGCGAAATCAGTGAAATTGAGGAAGAGGAAAGTGTCGATTGTTCACAGTTGTCTGTCATTAATGTAACATCTAAGTCTAAAGTAAAAGAAAAATGTAATGATTCGTTGGTTAAGGTTGCCACTGACAAACCCTCAACTTCGAAAGGTTTTGATTTCGAAAATGTGAGTGTCAGAGATAGTCAAACGGATAGTAGTGATGATGAGGATGAAGAACAAGTTTCGAACAAGTCTAAGCCAGAAAAGCCTGTTTCAAACGAAACAACCATTCCACGAATTGTTGTTGATCAAGTGTGTGGAGACACTGAAAATTTCGACAAAGTTTTGTCTAAAAAGGAGCTCATTATTTGGAAACAAATCAAGTGGTGTATCCAAATTTTAAGTGGACAGATGATGTTGAATTTCCAAATCAAGTGTTTGTCACTACTGGAAATGTTGAAAACATCAAACCAGAGTTCACCAAAATGGTCGAAGATGACAACAAGAAAACATCAGACGAAGGATTCTTTTCAAATCAAAGCACTGTCGAAAATACTCTAACAAAGAATTCGAATGTTTTTCAAAGACAAAAACCACAACGAAAATAAATAGAAAAACAAGCAAATGCAAAAAAAATGTTTGAAACAAGAATCTAAAGAAATAAATGAGAATTTGAAACTTAATTCAAACGAATTTAAGGTTCGTGTTGAAAATTTTTCGAAGGAACATGGAATTTCGAAAAGACAGGCAAGAAATTTTTTTTTTGGCAAATTGTGTCTAATGAAAAGGAATCAAAAACACCTACCAAGAAAATGTTTGAAAATGAGTTGTCCAAACTTGTGCCAAATAAGTTTTCAAAACTTTCGGATAAAAAGGAAAATCCCGCTCAACCAATTTCGTCTGATTCTCAAAATGATTCTGTGCAGTTTTCAAAAACAAAAACTTTTACAACAAATGATAAACAACATAATTTTCATAGCCAACCAAAGTTTTCAAAGCCAACAAACAATCCAAATTGATTTTCTTCAAATACAGCAAGTCGACATTTCGATAATTCTCGTTGATTTAAAAATATTCGAAAATTTAAAAATGTTCGAAAATTTGAAAATGTTCGAAAATTTGAAAATGTTCGAAAATTTGAGAACGTTAGAAAATTTGAGAATATTTGAAAATCAGAGGATGTTAGAAAATTTGAGAATGTTCGAAAATTTGAGGATGATCGAAAATCTGAAAATGTTCGAAAGTTTGAAAACCATCAAACAGTTGTGTATGATAAATCCTCAAAAACTGCAAAGTTTATACCTCAAGAATCAAATTTTCCAAATCCTTCTGGAAAGAAGAATTCGAAAGTGCCATACACAAAGGGTTCGTCAAATGTGAATAATATCGATCATTGGCTTGAAGGACAAGGGAATATGTTTCAATCTCGTAAGTATTCCCAACATCAAATTCGTGAAGCATATGAGAAATATTTGAATGATTCTTCAAACGTAAGTTCCTCTTCCAAAGAATCAAATATTCCTGTGAAAACATGGAAACCAGTTTCGAAAGATAAACCAATTGCAAAACAAACTGAGAACAAAAGGCGAATGTCAGTGACAAATTTAAATCTTCGAAAACTTATGTTTCTGCTCCTTTACCTAATGATGTCGACTTAATTGACACTTTCAAATCAAAAGTTTGTAATTGGGTTTTAGGTTCTTCATTTCACTCGGTTTTCAAAGCTAATAACTAAGGACCCAAACAGCCTTGGGTACCTAAATTCTTTCATTAATTGCATGTTCTATGTGACGAGCATATGATAATAAATGGTACATTGATAGTGGTTGCTCTCGTCACATGACTGGCAAGAAGGAGAATTTACGTGATTATCGAAGTTTGGAGAATGTAGGAGTAGTCAAGTTTGGAAACAATCACAAGTGTCAGGTGAAAGGATATGGTAAAGTCACAAATGGGAAGTTCACTGTTAAGAGAGTTGCATATGTCGAAGGTCTTCAACATAACTTGATAAGTGTTTCACAACTTGTTGTGGGCACTGGCAATCAAGTGGTGTTTAACGAAGCAGGCAACATCATTTCGAATGTTGAAACTAACGAAGTTTTGCTCAAATCCCAACGACATGGTGACATGTTTACTATCAAACCAATCATCTGCAAACCCTCAGTGTGTTTACTTTCAAAAGCTACATCTGATGTTAGCTGGCTATGGCATCGACGTTTATCACATTTAAATTTTTGAAATTTGAATAAGTTGATGATTGATGATCTTGTTCGAGGTTTACCTGTACTAAAGTTTGATAATGATACTTTGTGTGCAGCTTGTGAACAAGGAAAACAGCATCGCAAAGGACATCCAATTGTCATAGATTCGAAAATTGTTGAACCATTGGAACTTCTTCATATTGACCTTTGTGGACCATCAACTGTTGAAACTCTCAACAAGAAACGGTACATTTTGGTTATAGTTGATGATTTTTCACGATTTACTTGGGTGTATTTTCTCAGGTTAAAATCTGAAGTTGCTCAAACAATGATCGAATTTATCAAGAAAATTGAGTTGAGTCTAAAGAAAAAAGTTCGAAAAATCAAAAGTGATAATGGGTCAGAGTTTAAAAACAATGTTCTAGATTCGTTCTTAACTGACAAAGGAATTTCGCATAATTTCTCCTCACCATATACACCTCAACAAAATGGTGTAGTTGAAAGGAGGAATAGGTCACTTTGCGAAGCAGCAAGAACTATGTTGACATATGCGAATCTTCTTCAATATCTATGGGCAGAAGCAGTTTCAACAGCATGTTTCACTCAGAATCGATCTTTCATTCATCGTCGTTTCAATATAACTCCGTATGAAATCATCAATAACCGAAAACCTAATGTCAAATTCTTTCATTTTTTTGATTGCATGTGTTTTATAATGAATCTCAAATATAATCTTTCGGAATTTCAAGCTAAGGCTGATGAAGGAATATTTTTGGGATATTCGACAAATTCGGTTGCATACAGAGTGTTAAATAAACGAACTCGTAAAGTAGAAGAAACGTTTAATCTATCTTTTGATGATTACTTCGTGAAACAAGTTGAAAAACAGTTTGAACAAAAACCAATTCTTAATGAATCAACTGATGAAACTAAAGAATCTAATTCATCTGACTTTGATTATGATTTAATTTTTGGTGTTCCAGACAGGGCTGTTGATGCTGAAGTACATGCTACTGATAATCAAACTACTGAATCTTCGAAACATACTGATGATTCGTAAATCACATCAGATTCGACTGCTAATGGCGAAAGTATGCTAGATGCTCAAGTGGAGGGGGAGCACTTGAATATACCTTCAATTGTTGAGGGGGAGAATCCTTTCGAGGGGGAGAAGAGTAGTATGAATGATGGTTTCGAGGGGGAGCATCAAAATGATAATTATGTTCAGGGGGAGCATAATGATACTGAAACCATAAATTTTGTTGAAAATGATGAATTCCATGAACTAAATGATAATTTTCTGTTGCATGATCCGAAAATGGAGAGATGTACGAAGATGCACCTTTAGACTTTGATCCAGCATATCCACCATTCGAAAAGTGGACAAGCAATCATCCGAAAGAGCAAGTCATTGGAAATCCACATGATGGAGTTTTGACAAGAGCTCAAATTCGTGTAAAGAATGAGGTACTGAATGCTCGACAAGAATTTTGCATGTTTAATGTTTTCATCTCGAAAATTGAACCAAATACTGTTAAGTATGCAATCGAACACTTTGATTGGGTTGTTGCAATGCAATCTGAACTGGCTGAGTTCGAGAGAAACAAGGTTTGGAGGTTAATTCCTAAACCTGAAAATGTTTCGATTGTCGGATTAAAATGGATTTTCAAAAATAAAACCGATAATGATGGAAATATAGTTCGAAATAAAGCACGGTTAGTTGTTAAAGGATATTCGCAACAAGAAGGTATAGATTATAAAGAAACTTTTGCCCCTGTCGCAAGCCTCGAGGCTGTTTGAATATTCTTGGCTTATGCAGCTCACAAAGACTTTGATGTCTATCAAATAGATGTGAAGTGTGAGTTTTTGAATGGAGAGCTGAAAGAAACTGTGTATGTGGAACAACCCCCAGTTTTCGTGAATAAAGAATATCCTAATCATGTGTATATTTTAGATAAAGCAGTATATGGATTAAAACAAGCACCACGAGCATGGTATGCAACTCTAACCAGTTTCTTAAAACAATCGAAATTTAAACAAGAATCAGTTGACCCCACATTATTTCGAAAGAAAGTTGGGAATCATCTAATGTTTGTTCAAATTTATGTCGATGATATTATTTTTGGCTCGACTGACCCTGCTTTTTCTAGTGAATTCGAAAATTTGATGAAAAGCCAATTCGATATGAGCATGATGGGTAAAATCAATAATTTTCTGGGTTTAAACATTCATCAAAGCAGAGAAGGAATTTTCATCAATCAAGAAAAATATACAAATAATTTGCTCGAAAAGTTTGGAATGACAAACAGCACGAAGTTAAGCGTACCAATGGCGGTTGGAACGAGGCTAAATCCTTCGTTAGAAACACCTACGGTTGATCTTACTTTATACAGGAGTATGATAGGTTCATTGCTTTATCTTACTGCAAGTAGACCTGATATCATGTTTTCTGTATGTAATTGGGCTAGGTATCAAGCAAATCCAAGAGAACCACACATGATTGTAGTGAAAAACATTTTTCGTTATCTCAAGGGAACAACTTCGTTAGGATTATGGTATCCTGCGAAATCAGGATTTTTTATTCAAGCGTTCTCAGATGCAGATCTGGGAGGATGTACACTGGATCGAAAAAGTGCAAGTGGTGGATGTCAATTCTTGGATGGAAAGTTAGTAAGCTGGCAATCGAAAAAGCAAACGTGTGTTTCGATTTCTACTGCTGAAGCTGAATATGTTGCAGCTGCTGCTTGTACTTTGCAAATCATTTGGATCCAGAGTCAATTGCGTGATTATGCAATTAATATGAAAAAGGTTCAACTGTATTGTGATTCACAAAGTGCTATTCGCATTTGTCATAATCCAGTACAACATTCAAAAACCAAACATATTGCACTTCGTTATCATTTTATTAAAGATCATGTGGAAGATGGCAACATTGAAGTTTATTTTGTAAAAACAACTGATCAGCTTGCTGATATTTTTACAAAAGCTTTGGATGAAAAATCATTTGTTCGAATTTTGACAGAATTGGGGATGATTGAAGCAAATTCTGTTCCAGGACTAAATTCGAAAGAATAACAATGAAGTGTTGTGCAAAAGTGTCGATTCAGAGGCTAGACTGTTTCATTCAGAGGCTGACAGTATTAACCATTCAGAGGTTACTGTTCACGTTCAGCGCTTCGACACGCTTCGTTTTCGACATTTGGGAAAGCCAAGTTTCGTTAGTTTGGTTACGCTTTCTTAAATTTTCTTTAATTTTGATAGTTTCGTTAGTTTGGTAATTTTTATTAAATTTTCGTTAATTTTGAAAAATTGGAAAAACCAAAAATATTTTCGTTTGTTTATATTTTTTTTCGAAAAATCAAAAATTCCAAAAAGATTTTATTTTGTTATTTGTTTTAATTTTTGAAAAACTGAAAAACTGAAAAACACAAAAATACTTTCATTCTTTTCAAAAACATAAAATACCAAAAAGATTTTTGTACTTTGTTATTTTTTTTTTACAGATTTCACGAAAGTTCTACAAGGGTCATGCTTGCATTTCTAGGGGAAGGTAAAATTTCGACAACTTTGTACTAGTTAGAATGTCCCTAGAAGCATGATGCAGCATGTCGACCCAAGCCTCTATTGACTCAATGTGTGTTTTCGAAAGCCTTAATGAAATTTTTCATTACGAAAATTTATTCCCAATCAGGCTTGCATTCACATTAGTCTTCTGAGCTACCTAACTCTTCTCAAATGAGTTAAGAGTTTTATGTTTGGTCCAAGCATAATAGAGGTACAATTGATTTCGTAAACCAACCTTTTTCATCACAAAATTTCTAACACATTTCACACACAATGACGTATGTCCAAGAGGTCATTGATCAAACCAATCATCACTTAGGCATATCAAAATTATGTGTTTATGATCTTGAATCATGAGACCGTGATGAAAGTGAAACCCAATTTTCTAAAACTTTTAAGGAATTGACGGGGAACTTTGTTCCAGATTTAACGAAACATTTGTTTCTGTACACAACTTTCAAAACTCCAAATCATATTCAATTCTTTTGAGTGATCGTGATCAAACAGTCGAAACCCACGATATTTGTTACCAAACAGGATCCAGATAACAATTTTAATTTTGAATATGATTTTCGGGTGAGTTTCATTTGCAATACATTGTCACTTCATATATTTTTCCAAAGCATACTTGTCCCTGACTACATTGGTCATACAGGTAAATTTATGTTACAATTACTCACCTTATGTTTAGGCTGATATGTAACGAAATTTTTTAGCCACCCACGAAGCCTTGAAAAAGAAGCCCTTCGATACTTCTTTACAAGTATTCGATTGAAATTCACGGGAACATACACAAGCAGTTGATTATCTCTCTTGATAATTAACGAAGCAACCTTTGCCTAGGGTTAACTGCATTTGTGTCGAAATTTTATATTTCAACATCACAGTACCAAAATTTTCGTTAATTTGCTTCTCATCTCATTCTCTTGGCACACTGCACTCACGAAATCCTTGAGGTTCTGAGTAATACCAACTCAGGCTGATGATTTCAAAAGGACTGGCACATGATTTCGCTTTTCAACCCAAAAGTGAATGAGCCTTGACTCCAAGATGAAGGTTTGTGACGGTTACTTTCTCGATGACGTATAGCCGAAGAATGGTTGACACGACGTTCTGTCTTCTTTCCGGGTTTCAAGGAGATGTGATGGGTACTTTTTTACATGTGGCTACTTTATCGGAATAGTGGTGCGATTCTCAAGGTGTCACGTCGGATCTCATTTAATGCTGCTCCCGCTTCACATTCAAATTTCAGGGTTACATATAAAAGGGGATTCAAGGGTTCTTTATCAGTTTACACTTTCAAAAGAAAAATCCCCAATTTGTCTCAGAAATCTTTACTTGTTCTTCAAAGGTTCAAAACCCTAATCAATGGCGGCTGATCCAAATTCCACTACTGAAGAAGTTGTTTCTCAACCATTAATGAAGATTCAAAGCACTAGCTATCAAGTCGAGGGGGATGTTTCTCTGTACCCTGAAGAACTCAAGATGTTGATCGTGGCTTTGAACAATTATGTCTTGTCTAGTGCTATGTTCAATTCTTTTGCTATTCCACTATCCTGGCTTTCATTAGCAGGATCTACTGCAACGTATAGCAAAGCGATGGATGTTATCACCTTCAATTTGGTGAATGACAAGAAAATCCGTCTTACCAAGAAGCTTTTCTGTCAAATTCTTGGTATTCCCAATACTCCACCCTACACTGATCTTTCTTTTGCTCAAATTGTTTACATGTTCAATGAGATGGGTCATCAACCCCCACTCACCAAGATTAGTGATTTCAAGAAATCTGGCCTTCCAAGTGTTTGGAATTTTCCGTTTGGTATTTTTCTTCGTTGCTTGACTGGTCGCAGTGTTGGCTTGGATAAAGGTCGAATGGAGGTGTATGCCATGGTTGCTAGGCTTTATTATGATATTTCGGTGGATTATTCTACTCAACTGTGGAAGGAGTTTCAGAAAAGTGTGCAGAACACAAATGTGGTTCAAGGCATCTCGTGTGCAAGATACTGGAGTTTAATTCTTCATTATGTTTATGACAAAGAAGGGATTGATGTGCCAGCTCATGAAGAAAAAGTTGAGTTCTTGAAGTATCACTTTCCAAAGGAGGTTACAGATAATGCCGAGGAGTTTCCAAACATTGCTAGAATCCTTGATGCAATGTTAAAACGTTTTGATCCAACCAACTCAATATTAATTGAGTATTCTAAGTCCATAAATCCGAGTATCGAAACTGGAAAGTTGTTATCAAAGGAGGATGATGGTCCTTCTAAGAAGTCAAGACGTTCAAAGAAGGATGCAAAGGCCACTCCTGAAAACTTGTGCAAGATCTTCAAGCAAAGAAGTCTCCAAAGAAACAGTCTGCGACAGAGGAGCCCGTTTCGATTGTTTTGACGAAGCCTGTTGAGCTTCATGTTAATGAGACAGAAAAATAAGTAATTCCATCGAAAACTGGAGTTTACAAACGAATCAAGAAAAAATCTCGTGGTTCACGAAAGTCCTCAGGAAAGGCATTCAGTTTTTCTCCAACAATGGTTCATAAACCTCATGTGACAAGGCAAGGGGTAGTTATTCGTGAAGTTCAAGCTCCGGTTTCTCTGTCCTCTAAGAAACGAATGGCTGAGGATATGGAAAAAAATCTTTCTACGAAGATTAAAAAGAGGAAGTTGATTCTTCAAAAAGAATCTTCCAAAGATGAGCAAGTTCCTGAAACTCCTGAAGATAATCTTTTCAAACCAACTTCAACTCCTGAGCAGACTGCAGTCATACAACCCGAAGTTTTGTTAACCAAGTCAGTTCCAGAGGAGGTTCGAACTTTAGACATCACTACACACGTATCTGATACGGATGTAAATGTCAACATGGGTGAAGGAGATTCGTCTAAATAGATTTCAGTATCAGTCCAAGGTATTCCTGTATTATCTTCCATGGCTACTTTTGTTTCATTACCGCCTTATATTGTACCTGTTTCCAACACAACCAATTCACCTACTTTTGAACATATTATCAACCATCCAATTACTACTCTTTTCTCATCCCAATCCACTGATCCATCCAAAACTGTTGATGAATTTGAAATTGATACTGACGAAGGAGGTTTTGGAGGAACTTTTGAGGAACTTGAATTTGATGATGAGGAAGAAAATTTTCCAGATCACATGTTAATGTCTATGAAGCAGTTCAAGATTCTTAACAAGAAGTTGAATTCCATTATTCAATCTCAAGCTGATATGGGAGGAAGTAATTCGGTGTCAAGTATGGAAATTGATGGAATGCTCAAAGCTGTTGAAGCCAGGATGTTTACCAAATGCTCTGGATTGATTCAAGCCTCTGAGTCACGAATAATGGAGAAGGTAGATCAGAATGATAAAAATAATGAATTACGAGTTAAGTCTCAATCGTCAAACTTTGAGGGAGAAGTGAAAGACTTGAAACGTATGGCCAAAGAACAACATGTGTTGTTCGTTCAAGATGTGAAAAAGGTACGAGAAGATGTTAATCTCAAACTTCAAGAGCTTCGAGAAGATATGGCCAAAGAAATTGCAGTGGTGCAACGTGATTATGCTTCTCTTAATCAGCAAGTTGATGTTATTGCTGATGTGGTCACCAAGTTCGTGAAATTATACGAAGCAATGAGCCCTCAGCTTACTCAGTTATCTACTCAAGAATCGAACAGTTTCACTGAGCTCACTACTCAGTTGAATGAGTTGAAGTCTTTAATCACAAAGTCAAGTTCCTCTCCATTAATAACTCCAGATTTTTTGTCCCAGAAGTTTGTTCAGTTTGAAGTTGTTCTTTATAAACAATTGGCCCCATTGTCAAGAATTTCAAGTCTTTTACCAACAGATGCCCCGCCTGTTGTCACAGGGGTGCAAGGGGGAGAAGGAAAGGTTAGTGATGGAGTTTCTCATGAAAAAGTCAAGATTGTTGGAAAAGTTTTCTCAACAAAAATTCCAACAACAAAGCCAATTATTTCAATAGTTGGGCCAGTAAGTTCAACGGTGGTGACTTCAAAGCCAATCTCAAAACCAATTACAAAAGGCATAGTGATTGATTCTTCTGCTGGAGAGGGATGTAGTTCTAAACCAAAGGAAGTTGTTGAAATTCCTGGGAATAAAGACAAAGGGAAAACGATTATTGTTGAGAAATCAAAAGAAGAGAAGAAAGCCAAAGTTGAAGCTGAAATGGAGAAACAAAGGGTGATTCAAAGTATTATGAGACTTCATGCAAATGATCCACCTGAAATGAATAAGGGAGATCCAAGCAAGCATTACAATTACGAAACTATTGAAGCAAAAGTTGCTTACAATCATATGTATGCTTTCGAGAACAAGCCCAAGTAAAGCTATGCTGTTACTAACACTGATATGAGCCAACTTGATTTCCCTGTGAACAAAATGATGTTCATGATGGCTCAGTACAAGATTGCAGAGAAGTTTGATAATGATGATTATTACACCTACATGAAACTTAGGTTTCATGTTGTTCTTGGAAAAGTGCCAGAGGAGATATGGTCTTTGGTGCAAATCAAGAAGGTGCTCAGCATAACGAAGGATGTATTGTTCAAAAATACGTTACAGAATCTTCGTTATCATGTAGTAAGGGCGAACAGTAACGTTTGTGATTTCTCAGGTGCTGATTTTCCATTAATGAACTTGTACGATCTTATACAAGTTGCATTACTTTTGAAAGACAAGAATGCTTCGCATATTCAAGGAACAGATCCAGAAGTTTTTAGACTTGGTCTTGCTCACATCAAAATATTCATAGAAAATTACTATGAGTGTTTGGCTTTGACAGATGTGGAGTTGGCTACAGCATTGGGGAATGAAGTGAAAGTCCCTATGGAAGTTTCGAAGACCCAACCTGAGTTGAAGAAATTTGCTGATGGGGAAATTTGCTTAAAACCTTTTGGAATGGTGTTTTCTGGAAAAGACAAGAACGGTAAAGCAAAAAGGTTCTTATTTCAAGCAAGCGAAGTTGAAAGATATACCACATCCCAATATATGAATTTTATTGTTCGTATGAATAACTGTTCAAAGAATAATCAAGGGGATAAGAAGGAGTTAAAGAAGATTTTCTCATGGTATACAGAGATTCGAAGGGTGATGCTTTTTGCTGCACAAATTCTCACAAGTTGAGATATTCGACATTATTACAAAGGGGTAGATTGTAAGGGTCGAAGTTTTGTTGTAATATGTCGAAGTCTGTTATATTATTTTACAAGGCATTTTGTATCGAAGCTTAGTGTTTTAGTCCTTGTAATTTTTTGTATGCTTTCACGTCTCCTATAAATAGGGACTTTACTTAGAGTTACATAAGAGTATGAGAACAACTTGTCTACTTTCTCTCTGTAAGAACTGAAAGCATAATACGAGCTGAAAACCAGATTATATTTACTCTTTTTGTTCATTTGATCATTTCTCTGATACATTCTCGATTCATCACTTCATCACTTCGCAAACAGGATTTTTCATTCAAGCATTTTCGGATGCTGACTTGGGTGGTTGTCAACTTGATCGAAAAAGCACGAGTGGCGGATGTCAATTGTTGGATGGGAAGCTTGTGAGCTGGAAATCTAAGAAACAAACTTGTGTTTTGATTTCCATAGCAGAAGTAGAATATGTTGTTGCTGCAGCTTGCACTTCTCAAATCATTTGGATTCAAAGTCAACCGCGTGATTATGCAATCAAAATTAAGAAAAGTATGTTGTATTGTGACTCACAAAGTGCTATTCGCATCTGCCATAATCCTGTGCAACATTCGAAGACCAAACACAATAACACATAGCACTTCGTTATGATTTTATCAAAGACCATGTTGAAGATGGCAACATTGAAGTTCATTTTGTAAAAACCATTGATCAGCTTGCTGATATTTTTACAAAACCATTGGATGAAAAGAGTTTTCTACGAATTTTGTCGGGCTTAGGCATGTTTGATGAAAATGTTGTTCCAGGTCTGAATTCGCTATAAAGTCTAGTTTTTTCGAAACCTCACTGATCCATTCAGAGGTTACTGTTTATATTCAACGCTTCGACATGCTTCGTTTTCGACATCAGAAAAATCTTCGCTATTTCATAATCACTGTAATATCGATACTTTTTGTCGATTCTTTATTTTTGCTAGTCTAATATCTTTTTCGCTATAGAAGATCCTGATTGGATTGTTTCGATGCAATCTGAATTGGCTGAATTTGAACGAAACAAGGTTTGGAGGCTTGTTCTGAAACCACAAGACACTTCAATCATAGGTCTTAAATGGATTTTCAAAAATAAAACTGATAAAGAAGGTAATATTGTGAGAAATAAGGCTAGGCTAGTTGTTAAAGGATATTCACAACAAGAATGCATAGATTATGAAGAAACCATCGCCCCTGTCGCAAGACTCGAGGTTGTTCGAATCTTTTTAGCTTATGCAGCACATAAGGATTTCGATGTATATCAAATGGATGTTAAGTGTGCATTTCTCAATGGTGTGCTCGAAGAAACGGTGTATGTTGAGCAACCCCCAGGTTTTGTAGGTACTCAATATACTGATGATTTCTATGTTTTATACAAAGCTGTTTATGGACTTAAACAAGCACCATGTGTCTGGTATGTGTCACACCTCCAAACCGGAACGGAAGAAACATTCGGGGGCAGATGACTTCATGTACAGTATCACAACAATTGCATAATAGTAATCAAAGTACAACAAACATGTATTGAAAAGTATAAGTTTTTACATATGTGTTCAAATCATCGTATACATGACACCAAAAAAAGTTAAAAGACATGAGTCAATGAAGCTCCGTCTTCTCAAAAATCCATGAATGTACCTGTCTACTGATTTCCTGATAATACAAGTAGTTTTGAAAAGGTGTCAACAATTAGGTTGGTGAGTTCATAAGCATGTTTGTAACTGAAATCTGTTGATTGTTCCTTAAAAATGTAAGCATGTTTTTCTCAGAAAATCCTATATTTTCTGTTGTAATATATTGTACTCAAAATGTGTGAAAGTTATTGTACTCTGAAATAGTGTGCTATAGTTTTAACCAATGTGAAACCATGAAAATTATGTTTCTCTGGACTGACTTAGTATTCTGTATTTGTACTAGTAAAATATTGTATTATAGTTTTATTATTTAATAAGACTATGTGAAGATGTTTACTTATTCATACACTAATCGTATAGTTCAATACCAAATTGTGAGTTATTATAACCATGCTTGATGACCTAAGATGACCTGAATACGACGTTCTTCAGGTGTCACTAACGGTACGACATTTGTCACCACAGGCCTGTCGGCCTAGCTGTTGCAAGCAGCTCTGGTGCGGGATTATCAGTCTCGTATAGATCTATACACAAGTGTCACGCTCTCCCTCCAGAAGACTCTGGCTATAATTTCAGGTCTTGGTTGGTACTTAAATAAGTACTTGAAGTGTATCTCACAAATGCTATATTGATGATTATGCGTAGAATAATGAAAAGTTACTTTGTAATGAACAAACCGTAAATATATCTCATAAACTATATTTAATATAGTTTATATGTTTGTTTTCCGTATTGTAATCTGAAGTTTGAAATGCAACATGTAAGTCCCATAAACTATATCTATTATAGTTTATATGTTTGTGTTTTACTGAAATGGAAATCTCTGTATTGTTAATAATTTGATAAGTTTAAATCGAAAATTCTGTGATACGGTTATCCCGTGAAATTCAACACTTATACCCTATTGGTATTAAAATAGCTTGCAAATATTATATTTTCGTTTAACAAGTTTAAAAATGATTTTATACTTATATAAATACAATTTTTATATAATTTTGATTAAACAAACAGTCGAATAAATAATTCTACCCTAAGCCCACAACCAAACAAGGAACACGAAATAGAGCCAAATTATCAATTCTAAGCATGTTGAATCCTAATTATATTTTTTATATATATATATATATATATATATATATATATATATATATATATATATATATATATATATATATATATATATATATATATATATATATATATATATAATTTTGATAACGACAACAATTAATAAATATTTAAAAATTTTATATATTAACACAAATTTCTTGTGTTACACTTGTATCCCCCCCCCCCCCCCTAAAACAGTAAAAAAATCATGAAATCGTAGGGGTATGAACTCACCTTTTGTGAGTGTCCAAGTGAAGATACGGTGTAGTAGAGTTTATTCCACAAGTTAGAACCCGTGACAAAACCGAATCCTAATTTATATTTACATCATATTAAGTATAAATTAGATAATCTAGTAAAGTTTAAAATGTTAAACAACACTTAATTATTGTAAGAAGACTTACAATAATACTTAGAATAGTTTGTAGGTGTTCTTGGCGTTCTTCGTGTTCTTCATGAAAATTAGTGATATTGGTTGTTTTCGGTCCAATATATGATAATTGGAGGGTGTTTTCGGATGATAATAAGAACAATAGATGATTCTCGCAAGATCCTAAGAAGATTCAAAGGATTTTCGCATGATCATCAAGAGGATAGAGTGATTTCGCATGTGTTCTTGAGAGGGAAAAGTAGTGTTTTCGATTGGTGTTCTTGAGAGAAAAAGATGAAGATTTCGGGTGGAGGATGTAAGAATGAGGGGTACTTTTCGGTTATACATATATATGTGAAGCAAAAAGTGATGCGGTTTAGTTGTTCTTGGCCGAAAAGGGAAACCCGTCGAGGAGGTTTTCTGCTGGGAAGGGCTTTCGGTCTCGCACGTTTGCGGTCTGAGGTTCTCGGTCGTAAACGGTTTGCGGTGCGAGGAGAATGGTCTAGATGCGAAGGTTTGCGGTTGAAATCCGTTTTCAGTCCGAGGAGAACAGCCAATCCGAGGGTTTTCGGTGTATGCGAGAATCCTCGGTTTTTGGGTGGTTTAACTTCTAAATTCTACAACACCTTTACTAAAAGGTTTATACATACTAACATTATTAATTTAACTTTATTAAATTAACAAAACAAAAAAGTTGACTTTTATTATATATGTTTGACCTTTGTTGACTTTGGTTTACTTTTACAAGATTGAAAATAATAGGTTGTCACAGTATGCTACTCTTACAAATTTCTTAAAATCATTGAAATTTAAACAATGATATGTTGATCCCACTCTCTTTCGAAAGAAAGTTGGGAATCATCTTATGCTTGTTCAAATTTATGTTGATGATATTATTTTTTTATCTACTGACCCAAATTTGTCAAAAGAGTTTGAAAATATGATGAAGGGTCAATTTGAGATGAGCATGATGGGAAAGATCAACAATTTCTTGGGATTAAATATTCGTCAAAGTAGAGAAGGTATTTTCATTAATCAGGAAAAATACACTCGCAACCTACTTGAAAAGTTTGGAAATGACGAATAGCTCAAAGTTGCGAGTACCGATGGCAGTCGACACAAGACTTGGTCCTTCGATGGAATAGCCAGTTGTTGACCTCACATTGTATCGAAGCATGATAGGTTCGTTACTTTACCTAACGGCAAGTCGACCTGATATTATGTTTGTTGTATGCAAATATGCTAGGTACCAATCGAATCCCGGAGAACCTCATCTTACAGCTGTCAAGAATATTTTTCGCTATCTCAAAGGCACAGTTTCGTTAGGCTTGTGGCATCATTCGCATAAGGATTTTTCATTCAAGCTTTTTCGGATGCTGACTTGGATGGTTGTCAACTTGATCGAAAAAGCACGAGTGGCAGATGTCAATTATTGGATGGGAAGCTTGTGAGCTGGCAATCTAAGAAACAAACTTGTGTTTCGATTTCCATAGCAGAAGCAGAATATGTTGATGATGCAGCTTGCACTTCTCAAATCATTTAGATTCAAAGTCAACTGCGTGATTATGCAATCAACATGAAGAAAATTATGTTGTATTGTGACTCACAAAGTGTTATTTATATCTACCATAATCCTGTGCAACATTCGAAGACCAAACACATAGCAATTCGTTATCATTTTATCAAAGACCATGTTGAAGATGGCAATATTGAAGTTCATTTTGTAAAAACCACTGATCAGCTTGCTGATATTTTTACAAAACCATTGGATGAAAAGAGTTTTCTACGAATTTTGTCGGGCTTAGGCATGTTAGATGCAAATGTTGTTCCAGGTCTGAATTCACTATAAAGTCTAGTTATGTCGAAACCTCGATGATCCATTCAGAGGTTACTGTTCATAGTCAACGCTTCGACATGCTTCGTTTTCGACATCAGAAAAATCTTCGCTATTTCATAATCACTGTAATATCGATACTTTTTGTCGATTCTTTATTTTTGCTAGTCTAATATCTTTTTCGCTATTTTGTCTTTTCTTTCAAAAATCAAAAATTTTAAAAAGATTTTTTGTTATTTTTTGTCTTTTCTTTCAAAAATCAAAAATTCCAAAAATATTTTTCGTTATATTTGTATTTTATTTCAAAAATCAAAAATCTCAAAAAGATTTTCTTATTTTTGTAATTTTCATTCAAAAATCCAAAAACCCAAAAATATTTTTTTCGTTTTTGATTTGATTAACATATTGTGAAGATTTGTAGCGAAGGCTCACTCATGGAACATGGCTTGCAGTTCTAGGGAAAGGTGGATATTCGATACTTTGTACTAGTTAAGATGTCCCTAGAAGCATGTTGCAGCATGTCGACCCAAGCCTCATAACTCAATGTGTCGAAGCCTTAATGGTTTTCTCATCACGAGGATTCCTTCCCAATTAGGCTATATTCACATTAGTTCCTCAGCTACCTTACTCTTCTAACATGAGTTAAGAGTTTCCTGATTGGTCCACGAATAGCAGAGGTACTTTCGTTTCTCAAACCAATCTTTTTCATCTAAATGTTCTTACACGCTCACACACAATGACGTATGTCCAAGAGATCTCTGGTATAAACCAATCAGGATTTAGGCATATCAAAAACTTTGTGTTAATCATCCTAATTCATGAGACCGTGAAGAAGGTGAAACCCATTTTCTTGAAACAATTAAGGAATTGACGGGGAACATTTGTTCCAGAATGCAACGAAACATTTGTTTCTGTACCTTCGATATCCAAAATCATATTCTTTAGTTTTGAGTGGTCTTTCTAAAATGTTCGACACCCACGACATATTTTCCCAACAAGATCCAACATTTAGTTTTTTTTTGGAATATGATTTATGTCTGGATATCATTTATAATTCTTTGTTACTTGAAAAATTCTCCAAAGCTTAGTTGTCAATGACTACACTGGTCAAACAGGTAATTTTGTTTACAATTTTCCACACTTATTTTAAGTTGTGATTTGTAACAAAATCTGAGCCGACCCACGAAGCTTTTTAAAATAAGCCCTTCGATACTCCTCTATGAGTATTCGATTGTAATTCACAGGAAACCACACAAGTTGTTCGACATCTCTCTTGATGTAGAACAAAGTGATATTTTCCTGGGATCTTACTGCTTTATGTCGATTTTCATTGACATCACAGATCTAAATTTTTTTTATCTTGATCTCATCACATTCTTTGGCACACATTGTCACACACCGAAATCCTTGAGGTTCTGAGTTATACCAACTCAGGCTGATGATTTCGAAAAGTCTGGCGTATGACTTCGCTTGTCAACCCATACGTGAAAGATCCTTACCTCCATGACGAAGGTTTCTGGCGGTTCTAAACGACTGATGGATGTGACGTTCTGGTTTCTACCCGTTTTTCAAGGAAAAGTGATTATCACTTTTTCGGACGTGGCTAACTTTACGGCTATAGGTCCGATTTTCTTGGTGACACGTGGCTTAGCATTTAACGCTCAAACCGCTTCAAATTCAAATGGGGTTTACGTATAAAAGGGGTTTTTGGGGTTTCATTCCAATTTTACGCATTCAAAATATTCCCCTTATTGATCTACTCTCTTTTCTTCTCAAATTCTCAAACCCTAACTATGGCGGCCACAAAGGCTCATGTTGATCCATCTCAGACGGCCGATGATATTACTTCTCAACCGCTTATGAAGATTCAAAGTACTAATCTCCAAGTTCAATATGATGTTACTCTGTATCCTGAAGGTTTGCAAATGCTCATCGTGGTTTTAAAACACTCGGTTCTGTTAAAGGCCATGTTTTCTTCTTTTGATGTTCCATTATCTTGGTTATCCCTTGCTGGTTTGATTGCGGTGTATAGCAAGACGATCAAGGTTATTACCTTCCAGTTGATCAATGATAAGAAGTTTAAACTTACCAAGAAGTTGTTTGCTCAGATCTTGGAACTTCCTATTGTTAATTCTTACTATGCGGTTACAAATGAACAAATCCTTCATATGTTCAACAAGATGGGGTATCAACCGCTACTTACTAAGATAAGTGATTTCAAGAAATCTTCTCTACCGTGTTTATGGAATTTTCTTTTTGGGATTTATCTTCGATGCTTGACTGGTCGAAGTGTTGGCTTAGATAAAGGGAAATTGGAGATTTATGCATTGGTGGCAGGTATCTATTATGATATTCTTGTTGATTATAGAACTCAGTTATGGGATGAGTTTGTCAAAGGTGTTAGCAACACGAATGTGGTAAACGGGATATCATGTGCTCGATACTGGAATTTGATTCTAGAGTATGCATATGAGAAGGAAGGAATTCAAGTTCCTGAAGAATGACAAAAAGCTGAATTTTCGTTGTATCACTTTCCAAAGTCAGTGGAAGATGATCCGGATATGTTTCCAACCGTTTCTCGTATTCCGGATAACATACTTCGAAAAGTTGATCCCTTCAATCTGGTACTGGTGGCATACAACCAAGCAATCAATCCTTCGATTGAAACGGGTGTTCTTTTATCTAAGAGCATAGGAGGTACATCGAAAAAGAGAAAGGAGTCAAAGAAGGATGTTAAGGGTAGTCCTTCGAAATCCAGTCCTGAGAAAGTAGAGAAAGTCATCAAAACTACTTCAAAGAAAGTGGTTAAGTCTGATCCACCACCAAAGCATGTTCAAAAGCCTCCTGTTGAAGAATCAAGTTCACCTGAGAAGTATGTCATCCCTTCGCAAACTGGGGTTTTGAAAAGACTCACAGATCTAGCCATTCACCAGAAGGTGTTTCGCAGATCATTCGCAAGCCTCATATTAATCGCAACGGAATGATGTTTAGAAAAATTCCAACTCCTGTCTCTCCAGGTTCTAAAAAGCAAAGGGCTGAAGTCATGGAAAAACGTATTTCGAAAAAGAAGAAGAGGAGAGTGGTAATTAAAGATGAAGATGAAGTTGTACCTGAATCACCCATTCGTGATAATGATACGATAGTTCCATCACCAACGATGGATTTTCCTGTCGAGTCGAATGTCAAGGAGACTGGAGGTCTTGATGGCTCTGTGAAAACATATATTATGGACACAACCATTAATCAAGGTGATCACACGAAAGTATCTACTCCTGCGAAGACAATTGTCATACCACCCGAAGTATCGAATGCCGAATTAGTTTCTGAGGAGGTTCGAACTTCAGGCATCCCTGCAAACATATCTAATATGGACGCAAATGTCAACATGGGTGAAGGAGTATCAAATAATGCAGCTCAAGGTAATATTAACCTTATTATTTCCTCATCTTTTGACGCTTCTACAGTTGATAAAACCACCTCTTTACCACTATTTCAAACCAATCCTTCTACTACTTTACCTCAATCAACAAATTCACCAACTTTTGAAAACATCGTCAATCAACCTATCACTTCTCTATTTTCATCCCAATCCACTGATCCCAACATTGTTGAAGATGATGACCAAACTGAAGACAATGAGTTTATGGGAAAGTTTGCTAAAATCGAATTTGATTCGGAAGAAGAAAATATTCCAGATCATATGTTGATGTTTGGGAAACAGTTTAAAATCCTCAACCGAAAGCTAAACTCTTTGTTACAGCTTCACGCAGATGCAGGGGGTAAGCATTATTTGTCTGGTATCAAAGTCGATGTTATGCTCAAGGCTCAAGAGTAGACCTGGCAAACGTGTCGGGTTCGTGCCGTGTCAAGACATTAAACGGGTTGAGAGTGCTTGACCCTAACCCGACCCGTTTAATTATCGTGTCGTGTCAACCCGTTTATTTTCGTGTCGAGTTTCGGGTTAAAGTTTAAACCTTATAAATATGTTGTGTCATTTCGGGTTGAAACATTTTAAAGGTTGAAAAGTAAGAGTCATGGAGGAAAAAAAATGAAAAAGTGAAATGTTGGAGTTAGGAGGTGGAACGGAAAAAAAATTGTACTCCCTCCATCCCATATTTATTGTTCATTTTTTACTTTTGAACTTTTTATTTTTCTACTTTGACCTTAAATAGTTTTATTTGTGTTATAGATTACTTGATAAAACTTATAACAATGAAAAGACATTTAAAACACAATCCATTCATATATTTTGTATTAAGTGTTATATATCAAAAACAAAAATATTTAAGGTCAAATTTGAAGAATAAAGACTTCAACAATCAAAATTGAACAATAAATATGGGACGGAGGTAGTAGTAAGTTTAGAAAGCAAAATGGAAAGAGTTAAGAGTTATGAAGCAAATGAGATAGGTAGTGAGGAGGAGTAAAATTAAGTCACCTTGAAAGTTTGAATTTTACTTTTAGTTTTTGAATTTGGGTCACTACAAATGTATAATATTGCAAATATTTATAAAAATATAAAATTTATAAATATATATATATATATATATATATATATATATATATATAATTAAACGGGTAATCTTCGAGTCGTCTTCGAGTTGAAAGTCTTGACCCTAACCCTACCCGTTTAACTTTCGTGTCGTGTCGTGTCAACCCGTGTACATAAACAGGTCGAAATCTCAGACCCTAACCCGCTAACTTCGTGTCGGGTTTGTTACGAGTTGTCGTGTCATGCCAGATTTTGCCAGGTCTACTCAAGAGCATAGACTTCGAGATGCCATTGACTTGGTTGATCAGAACAATGAAAAGAGGGTGAAAGCACAATCCTCTTCATTTAATGAAGAGGTAAAAGATTTGAAATTTATTGCAAGGGAAAGGCATGTCTTATATGTTCAAGATGTCAAAAAGGTTCGAGAAGATATCAACTTCAAAATTGAGGAACTTCGTGATGATATGGCCAAAGAGATTGCAGCATTAGATTACAATTATTCCTCTCTTCACAAAAAGGTGGATATTATTGTTGATGTTGTAACTACAGTAGTTGAATGGTATAATTCTCTACTTCCGAAGGTTGACAAGATGGCAGAAGAAGAAGTTAAAAGTTTTGGTAATGTTGATAAACTGCTGGTTGAGTTGAAAGGTTTAGTCTTGAAGTCTGGATTTGTTTCATCTTCGTTGATTTCTCCAGAGCTTCTGTCAGAGAAGTTTAAAATGTTGGAGTCTACCATTCAAAAGGAGCTTGCACCACTAACGAAGCTAATTAACTTAATGCCAACTGATGCCCCACCTGTTCACACAGGGGTGCAAGGGGGAGAAAAGAATGGTGTTGGCATAAGTGCAAAAGCTGGTACAGGAGGTAGTGGTTTTGGTAAAACTAATGATGATGCGAAAGTAGTTGGAAAGATTTGACTACTCAAATTCCAACTTTGTTACCAAAAACATCCACGATAACAAAATCAACAACAACAACAACAACAACAACAACAACAAAACCAATAACCAAGGGCATTGTGATTGGATCTGCTGGTGGAGGTTCAAGTTCTTCGAAACCACCTCCTACTACTCAAGAAATGCAGAACAAAGGAAAGGGTATTTTTACTGAGCTTTCTGCCGAAGAAAATAAAGCTGCTCTTGAAAAGGAGATGGAGAAACAAAAGCAAATCCAGAGTATTCTTCGTCAAAGAGCAAATGACCCTCCTGGTCTCAAAAAAGGTGATCCTACAAAGCTTTATTCATATGAGTATATCTAAGCTTTGGTTGTTTCCGGGGAGATGCATGACTTCGAAAAAGCACCTAAGAAAAGTTACGATATAGAGAACACTAATTTTAATCAGTTGGACTTTCCAATAAAAAAATGATGTTCTTGGATGAGCAGTTTGAGATTACAGAAAAATATAAAGACAAAGTTGAGTTTAAACGCATGAAGTTTCGATTCCATGCAGTACTTGGTAAAAGGGAGGAGGATATATGGTCTCTACTCAAGATAGTTCGTGTTCTCAGTGTATCCAAAGATGTTCTATTTGAGGGTATGTTGCAGAATTACCGATATCATGCAGTCCGAGCCAACAATGTTGCATTTGACTTCTCGGTTGCAGACTTCCCTTTAATGAATCTGCATGATTTGATGATTGTTGCGAAGATTTTGAAGAGTGTTGATGTTTCGAAGCTACAAGTGACGAATAAAGAAGATTTTTTGATTGGTTTTGCTCACTTGAAGGTGTTTATTGATGGTTATTATGGTTCTTTGTCATTAACAGACGTTGAGTTAGCTCTAGCATTGGATAAACAGATCATTGTTCCTCAGTCTTTGTTAAAAAGTAAGGCTAGTTTGAAAGATTATGAAGATGGAGAGATTTGCTTGCAACCACTAGGAATTGTGTTTGTTGGCAAAAACAATAAGGGAGACAAAACAAAATTTCTGTTTCAAGTGTGTGATGTTGAAAGGTATACCACGCCTCATTACACAAATCTCATGGTTCAAATGAACAGTTGTGCCAAGAACAACAAAAAAGATAAGGCTGAAATTCGAAAGGTGATTAATTGGTATGCTGAAAATCGAAGAGTTATTCACCAAACTGCTCAGATGCTAATGTCTTAGATTCGACATTTCTCACAAAGGGGGAAAATGTTGGGGTCGAAAGTGATTATGAGATGTCGAAAATGTCTAGGGCATTTAGTGTGTCGAAAGTCAGTTTGTAAATTTTATTATAAGGGCATTTTTAGTTTTGAAGCTATAGTGTCAAGTCCCTTATATGTTTTGTTTTCTTTCTTTATCCCTATAAATATAGGATGGATACATGTTTTAGAGGTTAAGAACTTTTGCACACTCATTGTACTCTTTGTATAACCTCTTGTATTCTCTGAAAGCAATATATTGAGCCAACCAGATTATATTTAGATTCCGTGTTCTAAATCATTTCTTAACTCTGATTTCATATTCAAAATCGATTCAATCTACACTACAGAACTGGAATTCCAAATCTATGATTAGGAAACTAGTTGACGTTGGTTATTTAGGACAAATTCATGTTATTACATAGGATTGAGAATTTCAAATTACAAGCAAGTTTACTGAGAAAAGAATGGAATGTAATCATTAATTCCATATTTAGATGAAAGTAAATACTTCGATGTGATTGAAGACACTGACTGTGAGCACAATGAGCTAATTGGTAAAATGGTGATATGATGATGAAATAAAGATAGTAGTAGAAAGCGCGACTGAGACAACTTGGGAAGGAGTATGATTCAGTTGACTCAATGTGATCTATTGGAATCCTAAGGAGTTGACAACCAGATGATAACAATATCGAGTGTCGAGTGTGATGGTAACTGCAGAAGAAGGGTGTCCTTGTGAAACCAAGACACTAGTAAAAGGCGAGTAGTGGTGCATTAACCTAATACACTAGACTAGTGAGTGAAATAACTACAAAGAAAGAAGAATAATGTAAGATACGTGGGGGTATTTCTTGAGCCTGGAAGGAAGACAACCAAGATGAAGACCACCTCAAAGCATGCAAATAACGGAAACAAAAATTGATGATGATAAGTCCATGAGAGTACCTTACCTTGGGGAACTAGACTACAGTGATGAATAGTTTAACAGGAGGAACTTTATAAGCCCTACTTACAAGTTCTGTGATTTGTAATGAATAGTTAAGACTACATGGGGTCCATCGAATCAGAGTACCTAATAATAGGTTCGTCTCTTATGATAACCATCTGATAACCATGGCCAATCTATTCATTCTTATTGCTTTATTCCACTCAATCCATCACTTGATTTGTATAATCATGGTGAGGGATCTGTCACCTGTAAAAAAAAAGATATGGAATTGAGAATAAAATGGGAGAAACTAGTGTAGATTGAAGAAAAAGGAGGGCTCAATCTTCTTATTTCCATTGAAGAACTCACATACAGAAAAATAAACATGATTATTTCATTCCACTTTGGCAGACTATTCTTTCAATATACATTTTATGTTGATTCTTTTAGAATACAATCTTTGGCGATTATTTCAATCATATTTATGTTAACTCCATTATAGCAGAAAATTCTTTAAGAATGCTTAATTGTGACATACCCATTTTCACGGCCAGAAAAAACCGACTTTGTTTATGCTTTATAAAAATCAGAGTACCTCTTTTAATAAAAATGTTGCGGAATTTGTTCCCATAAAAACATGATAAGTACGTTATCAAAGCATTTCCGAAGAAATGTAATTTCATTCATTTTAAAACATTTGGGATGTCATCGTCAATACAGAAACATAAGCATAAACAGAACTTAGATTCATTATCACTGGTGGTCTACATCTCTTTAATCTCTCAGTGTAGTGCAGCTTTATATCGACAGCTGTGATACAAATAAACTGAGTGGGTCAGGTTGGGAAACCCGGTGAGTACATAGGGTTTTCAACCCACAATAATAAAGTTATTAGGTTTTATCATCAAACAATTAACCTGATTACCCATCCCCATTATCTTCTTTATTCTTAAGGATTACCCTAAGAATCAGTTATCCTTCATTCATTCACTCCTAAGGTTTTATCCTGGGGAATACGCGCGAAGTCCATTACTGCTAATGTCATCTATTAGGCACAACTGCCAATATATCCTTTAGGCGCAACTGCCAGGTTTGTGTTGTTCTCAACTAGGCGCAGCTACTAATATCCTCTATTAGGCACAGCTGCCAGGATTATGATGTTGTCTATTAGGCGCAGCTGCCGATATCATCCTATAGGCGCATCTGCTAGGATGTTTAGTGTACATCGCGTTTCAAAATCATCTACAGGTTGTGGTGCAGCTAACAATATTCACTTATATCATCTTTCATACCTCATCATTTATCTACCCATGTTCTACCCAACATTTTTTATAGATATAAAATACATCTATAACTTTAGATTTGGAGAAAAAAGTTCAGATCTGAAAACAAAATATATCTACTGTCCAGATCTGAAAAAAAAAGGTTCAGATTTGTAGACAATGTACATCTACAGCCTAGATGTGAAGAAAAAGGCTCAGATTTGTAAACAAAGTACATCTACAGCCTAGATCTGAAGAAAAAGATTCAGATCTGTAAACAAAGTACATCTACAGCCTAGATCTGAAGAAAAAGATTCAGATCTATAAACAAAGTACATCTCCAACCTAGATCTGAAGAAAAAGATTCAGATCTGTAAAGAAAGAAGTTAGATCTTTCATCCAACATAGATCTCAAAGTATAAAATACATATACAACTTATATCTTAAAAACAAAGAAGTTTAAATCTTTCATCTAGCATGGATCTCAAGTAGATATGCACACATAACACGTAATTTATATAAAATACTTCATATCTATGTGTAAGATGAAAGTAACTATGCACTCACCTGATAAGGAGTGATTCAGACAGCACTTCACTTCTTAAAATAACCTTCTTTGACGAAACCGGAAAGTTTGCTTGAAAAACGGGCTCCGCGCGGGCAGAGTTTCAAACCGAAAAACTCTTTTTCTTGGAGCCTTCGGGCTCTCCGGGACTCGCTTCTAGCACTTAGGAAGTACTAGGGAATGGAAGAGAGGTTTTGGGGGTAATGGGAGAGAAAGGGTATGAAAGGTGTGTGTTTTGGTGGTGATTTACGCCTCTATTTAGAGGCTGTCTGGGCCGATTCACGTCATGAGAAAGGGTGCTCACGTCGTGAGCCAGCTGGCTACAGCCAGGCACAGCCTGGTGCTGACACGTGGCATCGCACATAGGGTGGAAATCAGTCGATTTTCAAAAATTCGTAACTTTCGTATTCGAGCTCCGTTTTTGACGTTCTTTATATCCACGCGTAGGTTAAAACAAGATCTACAACTTTTCTTTTGACACCATTGGCTAATTCTCGACTGATCTTAAATTTAACACTATGAGAAGATTATATTGTTAAATGACTACGTAAAATTCATAACTTCTACATACAGACTCCGTTTTCGTCTGTCTTTTTACCGTTGAGTTCCTATTAATGAGATATTCAACTCTCATTTAGGTCGCGTAGGCCAAAAACCGCTCGAACTAAAATCCGAGTTACGGGCCGTGCACTGCTATGCCGAATCTTAGAAAATTCATAACTTCCTCATACGAAGTCAGATTTGGGCGTTCTTTTTATGGATATTCTCGGTTTAACGAACACTACGAATTTTGTTTGGATTAATAAGGCTAAAAATTCATCTATCATAAATTCACTATTTACGTCTCCCGGTGCCGTGTCGGTTTTGCCGTAAAACTTCGACGGGCCATAACTTCTTCGTTATAACTCGGATTTCGGCGTTCTTTATATGTACGGAACCCTTGAGACATATTCTACAACTTGGTTAAGATTATTTATTCTAAGTAATATTCCATCAAAAACTCATTTTTGACGCTCATTGTCTCTAAATTGACTAGCCCGGATCTGCGGGCGTTACAATTATCTCCCCCCCTCTTAGGATGATTACGTCCCGGAATCATCAATGAAACAGGACAGTATAATGACTCCATACGTTATCTCTTCATCCTAGGTAATAACCGTAACTTCTATGTTGCTTTGAACGGGTATCTAACTCTTGGACTTCTTGACTGCAGGCGGTGCTCGATCTTGCACCTGCTCTTTACCTCATGTTAGACTTTCAATCATGACCTTCATGTCACATTCTCGATCCTTACTGGAGACTCCTTCTTCCTCTTAATGCACTTAAGATAAGTCCTTTGATTTCCACAATAGACCGATGGGTCATGTTCTAATGACCTCTCATCGTATGTTATAACGCTTAGACTCAGGTCTTTTAGAGTCAAATTCCAGAACAGGCTATACCTTGCTTCATGTTCTAATGTGATACAATCATATTTCAACATGTAGCATTTCTAGTTACCAACTTCTTTAACAACGAGCGCGATCCTTCTATTAATTGCTTTGATTCACTTCAATCTTCTGGTTGAAGTCAGACGCTACATCGAACTTGGTTCTCTGAACCACTTAACATACTCATCGGAGTCGGACTCAATTTGATATGACCACTAGGGTCGGAATAACAATCATCTTCTTAGTCATTACCGAAACGATGGTAACGACATACCTGAATAAAACGAAATCGATTACTAGTTTCTTGGTAGCCTTGTGACCTTCCTTGATCCAAGTGTAAGTCTTGTGCTTCCGGTAGCATAGGCCTCTACTACCATTCACACCTACTCATACTCGTCCCAAGTATTGTCTCGTAGTTCTCCAAGTCACCATCCAACAATTTCACACAATGATTTAACACATCAAATAGCAAAACGAAGGTTTTATATTATTCCTTGAAACGATTACATAGATGTTCAAGTTCACCTAGACTATGCCTTCTATATTAGGCTACATCACATGATCCTATTTATACGGATACTCTATAGATTCTTCCTCTTAATTCCTTGCATCGTCGCCTGCTTCATCAAGGATCATATGAAATGCTCTTGCCTTTGGCGGTGCATTTGGCTTTGTAGCTCCTTCCCTCTTTGGGCAGTCTTGCTTGTAGTGCCCTTCTTCATTACATCCATAACACACCCTTTTTTGAATGTACACTCATTGGCGTAATGCCCATGCTTCCCACACTTGAAACATGTCACCTCATCGCCACATTTTCTAGAGTGTTTCTTCTTGCACTTATCGCACCATCTCACTTCACCTTTTCCTCCTTCGGACTTCTTCGAACCAGACTTCGAGGATATTCTCTTCTCGTTGGACCTTGAGGATCCATAAAACTTCCTTTTCTTACCGACTTCAGTTCCCTCCAGACCCCTTTCTCTTAATTGGGTCTCAACATTCTTGGCTGCTCTAACGGCTACCATCAACGTGCTTTCGATTTTGACTGTTGGGCCAAAGTCTGATGGTAATCCGTTAGAAAATTTCTCTATCTTGGCGAGTTCAGTTGGCACCAGGTATGGGAATAACTTCATCTTCTCAGTAAACGCATTAGCATATTCATCAATGCTCATTTTCCCTTTCTTCAAGTTTTGGAACTCATTGTTTAGATCGATCAGATCTATCTCAGAGCAGTACTGCATCTTCAACTGTTCCATGAACGCTTCCCAAGACATCTTCAAAGCTTCTCCTCGTGGCATCGTATCCGCCAACAATTTCCACCAGCTCAAGACTCCGGTCTTTAGTTGTCGAACCGCAAAGACGGTTTTCTGCTTATCGCTACAGTTGCAGCTTTCAAATACCATCTCCATTTCGGAGATCCAGTCCATAATCTCCACAGGCTTTGGGTTTCCAGAAAGACTTGGTGGTTTGGCACCCAAGAAGTTCTTATACATACGTCTATCTCAGTCGATTTCCCTCTCCGGGTCATTCCTTCTCACCACTGGGGGTTCCACCTGACTAACAGTGCGACTGTTATTCCCTTCTTCAGACTCTCCGTCATTCAGTTCTGGTTGTTCAACAGGAATTGAAGGTTCATTTCTGTTATTCAGGAATATTGTCTCATTTCTTCCCTTTGTTCAGCCATCATAGCCCGAATCATGGCTTGAACTCCAGCCATTGTGACTGGCTCAGGTGCAACTTCGACTATTGGCACATGCTCAATCACTTCGGGTTGAGGTCGTCGATTCATATTTTCATTCGCGTTTCCAGCTCCACTTCGGGTTCTTGCCATTTCGATCTATACACCAAATCAGACGTTCGGTGTGTAATGACGATAATTAAGATAGGAAAGAATCGACGTGTAATTCTCCCTATCACTCCGAAAAGTTACATGCCAGTTCTAATACCGTAATCAAACGTTTAGAAATTTGAACACATAAAATTTCCAGATCCGGTCGGCAACAGACCATAGATCCGATAATATAACGCATATCATAAACCATTTAGCACATAAAAGCATGTTAGGCATTTTCCCTAAATAAGCTAGTGCTTGTGTCTATTCAGGTGTACTACCTAAAATATATTAGACACAATCCTCACAATCATCGCTTAGCATTCTAAGTTTAAGTCTAGAAATAAATCCTTATTCCTAGTTCGCTTAAACTAATGCTCTGATACCAACTGTGACATCCCCATTATCACGGCCAGAAAAGACCGATTTTGTTCATGCTTTATAAAAATCAGAGTACCTCTTTTAATAAAAATGTTGCGGAATTAATTCCCATAAAAACATGATAAGTACGTTATCAAAGAATTTCCGAAGAAATGTATTTTCATTCATTTTAAAACATTTGGGATGTCATTGTCAATACAGAAACATAAGCATAAACAGAACTTACATTCATTATCACTAGTGATCTACATCTCTTTAATCTCTCAGTGTAATGCAGCTTTATATCAACACCTGTGATACAAATAAACTGAGTGGGTCAGGTTGGGAAACCCGGTGAGTACATAGGGTTTTCAACCCACAATAATAAAGTTATTAGGTTTTATCATCAAACAATTAACCTGATTACCCATCCCCATTATCTTCTTTATTCTTAAGGATTACCCTAAGAATCAGTTATCCTTCATTCATTCACTCCTAAGGTTTTATCCTGGGGAATACGCGCGAAGTCCATTACTGCTAATGTCATCTATTAGGCACAACTGCCAATATATCCTTTAGGCGCAACTGCCAGGTTTGTGTTGTTCTCAACTAGGCGCAGCTACTAATATCCTCTATTAGGCACAGCTGCCAGGATTATGATGTTGTCTATTAGGCGCAGCTGCCGATATCATCCTATAGGCGCATCTGCTAGGATGTTTAGTGTACATCGCGTTTCAAAATCATCTACAGGTTGTGGTGCAGCTAACAATATTCACTTATATCATCTTTCATACCTCATCATTTATCTACCCATGTTCTACCCAACATTTTTTATAGATATAAAATACATCTATAACTTTAGATTTGGAGAAAAAAGTTCAAATCTGAAAATAAAATATATCTACTGTCCAGATCTGAAAAAAAAAGTTCAGATTTGTAGACAAAGTACATCTACAGCCTAGATCTGAAGAAAAAGGCTCAGATCTGTAAACAAAGTACATCTACAGCCTAGATCTGAAGAAAAAGATTCAGATCTGTAAAAAAAAGTACATCTACAGCCTAGATCTGAAGAAAAAGATTCAGATCTGTAAACAACGTACATCTCCAGCCTAGATCTGAAGAAAAAGGTTCAGATGTGTAGAGAAATAAGTTACATCTTTCATCCAACATAGATCTCAAAGTATAAAATACATATACAGCTTAGATCTTAAAAACAAAGAAGTTTAAATCTTTCATCTAGCACGGATCTCAAGTAAATATGCACACATAACACGTAATTTATATAAAATACTTCATATCTATGTGTAAGATGAAAGTAACTATGCACTCACCTGATAAGGAGTGATTCGGACAGCACTTCGCTTCTTAAAATAACCTTCTTTGACGAAACCGGTAAGTTTGCTTGAAAACCGAGCTCCGCGCGGGCAGAGTTTCAAACCGAAAAACTCTTTTTCTTGGAGCCTTCGGGCTCTCCGGGACTCGCTTCTAGCACTTAGGAAGTACTAGGGAATGGAAGAGAGGTTTTGGGGGTAATGGGAGAGAAAGGGTATGAAAGGTGTGTGTTTTGGGGGTGATTTACGCCTCTATTTATAGGTTGTCTGGGCCGATTCACGTCGTGAGAAAGGGTGCTCACGTCGTGAGCCAGCTGGCTACAGCCAGGCACAGCCTGGTGCTGACACGTGGCATCACACACAGGGTGGAAATCAGCCGATTTTCAAAAATTCGTAACTTTCGCATACGAGCTCCGTTTGCGACGTTCTTTATGTCCACACGTAGGTAAAAACAATATCTACAACTTTCCTTTTGACTCCATCGGCTAATTCTCGACCGATCTTAAATTTAACAGTATGAGAAGATTATACTGTTAAATGATTACGTAAAATTCATAACTTCTACATACAGACTCCGTTTTCGTCTGTCTTTTTACCGTTGAGTTCCTATTAATGAGATCTTCAACTCTCATTTAGGTCGCGTAGGCCAAAAACCGCTCGAACTAAAATTCGAGTTACGGGCCGTGCACTGCTATGCCGAATCTTAGAAAAATTCATAACTTCCTCATACGAAGTCAGATTTGGGCGTTCTTTTTATGGATGTTCTAGGTTTAACGAACACTATGACTTTTGTTTGGATTACTAAGGCTAAAAAATCCTCTATCATAAATTCACTATTTACGTCTCCCGGTGTCGTGTCGGTTTTGCCGTAAAACTTCGACGGGCCATAACTTCTTCGTTTTAACTCGGATTTCGACGTTCTTTATATGTACGGAGCCCTTGAGACATATTCTACAACTTGGTTAAGATTATTTATTCTAAGTAATCTTCCATCAAAAACTCATTTTTGACGCTCATTGTCTTTAATTTGACTAGTCCGGATCTGCGGGCGTTACATTAATGTTTTTTACTCTTTAATGATGTTCTTTATTCCATTCTCATAAAATAGTATTAGAATGTTTACTATTGTTTTAAGAATGTCATGGCATATGTTTCTGTAATGTTCATATTCTCAAAACTTGTTATGTTATTTGTGTAATTATATATCATTCGCACTCATTCTCACATAATGTTTGTGTAAATAATTTTAATCTAACAAAGAATCATAGATTAAAGAATGAATTCAAATTATGAAATAGGATTAAAGTGTTAATAGGAATCGGAAATTAAATTTGATTTTAAATGAACTTAATTCAAACCTGATAAAAATGTCAAACATGAATCCACAAAAATCTCCCATTCCATAATTTAAAAAATATGAAAAGTCCATATTACCCTTTAAATGGTTTTAATTAAAAAATAATGCATTTTTTGATTTAAATAAATAAGAATATTTAGCTATTAATCACAATCATTGATTTTGAAATCTCAATGGCTAGGATTTAGTTAGATGGTTACACAATAGATGCTAGTTACAAATGATTATAGCCTTTTATATATATATATATATATATATATATATATATATATATATATATATATATATAATTATGTTATCAAAAACGGCTCTCAACATGTGGTGACTAATTCAAATACTCATAAATGACCATAAACATTGTTTTAAGGAAATTTAACTGAATCTATTAATATTGCAAACATTATGATCCACTACCTTTACAAAAATGAAAATTGACTTATTAGGGTAATACATTTTCATTTTGTTTATATTTATGTAACTTATTTTTTGGTACACATATAGATAACAAATTTGTTAAAAGTTTTCACATATGACCATTATGACTAGATGTACCTGCTACAACAAGTCAAAATGGTCATATATAAACACTTTTTACAAATTTGTTAGCTTGATGTGTACAAAAAAATATTAACCCAAATATGAACAAACCGAAAAACTAATTTGCTTTGCTATATATATATATATATATATATATATATATATATATATATATATATATATATATATATATATATATATATATATATATATATATCATAAAAAATCGTCCGTTTAATTGTTTTTTAGATATAGTGTCTAGAACCTCAAGTCTACTTTTTTTTCTTTTTCTTTTTTGTTTTTGCATATTTGATACAATCTGTCAATCTTCCATTATAGTAACATGGCATGTTTTTATAACTGTTTTGTAATTAAGATATGTTGAGAGAGCGATATTATTAACATAATTAGGTTGTTTTTTCTTGATGAGAAAAATTGAATTCATAAATGCTTAAAACTTACGTGACATGTTTGTGTATATTATGTCTAGTAGCAACTCCACATCTTGTATGGCTATTTTATAGTTAACCCGATTGACCCAAACCCAACTAAGGTCGTGTCTGGTTACCTCTTAATTGAAAAATTAAGAGGTAACCTCTTAAAAATTCAGATATGGTTTGTTTCAGGGCCGGCTGGGAGAATTTGAAGGCCCTGTGCAATTTAAGAAAAAAAGGCCCTAAAACTTGAAATTTTAAAAACAATTTACTTAAAAACAAGTTAAGCAAAACATTTTAATTTTTTTGTTTTTAATTGCAAAATACATAAATTAAAATATCATTCAAAATAATACAAAAAAAATATTTTTACTTAAAAACAGTCATCCCTCTAATATTTGTTGAAATAAACTTTTCTATAATATCTTCATAAGTAACTTTATCCAAAAGGTTTCTCTCAATCGTCATCAAAGCCAATCCATTAAGCCGTTCTTGAGTCATTGTAGATCGCAAGTAGGACTTCAAAATCTTCAATTTGGAAAAACTTCTTTCTGCAGATGCAACTGTAACAGGAATAGTCAACAAAATTCTATATGAAATAGTTGTATTAGGAAAACAATCAACTCGTTTTAAAAATTTGAGAATATCAATTGATGACATTTTTTCCTTAGGCAAAAGATGTAAAAGTAATTTTAACTCAACATATAGGTCATTTCCATCGATATCTGATTGTTCATCTTTCTTGAGTGAACTTTCAAGAGATTTACAACAAGACTTTAGGGTCATATCATCTAAGGAAAGTAACTTTTCTCAATTAAACAAAAAACCAAATATATTATCATATTGTTGATATTGTTCAAATCTTGTAGTTAGAGAAGTAATTGTTTGATCAACAATATATATAAAATAATTTACCCTAAAAGACTCTTGTTCGGATTGTGAAACACTAGAAGAATTATCATTTGAAATCTTATCAAAGTGTTTTTTTTATATTCACGCATTTGAGGAAATTTTGGATCAATTTCCATTTCCAATGCAATTTCTTTTGCAGTTTGTAAAGCATTTAAAAAACCAATTTCTCTATATTCCTTAAAAAAAAGAAATCAACTCATTTATTTTTTCCATAGCAACATCAATAAGCATATATTTTGATTGCAATTGTTTGCTAATTAAATTAACGATATTTAATATTTCATACCAAATTACTAGTGTCAATATAAACTCAAAGTTACCAAGTTCATTATTTGCTAAGGAATTAGTTTCACTACTTATTTTTGGATCATTATCACTTTTAGCTACTTGTAATAAAGCTTGTTGCATATCAAAAATTTGAAATCTTATAGCTTTAACACTATCGACACGACTCTCCCAACGAGTTGATGACAAAGATTTAGGAGTTAACCCTTTCACATTATCTTTTAATATTTGACATCTCTTAGTAGAATTGGTAAATATTGTGTAGATTCGTTGTATTGTTCCAAAAAAATCTTTAGCTTTACCACAAGTCATAGCCATATCACACAAAGCTAAATTTAAACTATGACAACCACAAGGAGTATAAAAAGCTCTTGAATTTATATCTAAAAGCCTTTTTTGCACTCCTTGATGTTTTCCTTTCATATTTGATCCATTGTCATAGCCTTGTCCACGCACATTATTAATGTCAAGATCAAGCAAATTTAATTCATTTTGTAAAACATCAAAAAGTCCTTGTCCGGTTGTATCATTTACATCTAAAAAACCTAAAAAAGATTCTTCAATGTAAACACAACTTGACGAGACATCCACATATCTTAAAATTATAGTCATTTGCTCTTGGTGACTTATGTCGGGAGTACAATCAAGTATTACCGAAAAATATTTTGCTTTTTTTATTTTTTTAATAATCATAGACTTTATTTCGGAAGAAAGCAAAAGTATTAATTCATTTTGTATACTATGCCCAAGATAATGTTTATGCATACGAATTTCATTTTAATACGTTGAACATGATCATAAGAAACCATGTTAAACTCAGCCAACATTTCAATTAAGCCTAAGAAATTTCCATTGTTATTTTCATACAATTTCTCATTACTACCACGAAATGCTAGATTGTATTTAGCAAGAAATTTCACAATAGCAATAATTCTCAACAAAACGTTTCTCCAATGAACTTTTTCTTTTTCTAATTGTTTTTGAGCCGCATTATCAATAGTTTTATTTTTTTCTAATCTTACACACAATTCATACCAAGTATTTTTTATTTTTACATGTTCCATACTAGTTTCATGCTCTTTAATTATAGTATTAAAATGTATCCAATCCCCAAAACCCTCATTTGCTAATTGACCCTTTCCACACCCTTTTCGAAAAAATTTACAACAAAAACAAAATATTTTATTAATTTCTTTAGAACAAACAAGCCAATCCCTATCACATTTTTCTCCATTTGGTAAAGTTTTAACAAAATATGTTGCAGAAAATCTCCTTAAGTATTTATCTTTAGGACCTTTTATAACAGATAAATCTCTTTTAGGACCATTTAATGCTAAAATATTTATCATATTAGAATCAAGAGCATCCCAATTTCTTGGATCAAATATATCAAATGTGTGAAAATCATCGACATTATCACTAACATCAACATTATCATTACCAACTTCATAAACATTAGCATGATCCATATTAGCATCAACATCAATATTAGTATCATTAACAGTTTCGTTTTCACTTTCTTGAAAGTTTGGTGTTTGTTTCATAATAAACTTATGCATAGATCCTTTTTGTTTTTTATTATCTTCTTCAATTTTTTGTTTTTTTTTTACGTTTTTCATATCCAAAATCATATTTTTTAAATCTAGAAGGCATCCTAAATTAGAGAAAGAAAAGAAACAACCTTATTTTCGATTTGGGGATTTCTTCTTGGTTCTTGATTTTCAAACCCAAGTAGTAAAGTATAACACAACTGCAACAGAAAAAAAAACATAAATAAAATCAACAAATTATATTACATTGACAGACATTCAAATCAGAAAACAAATAAGAAATAATGAAACAAAATCAGATTTTTGTGTACCTTAAAAAATCAGAAACTGATTTGTTTGCCCTTTAAATAATCAGATTTTCGGGAAGCCTTTGAGAAAGAAAAATAAGAAACATATCAGAACTTAGAATTACAAATCATAACCAAAAACAATAAAGGAAAAAACGAATTTGATTTGCTTTTACCTTTAAAAATCAGAAACTGATTTCTAATTCGTGATAGTGATTTTTGAAGTTGATAATTTTTGAAAAAACTGCAAGTTTAAACAGAAAACAATCAAAAAGATTATAAGAAACATATCATGATATCAAGTACTCAGAACAACAAACATAAACAAAAAATGAAAAAAAAAAAAACAAATCTGATTTGCATTTGTTTTTACCTTGAAATATCAGAAATTGATTTCCTGGTCTGATTTTTAAAGTTGATTTGTGTCTCGCTTCTGGTCCCTTCTGGTTTCAAAGTTGAATTGTGTGAAAAATCTGCACTAAAAAAAACAACCACAAATTTTTTTACCAGATTATGCTTCTAATTTTCGAGAATAAAGATTGAAAAAAATGAATCAACATAACTAAAATCAATTAATCTGGGAAATTGGAGAAAAAAACGAAACAAATCAATTTCCGTGTACCTTATAACTTAGAAATTGCAGCACTGAAATCTGATTTTCGAAATTACATCAATAAAAAGTGAAGAAACTTTTCGAATTTTGAAGAAGATTACAAGACTATAACTATTGTTTCTGATTTTCGAGAAGGAAGAAGGAAATCAAAACTTGTTGCTTGTTCTGATTTGCGAAAAAGGTGAAGAACCGAGAATGAAAAATCGAAGGCCTTTTAAAGTTGTAATTGACTGATTTTATGCAAACCTTGTGACCGTTGTTGCTGTCAAAAATCGGAGACGATTCAGTATCCATAATGAGAATCGAAGAGTTTTTCTTTTCCCCAAATTTCGTCTAACTTCCCGCTCCTGATTGATTGGCGCGTGCTGAGTCTTGAGGCAAAAAAACGCAGACAAGAAATACTATTAACCTAATTTATATTTGGGCCTAAACTCAACCTAGTCTAATATATATACTAAAAAAATTTGGGGCCCTATGATTTAGTGGGCCCTGTTCATGGGCACACTTTTAACTCCCTTTGGGTCGGCCCTGGTTTGTTTGGTACCCTCTTATAATATACATCTGAATTTGTTAAATGCCTCTTAAAAAATCAGACTTCACTCCGCATCTGAAAAAAAAAGGCGCAACTGCCTTAGTTCTCGTTCTTTCTTTTTTCTCAAAATCACACCTCCACTCCTTTCTTCTCATTAATGCACACACACAAACCTCCATCGATATGTCGAAGTTGTGTTCTCTTCCCGTTGTCGTAGTCGTCGTTGTCCTCTCCGCCTCCAGCTCCAACTACTACGCCGCAGCACCTCCGGCTCCACCTCCGACGTCTTTTACACACACACAAAAACGACTTCTGAAATCAGTGATTACTCAGATGTGCTATCGTTTCTGCTACTGATGGTTTTTGCAAGTTTATGTTTCTGTGAATTCAGTAATTCATAGAAAACTTGTTTTTTTCTTTTATTTTTTCTTAAATCAGATTTGGTGTATAGTTTTATGCAATCGTTGGTTTCTTTTTTTGCTTCGTTTTTGCTGTGAAATCATGTTTCTCTTTGTTTTCTGTTGGAGTTTTCTGAAATTATGCCGATTTCTTGTTTCTCTTTGTTTTTATTGTGAAATGTTGTTGAAATATGTGAAAAACATTGCTGTGAAATTGTGGTTTTGCTGCTTCTCTTGTTTCTCTACTTTCCAACAACAAATGAAGTATTTTTTTTTATTTGTTGTTTTTCTGAAATGTTGCTATGAAAGTATGTTTATGATTTCTGAAAAATCCGTAAAATCTTGTGAAATTATGCTGAAATTTGTGAAATTGTGCTGATTTTATTAGTTTGATAATATTGTTGAAATCATATATATGGTTGTTGTTTGCTTGATGAAATCTGAAATGTTATAATTTTGCTTGATGAAATTTAATTATTAGCATGTTATGGATTCACTAAATGAAAGTACCATGTTATATCTTGAACGGGTGGTATCTATTAGTGGAGAAGATTTCATACCATGCATTCATTAACATTAGATTTATTATGGATTGAAGTAAAGAAATTATGGTTTACACAGAAAGGGTATTTTGGGAATAAGCAAAAATTGACAAAAGAAGAAAAGATTTTTATTTTTTAGATATGTTTTAGGTAATCATTGGTTTGGAGCTTTTAATTGTTTTGGGTACAACAATTAAGAAATAGGTTTGTCATTTGTGATATGAAATATTGATTTTCTTGTATTATTGTAATTAGGTGTTTTGGATATAATCAAGAAATGATAGTGTTATGTTTGATCTGGATTTTATATGGTGTTTATATATATATATATATATATATATATATATATATATATATATATATATATTTTATAATTATTCAAGAAGTTGATTCAGTTATTTTATAAACAAAAATATTAAATTCAGCAAAAAAAAATAACACTGAAGGTTAAAATTATCATTTTTATAATTCAGCACTGCAATTTAGAGGTTTCAACCAAACAATATATGAAAATTCATATTTTAAAAAATTCAGACCCTCTTACAATTTCAAACCTCTTAAAAATTCAGCTCTTCAAAATTCAGATTCAGATCCTGCCAAACAGCTCCTAACTCGTAGCTTAATAGAGTCTGGTATCAGGTGAAAATGTTTTTTTTTATAAAAACCTGATTAACCTGAAAAAAATTTTTATTATAAAAAGCTGATAACGTGAGCAGCTTGAACCAATGAACACCTCTAGATGATAAATACATGATGTATACATGTATTAATATGTCAAAAAGCAGGGGCACCCTACAGAGGTTCCACCACCGGTCATAACAAAAGAAAATGTTCGAAATTCATGTTGGTTTTAAATTGTAATTCCAGTTTAAACAATCTTATAATTTTGTAATATTATATCCGATATTAATATTAGAGATTAATGCAGAAAAGTCTCATTATTTTAGGATAATTTTTAATAGTCTTAAAAATGTTTTTTTTAACAGATGAGTCTCAATTATTTAACATTTACCAAATTAATAAAAAAATCATTTTTTATATTTGAACAACAAATAACAGATTATATGATTTTTTCAAAATAACAAAACATTTCTGTTCAAAAAACTTTCTTTTATGACTATATCAAAAATTTCCCAAAATAATATGAAACTCTTAATATTATTAAGTATTTGAGTTTTCTGAAATAGTATAATTTTAGACCTAATAAATAAATTATTATTTAATATTACAAATAAGCAACATATTAGGGTGAGAGATAAACAAATACTTAAAATAAGAGGAAGAGGAAATGATATTTTCACTTAATAAATTAATTGATTCATCCATTGTATATTTTACCAACTTGTTAGATAGCTGCAAAGATATTGTTGATGGATCAAATTATCAAGTGGAAATATGCTAGAAGCTGAAGAGTTAAACATGCAAGTTATAACGATCAAAAACGTTTTGGAATCAATCCGTCCAATTTGTGTGGACTCCACCAACATTACCCAAGGTTTGCAAAGCTATCTTCAATTCACCCTGTCTTTGCAAACACTTTAAAATTTACCCTATATTTGCCATTAAGTCAGCAAAGTAGAGTTATATTTTCTTTAAATATAACTTAAAGGAATTTGGTCATTTTATGAATATCCCTAAAATTTATTAATGTCAAAATAAATAGTAAAGCTATCTGTTTAACAAACATTTCAATGATTCTAATACAAATAACATTGATCATTATAAAGATGTCAGCTTTCATGATTTCGGTAATTAAATGAGATTCAATCTAAAGAGTAAAGATGCAGCTGTAAACAAGGTAAATATAACTTAAAGGAATTTGGTCATTTTATGAATATCCCTAAAATTTATTAATGTCAAAATAAATAGTAAAGCTATCTGCTTAACAAACATTTCAATGATTCTAATACAAATAACATTGATCATTATAAAGATGTCAGCTTTCATGATTTCGGTAATTAAATGAGATTCAATCTAAAGAGTAAAGATGCAGCTGTAAATAAGGTAAAAATAGGACAACCAAAACGAGTTCACGGACAGTACAGTTTCATATAACAATAATGGATGGTAACGTGAAAAAACAAAAGATGAACAGAATTGAAAAAGAAAAAAGAAAAAAGAAAAAGAAAAAAGTACACTAGGAAGTAGGAATACTGTAATCTGCTATTGAATTTATGAATCTGATTTCATATCTGTGCATATTTCCCTGATGACGGTGAATCCACGAGCGCCTGCAGTTGAAATAAATAGCACCAAAACGAGAGAAAGAACAAGTAGAAGAAATGCATTTGAGTTTCTTCAAACACCAATAATAGAAATTTGACCAATAAGATAAAAGATAGTGAACTAATGTTGGACAGATCTAGGGAAAATCTAACATTCAACCATTTTCAGATATTTTTCTCACCATGCATTCAAAAATATGATCTGAAAATGACATCGTCAAAAGTAAAAATTTCCGAACTTGGTTAAGATAAGAAACACGGCAAATACAAGATCCGAAAATTTTAAGATGGGTTTTACATTGAGAAGTGAGAACTATACGAAAAGGGTGTCAAATAGGTTTAGTCAAAGTAAAGTCCTCGATCCAACCCTGTACTCAAAAGAAGAGGAGGTGTAGAGCTCCCTTCAATCCAAAAAAGGATCAGAAAAAGGATAATGAATCTCCTGGCGTATGCAAGCCACAAAGCCTATACAACAACAAAGATAGGACTTGAGGGATCCATAGACCAGCAGCTCGATATTCCCACTCAGATCCTCTATTGGACTTCAAGGAGCTCTACTTCAACTCGTTCACCCACAAAATCTCTACTTTATTCTTTTGAAAGCAAATCATATCACATATGTTGAAGGGCACAAATTGAGATAAACAAACATTTGTGATTTTAGTAAATATAAAACTTTACTTGACAACACCTAGAGCAATACATAACCTCCCTAGCTAGAACAATCGGGTTTTTTTCCATCTTTCTTTCACAGACTCATATGACGTAAGCCCTAAAGCAACCTTATAGTTAGAGAAAACAAAGAAATCCTGATACATCTAGACAGATAACACAAGAAGACAACGAAGTATGAGACATAGACTTCGTTAAATCTAGCTCCTTTCATCTACTCAAAGACTTTACTAATGTTTCCTACTCACAGGAAACCCTAGAAAAAGAGAAGAGAGAGTGTTAGGTGTGGATTGAGATTGGTAGATGGAGGAAGGGATTATATAAAAAGAGAGGGTTGAGTTAAAGATGGTGGCGGCAGAAAATGAATTTTATAATCTTTACTTTTCTAACATGTAATCTAATAAATATGGATTGTGATCTGTCAATCACTCAAAAGTCTTGGGGAGGGGAGCGCTTTTGTTTGTTTAAATTTATGAGAGATTCGTCTTGATCTTTGAAGTTCACATGCGCTTGTCTCCATACCCCACTAAAAGCATTTTCAGTCGTGGTTTAGGCTGTAAGAGCTTCTTAGGTAAATGATGTCAATCCAATCAACCTTTAAAATTGGTTTTAGAAGTTTTTTATTCTTGGCCTCTATATTTAATGTAAAAAATGAACTAACACAAAAATAATGTTATATTTGAATGTTGATTAGAGTGAAAATGACCTCTAAAATAGTGTTTTAGAGGTTTATTGGACTAAGGCGTGGGCAATGCCCATTTCCGTTTTTGTGACATTGCACCGGAAAACCCCATGAAAACAGCAAAAAAGGGTTGTGTTTGTCCATGAAAACGTCGTCATGAGGCCAAACAAGAAGAAAAACAGAGAGGAAGAAAATAGAAAAAACAGTTGCTCCATTTCGTTACCATAACAACGTGTTGCAATGTAACGCCAAAAAACGCATGGTCGGGGCGGTGTCCACGTCACAAAAACGTCCACAAGTGTTGTCCATACCATGCAACCTTAGAGTTTGAGACCTCCAAAAGTAATTCCGCGCTGCAAAATGCAAACTTCAACCCATGAAAGATTATTATTTCCACCATGGTATCATTTTTCAGAAGGAATATAATGTTAACTATGTTTCGAAATCGTTTAAAAAATACCATATAATTTTAGTATGTTCAAAAAACAACATTCAAATAAGGGTTTTGTATAAAAATACCAATGAGCTATATATTTTTTTTCAAACGGCACCTTATGGTAACCGATATTTACGGGTAAAAAATAATTAAGAAAAAAAACAATAGAAAATGACTTCAGAGAGTAACTATGCTTTAAAATCATTCAAAAAAATATCATACATGTTTGGTTTGTTAAAAAAACACTATCCAAGTATCGTTTTTTTTATATAAAAAAACATACCAACAAACTATACGTTTTAATCACCGGTAACTAATTTTTACAAGTTAAAAGATGCATTTGCTTAATTATTGTGACATGGCATAATAATTAGTGATATAACATTAATTGATATATTTCTCCTTTATAATTGATTTAAGGCTTCTTCATGAACGAATAATTTCTTATTCTCCTCTAAATGTTTCTTCTTCTACTAAATCGACGATCTCCCACTCAAGCTCACACATTTCAAAGAAACGAAAGATATTTGATGATACAATCATGTGTGGTTGTGGGCATCCTTTTTGAATTTGGACATCAACTACAAAGACTAATCCTGGCAAAAAGTTCGGGGTTTGTCCCAACCGAATGGTAACTTTAACCGAAAACTTTATTGTAGCGTCCCGATTTTTATACCAAAATTTTTCATTTTTAGAAGATAATATTTCATTAAAACATTCATAAGGAAAAATCTTTGTTCGATAATCAAAACTTATTCAAATTAGAGTATAAAATAGGATATGCGGAATTCTCAAAACATGATGTTGATGCGCATGTACAGTCAAGCTTTGCCCTTTTCCTAATCTGATGAAGTATCTGCAAAACCGTTAATCAACAATTGTAAGCCAAAGCTTAGTGAGTTCCCCAAGATATCACATACAAAGTACACATAGAATGCATACCACAATTGACCTTCAGCACAAGGTTGGTTCGCCCTTTTTGACCTTCAGTGTAAATTTGATCTGCCCCTTGGCCTTCAACATAAATTTGGTCCACACAAGTATCTTGGTTTTCAGCACAAAGTTGTTCCGCCCTCAACTCACAACATAATATGTCAACACATATATAACAGATAGGAAGACAAACAGTCCAATACAACATGCAACCGACTAAACTAGTCTCCTTGCCTAACAACACTCTACAACATAACAACATCCTAACATACAAATGATACATACTGCAATATATAGTATGGTGAGAAAACTGACCTAAACAACTACCCGGACAACTATCACTGATCCAACCAACCAGCAGACGCTCTAAACACGATATGACCTATAGTGCTATAACGTATCAACAACTAAGGAAATATGATCACAGTTAGCTAGAACCTTCACTAATCCCAATAACATTGAATGACTATAAAATAAGGATTAGCCAGTCAAGAAAATCGGGAGGCATGATTATTTTCCCATATAGCTTTTCTGAAATCCAACAACCAAGCCAACGTGTCTATCCTAGACACTACACCCGTAAGTAGATCAATTAGTATAATAATTGGGATTAATGATTAATCTAATACATAGGTTCATAATAACCACATTGCGGATGCTCCATATCAAGTTATACTTAAGAGAAAGTGTAACTTACCCGATTGGCGAAATATGAATATCCGCGAGCAAAACTTCGACGCTTACTTTCTTATATCCTTCCGAAACTTCCAGCACTTCGCTACCAATACTATAGAACAAGAACTCGAATCACGAGGGACCGAAAATGCTAGAGGGTGAGAGAGAGAGAGAGAGGGAGACTTTTTGAAGACAAATGGTGCAAATAAATGAGGAGATGTGACCCTCCTTTTATAGGGTTAGTTTTTGAAAAGCATGTCGCACTTTATAGGGAGTGTGGCACGCTTTGTAGGGAGCACACCGAGCTCCATAGCCGTTCTAAAACTTGTCTTTAAAGTGGGTGGTTGGCAGCTAGGGTGGTTGATAGGTGCATTAAATGCCCGCTAGTTGCCCTTCGAACTTAACATGTATTTCTCCCTTTGTAAAATCATATCTTTTTCATACGAGCTCCGTTTTCGACGTTCTATATATCCAAGGTTTTGTAATTCTGAGTATTATGACTTTTATTTAGGCTACTTTGTCTAAAACGTAATATATTTTGTTTTCATTTATATATAAAGAATATCTGATATTTATATAGAGAAAATGATTTTCTGAAATTCATAACTTCTTCATATGATGTCAGATTTTTTTTGTTTTTTTATACTCACGAGTTCGTATTTCCGTTTACTATGACTTTAGTATGGATTATTTTAGGTAAAAGTAATATATTTTCACTTTGAATTTCACAAACAAACATTTATATAAAATTATATTGTAAAGTGGAAACGGCGTGTTATATTTATCATGTTATTTTCCTATATAGTTTCTTTGTTATGTAAATCATTATATATATATATATATATATATATATATATATATATATATATATATATATCAAATGGTTATTTTCATGTTACTTATAAGTAATGTCAGCCTGATCATTTATATGTTCAATATTTCATAATATTTTTGTGTTTTATTGTTGTAACACCTCGTTTTCATCTTTAAAGATAAATACAATATAAGCTTTTGTTTGTAAAAAATAAAGTTAAAATATATCACCTTTTAGCCAACGTTAATAGTGATAGTAGATATAAATACAAACCCGTGGATATAAAGAACGTCAAAAACGGAACCCGTATGAAGAAGTTATGATTTTTCGAAGATACATGTTGTTAATTGTTTCCATTCGTTGATTATAAAAATACAAAGTAAAAATATATTAGGAATTAGCTAAAATGATCTGAATGAAAGTTGTAGCAGAAGAAAATAAGAAACCGTGAATATAAAGAACGTCAAAAACAGAGTCTGTATGAGTAAGTTACGATTACTCAAAGATAACGACAACTTAGCAGTTTCCAACGCAACAGTCAACCAAACGTCACCTACCAAATGCAAGGCTCCCAAGAGACCACATGATTTCCTAGTTTTTTGGCCCCTATAAATATCAATCTACCCTTTCCTTGTTTCGTTGCTAATTTCGTCTCTCTCAACCCTCGAGATTTCAGTCTCTCGTGATTTGATTTCTCTGTTCTTGAGTATCGCTATTGAAGCGCTAGAGCATTGGAGAGTCTTTTTATAAATAGTCTAAACGTCGAATCTATGCTTTCCGTTTTCCAAGTTTTTGCTAATCGGGTAAGTCACACTACTTGTAAGATCCCAAAAAATACTAAGTAAAATTCATTTTAGATCAACCAAAATCATTCATTAGTTTGTTTCAAAATACGTTCAGAGTACAAGTATTCTCAGAACATCATACTAAAATCATAACAATTAATATGGAATAAATCTTGAGGGGACCCTAATGCTCCATAAAATCCAAACTTTATGGACATGAATTTCCAATGCATGTCCTTCTCTTATCCAAGTAAAAAATGGTAAGAATGGGGTCAAAACCCCATGCAAGGCTTTCAACACTCACTTAAATTCTAAATCCATGAGGTATAATGCTCTTGGGACTCTGGAGAGCAATAAAGTTGCTAACTTTATTCCATTCAACCACTCCAACCAAAACCAAGGACCAAAATAAGCTAAAATGACCTAGATATATAAAGAAGAAACCAACAAGATGAGAGCTTCAGGACTTACAAAAAGTCCAGAAGATGTACACAAGGATGAGGATGGTTTGCTTGCTTAATCTATGCACCAAACCTCTTCCTTCCTCCTTCAAAATCACCACAACTTGAAAAATAAGTTCCAAAAGCTTCAAGGAGGCTAGGGTTTCACTTTGGAAGGTTGGAGGTTAATAGGATGCCCTAAACTCTAAGTTATAGAGGCTTTAAATACAGAAGAAACTAAAAAAATCATGGGATTGGGCTACAACAACCACCACATCATGGCAACCCTTTTGCCACGTTATGGTGCTCACTAGAAATGTGCATTTCATGAAAGCTATGCCATGTCATATTCACCCATGCCCCACATCATGGCACAAGGTTTTTCTCAAGAAAGCCCATTTTTAATCCTATTAAGCCCTTAGTTGATATATTTTGGAAAATAGGTGTTACAACTCCCCCTCACTTAAAGTATATTTCAAAACACCCTTCGAACCCCTTGTGGGTTCTTCCAAGTACATTTACTTCTTGCACGAGCCAAAGCCACTCTGAAAGACCAAAACTGCGACTATAATCACAAGGATTTCCAAAATTAGGCGCATATGCCAAATCCGAGCGCAAACTCTCAGAGGCTGAAATTGTATCCAATGCAACAATGAAATGACACCTCAAGCAGACGATCACGTTCTGAAACTGAAGCTGAAACAATCTTTAGCGAGATATACACGACCCGACGAAGGACGAACACCAACACGTCCCCCCAGTAACCCACAACGAGAAGAACTAACTTCCATGCACATTCCTTGAAGATTCCAAAGTCATGCGTGACTCCCATGTAGACAGAGCCACCCCCGTACGTCGCCCATGTTGACCAAAAGCTCACAGATTTGGTCCTACCATGATATCCTTGTCCTCTCACCACCTTACTGATAACTAGAAAACAGACTCCATGACCAACCACTGATGCCGACATCCTCACACACAAATACAAAGGTGAATACAAACATGATCCCCAACAAGTGAAGACTACACTAACCTATAAGTCAATCACGTTGACCGAAAATTTGCAAATTCAAGCTGACCAAGATCTTCCCGGTCCCACGTCGCCCTACTAATAAACTAAAATACATAATCCACGGCCGACCGCAATCATTGACAACCTCACATACTGACGCAAAACAAGACCACAAACAAAGTCTAAGAACATATAAACACGCCTCGCCCATGAGCCTCACCCAAGATAACATAAACAACGGGCCTCGCCCCACAATCAAAAGCTACGCGATCCTAAACATCAACATGGCTCTAACAACCCCCATGCCTGAACTAGGAGTGGCTAGATAACAAAGATGGGTCTAACTCAACCCATAAGGATGTTGTGGTCCTCCAACTATCTTACAAATACCCCTTCAATGGCCTATCTCAGTCAAGTTAATGCTACGGTCCAGATTGTAGTCTTACAACACTCCTGCGATTGCCATGGGCTCCCCCATGGTCATTCGAACAAGCCTATAAAGATATCAAGAAAAAATGACATGATACGGAACCCTAGTCTACTAGACCCCATCAGATGTTTGGTTCCTGCTTCGAACCCCAAAGCCTTAATCAGATAAGATCAGGTAGTAAGGCCCTCACACAACTCCCGACTTGAGCCTGGACACTAACTCAAACTCACGCCGCTACTGATGCTTCAAACCTCTAGACGATATAACCTTGACTTCTCAACATCTGCTTCCCTGATAACAACTGACTGTTGAACATCAATCCTTGCATACGTGTAGGATCCCATTTGTCGATTGGATTGGTGCGGAAATATAATATCAAGAAGATAATTGTGTATGAATAATGAAGAACAAGATACGCGAGTAAACTGTAATGGATAGATAGAGAGAATCAACATGTTACAAGAACAACTCTCATGGCTAGGGAGAATCCCCAACCTAACAATCTCTCTAATCTATGTCTACATGGGTGCACTCATAAACAAATGACCACTAACATCATTGTAGAGCATTTTCATGATCCAACAATAAGCTTTAGTTGAGACAAAAACCAAAATCAGCCATCCTCCTATCCTTGAATATGAAACTCCAGGATGACCTGCACTTCGAAATATTTACATCTAACCCAAGCGTTTCTCCCCCACTTGGATTTGGCTAGACTCTGAGGACTTCATAACCACTAGAGTTTCCTAGCCAACCCAAAAAACTTCCTTATCTGGATCTTAACATCCCCGCCTGACATCACCAAGCATAAGAGAATATGAATTCTTCAGGAAACACTCAAGAGCTCCAACATATGACTATAAACCATAATGACAAGACCTCACGAGTTCCAACTTGTGATCATTATCCCACATCAATAAGCAATCCAACAATGAAAACTCCCCAACTCAAAGCAATAATCAGATCTTAAATAAACTGAACAATCTTACCAATGCACAATTTATCTAATAAAACTTCCCACTCATAGGAACATTCCAAAATTAACCAGAATGTTGTCAGCACCGTGGTCACATTGACCCCATTACTAACCATGTTGATGCAACTTGCCAAACTTGGATTCTAAGTAGATCAGATGTCTTACCTAAAAAGTGAACAACGCTGCTCCAACATCCTAACTTCCTAAAACCAAAGGATAACTGCCAAACTTGAGTTTGCAGTGACCAACAATTCTAAAACTAAAAATTGAGGGTACACCTACCCAGGAGACAAGATATGTACTGCACAAAACTTGACGAAAGATTGACGCATCTATAGCACCTTCAACTAGTACAACTTAAAATCTTCGAACAATTTCAGTTGATGACGATGAACAAACCAACCATCGAGAATGGATGGATAACCAAATCAAATGTTTCAACTTACTATAAAACAAGTCCATGCGAAAATACACATACCAAACATTGAAATTGGTTGATAGATCAACAACCGCTCTTCCCTTACTATAGATAGTGGTCGATATAGCAAGCTAACCAATCCTTTTACAATTGATATTCAACCCGAGCGACTCAAGTGCTTCTTAACCTAATCTTTGCCGATCCCGAAAGGGACTACGACCACAACAAGATCTTCGTCCAACAGCTTCCGATGTAAGGATAACATCCACACTCTTCCCTTACTATAGATAGTGGGCGATACAACAAGCTAACCAATACTTCAACAATTGATATTCAACCCGAGCGACTCATGCACTTCTTAACCTAATCTTCGACTTTCCCAGAAGGGAACTACGACCACAATAAGATATTCGTTGAACATCTTCCAATGTAAGGATAACATGGACGTCTGTGGAGATATGAACCTGATGGCAACTAACTCTACACTCGGGGTTTGACCAAACCTTAAGTATTTCGTAACCATGGAGGATTCTGACAAAGCCTTGAGAACGCAGCGAGAACTTCCTAACTCTGAGCACTTTGATGGTAGCCCACCTTCCTTCTCGTATGCCGCAACATACTCGAACAAAAAATCTTGCATTCTTTCACCACAGATTCCTCTGATTCAATGTTCTAAAACCAAAAATCAATATGTTTGTTGATTCTTCAATCAAAGTACCTAGTCCTTCCCCACTTAGGGTTCTAACTATTATTAATTGGCATATACAATCCCAAAGAATCAAACTCGCTAAGCCAGGTACACGCCAACCATGACTCTTGGTATGCAATATGGAATATGACGATCCTTTGAATAATGACCAGACAATCATAAAGAAACCCTGAATTGTGAGAACAAGGATCTGATTACGTAGGGACAAGGCTCAAAAACTCAAACCTTGAGTTAATGCTTAAGATCAATGTCTACTTCTGATTAACAGTTACAGTCAAGTCTGGCAAGACCAGTCGAGACTGAATATGAGAATCAACAAAGTACTTCAAGTATTAAATATGGAGTAATGAGTATAATCAAAGTAAAGACAATAAATGAACAAGTAGAATGTTTGAAAGAGTTTTGATTTGAGAGAAAGATGCAAGTGAAGTAAATTCAAATATAACTATCTATGGAGCAATAATCCGTCGTTTATTCTTGTCATTAAACACTCCTTATATAGCAAAAGGAGGAACACATTACAATCCAGAATACATACAAAGGATCAGACAATGTCACTACTTCTGACATTCTGATTGTCCAAATAAACAAAAAGACTAATTCCCAAGTAACGTTACTGTTAGGTTTTGAGCATTCTAACACTCCTATGGTGTACATGCAACCCTATAAACCTTGGATCTATGTTTTCGCTATTATACATGCAAATATTAACTATTCCAAGGTTTCATCCTAACTAGCATATTATGAAGCACCTATACTATAAAGTTCTAGTTAGATGACATACCTTTTGATGTAGCTTGATGTCTTCAAGCTTTAAGAGCTTAGCCCCAATAGTGTGGAAGCCTCAAATGGAATCACAAATCACCAAAACACCTTAGAAGAACTTGAGAGAATATGTATGCACACTAAAATCGGCCCACTCTTATTTTCACACACTTGTGCCAATTTTGTGAGCCAAGGACCCCTTTATATATTATGGAGGATTAGGGTTACATCCATGTAAACCCTAATACCCATGACCTTTCATTTACATAGGATCCATTGGTTAAAAGCTCCATGGACCATCCATGAAAGCTTAGCCCAACCTAAATGAACTTGGCCCATTCCATATATATAAGAGTCCATATTTAATTAGTTCTTTTTGATCACTTAATTAATTCTAAATTAATTCTTGATCAATACTAATTAAATAATATGATTCCATATTAATATATTAGAACTTATAATATATTAATATAAATCATAAATATACTATTCTCAAAAGACTATCCATATAAATTGTGCCGGTGAAGTGCAACCCAAATGGCCCATGCCGGGTCGGGTCAAGTACATACCAAATATAGTTATGGACTTAGACATTAATCCAACAGTCTCCCACTTGGATAAGTCTAAAACTATTATTGAGTATGACTTCAAAACCTAACTGGCAATCGTAGCTCTTAAAGCCGCTGTCGAACTCTGACCTTGTCAATGACTTGTCCATTAGATAAGGGATCGTATATTCCTCCATTCTAGATATCATATGGACTGAGACATGGATTATAATCATTCTCTCTGTCGATTTGTTGTTTCCCAATTTTCGATTTATGATGACTGACTGATTGAACAAATCAAATCAGTCCTGGCTTGGCCAAGCACTCACATGTGTCATCGCTAAATCATCGAGGGGCCCACATATATCGCTTTTATCCCGAAGGTAAAAGGAATGGATAAACTTCGACTCATATGGCTTGTTCTACTACTTGTTGAATCATACACAAAGGCACGTTTTATAACATCGAGTTACCAATGCGTTTTCGTGCAATCAATGTATAACCAACTCATAGTAACAACTCATATCTCTAGGTTTTAAGAATATAAGATATTATCGTCTCATGATCACTCGTGATAAAATCCATGAAGTGATTCAAATGAGCGTGGGTTGAATCCAATACTCAAAACTTATGAGCACTCATGAGTGTTGTAGCACCACTTTGTCCACCAACTTGGACCTCTACAAACCAACCCATGACAATCTTGATTCATATCTACTTCCAACATATGACCGACTGTGGATGGTTTGAATAACTTAATCATTCAGGAAGAGCGACTTAGTTATTATGGAAGTCAAAACATGCAAAGTGAAACACAAGAATAAATGAATCAAATATGGTATCAAACCCTATGAATATAAATAAACACTTTTATTTATCACCATACTGATTACTCATTATTCATTGTTTCGGTTTTATCAACTTTATACTTGAATTAAAAACACTAGTTGTCCCATGCTCCAAGCATGTACACTATGTTTTTCTTAAACAATAGCTTTGCCATACACCAAGTATGCACTCTATGTTTGTCTATGATCCTTACTTTGTGAAATAAACCAATTGAACATAATTTCAATGATTCTAATTTCACACTCCCAAATCCTTATCGAAAAATGTGAGAATTTCAAATTCCTATCATTTATCGAAATCTGTTTAGATTTTAAACTTATATGCACTGACCCTCCTGTAATGAATATGTACAAAGTCACAAAGACTTGTCAACAATCATTATAACGTATTCCAATGGAGATCAACTCCATGGAAACTAAGTCTCATATTCAAAGTACATTGCTTTGGACATGCTTCTTGCATTAAGTTTTCTAATCTTACACAGATAACTTCCACCTATGAAGACAACTCCATATTCTCATTTTGACTATCACTTCTGAATAAGAGATGCCTCTTTTCAGAATATGTCAATATGGTCCTTCCAAAATTAGCATTATACTTCCAACTGTCCCTAAGCAACCAATCTTTGGTAAACCTCAGATTGTCCTCGACAATTGCTTAATCATTTTAGTCATATCTACTAATTCTAGACCTTTTCCCTTCTTAATGCCTCTGGGCATTTGGAAAAATTTAGAAAGGATGAATATTATAGCACATGCAATCGTTCCTGTACCCAAAGCAAATGGGACACGATTCATGATGTCTCACACAAAGACATGATTCTAGACCAGTCTTTTGCTACAATATTTTTTATTTGCCATGTTCTCAAGATTTGACTATGAACAGGGATGCCGTAATCATAATCGAATTTTGAGAACGCAATATATAGAATTTCCTTAAGTTGAACCAATCCAGCATGAAATTCATATATATATATATATATATATATATATATATTCTTGACTAAAGATGATTAAAATCTCAATCTAAGCTTAAAATCTCACTCTAAGCCTTTTAGAATTGACATGAAGTATAATATCCTCTCCCTTAATTATAGCAAAACAACTTTTTCAACCCCTGCAACCTCATGAATTGAAACTTTTGTTTTCTATAATTAACATTGCTAACTTGCAATACTTATCATAATTATCATGCTCCCACTAACATGATGATTATTAGCATAACACTCATGCTCCCACTAGCTTTGACATGTATCCAGAAAACAGCTGGACTTCTAGAAGTCAATACTTTATTGACTTTCTTACCAAAGTTCAGATTTCTGATACGAGATGCTTTGATAAAACTTTATCAAAATCATACACCTTTCCTTAGATAGCATGCATGTGTGTCTAAACAATTTCAGAACTATGAAAAGGGATGTCGTAATCATAGTCTCAATTGTTTGGACCTTTTGCCATCTGCTTCAAATCTACTTGGTGGAAGTGTTTCCTCACCATCATTTTCATGAATCGGAGAGAAACCTTATGACCCTTAGATTTTATGGTGTATGTGTTCTTATCCATCTGAATCGTCAAAACCATAGTCACAAGACAAGGATAATGACAAATCCAAACTCATATGGACTGAACTTATGCAATCTTAGCTTCTTGCCACCTGGCAGTACAGGGCCTGCCATCGCTTCCAAGTTGTTATGCAACCAATTGAGAACTTTCAGAACTCCTATGCAAAGCCAACTTTAACTGGAATGGGCACAGAATATGTCAACACGATAGGTTATAAACCTCAAGTCGTGTGCTAGTGAAGAACCTCAGGTTTTATTCTTGATTAGTTCTTGAAATTCTTTTTAGGATCTTTAAGACTCCCACTATCCTCTTGACATATAAGACTATCTTGCCAAATATTCAAGAGATAGTGCGGATTCTTTATCAAGACAAACACTTCACACAATTGGCCTTAGTTGGTCTTTGTTTTACCCAAAACATCACAACTTACCAATTTCAAGTGTACAAGAGTAGGACACTTTTACTCTTACATTTGACAAGTGTTTTAAACCTTTCATTAAGATATGTCACTCAAGTTACAATCTTGGAGTATGACTCTAAGAATTGTTTTGGAACGAAGTATGACTCATCTTCCTGATCTAACCATTTCAACAATTCATGACTCCTCTTCTTAGTCATAATAATGCACTAAGATGACCTTTAGAGGACTAATTGTGATATGATTTCTAAATCATTAAGATGATCACAAACATGATACTAAAGTACTCTCCCATCTTTTCAGATTTGAGAAACTTTTATCTTTCTGCCTAATTTGATTCTTCCCATTCGTTCTGCCATACATTGAGACTTTTCCAATGTTTCAGAATTATACTTAAACTTGTAAGTATAACCATATTTACTAAACTTTAGTAAATCAAATAGTCTTAACGAGCTTTGTGGTGTACATGACCAATGCACAAGAATGTGTACTCGATCCCTTTAGTCCTTCACTTGACTCACACATCCATGTGAACAATTAATTAGTCTTGATTTTCCAATGCTTGAAAGTTCTCATTCATCATACTATTCAACTTGCATGATTCCAAGTTTCGGTCCAATTGAAACTTGGGTGATGAGGAACTTTCCTGATTTGGTATATTTAGACACTACCACAAATGAAAGAATCAAATCCATTTTCCAATATTGCTGCCAGTGGAATCATATAAGCAACAATTTTCCACAAATGCCATTGTAAGGATACTTCAAATAAATAAAATTAAACAATTTTCTTTTATTTTAAAATTTTGCGGAAAAACTTATCCTTACAATCCACATGGAAAATTGTTGTTATCTATTCCTTAGCAATATATCATAACTTCTTAAGCAACTGCTCAAAATTCTGATGCGATCGAAATCCACCTTCACGATCAGAATCAGCATATACTTCCTTTAAGATTTCTCTCTATTCTTTGAGTCTTAAAACATCAACATGTGACCCAGTCACATCATGTAACGAGGATCTCAGAATAGAACTTAACATAGTTAGATAATGGGCTCTACCTGATGTTGAGTCAAACTTATTGACTTTAACATCCTTAGGTAAATTTGGCGGCTTTGCAATCAACGCCCCTTCCTTTGGCAAAATAAACATATGGACCCTTTGGTAATGGGACTATCTCAGACTTAACCTTTCTCTTTACCATTTGGTCAACCGGGTTGACTATGGTCAATCCCTTTCCATTGGGAAGAGAATGCTTTTTCTGGATTTCCAGTGTCACCATTGTCACTGTCCATAAAGTTTTTGGGAAGTTGATCTTCTAATCAAATTTGCTTTACTATCGTTCCAAATCATTGCTGATTCAGCAGCACCAAGCAAATAGATATGATCATTAAGGTTCATGTCATAGTCTGTTTCATAGTAGTCCTAAAGGAACTCACTATGTGACTTAGAAAGTGATTGAACATCCAACTTTCTCAAGACTTTGACACCCAACTCTCCCGGCTTGTCAATATGTGACTTCATCTCTAAGATGTGATCACACATAGACCTTGCTTGCCATTAGGGCTTGAGTGACCTTGAACTTGTGGGTTAGGGAGAATAATTGGAGGAGGTGGAGGAAGAGAAGTATGACTTCCATGAGCCAAACTCGGGAAGTCATATTCATTAGGAAAGCTTGGTTTGGGAAGATCATTGTTGTCTAAACCAGACATCAACAATGGGAGAAATTCACGTAAAGTTGATTTAAGTCCTTAATATAACACCCAATATGATATATTAAGGCTAGGACCCAACAAACTATTTTATAACTTGGAAGATGGATGTCGTAATCCAAGCTATAAAATATTTGAAGGTAGGTGAATGACGATTCACCAATTTCCACCAAGATAAACGAAATGTATTATTAGGTTTTAATTGGTTTTGAAACTCCTAGATTCTTTTGAGATTCATTGAACTTTTCAATGGCATGTTTCAATCTCGAGTGTGCCCTTCAGGTTTTGTGACTGGGATGCCGAGGATCACAAAACAAGGTGTGAAGTAACCATGCAAATATACTTGGTACCCTTAATATTTACCCCTCAATCGATGTGTCGGTTAACCACACACGCTCCAACGATACTATGATAAACATTAAGTTACCCTTTGCCTACCTTGTTAAGTCCAGGTTAATGTGCCGGTTAACTACACACGCTCCACTAACAGCTTAAACAAAGTGCAAAGTGTAATTTCATGGATTAGCACCTTATTCACATTTTCCTAAGTAACTAAGATTGGGAATTTATAAAAAGTTTAGTTACTTAGTATTTATCATTAATACTTTTAATGAAGGGAGAATTATAGTCCTTGTCCTACCTGTTCGGCTAACGACCCTCCACCAGTCAAGGAAGCGGTGGGTGAGAGTGGACACCCATTAAACTGCCATTTTATAGGCAGTAACCTTATACCCCCCTTATAGACCGGCTTCGTGAATGAGGCCTACTAATGGTAAGACGACTTGCTCTTATACATATAATATATTAAACTTTTAATATTATAATAGTATAAGGGTGTATTTTAGACATTTAAAATACTTGGTGGTTTAATCTATTAATTAAACTATACTCTTAATTTAATTAAATTTAAACCATGTCATTATGGAATTATTAATTCTCTTTTAATTAAACACTTTAATTATCTATTAATAAAGTCCGTAAGAGTTAATTGAATTATTCAATAAAAACATCATAATTCCAATTATTAAATTCAAAATTAAAACCATTTAATTAATTGTTTAAGTTATGAACCCAAGAGTTTTAGAATTCAATTCTTTTTTTTATCATAAAAAAACTTTTTCCAAATTTCAAAACTTGAGGGCAAGTTTTGTAACTCTTGAAAACTTTTGGATTCCATAACTTATGGAGTTAAATACTTGTTTTATGATGAAACTTTTCATGTTCCATAACTTAAGAACAAGTTATGGAATTCTTTAAAACATTAAGACCAAGTTTTGTAACTCCATAAAAAACTTTGAATCAATTTTTTTTAAAAACATTTTCATATCCATAACTTATGGAGGTTTCAAAAAACTCTTAAGATCACAACTTTAAAAAAAAAAAACTTTTGAGCTCCAAAATTTTATGACAAAATATGTAACTCCTTAAAACATTTAGATCAAACTTTTAAAACTAATAAAATAATCATATCATTTTATCTTTTACTAAATTTGACCTAATTCAACTCATATAACAAATGATTCAAATTTTACAAATAATTCGTTTTTCACAAAACAAGTAATTATCTTAAAATTTGACAAACGTCATGTTTTTTTCCTTTTTTTTCCAACTTGAAAATAAAACATTTGCATCAATATAACAGAAAACAACCCATGTCTCTGATACCACTGTTGGATTTTGAGCATTCTAACACTCCTATGGTGTACATGCAACCCTATAAACCTTGGATCTATGTTTTCTCTATTATACATGCAAATATTAACTATTCCAAGGTTTCATCCTAACTAGCATATTATGAAGCACCTATACTACAAAGTTCTAGTTAGATGACATACCTTTTGATGTAGCTTGATGTCTTCAAGCTTTAAGAGCTTAGCCCCAATAGTGTGGAAGCCTCAAATGGAATCACAAATCACCAAAACACCTTGGAAGAACTTGAGAGAATATGTATGCACACTAAAATCGGCTCACTCTTATTTTCACACACTTGTGCCAATTTTGTGAGCCAAGGACCCCTTTATATATTATGGAGGATTAGGGTTACATCCATGTAAACCCTAATACCCATGACCTTTCATTTACATAGGATCAATGGGTTAAAAGCTCCATGGACCATCCATGAAAGCTTAGCCCAACCTAATGAACTTGGCCCATTCCATATATATAAGAGTCCATATTTAATTAGTTCTTTTTGATCACTTAATTAATTCTAAGTTAATTCTTGATCAATACAAATTAAATAATATGATTCCATATTAATATATTAGAACTTATAATATATTAATATAAATCATAAATATACTATTCTCAAAAGACTATCCATATAAATTGTGCCGGTGAAGTGCAACCCAAATGGACCATGCCGGGTCGGGTCAAGTACATACCAAATATAGTTATGGACTTAGACATTAATCCAATAGTTACATCATAGAAAAGACAAGAATAATTAATACATAGACGAATAGACTGTTTCGGACTTATTCTCCATTTCAGAACATCTTCTCTTCGAACATACTCTCTACTCCGGACACAAACTTCACCTCTGACCACAGACTGACTCCAGACCATATTCCATTTCGAACCTAAGACTGATTTCGGAACTTCCAAAGGTTAGAGATTGCTAGAGGTTCACTTTCATGTTCCAACAATCTCCCCCTAAGTGAACTTAGCAATCCATTCAGCTTAGTTCGAATCTTCCTTGATGAACACATAGGCTCTGTACAACCATTCTCTGACTCTGATGTACCACTGCAGCTGACTTATGAACTTTGTCTTCACATGCTCTGGTGTGTCGGACTTCGATGCTCGATTGATGAACTTCTGAAGGGCCTTGGTGGAAACTAGATGTTTGTCAAGGACTCGAAAGAATTCCTTCTTGTTTGTTTTTCTTTGAAGATAGACAAAACCTAGCATCGGTTCATCAATGGGTCCTTCTGCCAATATTTCAGCTTCTGGCAGTTTGAAGTCGATTTTGGCCAAGTACTGTTCGCTTCCGAACAGATGGGCCAATTCAAAGTCGCACTGGCAAAATTCCAAAACGTAATCTTTGAGGAAGCTCAAAGCAGCGTGGTAAGCTCCCATGCTAAGATCGTCGGCTTGAAGGCTTCTGAAGTGAGCAGTAATTGTCAAAATATCATTTGGATTAATTGCAGGGAAGTCGACGTCAGTGATGGTTTTCTGAGTTGGTTTGTTTCGGAAGATGTGGTACCGAAACAACACACAATTAAGTTCGAACCAGGTCAACATCTTCCTTCCGAATCCGGAAATTTTGGTGATCCTTTTCCGAGACCAGGATTCTTTTTGAGGAAGTGCGTTCTTGGAATAAAAGGTCTTCAATCTTTCACGTTCAGTCTGGATGATCATTTGAGGATCATCTTCCGGATGGATAGGAGAGAACTTTGTGTAGAACTTGCTTTGAGGAGAAAGAGGCAAATCAATTTGGTCCGAGTCTTGGTTCGGAAGATCATAGTACATGAAAGGCACTATTTCTACGACTTGTAAGATTCCATCTCTGCAGAGAGGAGAGATCCCTAGCATCAGATGAGGATTATCATACTTGAAGGATTGGATCTGGATGCTTTCCTCAAGTTCTTGATTAATTTTTTCTTGAGACCAACCAAAATTTTGTTTTAGAGGTTGTCTGGAGTGATGAACTTCCGAGATGGGCTTTTTGTTTTTGGAGGGCGGAGAGGATGTGTTCCATGTTTTCGTCAACAACAAACTTCGGAGGAGAGGAAGGCAACAATTCAACAGGCTACCACCCTCATCTTTCCGCAAAAATCAGCAGTTTACTAAACCTCCCTTCAACCGCAACTTCAATCCTCAGAATACTCACTCTCGATATCCCAAAAACCCTCACCCATCTCTGCAACCTCAAAACACTCCACTCAAAGAGGCACCTCAGCAGAAGACAAAGCTGATGTTGTAATTTGTCACAAATGCAACAAGGAAAACCACTTTGCTAAAGATTGCAAAGCAAATGTAGTGAAAGACAAAGCATTCTATCTTAGAATAACTCAAGAAATGGAAGAAAAAGAGAAAGCAATGAGCATACGTAGCCCAAGTCAAGAGAGACCATGAAGTGTGGTCATCCGGAAATGAGGATGAAGATATCAACAACATCAAGGGTAAAGGCAAATTCTGCATGATGGCAAATGCGGATGAGGATGGGTCAACCAAGCTGGAAAAGAACTACTGCTACATGGCAAAGGATGGAACTCTGAGCATCGTTGAGCAGGTAAAACTCATGATCCAAACTCTTAATTATAGCATGCATGATTGTCAACCATTCGTTGACAACCTTAATGACACATGTGATGTCGTCCTTTCAGACTATAACAAAGCCCTAGATGAGAAGAACATTGCATCCCAAGAAATGTTCGATGTTAGAGGACGTATAGAAGACAAAAGACTCAAAGTTACCATGCTAGAAAGAGACTTAGGATTAGAGAAGGATGCAAGAATGTTATGTGAAACCCAATTAGGCATAGCATTAGATCAGAGAGATTTAGCTCAAAATGAAATTGTACGACTAAATCTTCTAATAGAAAAGTTTTTCAATGAAAGTGAAGTTATTGAGAATCTTTTGAATAATGGAACCGTAGATAACACATATAATTGGGGTTGGTCCAATGGGTACTGCACCGCAAAGGATTCATCACCCCGATTTAACAAAGATCGTCCTTATGTCCCTCCGTACCGAGAGTTCCATTTCCGAGTCAATGACAAAACCTTTCCCGAGGACATCAAAGCTCATTTTGGTCGACTTCATAATTTGAGTAATAATTGTGTTATTGAGGAAATTCTTCCTGAATTTTTGGGTCACTCAAGTGATCAAATTCCTATCTCTGGCACAATTTATCCCAACTCTCAGACTTCATCAGTTGTTGATGAAGAAATTCTTATGGAAGAATCCGAAGTTCATGTGAACTTCCCATCAATGCCTTCGGACTGCAGTACCGCTCACTGCAATTCTGAACCGCAGTCTGACCAACTGCCTCATCAAACGTCCCACAAAGAAATTAACTCAGACTTACGTTGCGGTAGTCCAATCTTCCTTACTGCAGACCGCAGTTAAGAGTTCAGTGAGCATTCAGCCAATTCATCATGAGTTGCCTATAGAAAATTTCGAGTATGGTCAATGTTCCCAGAATCCTGAACTTTCTAGTTCAGATGAATCAAGTCCTCGTTTTCAAAAGCAATCTAGTGAATCTAAGAAACCGCAGTTGAATCTCAATGATTGCGGTTCTCCAAAAACTCAGGCAAAAATGGCCTTCAAAGAGGAACTTCAATCTCGTGGTAAAAAACGGGAAATATTTTCAAAAAACAAAAGACAAACCAAAATTTCAAAACCCAAGAGTCCAGAAAAAACTTGTTTTCTCAAATTACTTTTCTAAAAACTCTGTAGTCAAGAAAACAAACAAAAAGGGATGTACAGTTCCTAAAACCTTTTCAAACTCCTCTGACACAATTCAAAAGAAAGTAAAGACTTTTCGAAGCAATGGTTTTCAGATCTATTCCTCAGATGATCCAAAATGGAAAGGGATTTTACCAACTCCAACACTTTTAAAGTCACCTCAACCTTTTAAGAAATCACATCCTAGGAAATCTACACGTGCTCACACACTCTCCAATCATACTTTTTCAAATTCCAAGAGCACTACTGTCAGATCTCACTTTTCTCGGACTGGTCACAAGACTATTCCCACACCCTTCGGACCGCCGACCAAGAAGAGTGTCAGGGTAAACGACAAAAAATTTTCATGTAAATGTCATTGTCAAAAGGGATCATCTCAAGTCAAATCTTGCACTTCTCAAAAACCTCGTAACTTTTCTAAATCTCACAACAATCCAAAAGTTCACAAACACCCAGGTCTAGGTCTCAAGATTGACATAAAACCTGTCCCTGCAACCTCGGTTCATGCATCTTTGAAAAACCCACCAGTCGCCTCAGGCTCCAAACTTGTTTGGGTGCCCAAACTAACCGTGTAATTTCAGGCAATGTGCAAGGAGGAACAAGAAGAGGAGTGGTTAATCGATAGTGCCTGTTCCTTGCACATGACCGGAAGGTTAGAGTACCTTTGGGATTTCAGGCCTATTTGCAATGGTGGAAACGTCACATTCGGCAACAATGCGAATGGAATAATCTGAGGTTGCGGTGTGCTTACTACATGGAACTTCTCTATTCAAAAGGTGGCTTACGTAGAAGGTCTCAAACACAATCTCATCAGTGTAGGCCAACTATGTAAAGCAGGCCACAGGGTTGAATTTGATAACGAATACTGCTACATAATGACAAGTGATAGAAGCACTTGCTTGATCAAATCCAAGTCCGAAGGGACCATGTATCCTTTGGACGTCTCTCTAATCATTGGGAAACCGCAACTGTTCTTTCTGTCCAAAGCAGTATCCGAAGTTAGCTGGCTATGGCACCACAAGCTAGCCCATCTTAACTTCAGGAATATCAACAATCTGGTCACCGGAGAACTCGTCCGAGGTCTTCCCATTCTCAAATTCAACAATGATACCCTCTGCTCAGCCTCCGAATCTGGCAAACAATCAAAAGCGAGCCATCCTATGGTGATTGATTCTTCAATTTCTGAACCACTGGAACTCTTACATATTGATCTCTGCGGTCCATCTACTGTAGCCAGTCTCCACCACAAAAAATAAATACTGGTTATAGTTGATGACTTCACTCGTTTCACTTGGGTCTTCTTCCTAAGACTCAAATCAGAAACACTGCAGGTTCTGATTAATTTTATCAAAGAAATTAAACTTCAAATCAAATTACCAGTGCGCCGCATCCGAAGTGATAATGGAACCGAGTTCACTAATCATCTCCTGAACAGTTTCTTGGTTTCAAAAGGTATCAGTCACAATTTCTCAGCTCCTTACAGACCGCAGCAGAATGGAGTAGTAGAGCGAAGAAACCGAACTCTGGTAGAAGTAGCCAGATCTATGCTCAACTTCTCAAACCTTCCTCTCTACTTCTGGGCCGAAGCAGTGGCCACAATATGCTTTGTTTAAAACCGAAGCATTGTGTGCAAGCGTCTCAACAAAACTTCGGATGAGGGCCTTAACAATCGCAAACCAAATGTCAGATTCTTTCACATCTTTGGGGGTAGATGTTTTGTGATCAATAACAAGGATCATCTTAACAAATTTGCACCGATGTCAGATGAAGGCATTTTCCTTGGCTACTCAACAAACAAGGTAGCCTATAGGGTTCTCATCAGACGCACTAGACTAATAGTTGAAAGCTTCGACGTCAAATTCGATGACTATTACGTCCGCAACACTGCTCCTTCAAATGAAACAAAAGCAATCCTGGAAAGTGATATCCCAGCCTCCTCGGGTCCCCTAAACATAGTTGAAATAAACTATGATGATCTTTTCGACCCCGTAGAGACTGCTCAACTCTCCGAAGTTCTTGTGTCTCCGGAAGCTCAACAACAGCATGCCGAAGTTTCTGGTCCTACTCTATTCGATGATGTGTCACTTAATACTTCCACCTCGCTGATTGAGGGGGAAAGCTCCACTCTGGATCAAGTGACAACCATCGAGGTTCCAGTACCTGAGGAAGCAGCTCCGGTTCCTATCTGTAGAATTACTCTCCCATCAAATGTCTCCTCAGACTCAGATGATGAAGATATAGAGAACATTGACACTGAAACCGATCCAAGGATTATCACTCTCTCAACAATCCAGGGGGAACCTTCTCAGGTTCAGGGGGAACTTCCATCCGCAATCCAGGGGGAACCTCTCTCAATTGCTCAAGTAAATGCTAATCCAACGTCCCCAGTCCAAGACAATTCTGCGGGCAGCTCACAAGTCCAGGGGGAACTGCCCTCTTCTGCCGCAGAGTCTTCAGATAGTGAAGACATTCCCTCCACCGCAGCCGCTGACCATCTGCAACCCCATCTACATGTATGGACGAAGGACCACCCACCGGGTCAAATCATCGGCAACCCATCTACAGGTATTCAAACTCGATCCTCAGGAGATTTCAAACTCGATCCTCAAGAGATTTATCTTACCATTGTCACTATGCAGAATTTATGTCCTCGGTCGAACCCCGAACCATAAAAGAAGCATTAATGGAGCCCGACTAGATAGCTGCAATGCAAGAGGAACTGGAAGAGTTTAAAAGAAACAAAGTGTGGCAACTCGTTCCGAAGCCAAAAGGTCACACTATTGTTGGTACCAGGTGGGTGTACAAGAATAAATTGGATGAATCCGGTGCGGTCTTCAGAAACAAAGTGAGACTAGTCGCTAAGGGGTATAGTCAACTTGAAGGTGTTGATTATGATGAAACATACGCCCCCGTAGCCAGGATGGAGGCCATACGCATCTTCTTAGCGTATGCTGCTCACAAAAATATTAGTGTACATCAAATGGATGTAAAGAGTGCCTTCCTGAATGGTGAATTGAAAGAGGAGGTTTATCTTCAAAAACCTCCGGGCTTCGAATGTCTTGAATTCCCATATCACTGTTACAAGCTTGAGAAAGCAGTTTATGGTCTAAAGCAAGCTCCAAGAGCGTGGTACGAAACTCTCTCAGAATTTATTGTCTCATCTGGTTAAAAAAGAGGAGTGATTGACCCTACTTTATTTAGAAAGGAAAACGGTAATCACCTTATGCTTGTACAAATATATGTGGACGATATCATCTTCGGATCAACTAATCTGAGGATGGTGGATGAATTTGCAAAGCTCATGACCAACAAGCTTCAAATTGTCACACCCCCAAACCAAGGATGACGGAAACGTCCGGAGGTCGCGGACTTCATGTATAGTATCACAACAATGAGTATAATAGTGCTAAAAGTAAATACAACCATCATAAATATAATTGAAAAAGTTACACCATAGTATGAGTTTAAATATTTCAAAATCAATTACATTATGATGACAAAAATGAAATGTTTGACGATTTAACGTCCCATCCTCAAAAGCTGTTGATTTCCTGTTTCACTGACTTCCTAAGAATACAAGTAATTTCGAAAAAGTGTCAACAATTAAGTTCGTGAGTTCATAAGCTTTTGGATGTAGTGTTGGAAAAACCCTTGTTTGTAAATGTAATGCATACACAAGAAAAATCCAATATTTTTTCCTTATAAAATGTTATGTAGTCTTAAATCCCAAGACTGAATGTATGAGTGTGATTCGTAATTATAACGAAGAATGCAGTTTTAAATAGATAAAACCCTTTTTTATAGTAGAATTTTCCCGTAAACTTTAAATGTTGTTAACTCCCCATGTGAGTCGCTATAACCATACTACAAATGGATGACCTGCTACAACGTTTTTCAGACGTTAGAATTTGTTATGACTTTTGTCACCCGTAGACCTGCAGGTTCCGTTGTAGCTAGCAGCAAGGTGTGGGGTGTCAATCCCAATATAGATCTATATACAATTATCACTTTCTCACTACAAGAGACTCTGGTTATAACTTACATGAATTTTAACCCGTACTCTAAGAGTACAATTGAAGAATTGTCTCACAACTTACGTTAACGAGTTTACGTGTGGTTTGAATGTGAAACCTTTTCTGTGGTGGAAATAAATCCCATGTTTTATTTAGTATGTTTGAAATGTACAATCCATAAACTACACCTATTATAATTTATCATGTGGTAAATGAAAACCCGTTTGTATTGAGAGTAAAACCTTTTTCTGTGTAAATAGTATGTTTAGCAAAGCATACAATACTTATTATGTTTCATCTTGTATATTTGTAATGATAAAGGAACCTTACAATTTAGTGAGTAATTTCTGTTATTTAAATGTAACTTAACAGAAAACACATGTAAAATATAAAGTCATCAAGGAAAAACACTTTGCTCAACATGTTACAAAGTGTTATAAAGTTGTAAGCTGTTAACTAGTTTTTAACCTTTCTGCACTGTTTTAGAAAGATCATAGAAAAATCATACAAAGTCGAAAACTGAATCCGTAAACTCTGAGAGTGTATAAAATGTGTATAGTTTATTCATAATTTTTATTATGATTTTTAGAAGTCTCTAACTTGTGTGAAAATGCTCATATTCACAGACTGGTTCGAATTCGTTTCTGAATTGATAGACAATTTTATAAAAATCACTATAAATTGTAGAAAAACCATATGGATATGTGCAAGTAGTCATTAGAAAGGTATAAACCTGAAATACTTGCATATTAAACAGTTTTGAAAAATATTAAGTTGAAGATGGTCAAAACAGTCCGTGAATAGGACTCAACTTTTCTGATGAAAGCTGTTGTTTGAGTTTAGTTAAGTTTTTGGTGTATTAACTTGTATTCCCCCCCCCCCCCTAAAACTTGAAGAAAACATGAAAATGTAGGGGTATGAACTCACCTTGAGTGATTTCCTTAGATGAATGCTAGAGAAAAGAGGTTTCCAAGTCAAGAACACTTGGTAAATGCTTGAAGAGTTGAAAATCTAAGAACAAATATGGCGATATTTGTTATGAGAGATCCATAATTTGAGTGAAGGTGTGAATAATGTTCAAATGTAGGATGAAAATACTTACCAAAAGTGAGTGAAAAGCTCAATATCAGCCTTGGAGTCTCGAGTTTTTAGAGAAAGAAAGTGAGAGAGAGGTGTTTGCTTTTTTGGTGAGAGAGTGAGTAAAGTGGAAGGAGAGATGAGGGTTTTCCAGCTTTTAATTTAGATCTCTTGTTGGAAGGGAGTGTGAGAGGACAAATAGTTGACTAGATAGGGAGGAATAGTGACTAGAGGTTGTCATAAGTAGGTATGGGAGATAGCTTGTGTCATACTTTATGAAAAGTAAACACTCCACACCCATATCTTACACAATAGATATTGTCCTTAGATTAAGATTTTCCCCCCAAAATGTGATTAAAATATGAATATATAGGGTTTTAAAATCCAAAATATGAGTTTGGGTGAAAATCCCATGTTAAAATATGAAAAAATCAGCTTAGAACTCGAAGATGATTGAAAACCGGGAAATGAGGAGCGAACCTGCGAGGGTTCGGTTCATGATGCTAAGGACCGAAAGTGGGTTCGGTCCAAGAAGCTTACAGGCGAACTCGTCAGAAGGGAACCGAAAGCGAAATGAACCGAGAGTAGAGGGAGCTTCGGTCCGAAGGGTCTGATCCGAACCGAAGGGTGAGTTCGGTCCTTAAGGGCTGTTTCGGTTCTTGGCAGGTTCGGTTCCTAAGAGGTTTCGGTTCCTAAGAGGGGTTTCGGTTCTTAAGAGGTTTCAGTTCCTAAGAGGGGTTCGGTTCTTAAGAGGTTTCGGTTCCTAAGAGGTTTCAGTTCGTAAGAGGTTTCGGTCCTTTAAGGCGGTTTTTCCATTAATCTTCCCGTTTCGAGTGGTTTTCGACTAAATTAAGGGTCGGGATGCCCCGAGTGATTATAAAAAGTTGACAGAGATTTTGAGAGCGATTTGGGAGAGATTTGGGAGAGAGAGATAGAGTGAGAGAGATTTAGATAGACTTTGGTTGTGACCTTTGTGAGTGTTTAGCCTCGAAATGCAAGGTTCGTACGCCCCGATAAACCTTGTTATGAGTGTTATACGCCCCCGTAGGGTATGTAATCGTATTTTATCGAGTAGTTACTTCATTTTACCTTGATTAGGGTTTAGATTTTCCAAACACGTGATAACCCTAAGTGATAATTTTCATTAAGATAGTGAGTTGTACAATAGTAAACATAATGTAAACCCTAATAGACGAAGGTTAATTGAGTTGACCGGTTTGACTTGTTGACTTTATTTGACTTTGACTTGACCAGAAATTGACGGTTGTCACATCATCCCCCCATTAGAAGGAATTTCGTCCCAAAATTAGCGCTTCGCCTGGGACTTCAGGCGTTGGGGAAGAGGTGTGGGTATTTTTGTGTCATCTGATCTTCGCGTTCCCAGGTGAACTCGGGTCCTCGTTTAGCGTTCCAACGGACCTTCACAATATGGATGCGACTCTGTTTTGTTCTCTTGATGTCTCGATCCATGATTTCTACCGGTTCTTCCACGAAGTGGAGACTCTCGTTGATTTCAATCTCGTCAAGAGGAATGACGAGAGTTTCGTCAGACAAGCACTTCTTCAAGTTGGACACATGGAAGGTAGGATGTACACTATTAAGTTCTTGGGGTAGTCGAAGTTTGTATGCCACTCGGCCAATCCTGGAAAGGATTTCGAACGACCCGATGTACCTTGGGTTTAGTTTACGACATTTACCAGAACGTATCGTTCCTTTCCATGGTGAGACTTTCAGTAGCACCCGTCCCCAACCTGGAATTCCAAGGGTTTGCATCGCTTATCGGCGTAGCTCTTTTGTCGATCTCGAGATGCTTTCAGTCTTTCTCGAATTTGTACGATCTTTTCCGTAGCCTCCCTTATGATTACAGGGCCAGTGGGGGTGCTGTTAGGGATTTGCCCTTTTGCTAACTGTGTATCTCCCACTTCAGCCGAGCACAGTGGTGATCTGCACTTGCGGCCATAGAGAGCTTCGAATGGCGCGACCTTGATGCTAGTATGATAGTTGTTGTTGTACGAGAATTCAATGAGTGGTAAGTGGGTATCCCACGCTTTACCGAAGTCAATAACACAAGCTCTTAGCATATCTTCCAAGGTTTGAGTAGTTCTTTCGCTCTGCCCGTCGATTTGTGGGTGGTAGGCCGTACTCATGTCTAGCCTGGTCCCTATGGATTTCTGTAAGGACTGCTAGAACCGTGAAGTGAATCTACTATCCCTGTCAGAGATAATGGATATCGGCACACCATGTAGTCTTACAATCTCTTTGATGTACATCCTAGTCAATTTTTTCATCTTGTCGGTCTCCTTTATTGGCAGGATGTGCGCAAATTTGGTCAATCTATCGACAATTACCCAAATGGTATCAAGACCATCCGTTGTCTTAGGCAGTTTGGTTATGAAGTCCATGGTTATTCGTTCCCACTTCCATTTGGGTATCGCAGGTTGTTGTAGTAGACCCGAAGGCTTTTGGTACTCTACCTTAACTTTGGCGCAAGTTAGACACTTGCTCACGTAGGTAGCAATTTTGGCTTTCATGTTCGGCCACCAGTAGAGTTTCTTCAGGTCCAGGTACATCTTGTCCGAACCGGGATGTACAGAGTATCGAGTTTTGTGTGCTTCGTTCAGGACGACGTCCCTGAACCTGCCAAATTTCGGTGTCCAAATTCGGTTCATGAGATAACGAGCTCCATCGTCCTTGACTTCTAGGTTCTTATCCATTCCTCTTAATGCCTCCCCCGTCACGTTCTCAGGCTTCAAAGCTTCCAGCTGGGCCTCTTTGATTTGCATGGACAGGTGCGAATGGATTGTCATGGTTAATGACTTTACTCGGCGACCCGAGTATTCTTTTCGATTTAAGGCGTCAGCTACCACGTTGGCTTTACCTGGGTGATAACGAATCTCACACTCATAATCATTCAGTAGTTCTACCCATCGCCTCTGCCTCATGTTGATCTTTTTTTGATTTAGGATGTGCTGAAGGCTTTTGTGATCGGTAAAGATAGTACACTTTGTTCCGTAAAGGTAGTGCCTCCAGATCTTTAGGGTGAATACTACTGCTCCCAATTCGAGGTCATGTTTAGCGTAGTTGACCTCGTGCGTTTTTAATTGCCTCGATGCGTAGGAAATGACCTTTCCTCGTTGCATCAACACACATCCAAGACCCTGGTTTGATGCGTCGCAGTAGACCACAAAGTCTTAGGTTCCCTCTGGTAGAGACAAAATCGGGGCGCTGCACAGGGCCTGCTTTAGTGTTTGGAAAGCGGTTTCTTGCTTCTATCCCCAGCTAAAGGTGACACTCTTTTGGGTTAGGGTGGTAAGTGGTTTGGCAATCTTGGAGAAGTTTTGGATGAACCTCCGGTAGTAGCCAGCGAGGCCTAAGAATTGGCGTATTTCTGTAGGCGTCCTTGGTGCTGACCAGTTCTCGATCGCCTTGATCTTGGAGGGATCCACGTGTATCCCTTTCTCGCTAACCACATGTCCGAGGAAGTCTACTTCTTGGATCCAAAATTCACACTTCGAAAATTTTGCATATAACTTCTCCGCTCTTAGTGTCTCCAATACCCGTCGTAGATGTTGGCTATGCTCTTCCTTGCTCCTTGAATAGACCAGGATGTCGTCTATGAAGACAATCACGAACTTGTCTAGGTAAGGCCGGCACACCCGGTTCATTAGGTCCATTAAAACACCGCGGGTGCGTTCGTTAACCCAAAGGGCATCACTACAAACTGGTAGTGACCGTACCGAGTCCTGAACGCCGTTTTAGGAACATCCTCCTCCTGAACTCGTAGTTGATGGTATCGCGATCTAAGATCGATCTTTGAGAAGTAAGATGCTCCTTGGAGTTGGCCAAATAGGTCGTCGATTCGGGGTAAAGGGTATCGGTTTTTGATGGTAAGCTTATTTAGCTCGCGGTAGTCGATGCACATGCGAAACGATCCATTCTTCTTTTTCACAAACAGAACTGGTGCTCCCCAAGGCGAGAAGCTGGGTCTAATGAACCCTTTGCTCAGCAGTTCGTTTAGTTGCCTGGATAGTTCTTGCATCTCGGCCGACGCTAGACGGTAGGGCGCTTTGGCTACGAGGGTAGCTTCGGGGATTAGGTCAATTCAGAATTCGACTTGTCGTGCGGGTGGAACACCGGGAAGGTCTTCTGGGAATACGTCAGGGAAATTACAGACCTCCGGAATGTCATTGACGTTCTTCACCTCTTGTTTCTTATCCACTAAGTGGGCTAAGAAGGCGTGGTATTCCTTACGGAGATACTTCTGGTCTTTAGCGCAAGAGATGATTTGTAGGTTTGCACTAGGTTAGTCGTCGTAGACGACAAGAGTTTCGCCACTCGGCAGATTAAGGCGTACGACCCTTTCGTAACACAGAATGTCAGCACGATTTGAGCTTAACCAATCCATGCCAATGATGATGTCAAAACTTTTTATTGAGACCGGCAATAGATCGATTTTGAATGAGTGATTGTCTAGAGTGAGGGTACACCCTGAGTATATGTTGCTAGTGCTTTCTGTTTTTCCATTTGCCATTTCTACGACGTATGTATCTTTTAGTGATTGGGGATTTTGTTTTAATAATTGTTTGAATTTGTGGCTAACAAAACTCCTCTTTGCTCCACTATCGAATAATATGCATGCATGTGAGTTATTGAGGAGAAACGTACCGGTAACCACCGTGGGATCTTCCCTTGCTTCTCCCTGCCCTAAGGCCAAGACCCTTCCGACACCGCTGGTGTTTGCGTTTCTAGCTTTTGGGCAGTCCGTCTTGTAGTGCCCAGTTTCCCCGCAGCCGTAACAGGCTCGGCTTGCTCCGGCGTTGGTGGCCGGGTTGGCTTGTTGGGCAGACGCCCTGCAGAAACGGGCGGTATGCCCCTTTTTGTTACAGCTGTTGCAGTGCATTTCTCGACAAGGACCGTTGTGGTGGAAGTTGCACTTGTTGCACTTGGGAAGGGTTCCAACATATTGTCTCAGTGGTGCTGGAGTGGAAGGAGTAGTGGCAGCATGGATGGTAACAGTTTGTTGCCTTTTGGCGGGGTCCTGTGTCAGTTGCTTCTTTTTATTGTTCCAGAACTTCCTCTTGTTGTTCCCTCCTTTTGCTTGATCGGAGGTGGTTGTCATAGTGACATGGCTGGCCCGATGATCAATGAGTTGATGTGCCAACTCCTTGGCACTATCGAAGGTAGTTGGCTGTGAGGCCAACACGCTATTTTGAATCTGGGGAGATAGTCCCCAGAGGTATCGCTCCACCTTCTTGCTTTCCGGAGTCACCATAGCTGGGCAGAGGAGTGCTAGATCATTGAATCGGGCAGTGTAAGCTACAAGGTCAGAGCCCGTCATCTTAAGACTCCACAGTTCTTGCTCTAATTTTTGCACTTCACCCCTTGGGCAATACTCCTTTAGCATCATAGTTTTCAAGTCTTCCCAGCTTATTGAATTAGCCACGATGAGTGTCAGATATTTTACGTGGCCGTTCCACCAAGTAAGGGCCCTGCCGGTGAAAGTGCAAGTTGCGAATTTGACTTTGCTTGCTTTGGGGCATGCACAGATCTCGAAGACGGATTCGGTCTTCTCGAACCACTGCATCAAAGCGATGACGCCCCCGCTTCCATTGAAAGGACCGGGTTTGCCATTTGTGAAATCCTTATAGGAACATTATCTCGAACGCCCTTGGCTATCTCCTTGAGTGGAGTTATTAGTACCGCTCCCTGTCCTCCTGGCACCGTCAGTGCTGATTTGGGACATAGCAGTTGCCACCGCGGCCGTAACCGCAGCCTGGAACATAACATGATCATACTGGGGAGGCGGCAGTGGTGGATTTGTTTGTGTTCTGCCAACACGTCTAGGAGACCTACGTGGCGGCATCTTTCTGTCATAGAATTTTTAAAGACGAAATGAGTATAAGTCTTTTAGTAATGGTTATAAGTCAGGTGTCGTAGAACTAGGTTATTAGTTTTCAAGTATAGTATTTCCCGACTTTCGAATGTTTGCAAATAATTCATAGTAGGAGTCTATATAAATAAACTTATGAATTTAGTAGTAATGACTCAAATGAAATCTTGTAATCTTTGTTCCATGTCTAATCCACTCATAAGACCACTCGATGTATACTAGTTGTGTGTAACTAAGGTTCAATAGACCTCCGAACTTAATGAGTCTGCCCTAAGTCCACAACCAGACAAGGAACATGACCCAAAGCGGACTCACCATTTCTAAGTCGATCGCCTCTTAATTACATATAACCTCGAGGTATATATTAAATAATCTTAGAGTTACCATAAGCAAATCGTTTGTAATGCTATGTTATGAAATATGGGGTAAACTCCCAATAAAATAAAATGCATGCCAATTTTTCATTGATACAATTTAGTACATGTTTTTAGGAAAATTTGACCTTATAGAAGGTCTACATTATATCAACGTAACGGAAAAATTTTGACAGCACATAGACCCTTCGACTAGTGTAGTCACTTAGATGCATGGTTAAACCTACTTGCAGGAAAGAGTAGCCCCAACACATATTCGAAAACCTAATTTATAACAAAATGTGAGTAGTGCTTGCGGGTGGTACAGGTTGGTCCCTTGCGGGCCTTGAGACAAGGTCGAGGCTCCCTGTAGCTCCGCAATTCGGTGTTCGGCCGCGATCACTCTCTCCTCGAGAGCCGCGTGTCTTACCTGGTACTCCCTTACCTCCGCCCGAGCGGTGGTAAGGTCCTCGATGAGTTGGTCCATGGGATAGAAGTCTCTTTCCAAGTCCCTAGTACGTGCATTGGTGGCTTCTGCAACAACGTTGAGATCCCAAACTCGATCTACCATTTCCCTATTCTGGTCCCCCAGGTTCGTGATTTGCTGGACCACGACGGGGAGGGCTCTGTTAGCCGGTCCCCCATGACTGAGGTCGTAGTAACGACGTTGATCGCCAAATGGTGATCGTTGTCGCTATTGACGGCTCCATCTCTCGATTACTGTTGCCCAACGAGGCTCAGGCCCATTGTAGCCAAAACGCTTTGCAGGCACCATGGCGATGTAAGTAGGGTTGATGACTTCCTCCTCCGGCTCCTCCGGCTCCTCCTCTTCTTTTTTGTCCTCCAATTCTTCTTCGAGCTCTTCTTCGTCAATTTCTTCTTCTTCTTCGGGGTCTTCTTCGGGCTCCTCCTCGAATACTTCCTCGGGATCCTCTTCCGGTTCTGCTTCTATCCAACCACCGTTTCCTTGGTTCGGAAAGTAGGGGTCTCCGGGTAAATGAAATCCTGCCATGACGTCTGTACGAGAATAGGGGTGTAAGAGGCACATAATGAATCTAGAAATATTGTGCTTAAGAAACATAAAATACTCCTATAGTATTTTAACGGTTGTGTTTGATTTTTAACGCGTTTCTTGTATGGGTGTTGGTAAGTTGATAGACTTGTTGTCCATTATGACTATCCCCCGGCATATACTAGTCACTTCTGGGATGAATATAGTTGATCAGATTATATTCCTCCCAGACTTGATTGCATATCCCAAGGCATAATCACAGTGCAAAACTCCTCTATTTTTACCTTTGTATTTATCCTAGTTACGACACTATACTAGTATGTATGCATGTTCTTATACTTTAAAAAGAATAAATAAATATATTTTATTTCTAAAGTATAGTTGTATGAAAATGTTAAATCAGAGAGTTTTAGTCCCAATGTGTTTATAGTTGGTATATCTTATGTGGTTTGATATACTTAGTTCACTATAAACAATGCTTTGATACCAATCTGTCACACCCCCAAACCAAGGATGGCGGAAACGTCCGGGGGTGGCGGACTTAATGTATAGTATCACAACAACGAGTATAATAGTGCTCAAAGTAAATACAACCATCATAAATATAATTGAAAAAGGTACACCATAGTATGACTTTACATGTTTCAAAATCAATTACATTATGATGACAAAAATGAAATGTTTGACGATTTAACGTTTCATCCTCAAAAGCTGTTGATTTCCTGTTTCACTGACTTCCTGAGAATACAAGTAATTTCGAAAAAGTGTCAACAATTAAGTTGGTGAGTTCATAAGCTTTTGGATGTAGTGTTGGAAAAACCCCTGTTTGTAAATGTTATGCATACACAAGAAAAATCCAATATTTTTCCTTATAAAATGTTATGTAGTCTTAAATCCCAAGACCGAATGTATGAGTGTGTTTCGTAATTATAACGAAGAATGCAGTTTTAAATAGATAAAACCCTTTTTTATAGTAGAATTTTCCCGTAAACTTTAAATGTTGTTAACTCCCCATGTGAGTCGCTATAACCATACTACAACTGGATGACCTGCTACAACGTTTTTCAGACGTTAGAATTTGTTATGACTTTTGTCACCCGTAGACCTGCAGGTCCCGTTGTAGCTAGCAGCAAGGTGTGGGGTGTCAATCCCAATATAGATCTATATACAATTATCACGTTCTCACTATAAGAGACTCTGGTTATAACTTACATGAATTTTAACCCGTACTCTAAGAGTACAATTGAAGAATTGTCTCACAACTTACGTTAACGAGTTTACGTGTGGTTTGAATGTGAAACCTTTTCTATGGTGGAAATAAATCCCATGTTTTATGTAGTATGTTTGAAATGTACAATCCATAAACTACACCTATTATAATTTATCATGTGGTAAATGAAAACCCGTTTGTATTGAGAGTAAAACCTTTTTCTGTGTAAATAGTATGTTTAGCAAAGCATACAATACTTCTTATGTTTCATCTTGTATGTTTGTAATGATAAAGGGTTTTCCTGTTTCACTGACTTCCTGAGAATACAAGTAATTTCGAAAAAGTGTCAACAATTAAGTTGGTGAGTTCATAAGCTTTTGGATGTAGTGTTGGAAAAACCCCTGTTTGTAAATGTTATGCATACACAAGAAAAATCCAATATTTTTCCTTATAAAATGTTATGTAGTCTTAAATCCCAAGACCGAATGTATGAGTGTGTTTCGTAATTATAACGAAGAATGCAGTTTTAAATAGATAAAACCCTTTTTTATAGTAGAAGTTTCCCGTAAACTTTAAATGTTGTTAACTCCCCATGTGAGTCGCTATAACCATACTACAATTGGATGACCTGCTACAACGTTTTTCAGACGTTAGAATTTGTTATGACTTTTGTCACCCGTAGACCTACAGGTCCCATTGTAGCTAGCAGCAAGGTGTGGGGTGTCAATCCCAATATAGATCTATATACAATTATCACGTTCTCACTATAAGAGACTCTG